>NC_092724.1:30145734-30780727 GCF_047496885.1 Scyliorhinus torazame
AAGGATGGTCTGAAAGAAAGTGCTTGAAATACTCTTTTACACTTACTTATTATTTCACCCCTCTCTTTCCTTCTGTGTTTGGTTGCCTTGTGTGTGTGCATGTGTGTGTGTGTGTGTGTGTGTGTGTATGTATATAGAGGGTGGGGCAGGTTAAAGTAGAGAATTAGGAATTACATAATTGGTAACCAGTTGTATTTGCTGCATATTTCATTTGAGTTCTTATTATAAATTAAAAAGTAAGTGTGTTTAAATTTACACACCTGGTGACTGCAGCTATTGGGCAGCCAAAGGCCAAAGACTTTGGGTATTTTTCTAAGAATTATTTGTTAATTCAATTGTGCTGTGACTCCGGGTCAAGGGGGACTGGAATTAACCGCGCCCATCCCAGTAACACTACATTATACTCCATCTGCCGTATTTTTGCCGACTCACTGAGCTTGTCTATTTCTCTTTGCGGACTCCTACAATGATAATCTTTATTAGTGTCACAAGTAGTTTTACTTTAAGTAACTGTGAAAATCCCCTCGTCGCCACACTCCGGTCCTGTTCAGGTATACTGAGGGAGAATTCAGAACGTCTAATTCACCTTATGGCCTCTTCACAATTTAATTTTCTATCTATCTTTGTGTCATCAGCAGTTTAGCACCATACATTCAGACACCTTCATCCAAGTCATTGATATAGATTGTAAATATTTAAGGCCCCAACATTGATCCCTGTGGCACTTCATTCATTACATCTTGCCAACCCAAAAATGACTTATGTATGCAAACTCTTTGTTTCTTGTTGGCTAACCAATCGTCCATCCATGATAATATGTTACCCTCTCCACCATGAGCTCTTATGTGTGCCATAGCCTTTGATGTGGCACCTTGTCAAATCAAAATACACCACATTCACTGGCTCCCCTTTATCCACGTTGCTTGTTACCATCTCAAAGTGCTCATTGAAGTAACCAAACTTGATTTCCCTTTCACAAAATCTGTCTGAGTGCCTTGAGATTTTCTAAGTGTCTTGCCATAATCTTCTTAATAATAAATTCCACTGCCTCACGGCACCGAGGTCCCAGGTTCAATCCTGTCTCTGGGTCACTGTCTGTGTGGAGTGTGCGGATTCTCCCCGTGTTTGCATGGGTTTCGCCCCCACAACCCAAAGATGTGCGGCGTAGGTGGATTGGCCACGCTAAATTGCCCCATAATTGGAAAAAATTAATTGGGTACTCTAAATTTCTTATTAAAAACATTTTTAAATAATAAATTCCAAAATTTTCCCTCTGACAGATGTTAGGCTAACTGGCCAATAGTTGCCTGTTGTTTTTGCCTTCGTCCCATCCTCCTTCAATGCTAAATGATGCCATCAGCCCTGAGTTCTGTCCGATTGCAGCCAATTCCGACAGGTATGCAACTACTGCTGTAATGCAGGAAATACAGGAGGACAATTACGCATAGCAGGTTCCATAAACAGCAATTTAATAAGTGGCCAGATCATATACTTTACATCTTGATTGTAGGGTAATTATTGGCCCAAGACATTTGGAAAACACCTCTTCGAATTGTGCCTTGGGATCTTTTACATCCACCTAAGAGGGCAGATGGGGCTTTGGTTTCACATTTCATCCAAATGATAACACATCTGACAGTGCAGCACACCCTCAATACCGCAGTAGTGTGTCAGTCTGAATTATGTGCTAAAGACTGGGAGTAGATTTGAACTCACAAACATCCATCCTGGAGGAAAGAACACTGAGCCAAGGCTGAGATTAGAATTGTACCTTTTTTTTATTTGTTCATGGAGCTCAAGCATCGCTGGCTTGGCCAGCATTTATTGTCCATCTCTAATTGCCCTTGAGAAGTGGTGGTGAGCTGCCATTTTGAACCACTGCAATCCAGATGGTGAAGGTACGTTAGGGAGGGGCGGGTTCCAGGATTTTAACCCAGCAACAGTGGAGGAACGGCAATATATTTCCTAGTCGAGATCGTGTGTGACTTAGAGGGAACTTCCAGGTGGTAGGACCTGCTGCCCTTGTCCTTCTAGGTGTTAGAGGCTAGGGTTTGGAATGTGTTGTTGAAGAACTTTTGGTGAGTTATTGCAGTGCATCTTACAGATGGTATACACATTGCTAATAGACCGACACCAAATAGATATTTTACTTCTCTTTATTGTTTAAAAAATAAATAAATACACAAATGCACACAGAAACGTCCTGTCAAATGTTGCCACTGTAAATTGATATGTCCTTATATATATTGGAAATGTCTCCATTAACACCATTCACTGGACATTATGTCTTGAAAAGCTAAACTATCTTGGTACACTCAGACCATAAGTGCAGAGTCGGCCAGCAGAATGCCCATGAGCTCAGCGAGATGTGAAAATGCCAGATCTCAGTTGGAGTATACAGTTCACACACCCGGGAGAGAGCAATCCTACTCATCCTGGGGCATCCAGGATCTTCAATGTGGCATCAATGGTACTCACGCAAACTGAAGGAGACCCGATTTTTAAGATTCTACCCTCTCTGCCATGACACTACACAGTGAGCCAATGTCCAGCCCGACTGCCAGATGTCCTAGGCCGGTGTTGTATTATTTTGAAAAGGTGGAAAGAAGTGCACACAGAGATAAGGGAAATGAAATTGGATATTGGCGATGGGTATGTAGAACAGGCATCAGCAGCCAGGTACATGCCACACATGATATTCAGTTGCATCGATTTTAATCACCCCACCACTGGCTAACATTTATTGCCCCAGATTCTGAACTCTCCTCTCTAAACCTCTCGACTGCTGAACCACTTGCCTTTCCACTTAAATTTATCATTACGATCGACCTCTTGGACTTAGCTTTTGATCACGTGTCTATATTAAAGGTGCCATATAAATGCTTTGGGAATGTTGTTGTTGTTGTGTGGATATATGGGCTTTGAAAGTGATTGTGCCCGTGTCCCCCGTAAAGTTCAATATCATGCCCAAGGTGTTTTACATATTATGCATTAACATTTCCAATTAAAAAGGACATAAAAATAAGGCGAGGCATTAAAATGGCAAAGTTTATTCCATGGAATTTTGTCCTGTTATGTACTATCACTTCACCTAAGACTTGGTCTTCTCCCCCTGGGGTCCGGTGGTGGGCGGGGGGTAATTTTGACTTTGTACATTAGTGTTTTGACTTCAATGGAAAGGTGAATCGGAAAAGATGCAGAAATAGCTGCCGAGTTGTTATAGCTCCCTTTGCACTCTCACACAAAATAGACACTCTCCAGTGTACAGGACCAAGGGAGATTTACAGTTACTACTCTTGTAATAGGGACACGGGGGGGTCCACACTGAGTAAAATAAAGAATTTTGATTTATTTACAATTGCGGTAGAGACAATTCATGGCAGATCCCTACCGGGTCTCTTTCCGGTTGGAGCCCTGCTGGTCGACTTTCTTTCAATACTAATTGGAGTTCCTCCGCCCCGCAGCAGGAGAGCTGGTACTCCTTGAGAAACACGGGGAAGATAATAATTCCCCCCCCCCCGTAAGTCCTGTGCTGGATATTACAACTCTTGTGTAATTATTTTATATTCCAGCGACTCTTGCAATTGACACCTGCCTACCACAATACGGCAGCGACTTGCATTTGTTCAGTATTGTCCCTTTGTACTGTTTTCATTCGTAATATACTGTTTCTCCATAATGCATTTCCTGGTCTTGTTTCTCAGGGAGTCATTGTCCCCTGTGAAATCCCCTGAACCTGGTAAAGTGATTCCAGCCACTAAGGTTTAATGTGTGCATTGTCAGTGATTGTCAATTGTTCAAGTGAAAGGAAAATATTGGATATGGAAGCACGGAAGTCAAAGGGTTTCTTCAGTCTCTCCCCCTCTCTGCGCCCTCCCCCCTCCCCACCGCCCCCGGTTTGAGGTAAGTCTATTTGTGTGTGGCACTCCACCTGGTGGCCTGGCGAAGAAAGAGCGACTGAGCCTCACCCACTGTGGTACACAAGTCATAGACAGGTCTGAGGCCTGAATTATAGCATCACAGACAGAAGAAGTGCAGTGGAGTGGCACAACATGTTTATGGCTAGAGATAACGTAATCTGGAAGAGAAAACAAGTTAATTTTTACATTGCAAAAGAATACCTTTGAGGAATGTTGTGCTGCCTGTGTCTCAACACAACAGGTCCCATTCCCATATACCTCTAGGCTTCCTGGCCTACATTTGCTCCCGGTCAATGTCTTAACTTTAAAATTCTCATCCTTGGCATCAACCCCTTCCATGGCCTCGCCCCTTGGTATCTTTGTGATCTCCTCTAGCCCCACAGCTTCCCGAGATATCGGTGTTCCTCTGATTTAGGGCTCTCATGGGTTTCACATATAATTCCTCCACTATTGGTGGCTGTGGTTCCAGTTGCCTAGATGCCAAGTTCTGGAATTCCAGTCGAACTCCTTTCTGCGTTTCTATCCCACTTCCCTCTTTTAAGATACTGCTTAATATCCTACCTCTCTGGCCCATATTTCATTACCTGGCTCGGTGCTAATATTATTTTTATAATGCTCCTGTTGTTGGTAAAGTGACTGAACCCAAATGTGAAATTAACCCAAATCACTTGCTCACTAGGAATTAATCAATATTCACGCTTTGCTCAGCATTTATTGGTAACCAGATCTATGTCAACTGTTCCATAGAAACCCTCCAGAAGGTGGTCACTTGGCCCATGAAGTCTGCACTGACCCTCTGAAAGAGCACCCCACTGTAGCCACCTGGGTTGGCCACTTCCCGACTTAAAATGGAGAACCGCAAAGACTGAAGGGAAATTCAGCCAACACTGGCAAAATTGAGCAAGTGCAGAAATCATGTGTATTGAAACTTGCAAAAACCAGACAGCACTGAAACCAGCAGCCATCTGCATAGTAATGAGCAACTCCAAGGCACAATTGCAACACTCAAGGTGAATAAAGCCAAGCCAGACTCCTCAGCGCCGGCAGGAGCCAAGACAAAGGAAGGCCAACGGACATTTAGGGACCGCCCAGCGATCAGGGAACAACTCCAGTGTTGGAGAAATCGATCCAAGTGATCGGGACGCTGTCCAATCACTTGGAACCAGGTACGGGGTCCACCCCGAAGGGTGGCGAGCCCCTGGGGACTATAAAGTAAAGCCCCCAAGTTCAAATCGATCTGCTTTGGCAGGGCCACTCAGCAACTTGAATCAACCCGTGAGAGTGACCTGTCTAAGCTGCCGCACCAACCAAGTAAGTCTCCAGTCAACGCTCGCTACGAGGTAGGCGCTCCTAGCTACAAATCCATACCAGCTTTTGAATCCTGCAGACTCAGGACCTGAACGAAAGGCCATTTGTTCCATGGTCGGGTCAAATCAAAAGTCGCCGACTGCGCTAATCTTGTTTGCGTATTCACCTATTGTGAGCGTTGCGGGGGCTCTTGCGGATTTTGCCATTCTCCAAACACATTGGTTTACCAGATCAAATGAAAGGTGGTGGGAGTTCATAAAGTCAATTCCCAAAATGTGTTCTGCTGTGTGGGGTACATCGACTAAAACTATGGGGTGCTTTGTCGTTATATTGCCAATCTGAATGATTAGCACAGACAAGCAGGTTAGGGCAGTTTTGCAGAAGCACAGGACAGCATTCGCGACCCACAAACACGACTGTGGCCGGATGACTGGTTCCGTTCAAATCACAGGACCTGACCCTAGACTCCAAAAGCAATACGGATTTCCCCAAGAGGCAGAGGGAGAAATCTCAAAAGCGACAGCTTATTAGAGCAGAGCATACTGAGATCAGTAGCCTCCACTAATAATGCCCCGATTTGGCCAGTGAGAAAGCCCGATGGATCATGACGACTGACCATCGATTACCGGGAACTCAACAAAGTCACCCCCGCAGCAGCCCCCACGGTAGCCACAAGTCCCGAGACCATGCTCAAACAGGGACTGAACTCACAATACTTTACGGTTTTGGACGTCAGTAACGGATTCTGGTCCATTCCATTGGCAAAGGCGTGCCAATACAAATTTGCCTTCACTTTTAAAAGTCAGCAGTACACATGGACATTCCACAACTCCCCCTCCATTTTCCACGCCAGCTGGAAAATGGATTATCAAAATTATCTCACCCTGAATGTCTGGTCCAGTATGTGGACGACCTATTACTACAGACAGACACCGAGGCAGAGCACATCGAGCTTCTGACCGAACTCTTGAAACTCCTACAACAGATTGGCTGCAAAGTAAACCCCCAAAAGGCCCAGATTTTGGAAAACAAGGTGAGATATTTGGGTACGATTATCACGCACGGTAAACATGAAATTGAGCACAAAAGAATTGACTCGATTGCCAAATTGCCCCTTCCCCAGAATGTTTCAGTCCTCCGGTCGTTTTTAGGACTGGCTGGATACTGCCGAAACCACATTGACGGTTTCGCCAGCAAGGCAGCACCCCTCTCGGAACTCCGAAAGAAAGGAGGCCCTTGGGAATGGCTTCCGCAGTATACGGATGCTGTGGATGCTTTGAAAAGAGCCCTCATTGCAGCCCCGCACTATAGGTTCCAGACCCGCTTTCCCCCTATGCTATAGAGATAGCTAACACAGACCGCACCCTTTCGGCCGTGCTCCTCCAGGAACGGCACAAACAATTAAGACCCGTGGCTTACACCTCCAGACTTTTAGATCCTGTGGAGCAGGGATTTACGGCCTGTGGAAGACACCTGCTCGCAGTTTTCTGGGCAGTTCAGTATTTTTCCTACATAACCGGACTAAACCCCATCACAATCCTCACGGAACACACCCCCACCCAACCTTTACTTGACGGACGACTTAAGGACGGTACAGTCAGCCAAATTAGAGCAGCTAGATGGACCCTTCTTTTGCAGGGACAGGACATCACTGTTAAAAGGACCAAGACCCACACTTTCTTAGCCGATAACCTTCAGTACCCAGGCACCCCCCATGAATGTGAAATCATCTCACCGCACCACAACACAGGCCCCTTTATTGCGAAAACACCCCCTAGAAAGATAGGTAGTTCACCCCAGAGCCACCAGCACACAGACACGTGCGCACCTTTAAGGATTTATGTGGATGGTTCTTCCACAGTATTAGAAGGGAAGCGCATTACAGGATGAGGCATATATGTCGAGGACGCGCAGGGACATGCCCTAGAAGAGATCTCCTTAAAGCTACCAGGCCACTTAGGCGCGCAGGCGGCAGAACTAGCAGCCGTTGCGTATATTATGGATCACCCAGATTCCTACCCCAGCCCAGCAGACATATACTCGGACAGCCTCTATGTCTGCAGTAGCCTTACAGAATTCCTACCCCCGTGGAAAGCAAGAGGATTTGTTTCCGCAGACGGAAAACCCCTCCCTTCAGCCCCATTGCTCCGCCACATTTTAGAGAAAGCACAGGACAGGACCTTTGGTATTGTTAAAGTTCGCAGTCACCACTGTTCCTCCCCCGCCGCCCCCCCCCCCCCCCCCCGAAATGTAAAAGTCGACGCACTGGCCAAAGCAGGTTGTGGACACCCCCCGAAAGCTCGCCAGTGAATGCAGTTCAGGTCTCGCAGACTAATAGCGAGGATTTAATGCAGGCCCAGAAGCAGGATAGCAATCTCAGGGAGATTTTGAAAGGACAATTTACGGCACCTTATGATAGATTTAAAAACGCACTAACCACACATGACAGTGCGGTGTTAAAAGACACCCTTTATGTGGTTCCTGAACAGGACAGGAATCAACTTATTTGTTTGTTCCATGACAGTCATGGACATCAGGGAATTGATCCCACTACAGCCCACCTCAGGCAGCTCTGTTGGTGGCCAAGTTTAAAAGAATATGTAACACACTACGTTGAGAATTGCCTTATCTGTGCCCAGAACAATCCGGACAGATAAGCAAAGAAAGCTCAACTTAGCCACACCCGCCCCGTTAATGGCCCCTGGACTAATCTCCAGATCGATTTTATAGGACCATTGCCCCCTTGCAGGAATGGTTACAAATACGTATTAGTCATCATAGACACTTTTACGCAATGGGTAGAGGCATTCCCATCCAGAACGAACACGGAAAGACCACCGCAAAGATCTTAACCCACCACATCTTTACGAGATGGGGACTCCCCCGCAGCATTGAATCCGACCAAGGTTCCCATTTTACAGGACGTGGCATGAAGAACGTCCTCACGATATTTGGCATTACCCAAAAATTCCACATCGCATACCACCCCCAGTCAAGTGGTATAGTGGAGCGCATGAATCGGACCCTAAAAGCCACCCTCAGAAAAATGGTCTAACAAAACAACACCACTTGGGATTCAGTCTTCCCTTTTGCGCTGATGTTTTTGAGATATACTATTTAAACATCCACAGGTTACACCCCACACACTCTCATGACCGGGCGCCCCATGAAAGGCACAGAATTTTTATTAGGATTGGACTTGACCAGCCCCGAAGTGACGGCCCTCACACACGAGAACGCAGTCAAGCAATTAGTAGAAAATGTAAAAACGGCTCAGCTAGCAGCCGCAGTAAGATTAGGCACAAGAAAGAAACAGAGCAAGGCCTGTTTCGACAGGACAGTGCATGCGACTGAGTTTGAGGTAGGGCAGCAGGTCATGCTCTCAATTTACAACCTCAGCACATTCTTGTCACCTAAATATTCGGGTCCATACTCCATTGCGGACAAAGTAAGCCCCTCAGTGTATAAAATTAAGTACCCCAACGGAAAGATTGCGTGGTTCCATATTAACCAGCTGAAGGCATATGGCCCACAGTCCAACCACGCACACCACGTCATGCTCGACGCAGCAGACCACACCCCGTCCACACCCAACGTATCCCTACCCTCCCCCAACACGCCCACCACATCCACAAACTCGCCCTCGACTCCACCCCTGAACTCTAGACTCCGCCCTGGAACGCCCACAGACAGCAGCAGCAGCGACAGCGACCGTGACTCAGACGATAGCCACAGCACGCCTCCCTACTATCCCCAGGCAACAGGACCCACACCCAGCAAATCTGACCACGATTCGAGTGATCCCTTCCTCATCACATTCCTCAACAAACCCCACCAAACACCACCACCCTACAATGAAGATTCCGCCCCACAGAACTAGACACCACCTTTTGGCACCGCGATAATTCATTCAGGCTCGTCCGGAACGACGAGATGGACCCCAAATCGCACCATGCAGCCCTATCAGCCCTATCAGCCCTTATACATTCGAGAGTATGGCATCCAGGAGAAGATGGCGACTTTGAGTCTGACTCCCAAAGCGACAACCCCTTTGCGACCCTGTTCGCAACTGATAACTGAGGTGTCCAGATGATGTTTTAAAAAGGAACCGCTTGGGAGAAAACGGTGTCCTTTCTGATGGAACCTGCAGCATGTTGTTTAATGTTGTTTGTTACTGTTATTGTTATGTGTTGTACGTAAGATCGGACATTTTTTCCACGGCCCTACGCCATATTTGTCTGCCGGAACCTATGAAAACTTGCCAGCACGCTCATCGGCAGAAACCGCTGAGAGCTTGCCAGCCCCCGTTCATAACTGCTCTTCTGGTTCGAAGGTAGAACCAATACGGCAACCCCCCCGCGATGACTACATTTTTGCCCGTTCTTGCTGGTTGCTCAGGCAGTGGAGAAACGGCATTGGTCTCCGCCCTGCCTGAGGACCCCCCCTCTGGTCAGCTACACTCGGGTAGAGCACACACGGCATTGGTCGCCGTCCTACCGGGGATTCCATCCAATTCTTACCCGCCGCAGCCCATACGCACCTCATTTCGGCACTCTTGGTTCAAATAAAAGTTTTGTTGTGTTTTCCGGCAACCCTTAGGTTGCCATCCCTATGCTATTTACATCCTCAAACATTTGGATGGTAAATCGCACAGCCTGCGAGACGGCTCGCACTGTTTCAGTATTTTTAAGTGTGTCTTGTCCTGAATATTCGGTTTTAAAAAAAATAAATGAGGGAGTCACACATGGTCACAAATTGTAAAGGGAGAATTGGAACAAAAGGACAGACATACTAACGCACAAGATATTAACCAAGATAGTAACAGACACTATGCTTGATCCCACAGAACCCCAGAAGCTCCAGGAAAAGAGACGAAACAGAAAGGAAGAGACAAAAAGAGAAAGAAGAACAATGAGGACATCCTCTGTGTTGATCACCACCATTATGATGTGTATTCGGTTGCGCACGAATGCGAACCCCCTGACCCCAAACCCCCCGCCGGCCGTTAATGATTCACTTCCCCATAGCACCCAGAGCCCAGTAACAGGCAACACCACACCATCATGGTGTGATAAGCTCATAACATGATACTCCCTTTCCTACGTAGTTGGCGATTAGTGTTGGTGATACTCTGCAGCATCGTGCAGACTATCCGCATGAGGAAATGGCGAAGGAGAACCTACCGCGCTAGCACCCCGGTATACAGAATGAGATTCCCTATTTTCGGTTTTCACCAGGCCCTTGATCTACAACAAAGACCATTTGTGTTACATCTTTTGTAAATAAAGAAATGGAAATATTGTACACCCCTGTGCTTGACTGCCAAGCCAGGAAAAATGTAAATGCTGCAATTATTTTGTATTGTTTAGGAAGTTAATATGAGGAATGTTTAGTGAGTGTAGTTTATTGAGGACAGTTAGAGGTACTGTTTTTTAAAATTTTGTAACGCATGTCCCTGTTTTGACATAGCGCCACTTAGAATGTTAGTTAAAAAAATTTATTGCATAGTTATGGTCAGTGTAGAGGCCATGGAAGAGTGCTCGCTGGGTCAGGGAATGAAGACAATGCAGTTATGTGATCCTTCACGCTTCGCATTAGGGATCACAAGGAGGGAGTGTAGCCACCTGGGTTGGCCACTTCCCGACTTAAAATGGAGAACCGCAAAGACTGAAGGGAAATTCAGCCAACACAGGGAAAATTGAGCAAGTGCAGAAATCGGGGGCGTCATTCTCCGACCCCCCAGAGGGTCGGAGAATGGCCGTTGGCCGCCGTGAATCCCGCCCCCGCCAGTTGCCGAAGTCTCCGAAGGAAGAAAAGTCGGCGGGGCGTTAATGTCGCCGCTGCCGTCGGAGAATGTCACGGGTCTGCGCAAGGCAGCCGATTTTCGGCCTGCCAATATTCTCCCTTCCGGATGGGCCGAAGTCCCGTCGACGTGATGACCGTTCACGTCGACGTGAATCAAACCTCCTTTTCATCGACGTGACCCTGTGCTCCAGGGTCACGCCGACCAGCGTGGAGGTGAGTGACGGCCTGGGGGGTTGGCTCTGGGCAGGCGATGGCGTGGCCGCAGTCTGAATGCGTGAGGAGAGGTGTGTCTCGGGTTGTGTGTGTGTGTGTGCGGCGGGGGGGGGTGGTTAGAATAGGCTGGGCTCCGGGAGAGTGCCGGGAGGGGGTCCGTGCCGGGGAGGGGGATGGGTGGGGGGGTCCGTGCCGGGGTGGAGGTTGGGGGGGGGGGTCCGTGCCGGGGAGGGGGATGGGGGGTCCATGCCGGGGTGGAGGTTGGGGGGGTGTCCGTGCCGGGGTGGAGGTTGGGGGGGTCCGTGCCGGGGAGGGGGATGGGGGGTCCGTGGTGGGGAGGGGGATGGGGGTTCCATGCCGTGGTGGAGGTTGGGGGGGGGTCCGTGCCGGGGTGGAGGTTGGGGGGTGGGTCCGTGCCGGGGAGGGGGATGGGGGGTCCGTGCCGGGGAGGGGGATGGGGGGTCCGTGCCGGGGAGGGGGTGCGAGGGCAAGTGAGTTGGTCCACCTGGCCAGGTGCCAGCCTCCAACAGTTGGACCCATGAGGTCCATGCCACCTGGCTGGGGGGAGGAGGGGATATGGGCAATGATGACATGTCGTCGTTCCCCTCCCCCCCACCAGGCCGTCATGTTTTCCGATCATCCAGCGATGTTGGCCGCCGTGGCGGCAGCCGCTCATGTCTATGTTGCCCTGGATGAGGAGGAGGAGGAGGAGGAGGAGGAGGAGCGTGCCAGAGAGGCGGCGCAGGCTGCCGCAGAGGGACAGACGGCAGCCGCCCAGGCTGGAGGGACACCCACTTGACAGGACGAGGAGGGGGAGGAGGACGTCGTGGCCCCACGGCAACGGAGGCACCCGAGGGCGCCCCGTGTGTACCGGCCCCGGCAGTCATACGAGGACCTCACGGACTGGGAATGCAGGAGGAGACTCCGGATGAGGCGGGAAACCGTGGCACACATCTGCCACCTGCTGGCACACCTGTCACCGCGTGGCACTGGCGGGGGACACCCTCTCCCCGTGTCCGTCAAGGTTACGGTGGCCCTGAACTTTTATGCAACGGGGTAATTCCAGGCACCGAGTGGGGACCTGTCCGGCATATCGCAGACATCGGTGCATCGGTGCATCCGGGCAGTGACAGATGCTCTATATGCCATGGTGCACTGCTACATCCGCTTCCCCGTGGACCGGGCCATCCAAGATGCCCGGGCCGTAGGCTTCTCTGCCATGGCCGGATTCCCCATGGTCCAGGGTGCGATCGATGGGATGCACGACGCCGTGCGGCCACCTGCAGATAACAGGGCCGTGTTCACCAATAGGAAGGGGACCTATTCAATGAACATACAGGTGGTCTGCGACCACCGCATGATGATCCTGCACGTCTGCGCCCGTTACCCAGGCAGTGTACACGACTCATACGTGTTGTCGCGGTCATCCATCCCCGGCATGTACGAGGGACGCCATCCCTGGCTGAGGGGCTGGTTGCTGGGCGACAGGGGCTACCCATTGCGATCGTGGCTGATGACGCCTATACGGAGGCCACGCAATGAGGCGGAGAACCGCTACAATGATGCCCATGTAGCGACAAGGGGAGTGATAGAGAGGTGCTTTGGCGTGCTGAAGATGCGTTTCAGGTGCCTGGACCTCTCTGGGGGCGCCCTCCAGTATCGGTCAGATAGGGTCGGCCGCATCATTGTGGTGTGCTGCGTCCTGCACAACATAGCCCAGCAGAGGGGCGATGTGCCGCAGGCAGAGGAGGGCGGAGTGGAGGAGCAGCAGGAAGAGGCGCAGTCCTCCCCAGATGAGGGGGATGGGGGTAATGGTCAGGGTAGACACAGGCAGGTGGCTGTCCACCGTTACCGGCTGGCCCAGCGGGCACGGGACAGACTGATAGACGCCCGCTTCACTGACTAGATGGGCGTGGGAATCAGGTAGTATGGCCACAGACCGCACACCATGGCAACAGCCGACCACCCACACCCCCCACCCATCCACCCACCCAGCACCCTCACCCCCCTCCCCAACCCCACGCACCCCACCTGCATGCACACCACCCCCCCCCATTGCCGATCCACCTGCGGCACAACGGGCCGGGCTCACACAGTTGCGGGTGGACGCGTGTCTATTGCAGGCCATGGAGGATGATGACAACCCGCCCTGCGATGAGCTCCTGGCTCTACATTGTTGGACTATGTCTGACCCATGGCCACAGTACCACCATCCACCCGGACCATCCCTGCATGCGGCTGTGACACTGCAGCTCACGGTCCCGTCCTCTGCCCGGGGGATGTTGATGGCGGCCCAGGGGGAAGGGGGCAGACTCACCTGGGGCTGAGGTAAGACCATCCCTCACACACACACTTGCGCTCAACGTACATGACACCCCCGCACGCTTTGGACAGAGCACAAAGGCAGCTTCTGTAGGTGTAACATTGACTTTAATAACCAGAGGAGTTCATGCACGTGCCCTAGCCCCTAAAACTCATCTGTGCCCTGCACCCGTGCCAACTTACTCAGTGTCTAATTGTTTGGCCTTACGGGCCCTTTGACTACGTCTACGTGGTTCCCCAGACGGTACAGCAGAACTGGAGGTGGACTCCTGTGATTCCTGCCCTCTGACACTGGATCCCTTTGGCGGCCGTTTCCTGGGGCGTCCTGGCCTAGATGGGCCAGGCTGCGGCCCGGGCGACTGGCATGGCGAGCTGCCAGCCTGTCCTGCCCGTTGCCCACCCGATGCACCTGGGACGGAAGGGGGGGAGTCCGAGGTGTCGCGGTGTACCGGGACCTCCCCTACAGGGGGAGCCGGGACGGACCACACCACCTCCTCCTCCCTCGGGGTGCCCGATGGCCCCCAGGCCTCTACATGGGTGGGGGATGCGAACGGACTGGCCATCCGACGCCCCCCCCGACATCTGGCGCTGCCAGTCCTAGAGGCCCGTGCTGGTATCGACAGGGGTCTGCAGGTTTGCAGCCATGGAGCCCAGGGGGTTGGCAAACCCTGTCTGTGACAGTGCGACGCCGGCTCGCACATGGCCACTGGTGCCGATGCCCTCAGCGATGGCCTGCAGAGACTGGGCCATGGCCTGCTGAGACTGGGCCATGGCCTGCAGAGACTGGGCTATGGCGTTGAGCGCCTCTGCCATCTGGCGCTGGCACTGGCTCATGGCCTCCTGTGAGAGGGCAGCCATTTCCTGGGCCACAGACGCCGCCTGCACGGAAAGCCCCAGGCCTCGCAAACCGTTCCCCATGTCTGACACCGTCGCACCCATTGCCTCCACCGCGGACGCCACCCGTGCGGTGTCAGCTTGGGCGGCATGCATGAACGGCACCACTCCCAGCTCCTGGACGCGGGTGGACTCCTCCACCTGCGACCGCAGCCGCCGCAAGCCGCCCGTCACCCTCTTCGCTCGTCTCCGGGTCGGTGGTTGCATCGGATCTATGTGTGGGTGTGGTAACTCCAGGAACCCGGGATCCATCTGGGCGGCAGATGTTCGCTTGGGCTGGGCTGCCCTCCGACCGCCCCGCCCCTCTGCTGCTCCTACCTCCACCTGCTGTAACGGGACGGCTGTGTTGTGCGCACCAGTGAGTGTACCAGACGCCTCTTCACTAAAGTGCCCAACCGAGGTGAGTGTTTCTGCGATGGTGGAGGGTGTTGGTGACAGCAGTGGCGTTGTGTCGTGCTCTTCGTCCCACTCTGAGTCCATGGCACTTTGGGGTGGGGGTTCATCTCCACCCATCCACTCTGAGTCACTGTCCGGTATTTCGTCTTCCTGGGCAGTGCTGTCCCGGGTAGTGGTGCCCTGGGTAGTGGTGTCCTGGGTAGTGGTGTCCTGGGTAGTGGTGTCCTGGGTAGTAGTGTGCTGGCTCGGATGTGACGGGGGCCTGTGGCTGCCCCCCTCGTCGCTGGGTGGTCGCTCCCGCACTTGACGGGGGTGTCGTCTCCCTGTTGCTCCAGGTCTCTCCGTCTCCCGTGGCCTCCGAGGGGCATCCTGCGGGTGTCGCATGCTGGAGGGTGCGGGTCTCTCCGTCTCCTGTGGTGTGCGAGGGGCATCCTGCGGGCGTCGCATGCTGGAGGGTGCGGGTCTCTCCGTCTCCCGTGGTGTGCGAGGGGCATCCTGCGGGCGTCGCATGCTGGAGGGTGCGGATCTCTCCGTCTCCCGTGGCCTCCGAGGGGCATCCTGCGGGCGTCGCATGCTGGAGGGTCCGGGTCTCTCCGTCTCCCGTGGCCTCTGAGGGGCATCCTGCGGGCGGTCTGCATCTGCGGGGATGGGTGCCTGGACGTTTGGTCCTGCGATACACAATGAAGCATGCATGGTTGGACATCAGGCAGTGATCAGGTGATATGGGGGAGGGGGATATAGTGGAGGGGTGATATGGGGACGGGCTGTCGGTGGCTCACTTGCTACTACGCCCCAGACCTCTGCATCAGCCACCTCCCGGTCGTCAGGTCCGCCAGCCAGTTCCAGGGCCCTTTCCTCGTGTTCGGTCAGTGGCCTCTCAACAGCGGGGCCTCCTCCAGTCCTCACATGTTCCCTATTGTTGTGTGCGCGCTTATCCTGTGGGGGGGGGGTGGGGTGGCAGGGGTAAAAGGCAACACTGTTAGGCAGGTATATGAATGCACACCATCGGTTGCGCGTGCATTGCAGAGGTTAAGGTTAGGGCTGGATTCACTTGGGGATATGGGGGATATGGGGGAGGGGGGATATGGGGGAGGGGGATATGGGGAGGGGGATATGGGGGAGGGGGATATGGGGGATATGGGGGAGGGGGGATATGGAGGAGAGGGCATATGGGGAGGGGGGATATGGGGGGATATGGGGGAGGGGGGATATGGGGAGGGGGGGATATGGGGGAGGGGGGATATGGGGGAGGGGGGATATGGGGGATATGGGGAGGGGGGATATGGAGATATGGGGAGGGGGATATGGGGGAGGGGGCATATGGGGGATATGGGGGAGGGGGGATATGGGGGAGGGGGGATATGGGGGAGGGGGGATATGGGGAGGGGGGGATATGGGGGAGGGGGGATATGGGGGAGGGGGAATATGGGGGAGGGGGGATATGGGGAGGGGGGATATGGGGATGGGGGATATGGGGGAGGGAGGGATATGGGGGATATGGGGGAGGGGGGATATGTGGGATATGGGGAGGGGGATATGGGGAGGGGGATATGGGGGAGGGGGGATATGGGGGAGGGGGGGGTATGGGGGAGGGGGGATATGGGGGAGGGGAGGATATGCGGGATATGGGGGAGGGGGGATATGGGGAGGGGGGATATGGGGGAGGGGGATATGGGGGAGGGGGGATATGGGGGATATGGGGAGGGGGATATGGGGAGGGGGGATATGGGGGAGGGGGATATGGGGGAGGGGGGATATGGGGGGGATATGGGGAGGGGGGATATGGGGGAGGGGGGATATGGGGAGGGGGGATATGGGGAGGGGGGATATGGGGATGGGGGATATGGGGGAGGGAGGGATATGGGGGATATGGGGAGGGGTGATATGTGGGATATGGGGGAGGGGGATATGGGGAGGGGGATATGGGGGATATGGGGGAGGGGGATATGGGGGAGGGGGGATATGGGGGAGGGGAGGATATGCGGGATATGGGGGAGGGGGGATATGGGGAGGGGGGATATGGGGGAGGGGGATATGGGGGAGGGGGGATATGGGGGAGGGGGATATGGGGGAGGGGGGATATGGGGAGGGGGATATGGGGAGGGGGATATGGGGAAGGGGGGATATGGGGGAGGGGGGATATGGGGGAGGGGGGATATGGGGGAGGGGGGATATGGGGGAGGGGGGATATGGATATCGGGCCGGGGGAGGCTCACATTGCCTGCTCTGACGAGGTCGTTTACCTTCTTGTGGCACTGGGTGCCTGTCCGTGGTGTCAGGGCCGCAGCGGTGACGGCCTCTGCCACTTCCCTCCACAGATGCCGGCTGTGGCATGGGGCAACTCTGCGGCCGTGCCCGGGATACAGGGCGTCCCTCCTCTGCTCCACCGCATCCAGGAGCGCCTCCACATCCCGTGACTCGAACCTCGGGGCTGAGCGGCGGCCAGCTATCCAGTCGGGTGTTGCGGTCGGGTGTTCCGGTCGGGTGGGGGGAACAGCGCGGCCTTATGAGCCGTCACGCCGTGCGGCGCATATGACGCTGCACGGCGTGAACCACTGCGCAAGCGCGGATCCCGTTACGTCGCTGCTAGCCCATTTCGGGCCGGAGACTTTCGACCCATTTTTCCGACGTGACGCAAGTCGGATTTGCGCCGTTTTTTGCGCCGATCGGCGGACTTCCGCCGATAACGGAGAATTTCGCCCCATGTGTATTGAAACTTGCAAAAACTAGGCAGCACTGAAACCAGCAGCCACCTGCATAGTAATGAACAATTCCAAGGCACAATTGCAACACTCAAGGTGAATAAAGCCAAGCCAGACTCCTCGGCGCCAGCAGGAGCCAAGACAAAGGAAGGCCAACGGACATTTAGGGACCGCCCAGCGATCAGGGAACAACTCCAGTGTTGGAGAAATCGATCCAAGTGATCGGGACGCAGTCCAATCACTTGGAACCAGGTACGGGGTCCACCCCGAAGGGTAGGGAGCCCCTGGGGACTATAAAGTAAAGCCTCCAAGTTCAAATCGGTCTTCTTTGGCAGGGTCACTCAGCAACTTGAATCAACCCGTGAGAGTGACCTGTCTAAGCTGCCACACCAATCAAGTAAGTCTCCAATCAACGCTCGCTACGAGATAGACGCTCCTAGCTACAAATCCATACCAGCTTTTGAATCCTGCAGACTCAGGACCTGAATGAAAGGCCATTTGTTCCCCTGACCTGGTGGGCCAATTCCGAAGCTAAGTATAGGCCTTTTAGTGATAGAAATAGTCTAGAAAGTAGAGTTATATGCATAAGTAGTGACTTACTGTATATAATAAATGTGTTTTGATTTGAATCTTACTAATTGGTGTGTTGAGTTATTGATCATTACTTGAACTTGAACCTCGTGGCGGTATCGTAAAGATACCTGGCGACTCGAGAGCAAAGGTTATACAAACAGGGCAAATTACGAATTAAGAGCCAACCAAAAGTTAGCAACACCACCAAGGCCCATTCTCCCCCAACCCCACCCTAACATGCACATCGTTGGACACTAAGGGACAATTTAGCATAGCCAATCCATCTAAACTGCAAATCTTTACACTGTGGGTGAAAATCCGGGATACCTGGAGGAAACCCACGCAGACATGGGGTGAATGTGCAAACTCCACACAAATAGTCACCCAAGGCCAGAATCGAACCTAATTCCCTGGCACTGTGCGGCAACAGTGCTAACCACTGTGCCACTGTGCTGTCCTAGAAACAGCAACAGTAAATGTAAAAGTTGTCAATTTAAAAAAACGCGCATATGTTACAACCTAGGCACTATACATTAGACAGACATGTGAGGAAGATGAAACATGTGGAGGACTAAATATACGGTTATCCATTTAATATTAATTCCACTGAATGCACTGGATTTTAAACTGGTGTCTATAACCAATCACCCATGTTCACAAGCTGATATTTGCTCCCGTAAATCACAAAGTTTGAAGTTGTGAATAATACAGGGTGGAGCTCCTTTATTATGTTACTGTGGAGAGACAGTTTAAAGCACATCGAAGCACGTATGGATTGGCAGTTAATGAGGGAGCTGTGGAAAAGGCTGCAGAGTCAGTGGCTGCTGCATATCCAGGTGGCAGATTAGTTTTGACAATGTAGAAACAAAATATATTCCTTTTAGTTCTCTTTGCTGTTTCTTACAATGAAGAAAATCAGCAGAACAAAAGTCATGAATAATTACCAATACACAGAAGGTACCGTTGCCCGTGGCAAGAATTCAACGGAGAAGTTCAGTGTATTTTATAATCTAGTTTATAAATATCATCAAACCCAGGGATTACAAAATGTATTTATTTTCATTTACTGTACAGCTGTATAAATTCGGAGAAAAAGTTTGATATCTGCTTTGATTTTCATACCGTAGTGTGAACATTAATGGATGCAAATCATGATCTGGGGTAAACAATTGCCTGATATAGACTCCCATTTGACACAGGTATGTTCTGGGGGCACCAAAGCAGAACATTTCCCTCATTGCCTGGTTTCAGACAGAAGTGGTGAACAGAAATAGTGTTGTGATCTTCAGTGAGAAAATCTTTAACACTGGCACACTAATTGTTTCTCAGTTCATTTAACAGGCTGACAGAACAGTAGATTGCCATATAGACAAGTGCACAGATGGATGACGACAACATGCTTCCACCTTATGAAGATACAGCTCTGTACCTTAGGTAGATTTTTTGCCAATTCGGATGTATCCAAATCATATCTGTAAAAGCCTTATTTCGAGTGAACCTATATTTATTTTTGAAATTTGTAAAGGCGATGCTCACAACTTGAGTTCTCATACTTGTCACAATAAGAAAGAAAAATCACAAGGTTTCTCATGCCATGAGTAATCGCTGGCCTTTATAATATTCTGCATAGACAATTTAAGAGTAATTGGTGTGATATATTTTACCATACTGTGAGGTAGATCAGGAATAAGAGCAATAAGGAATGAGTTATGTGGCCAAACCCCTTCATGGAAGAAGCAGTGTTACAGTCTTTATTGAAAGCAGCCTTGAATGTTTGAAGGCAAGTGCCTTTTTAAGTGAGAACTCGTAGAAAGAAAATATTCATTTATTTGACATTTAATGCTTGTACCTTCCACAGCTTTTACTGAATATACATACGTGGATGAAGATGGTGTTCAAATCACCCTGAAGGTGTTCTTATTGAAAGATACCTGTTATAACATGAATAGTCCACCAGCTCTAGACAAGACAAGGTCTTAGCGCAAATTTACTTAAAATAGGAACTGATTTATTCCAGGATGTAGTTGGACTTGGCTGTATATTTATGTATAATCTATAATATTGCTTTAAAAAGACATTACTGCTTAGTCTTGATAAGTTATTTTTCTCGATATAAAGCTTCACAGCAGATGCCTTACAAAGTCAGAAGAAACCATTTGTAAAGCAGACCCTCAATTAACTGTGAGAAAGATTACCGAAGACTCAAAAATACAATGTTCAATGTCTCAGCCAGCTGTGGAGCTGGAAGAGTTTTTAACCTGGCAGCGAATGATTTGGCACCAGCAATCTCTCAGAGCTTCAAATTGGGTTTTAAATATGGGATCAATGGAGTTATTTACCGAACCGCTCTATTTGCAAGAAATGGTTGCTAGCAGCTGAGCAAGCCAGAGAAGAGATTGCTGCTGTTACGTTCCTCTCATCTTTATTTTGTATGGAAAAGGCACGAATGCACAGTATTGGAAATGTAGCTGGAGCCTTAAACTGGTCACTTATATATACGGTTTGTCTCTAAATATTTGGAAGTGTCGCCTGAATATTGTTAAAAATGACCTATTTTCAAATACAAATTCCATAAAAAGATATGTGGCTTCTACATATATTAGTTCGTTTGTAAACATTAAACAAATCCCCAGTATGAAAATCCTGGTGAATCTACAGCATTGGCTCAAACCAAAAGATCCCTTTCTCACCCTTTATCTTCATCGTTCTCTTAACTTGCCTTTTTACTTTAATGCCTCTTTTCCTCTATATTTTTCTTTCTTTAATGGCTGTCTGACAGTAGCTTTGCATACATCTGCAGACGTTTGAATTTGAAGAGTGTAGCGCACAAAGACTCCGAGAGACGAATAGAGTGAAGTCGATGAGGCTTTATTAAGCGTGACTGTTTCCCCCGCAGTTCGGTAGTAGACTGCCTGCGGGGGAGGACTCCAGGTACTTATACTCCGCCTTCAGGGCGGAGCTAGAGGTCAACGTCCAACCAGGACCCGGGATCTGTCAGCCAATGACATCATGGCTTCACAGTCCCACATGACCCCTAATGCATACTACCACATTCACCCCTTGTTAAAAATGAACCCGGCGGGGTGATGCTTCGCATGGTGGTAAGGGTTTACAAGGCTGGTCCTGGGAGGAAAACTTTCACATGTTATAACAGTATGTACAAGGTTTTTTTTTTGTTTCAAACTATTTACAGTAATCGTCAGGAAAAGACAAAATGTTCTCGTTAAAAGTCCACAAAGTCCACATTGTACTGTTAGATCGACGCCACGAGTCGGTCGGGCGGTCTGGTCGTCCGTGTCGATCGCCTCGGCCCCGGTGGTGGTGGTGGTGCTTGTTTCGGTGTTGTCTTCTCCGGGAGCCTTACGGTTTCAGCTTGGGCTTTATTCCTGGTCGGGCCTGGGAGGAGGACTGATCCTCCTGGGAAGGGGGCGGTCGCGGGGTGCGGCGGTGGCAGGAAGGGGGGGAGTTGGGTGATTGGTGTCGGGGGGCTGTGTGTGTTGCCGGCGGGCGGCAGATCTCGCAGAGAGACCGTGTCCTGTCGGCCGTCGGGGTACTCCACGTAAGCGTACTGCGGGTTCGCGTGAAGGAGGTGAACTCTTTCGACCAACGGGTCCGACTTGTGCGCCCGCACGTGCTTTCGGAGCAAGATGGGTCCTGGGGCCGCCAGCCAGGTCGGCAGCGACGTTCCAGAAGAGGACTTCCTGGGGAAGACAAGGAGGCGCTCATGAGGCGTTTGGTTAGTGCTAGTACACAGTAGTGACCGGATGGAGTGGAGGGCGTCCGGAAGGACCTCCTGCCACCGTGAAACTGGGAGGTCCCTGGACCGTAGGGACAGTAGGACGGTCTTCCAGACCGTGCCGTTCTCCCTCTCTACTTGCCCGTTCCCCCGGGGGTTGTAGCTGGTCGTCCTGCTCGAGGCTATCCCGTTGCTGAGCAGGAACTGGCGCAGCTCGTCACTCATGAAGGAGGACCCCCTGTCGCTGTGGACGTATGCGGGGCAACCGAACAGTGTGAATATGGTGTTCAGGGCTTTAATGACTGTGGCCGCGGTCATGTCAGAACAGGGGATGGCGAATGGGAAGCGGGAGTACTCGTCCACCACATTAAGGAAGTATATGTTGCGGTCGGTGGAGGGGAGGTGTCCTTTGAAATCCAGACTAAGGCGTTCAAAGGGGCGGGAAGCCTTAATCAGGTGCGTACCATCCGGCCTGAAAAAATGCGGTTTGCACTCTGTGCAGATGTGGCAGTTCCTTGTGACTGTACGGACCTCCTCTAAGGAGTATGGGAGGTTGCGGGACTTGATAAAGTGGTAAAACCGAGTGACCCCCGGGTGGCAGAGGTCCTCGTGGAGGGTTTGGAGGCGGTTAATTTGTGCGTTGGCACATGTGCCGCGGGATAGGGCATCGGACGGCTCGTTCAGCTTTCCGGGACGATACAAGATCTCGTAGTTGAAGGTGGAGAGCTCGATCCTCCACCTTAAGATCTTGTCGTTTTTGATTTTGCCCCTCTGTGCATTATCGAACATGAAGGCTACCGACCGTTGGTCCGTGAGGAGAGTGAATCTCCTGCCGGCCAGGTAATGCCTCCAATGTCGCACAGCTTCCACTATAGCTTAGGCTTCCTTTTCCACTGAGGAGTGGCGGATTTCTGAAGCGTGGAGGGTTCGGGAGAAAAAGGCCACGGGTCTGCCCGCTTGGTTAAGGGTGGCCGCTAGAGCTACGTCGGAGGCGTCGCTCTCGACCTGGAAGGGGAGGGACTCGTCGATGGCGCGCATCGTGGCCTTTGCGATATCCGCTTTGATGCGGCTGAAGGCCTGGCAAGCCTCTGTCGACAGAGGGAAGGTCGTGGTCTGTATTAGGGGGCGGGCCTTGTCTGCGTACTGGGGGACCCACTGGGCGTAGTATGAAAAAAAACCCAGGCAGCGTTTCAGGGCTTTTGAGCAGTGCGGGAGGGGAAATTCCATGAGGGCGCGCATACGTTCGGGGTCGGGGCCTATTATCCCATTGCGCACTACGTAGCCCAGGATGGCTAGCCGGTTGGTGCTAAAAACGCACTTGTCCTCGTTGTACGTGAGGTTCAAGGCTTTAGCGGTCTGGAGGAATTTTTGGAGGTTGGCGTCGTGGTCCTGCTGATCGTGGCCGCAGATGGTTACATTGTCGAGATACGGGAACGTGGCCCGCAACCCGTGTTGATCAACCATTCGGTCCATCTCTTGTTGGAAGACCGAGACCCCATTTGTGACGCCAAATGGGACCCTTAGGAAATGGTATAATCGCCCGTCTGCCTCGAAGGCTGTGTACTTGCGGTCACTTGGGCGGATGGGGAGCTGATGGTAGGTGGACTTGAGGTCCACGGTGGAGAAGACTTTATATTGGGCAATCCGATTGACCATGTCGGATATGCGGGGGAGAGGGTAAACGTCTAGTTGTGTGTACCTGTTGATGGTCTGGCTATAGTCTATGACCATCCTTTGCTTCTCCCCTGTCTTTACTACTACCACCTGTGCTCCCCAGGGACTATTGCTGGCCTGGATTATGCCTTCCTTTAGTAGCCGCTGGACTTCGGACCGAATGAAGGTCCGGTCCTGGGCGCTGTACCGTCTGCTCCTAGTGGCGACGGGTTTGCAATCCGGGGTGAGGTTTGCAAACAAGGACGGGGGTTGCACCTTGAGGGTTGCGAGGCCGCAGATAGTGAGTGGGGGTATTGGGCCGCCGAATTTGAAGGTAAGGCTCTGTAGATTGCACTGGAAGTCTAATCCCAGTGATGTGGGGGCGCAGAGTTGGGGAAGGACGTAGAGCCTGTAGTTTTTGAACTCCCTCCCCTGCACCGTTAGGGTAACTATGCAGAAGCCTTTGATCTGTACGGAGTGGGATCCTGCAGCAAGGGAAATCTTTTGTGCGCTGGGATGGGTGGTCAAAGAACAGCGTCTTACCATGTCGGGGTGGATAAAGCTCTCCGTGCTCCTGGAGTCGACTAGGCATGGTGTCTCGTGCCCGTTTATCAGCACCGTTGTCGTCGTCGTCTGGAGTGTCTGGGGCCGAGCTTGGTCCAGCGTTATTGAAGCGAGACGTGGTTGTAGTAGTTGAGCGTCTTCTTCGAACCACGTGGAGCCGTCGACACTGGGGTGCGTTGTTGCCGTCCAAGATGGCGTCGGGGTTGAACAAAATGGCTGCCCCCATGCATCGCACATGGCTGGGGGGTCACAAGATGGCGGCGGGGGTGGACAAAATGGCCGCCCCCCATGCATCGTACAGGTCTGGGGTGGTCAAAGACGGCGGCGCCCTTCCTCCCCTCATGGTGGCGGGGACCCAAAATGGCTGCGCCTGCGGGTTGCACATGGGGCGCTGGGGGGGTTGGGGAGCGTTAGGAACGCGCTGGGCTCCCTCATCTCTGGGGACAGCGGTGGTCGGGACCCAAATTGGTAGCGCCGGCGGGTCATTCATGGGGCGTGGGGGGGGGGTTGGGGAGCGTAAGCGGCGTGCAGGGTTCCCTGTTCTCCCGGGACAGCGGCGACCTCGCGGGACCGGCACACAACCGCGAAATGGCCCTTTTTTCCGCAGCTCTTGCAGATCGCTGCGCGGGCCGGGCAGCACTGCCGGGGGTGTTTCGCCTGGCCGCAGAAATAGCAGCGGGCGCCCCCGGTGCGACCTGGTGTTTGGACCGCGCAAGCCTGTGGGGTGTCCGGGGGGGGGGGGTGGTTTGCGACGGGTAAGTACGGAGCCCAATGGGCTGCCGCGCGGTCGGGGCCGTCGGCGCGGGTATTTCGCGCGGCCACGTCTAGGGAGGCTGGTAGGGCCCGTGCCTCTGAGAGTCCTAGCGACTCTTTTTCTAGAAGTCTTTGGCGGATTTGGGAGGAGTTCATAGCTGCCACAAAAGCATCGCGCATTAACATGTCCGTGTGTTCATTTGCGTTCACCGACGGGCAGCTGCAGGCTCGTCCCAAAATTAGTAGCGCGGCGTAGAATTCATCTATCGATTCTCCGGGACTTTGCCGTCTCGTTGCGAGTTGATAGCGAGCGTAGATCTGGTTTACTGGGCGGACATAGAAACTTTTTAGTGCTGCAAACGCCGTCTGGAAATCCTCTGCGTCTTCGATGAAAGAGAAAATCTCCGTGCTTAACCTCGAGTGCAGGACCTGTAGTTTTTGGTCTTCTGTGACCCGGCCGGTGGCCGTTCTGAGGTAGGCCTCAAAACAAGTCTGCCAGTGCTTGAAAGCTGCTGCCGCGTTCACTGCGTGGGGGCTGATCCTCAGGCATTCCGGGATGATCCTGAGCTCCATAGTCCTTTTTAGTCACGCTTAATAAATTGTAGCGCACAAAGACTCCGAGAGACGAATAGAGTGAAGTGGATGAGGCTTTATTAAGCTGACTGTTTCCCCCGCAGTTCGGTAGTAGACTGCCTGCGGGGGAGGACTCCAGGTACTTATACTCCGCCTTCAGGGCGGAGCTAGAGGTCAACGTCCAACCAGGACCCGGGATCTGTCAGCCAATGACATCATGGCTTCACAGTCCCACATGACCCCTAATGCAAACTACCACAAAGAGTGAGCGAAAGTAGGAGACAATGAAGTAGCGATAAAAAGCCTATTAACACTATAGCCGGAATTTTCCAACCCCCATCCATAAATTTGTGGATGATACAAAACTTGTAAGTGTTGTGAAATGTGAGGAGGTTAGTGTAACTTCAGAAGGGCGTAGACCTGTTGATGGAATGGGTGGAGAAATGGTTGATGAAACGTAATGCAGAGAAGTGTATTCATTTTGGTAGAAAGAATGTGAAACGACGACACAAAATAAAGGGTACAATTCTAAACGGAGTGCAGGAGCTGAATAACTGGGGGTAGATGAGCATCAATCATTGAAGGTGGCATGACAGGATCAACAAGCAATTAACAAAGCATAAATAATTCTTGACTTTATTAATAGAGCACGGAGCACAAAAGCAAGGAAGTTATGTTAAACTTGCATAAAACACAGTTCGCCGGACCTGGAATACTGCCCATGGGCACCACATTTCAGGAGAGATGTAAAGGCATTAGAGAGAGTGCAGAAAAGATTTAGGAGAAAAGTTCCAGCGATGAAGAACATAAGAACTA
Source organism: Scyliorhinus torazame (assembly GCF_047496885.1). Classification (NCBI taxonomy): domain Eukaryota; kingdom Metazoa; phylum Chordata; class Chondrichthyes; order Carcharhiniformes; family Scyliorhinidae; genus Scyliorhinus; species Scyliorhinus torazame. Next base: position 30,171,963 of record NC_092724.1, read on the forward strand.
GGAGCAGGAGTAGGCCCCTCGAGCCTGCTCTGCCATTCAATAAGATCATGGCTGATCTTTTTGTGGACTCAGCTCCACTAACCCGACCGCTCATCATAACCTTTAGTTCCTTTACTGTTCAAAAATGTATCTATCTTTGCCTTAAAAACATTCAACAAGGTAGCCTCAACTGCTTCACTGGGCAGAGAATTTCACAGATTCACAAGCCTTTGGGTGAAGAAGTTCCTTCTCAACTCAGTCCTAAATCTGCTCCCCCTTATTTTAAAGCTATTCCTCCTAATTCTATTTTCACTCGCCAGTGGAAACAACTTCCCTGCTTCTATCTTACCTATTCCCTTCATAATTTTGTATATTTCTATAAGATTCTCTTCATTCTTCTAAATTCAAATGAGTATATTCCCAGTCTACTCAGTCTCTCCTCATAAACCAATCCTCTCAACTCCGGAATCAACCAAGTGAATCTCCTCTGCACCCTCTCCAGTGCCAGTACATCCTTTTCTCAAGTAAGGAGACCAAAACTGTGCACAGTGCTCCAGGTGTGGCCTCACCAGCACCCTGATTTGATTTGATTTGATTTATTATTGTCAAATGTATTAGTATACAGTGAAAAATATTGTTTCTTGCATGCAATACAGACAACGTACATAGGGAAGGAAGGAGAGACTACAAAATGTAATGTTACGGTCATTACTAGGATGTAGAGAAAAGATCAACTTAATATGAGGTAGGTCCATTCAAAAGTCTGATGGCAGCAGGGAAGAAGCTGTTCTTGAGTCAGTTGGTACATGACCTCAAACTTTTGTATCTTTTTCCTGACGGAAGAAGGTGGAAGAGAGTATGTCCGGGGTGCGTGGGGTCCTTAATTATGCTGGTTGCCTTTCCGAGGCAGCGGGAATTGTAGAGTCAATGGATGGGAGACTGATTTGTGTGATGGACTGGGCTACATTCACGACATTTTGTAGTTTCCTGCGGTCTTGGGCAGAGCAGGAACCATACCAAGCTGTGATAAAACCAGAAAGAATGCTTTCAATGGTGCATCTGTAAAAGTTGGTGAGAGTCGTAGCTGACATGCCAAATTTCCTTCGTCTTCTGAGACAGCTGCAACATAACCTCTCTGTTTTTAAACTCTATCCCTCTAGCAATGAAGGACAAAATTCCATTTGCCTTCTTAATAAACCAACTTTTGCCATTAAGAATTTAAGTTACGTAGATAGTCTGGCGAAGTTGGGACTGTTTCCCTGGGAAGTGAGAAGGCTGGGAAGAGATTTCAAGATCATGAAGGGTCTGACAGAGTAGATAGGGAAAAACAGCTCCCATTGGTGGAAGGATCAAGATCCAAACGGCACAGATTGAAGAAGCAATGGTAACGCGAGGAGAAACATTTTTATTCAGCAAGTCATGAGGGTCTGGAATGCAGTGACTCAGAGTGTGGTAAAGCAGATTCAATTGAAGCATTCAGAAGAGGGAATTGGAGTATTATTTGCAAAGGATGAAGGTGCAGGGCTATGGGGAGAAGGCACTAGGTGAATTGCTCCTTCAGAGAGCTGGCACAGATATAATGGGTCCAGAGGCCTCCAGAAGTGCGGCAGTAATTCTGTGATTCTATGAAAATGATGGAGCCGAGTAAAGGTCTTCCATTATCAAATGAATGGTGTCATAGCCATGCTTAGTTAGTTGTCCCTTACTCACTCACATACGAATTAGGAGCAGGAGTAGGCCACTCGGCCCCCCAAGCCTGCTACACCATTCAATAAGATTGCAACCTCAGCCAACATTATTGCCTATCCACTGATAATCTTTCCCCCGCTTGTTAATCAAGAATCTATCTAGCTCGGCATTAAATGTAGTCAAAAACTCTGCTTCCACTGACTTTTGAGGGAGAGACTGTCAGAGACTCACGACCCTTTGAGAGAAAATATTTCTCCTCATCTCAGTCTTAAATTTGCGACCTCTTAATTTTTCATTAGTTCACACATGACAATGAAGCGGAACTAGCACAAATTTATGAGAACAAGCCATACACATATCAGATCACAAGACACAGATAGGACCAGTAGTGACAATTGGAGAAATTGAAATTTCCCAAATGACTTCTACCAAACATATTTGTCTTGGTATTTACTGAATATTGGACACTTTCAAATCTTCAGCTTCCAACAAAACATGGGGCGGGATTCTCCGAGCCTCCGCGCCGAAACCGCGATCGACGCGGGGCGGAGAATGGGCGTTGCCGCTGAAATCTGGCGTGACGCTGCTCCCGCGATTCTCCGGTCCCCGTGCGGTCTACACGGTGTGGGTAGGGGGCCATTGACAGAGGCCCCCGCGACGATTATCTGAGGACAACTGGTTGAGTTCCCGACGGCATGTTTCAAACCACGTTTTGCCTGTCGGGAAGGGCCGGTGGCGGCTGTGGACTCAGTCTGCAGTTTCCCTGGTGGGGGGGAGGGGAGATCCTCCACTGGCGCGGGCCTCACAGACGGTCAGGCAAGCGATCGGGTGGCACCTATCCGTGAGCGCACGCGATCTCGGGGGTACCTACTTCGTCCATCATGGTCCGCGCTGTAAGTCCGCCATGTCGTACGGGGCAGCCGCCGCAAGGCCCCGTATCCACAGCTAGAGCTGCGAGGAGCACTCCGGGGCCCTGCCAGCCCCCTGTAAATTGGAGAATCAATCTAGAATTTCTTAAGGAAAGTCCAGAGTGAAACACCCGCGTTTTGATGCTGGCATAGAGACATAGCCCCATTATTGGAGAATCCCGTCCATGATATCTACCATGATCAAACATTCACACTCTGCAGCTAAAAAGTAGAAAGACTTGCAGTTATATAGCACCTTTCACAACAGCAATTTATTGCTAACTATCGCATCCATGCAGTTACCCAAATATCTAAATGAATGCAGCAAGATTCAAACAATTTGGGCTAAGATTTTTGTCTGTTGATTATGAATGGGAAATAAATGTAGCCTCAGGACAACAAGAGAAGTGATTTTCTCATTTTGAGACAAAGTGCAGTGGATTCGTTGCCGCCTGTCCTGCTGACCACCGCGCCAGATTCAGCACTTGGAAACCTAATTAATTATGCATAGGTGAGTGCCCCTCTCACTCTCCTGGCCCTCATCAGACCTCCCTCAGCTGACGGGTTTGAAGGTTCCGGCGCCATATTTAAACATGGGTCCAGCACACTCATATCACTCTCTCCAGCCCACCTGTCTACACCATACCTTGAAGGATGTCAGCAACGCAGAGGAGGAAAAGTCTTTCAACCTCAAGATGAAGTCTGTTCAATGATTCAACCACCTCCACCGCACCCCCTCCCCCCGCACCCCTCCCCCCCTCCCCCTACACCTGCAAAGCCTCCATTCCCATATTGTATCTCTACTCACCACCCCTGCAGTTTCCTTCCATGCTCTCCCAGTAAACAATGTTTTATCTGTTTGACCCCCCTTGTTTATGAGCTTTTCAATTAGCCTTGAAGGGGTCCAGCTGCCTTCCCATCCCTCTGTCTTCCATTGTTCTTCATCCTCATCCACCACCTTGACCGCCTGCCTGCCATTGTGAGCCCTCACCCTACCCCGCCCCCTTTCACAGCCCTCCTTTCACATTGCCCTCCCCTTATCTTTGTCAGGCCACCTCCCGCCAGCCCCAGCCAGAATACTGAACTGAAACAGTGACAGCGGCACGGTGCTGTCCATGAAGATGGAAGACAGAAACTAGAACCTGACGGAGTAACGTACAGCGCATCAGCGATAGCGCAGCGCTGTGCAGAAAGGTTTTGTTGCACTCACCTCAAAGTCTCTTGCCAATTATGGGCGACCTTGTGAATGCCATTCTTCAGCAACTGGGTTTGACACCAACGCGATTTCCTGCTCGCATGGCGCAAGATTAGAAGACCTGATGGGATTCCAGCGGGCAGCTGTTTTAATGAGCATTCATGAGTTGCAAATGGAATTTGCGCCACCTACCAGCAGGATGACTGATCCGCCATTGACCCGCCGTCGGGAGAATTGCAACAGGATTTTATGCCGGAGGTTTTCCAACTTTTTGGCTGTCGGCACATTCTCCGCCCCCGCCCACCACCAACCCAATGGGTTGGGAGAATTGCGCTCGATACTGCTTGCTGTGCTTGTGGTATGTTGGGGTGAAGGTAGGGTGAAGATAAGTGAGGACTGTGCCATGTTGTTAGGTCAAATGGGTAACTGGAATCAACTGATGTCACACTCATAACCCTTTTTGTTATTTCTAATATGTCTCATATGGCAGCACAGTAGCATAGTGGTGTTATGGGACAGGGTTTAGAGAACCCCAAAGTGTATCATGGCGTTCACCTGACCCACAACTTTTAATAGATTGTGGTATGGGGAGCACACGGCCCACTCTACAGGTGTGGTACAGCAGAAATGGAAAAGTATTTTTTAAAGCAAAACAATGTTTATTCAATGAACTCAAGTTAACTTTTTTAAAACAAAGAGTGAACATCTTAGCAACCATTAATTCAAATACATCCCCCAAAGAGTACAACACTAAGTGATGCTTACGCTGTCCTTTTAACATCCAGAAGACTTACAAAAAACATAACCTTTAACAGAAGCACATCAGGTTAAAGTCATTACTGAAAACATTTATAATTCTGAATTCACCAAATGATCAAGAGATAGTCTTTTCATGTCAGAGAGATCAACAGTACACCTGCTCTGTCTGGCTTCAGCTCCAACACTGAAAATGAAACTAAAACACACCCTGCGGCAAACAGCCTAAAACGAAAGTAAAAAGCTGACAGACAGCCCAGCTCCACCCACACTCTGACATCACTGTAGTAATATGAGCAGCCAAACATTTCTTAAAGCGACATTCTCATGACAGTGGCTAGCACAGTTTCTTCACAGCTCCAGGGTCCCAGATTTGATTCCTGGCTTGGGTCACTGTCTGTGTAGAGCCTGCACGCTCTCCCTGTGTGTGCGTGGGTTTTCTCCGGGTCCTCCGGTTTCCTCCCACAGTCCAAAGATGTGCAGGTTACGTGGTTTGGCCATTCTAAAATTGCCTTTGGTGTCCAAATAGGTTAGATTGGGTTATGGGGATAAAGGGGACAGGGTAGAGGTGTGAGGTGTGTTCTTTCCAAGGGCCGGTGCAGACTCGATGGGCTGAATGGTCTCCTTCTGCACTGTAAATTCTATGATTCTATGTTGGATTTCTCAATGCAACGTTACCAGGTTGCAAGCTGATATATCTACACATCTGACTGTAGTGTCATAACAACATTTTTTTATCCCTCCAATTTGTCAAACCAGTAATATAAATAGATTTACAGGGCCCAGTGAAACAATGGCAAAACATTGATTGGAATGGATAGCAATATAAACCCCTCCCCCACCACGGTAGAGACTAAGAGCTTACATTTTGAATTTCAGCTTTTCTCTTTGTACAAAATCATGTTAATGTATTGAGAAGAACCCTTGTGAAATTATGATTTGCCACATTGTCGCACAAATGATTAACATTATTGTGGCATTCCTCTGCCTGCTGGTTCAACTGAAGCGTTGGTCATTTGAAATAAACGAGTGAGTGAAACAGTGAACGGAAGAAAGTCACTCTAATGCATTCAATGCTCACACATTGATGGAGCTAGCAATGACTCCTGGGATGAATATCGTGAAGAAGCCAAATGGCTGAACGGCGATAATGAACACTCTTGTCACGTGTTCATCGGGGCTCACAGCATCGGTAAAAAACGGAAACATATCCCCACAATTCACTCCTGTTCTAACCCTGCCTCAAAATGCTTACTTGCACGCTGCAGTACTTTATATTGATTTTGGCTCCCCCTCCGCACCCCCCCCCCCCCCTCCCACCCTTTTCAGGCAGTTTCTTTGTGTGAAGCTCCTCGAGCAAAACTGCCACTCACTGCAGAGCAATGGCTGCATTTCCATTTTCCTGAAAAGCCAAACATTTCTGTTGCTGGTGTCATTCTTGAAACTGGTCCCCCCACCTACGCCCCTCCCACCCTCTCCCCCTCTCCTCTCCAGCCCACCCCCAACCACTTACTGAATCTCCAAGCTGCTGTCCATTACCACACGCTTTAACAAAATAAATACCCCTTGGTATCCTTAGAACCTGCATTGGCTGCAAGCCAACCGCTCCAGAGTCCTTCATATTCTACCTATTGTTTTCTGAAATTATGCCCATTCAACACCATTAACGCTTTATTCCAAACTTCCGTACAGTTGTGATTTAAATCCCTCGGGGCTGGTTTAGCACAGGGCTAAATAGCTGGCTTTTAAAGCAGACCATGGCAGGCCAGCAGCGCGGGTTCAATTCCCGTACCAGCCTCCCCGAACAGGTGCCGGAATGTGGATACTAGGGGCTTTTCACAGTAACTTCATTTGAAGCCTACTTGTGACAATAAGCGATTTTCATTTCATTTTCATCCTTCCGATTAATTCACTCCCCTGTTTCCCTCGTGGCATGGAGAACCAGAAGATTCTCGGTCTGCTGCATCCTCCCAACCAACATTATTTTCATATGATCCTATTAGAGCTGGAGAGATATAATCAAAATCCTATAGGGTGCACCATTTGTGTGATAGGATTCAATAAGATTAACTGATGGATTCAATCAGAATTAGGAGGCTGTATAATTTGCTATATATTATCTGTTAGGACTGCTTTTTTGTAATGGTTGATTTATAATTTAAGGGGTCGCTACTACGCATCTATAAAAGTGCGCTTAACTCTTTGATTGCTGAAAGCTTTGGTAGTTTTCAAACTTTAATTTCATTTTCAACCATTTATGGCTGGTATTTGAACTCTGCATTGTGTTGTACATTGTTAAATATAATCCATTTGTTAGATGAGCAAGAAAACAAATTTTCATTTGAAGCTATGGTTGCATTGTGGTGTTTCCCCCCTCCCTTTCAGGCACTTTCTATCCAAAAAGGCATTCCTGTGGGAACCGGTGGGAGAGGAATTTGAGTGATAGGTAGCTCTGGGACTTCAAGCTGGAATATCCAAGTCGGAAACAGGCAGAGCTGTGTTCCTGGAATTCCCAAACGGTTCAGATATCCAGCTGCAACATTCCTTGGTATGTATTCTTACAGTACACAGGCTGATCCACAAGATGCCTTTGTCCAAAGCAGCAGCCAACCCTGATACACATTGACGTAGGAACATAGGAATTAGGAGAAGTAGGCAATTCAGCCCTTCGAGCCTGCTCCACCATTCAATCTGATCATGGCTGACCTCTTCCTGGTCTCAAATGCACCTCCCCACCTGTTCCCCATATCCCTTTAACCCATCTTTTTATCAGAAATATATCTATCTCCTTCATGAAACCATTTAATGATTCCAATTAAATCAAAGTGCCTCCTCGTCTCAGTTCTAAATCTACCGCCTCTCAACCTCATTCTAGACAGAACACGTTAATATCACAAACCTTTCAGAGCGAACTTCGAATGGTTTGCTTATTATCTTAGGAGTTGAGTTGTATTATTTGGCATGCCTCATTATGTTGGTTTGCTTCAATTTCCAGCAACTGCTTCAGCTTACACCTCCCCCAGGAAGCAGAACACACACAGGCCTGTTTGTACCTCCCTCCATTGGCATGTTTGAGCGTGTGGTAAACCACTGTGTTCTGATATTAGTGGTTGTACGATAGAACCTGCACTGCAGGTTCACCTGGGGCCCTGCATGCTAGCTCCGCCCAGGAGCCGGGTTATAAATATGCGTGGCCTCCAGCTCGCAGTCATTTCGTCAGCTGCTGTGGGAGGCCACACATCTGATACTAATAAAGCCTCAGTTTGGATTCAACTTCGTCTCCAGTCAAATTGATCGTGCCTCAATTTATTAGTATCAGATTCAGAAGATGGACCTCCGGATTAAACCAGATCGCCTGCAGCTGGATCCACACGCAAGCGATGCCAGAAAGGACTTCCAGCACTGGCTAGCTTGTTTTGAAGCGAATATCAACGCGGCGCCAACCCCTGTTTCAGAGGCTCAGAAGATTCAAATCTTGTACTCCAGACTCAGCTCCAAAGTCTTCCCGCTGATCCAGGATGCGCCCAATTACGCTGATGCCATGACTTGACTCAAAGAAAATTATGAGCAGAAGACGAACACGCTCTTCGCCAGACACGCGCTCGCAACGCAGCGCCAGACACCACGTACTCAACTACCTGGTGAGTCAATCGAGGATTTCTGGAGGGCCCTGATCCCACTAGTTTGGGACTGTGACTGCCAGGACGTTACAGCTAAGGAAAACTCAGATCTCGTTACGCAGGACGCTTTTGTAACTGGGACTGGGTCTGATGTTATCAGGCAGCGGCTCCTAGAAGGGGCCACGTGACCTCGCAGTGACTAAAACACTCGCGCTTTCCATGACGGTCGCCCTGTGCAATGTCCAGTCCTACGCCCCCAACCATGCGGCCCACTCCTCCTTCGCTTCATGGGCCCCACAGGCAGCCGCCCCAGCGGGGGCGCTACCCACCCAATACGCCTGCACTACGCGCCAGCCAGTGATCTCCGGGGGCCCCCGATGCTATTTTTGCAGCCAGCAAAAACACCCCCGCCAACGCTGACCGGCCCGCGCTGCCCTTTGTAAGGCCTGCGGGAAGAAGGGCCACTTCGCAGTGGTGTGCCAGGCCCGTTCAGTGGCCGCGGTCGCCCCACCCCCCCGGTCACGGACAATGGGCGCCACTATCCTCCTCTCATCCACAGGCCATGTGCAACCAATGGGCGCCGCCATCTTCCCCCCCGCACAACACATGCGTTTCATGGGCGCCGCCATCTTGCTCCACCCCCGCAACGTGCGTTCCATGGGCGCTGCCATTTTGTAATCCCCAGGACCTCCAGGCGCCGCCATCTTGTCCACCCCGCAGCACATGGATACCAATGGCGTTTCAGGACCCCAACTCAACGGCCGCCTCACTACCCGACGATCAACCACGGCTCCCATCCATGGCAATCGATTAGTCCTGACCACATACTCCTGACCAATGCATCCACCAGCGTGAAAGTCAATGGCCATGTGACCTCCTGCCTACTGGACTCCGGGAGCACTGAGAGCTTTGTACACCTGAATACGGAGGAGGGGAGGGGGCGGATGAGAATACTGCTCCCTTAAGGTACACCCTACCAATCAAAGTATCTCCCTGGCCTCCGGATCCCATCGCATAGCGATCCGGAGGTACTGCACGGTCACGCTCACAGTCCAAGGCGTAGAGTTCCACGGCTTTCACCTCTACGTCCTCCCTAACCTCTGTGCTGCACTTATCCTTGGCCTGGACTTCCAGTGCAATCTCCAGAGCATGACCCTTAAATTCGGCGGACCCTTACCACCCCTCACTGTGTGCGGCCTCGCGACCTTAAAGGTCGATCCTCCTTCCCTCTTTGCCAATCTAACTCCAGATTGCAAACCCGTCGCCACCAGGAGCAGACAGTACAGCACCCAGGATAAGGCCTTCATCAGGTCCGAGGTCCAGCGGTTGCTTCGGGAGGGAGTCATCGAGGCCAGCAACAGCCCCTGGAGAGCTCAGCTGGTAGTGGTTAAGTCTGGGGAGAAAACCCGAATGGTCGTGGACTACAGCCAGACCATCAACAGGTACACGCAGCTTGACGCGTACCCCCTCCCACGCATATCTGACATGGTTAAACAGATTGCACAGTACCGGGTCTTCTCAACGATGGACCTGAAATCCGCTTACCACCAGCTCCCCATCCATAAATTGGACCGGCTATACACCGCCTTCGAGGCAGACGGCTGGCTATATCACTTCCTTAGGGTCCCCTTCAGCGTCACCAATGGGGTTTTGGTCTTCCAAAGGGAGATGGACCGAATGGTCAACCGGTACGGCTTGCGGGCCATGTTTCCATATCTAGACAATGTGACCATCTGCGGCCATGATCAGCAGGACCACGATGCCAACCTCGCTAAATTTCTCCGCACCGCCACTCTCCTCAACCTCACGTATAACAAGGAGAAGTGTGTGTTCCGTACAAACCGCTTAGCCATCCTCGGCTACGTGGTCCAGAACAGAGTTCTGGGGCCCGATCCCGACTGCATGCGCCCCCTCATGGAGCTCCCCCTCCCCCACTGCCCCAAGGCCCTCAAACGTTAACTGGGGTTCTTCTCATATTACACGCAGTGGGTCCCAAACTATGCGGACAAGGCCTGCCCACTAATACAGTCCACTCATTTCCCCCTGATGGCCGAGGCCCAACAGGCTTTCGCCCAGATCAGAGCTGATATTGCCAAAGCTGGAATGCACGCTGTAGACAAAACACTTCCTTTCCAAGTAGAAAGCGACGCATCGGACGTCGCCCTTGCCGCCACCCTCAACCAGGCAGGCAGGCCTGTGGCATACTTTTCCCGCACCCACCATGCCTCTGAAATTCGGCACTCATCTGTCGAAAAAGAGGGTCAGGCTATCATTGAGGCTGTGCGACATTGGAGGCATTACCTGGCCGGCAGGAGATTCACTCTCCTCACTGACCAACGGTCGGTAGACTTCATGTTCAACAACACACAGCGGGGCAAGATCAAAAATCATAAAATCTTGCGGTGGAGAATCGAGCTCTCCACCTATAATTACGAGATTAAGTATCTCCCTGGCAAACTAAACGAGTCCCCAGACGCCCTATCCCGAGGTACATGTGCCAGCGCACAGGTAGACCGACTCCAAGCCCTGCACGACTGCCTTTGTCACCCAGGGGTCACTCGGTTGTACCACTTCATTAAGACACATAATTTGCCCTACTCGGTCGAGGAAGTAAGGACGATCACCAAGGACTGCCAGGTCTGTGCGGAGTGCAAGCCGCACTTCTACCAGCCGGACCACGTGCACCTGGTGAAGGCATCCCGCCCCTTTGAACGCCTCAGTGTGGATTTCAAAGGCCCCCTCCCCTCCTCCGATCGACACACATATTTCCTCAGTGTGATCGATGAATACTCCTGGTTTCCCTTCGCCATCCCATGCCCCGACATGACGTCTGCCACCGTCATTAAAGCCCTTAATTCTATCTTCACTCTGTTCGGCTTCCCCGCCTACATCCAGAGTAACAGGGGATCCTCATTCATGAGTGATGAGTTCCTGCTCAGCAGGGGTATCGCCTTCAGCAGAACGACGAGCTACAACCCCCGGGGAAACGGACAGGTAGAAAGGGAGAATGGGACGGTATAGAGGGCCGTCCAGCTGGCCCTGCGGTCCAGAAAGCTCCCGGCCTCCCGCTTGCAAGTGGTCCCCCCTGATGCACTACATTCCATTCGCTCATTACTCTGCACTGCTACTAACAGTGCACCGCATGAACATCTTTATGCCTTCCCCAGGAAGTCCACATCCGGGGTATCGCTCCCAACTTGGCTCACTGCTCCGGGAACCGTGCTTCTCCGTAAACATGTGCGGCTCCCCAAGGTGGATCCGTTGGTGGAAAGGGTGCACCTGCTCCATGCAAACCCACAGTACGCCTACGTGGCGTTCCCCGACGGGCGCTAGGATACCGTCTCCCTCAGGGACCTGGCACCAGCAGGTTCCACCCCCACACCACCCCCGTCGCCCCCGGCGCCACCCTCCCCTCCCCCGCCGCCCCCATCACCCCCCCAGGACTGTCCGTCCTACCCCTGCCCACCCCCGTTGATGAAGAGGATTTCAGCACGCTCCCGGAGTCAACTTCGACCACAACAATACCAACATTGCATCAAAACTTCGTCGATCTCAAAGGACCATCAAGGCGCCGGACCGGCTGAACCTCTGACCGGCCCGCCGGATCACCAGAGACATTTTTTTATTGCTCTGTAAATATTAAAAATTGCTAATTGTATATAGTTATCCACCACCCCCGCCGGACTCAATTTTAACAGGGGGTGAAAGTGGTAAACCACTGTGTTCTGATATTAGAGGTTGTACGGTAGAACCTGCACTACAGGTTCACCTGGGCCCCTGCATGCTAGCTCCGCCCAGGAGCGGGGTTATAAATATGCGTGGTCTCCAGCTTGCAGCCATTTTGTCAGCTGCTGTGGGAGGCCACACATCTGATACTAATAAAGCCTCAGTTTGGATTCAACTTCGTCTCCAGTCAAATTGATCGTGCCTCAGAGCGTGAGGAGGCTCATAAAATGTATCCAGCGGCCTGCCTTGACATTATTCATGGTGGGGTAGGGGGTCGACTTACTTCCCCTTGGATCTGTTGAGGCCCTTAAGTGGCCAATTAAATCCCTCAACCCACCCCCAGTGCTATTTTACTCATGATCGGTAGGGGTGATCAAGCCACGTGGGTAGTCCAGCACGTTTACTGGGCAAACTAAAAACGGGGTGTCCTCCTTGGGGGTGGGGGGGGAGGTTGTGCCATTTGGAAACAGCCACTCTCAGGTCATAACCCTCCCCCCCCACTTTAACCCTCCCTGCCTGACCTCTCAAGCCCAGCCCTCCACTTCCCACATCCCCCTTGCTGAGGCCTGCCGACCAGTCTCATGGATATCCAGGACTTACCCTAAATCCAGCTTCAATGACTTCCTCTTTTTCTGGGACCGGCTGTGGCACCACTCAGACCTGGCTCTGCTGGAGCTACAGAGCTGCTGGCCAATCAAATTAGCTGCCAGCTCTCTAAGGCAGGGCTTCCTCCCCAAATGGGGGTGCAAGTCTTATCCGGAGCCAATTAACACCCTTCCGGGTGTAGAATGGCTGCAGGGCACTTGGCTTTATTGGTGGACAGCCTACTGACTGACATTTTAGTTGGAGGGATGGGAAACACAGCACCCCATAAAATCCACAAACACAATCCCGATAGCCTATATCAGTGCTACCGATGTAGGAATTTCAAATTTCCAGCACACTGGCCACCATCACACATCACACCCTCCCCACCCATTGAAACAAATTTCCCAATGTGCAATGTCCCAGATAATGCTGTCAAAATAGTGGTGGAATTAATGGCACTCACCATTATTGAAACAGGAATGGTGCTGCAACTTTAGGCACGCGATCCAACTAAACGGGAACAAAGTACCATAGCGAGCACACTTAGCCTTGTGTTTCCCGGTCCTTGCAGCGCCGAAAAACACATGGCTATACAACGCCACTCACATTAAATAAGGGGCCTCAGTGGGGAACACGCAGCCCACCCCCCACATAGCAACAGCCGCACAGGGCACCCCAGCCCAATCACCAGCACACATAAAATGTTGATGTGGAGATGCCGGCGTTGGACTGGGGTGAGCACAGTAAGAAGTCTTACAACACCAGGTTAAAGTCCAACAGGTTTGTTTGAAACACTAGCTTTCGGAGCACTGCTAAAGATGGAGCAGTGCTCCAAAAGCTCGTGTTTCAAACAAACCTGTTGGACTTTAACCTGGTGTTGTAAGACATAAAATGTTAGCATAGCACCATGGCAGCACCAGGAGGCACCAGCAGTGCCAAGGTACCATCCTGCCCAAACAGCATGCACCTGGGGGCCACAATCCCCTGGGAGACCCCCACAAGTGCCATTCCATCTGGTTCCCATTAATGGGGAACAGTGCCCACCCGAGGTCTTCATTGCAAAGGAGATAGATCCAAATGCCTCAGGTGCCTCGGGAATCTGCACATTTAGGTGAGACTAGCTGCCTCGCTCTACTGTGCAGATTTGCAGTTTCAGGGGTTATTTCTGATGCTTTACTTTTGTAAATCGTATCTGGTCTACACAAATTTGTTTATTGTGTATTGTATAAAATGAAAAACTTTAATAAAAACATTTTTAAAAAAAGGCAGATTTGCTAAAAAGTGATTGCAACATCTAAAATGACCTCGCGAGGCATTGCGAGCTGGGTAGATCCCGGGAGCGGGGCCTCCCAGTTTTTTTAGGCCATGCAGCGCCAAGGCGAGCTGCCTTTTGGGCACAGCATGGCCATTGGATCGCGCCCTAAGTGTTAGTACATGTTAGCACCCGAAGGTTGCTGTCCTAGTTGAATGACTCCTCCATTACCTTTGCAAAAACCCATTAGCCAAGGGCGTGAATCACATAATGGCTGTAAAATATTGTAATATCGTGAGAGGCTAAAAACATAATTTGTGCCGGCGAGATTTCAGATCACAATCTTCCCACACCCTCCCTGATGACGTGATCAGGTTTACGCCCAGGAAGGGCATAGGTAGCAGATGAGGAATATATCAGCCATGATAGAATGGCGGAGCAGACTCAATGGGCCGAATGGCCTAATTCAGCTCCGATATCATGTCATATATATATATTTTATAAGGGATCAAACATGCTTTGCATCAATTTGAATGCATTATAATGTAATTAGTAAGATTAAAGTCGAATCTTCAGACCTTATTGAATCTTCCCACCCACCAGGCATGATGCCACATGGGCACAAATTACTGCTGCTTTTTAAAAACAGGAACCAGGTGCCATGACCTCCGAGAGGGAGGAAGGAGGGCAGCAGCCCTCTCCACCTAACAACAGGGAGTCCAGGGAGACAGAGCCCACTGACCAGCTCCAGGGTGCGGGGGCATTCAGGGGTTTCCAGGAAGGGGGGGGGGGGTCGCGGCTGTTGAGCATGGTCCTGAAGCCTGCTCACTGTGTTTTTTATTTCATTGAATTTACAGTGCAGAAGGAGGCCATTCGGCCCATCGAGTCTGCACCGGCTCTTGGAAAGAGCACCCTACCCAAGGTCCACACCTCCACCCTATCCCCATAACCCAGTAACCCCACCCAACACTAAGGGCAATTTATCATGGCCAATCCACCTAACCTGCACATCTTCTTGTTTAATAAGTTCTTAGAGTGCTGAGTTAGTCAGTTGATTGTGACATGGCCGTATGGTGCGCCTGTGGGTGCAGGGCACCTGAGATGGGGGAAGTGGGGGGGGGGGGGGGAGGGGAATGGAGAGTGTGATGAGAGTGAAGGAGGTGGGCCAAATGGGTTGGGTGGATGGGACCCTGAAAGAGAAGGCAACACAGACTGTGGCAAGCACCTGATCATTAACATTCAAGGAAGGCAATCTGCCAACACTACCTGGTCTGACCAGCGTGTCATTCTTAAATCCCGATTAGGAATGGGTGATGAATATTCCCTTGCCAGAATCACCCATGTACGAAAATGTGCCAAAATATATACGATGAAGATCCCAACAAAAAGAATGGAGGGTCAAAATGAAAGGTCAAGTTCCCAGCACATTACAGGGAAATATGTAACACAATAGAGCAAAATGGTATCTCCATAATTATTTTTATACATGTCACGCATTTATCACCTACAATATTTGATGAAAAACTACTCCCTGATCTAAAGTGGATTCACAAATAATGAATTTCTAAGGGACTGCAGAGATACAGAATGATTTCCATTATCCACCTCATAAACAGTTATTTATTGAACAATTAATCACGCTGTGCTTAATGTTTCATCTTGTTGGCATTCCTAACTAAAGTATGTTTGTGTTAATATGTTTTTACTTGTATCTTGCCATTATTTATTTTGTTGAGATTTTGCCTTAAATGAAACAAACCCCATATTATCATGATCAAAAAGCAGTGTAATCAAGGCCTGTGATGTGTGAATGACTTTGTTGTCTAGCAGGGAAGAAGTGACTTTGAGGAGTATAATGTTATTTCCATTGTGTTACGTGCTTCTTTGTGTTTTGCTGCAGGCATCTGTTTTTCCTTTTTATTTCCCCCTTTTTTATATTTGAGAGTTTTTAGATGGTTGTTTTTGTATTCTTGTTTTCTGTTCAGGGGCAGGATAATACTCTCAATGATGTGGAACGGGTTACCAGAGTTGTAATGCACACAAACACGCGTTGAAGGTAATGTGACTATCTTTTCCATTCACAAGATATTTTCAAAACTGTGAGTTAGCCAGCATGTTAATATGTATTTTTTTTCAAAAGCTGATACGATATGTGTAGCTGTATGTTTCACTCTCACTTTTCACATATTAAAGACACGTTGCGTAACAGGATATCAATGGTAGCACAGTGGTTAGCACTGTTGCTTCACAGCGCCAGGGTCCCAGGTTCGATTCCAACTTGGGTCACTATCTGTGCGGAGTCTGAACGTTCTCCCTGTATCTGCGTGGGTTTCCTCCGGGTGCTCCAGTTTCCTCCCACAAGTGCTGGAAGACGTGCTTGTTAGGTGAATTGGACATTCTGAATTTTCCCTCGGTGTACCCAAACAGGCGCTGGAGTGTGGCGACTAGGGGCTTTTCACAGTAACTTCATTGCAGTGTTAATCTAAGCTAACTTGTGACAATAAAGAATATTTTTTACTATTTTTAATGTCCATTCCACACAAATACATGTTGATCATAGCCGAGGAATGCCACTAATGTAATCAATTCCCATTCCATACTATTCCTGATTGAACCGATTATTTTTTGTGTGCGACACCTATTTCCATTCGTTTTAAGTCCGTTTGGTAGCCAAATAGTCTAGGGGATTAAGCAAGTTCACATTGTTCGCAATTTCTTGTCCAAGGACATAATTCCAATGCATCCATCATTTTGCCTCCACCTAGGCTACATTACTTCCTTCTCCTCCTTACTTCAGCCCATCCGCTGGTGAAACCCGCATACGTACACCTCATTCCTATTGTTGTATCTCCCAGCTGGCCTCCCGCTCTACAATCCCGTAAACACTAACATATCCAAAAGTCTGTCATGCTTATCCATGCAGATAGGCAGAAACTACACAGAAACAGCCCCCATGTGCGGTACATATACAACATAGAACATACAGCGCAGAAGGAGGCCATTCGGCCCATCGAGTCTGCACCGATCTACTTAAGCCCTCACTTCCACCCTATCCCCAACCCAATAGCCCCTCCTAACCGTTTTGGACACTAATGGCAATTTATTATGGCCAATCCACCTAACCTGCACGTCTTTGGACTGTGAGAGGAAACCGGAGCACCTGGAGGAAACCCATGCAGACACGGGGAGAACGTGCAGACTCCGCACAGACAGTGACCCAGCAGGGAATCGAACCTGTGACTCAGGCGCTGTGAAGCCACAGTGCTAAACACTATGCTACCATGCTGCCCACTATGCTACCATGCTGCCCATATAATGGGTAGATCACCATGCGTTCACATCACAGAAATTCCATGGCTCAAACAATCTGTCTTTATTTTGAAGTAATATTTTACGTCTTAAAAACAAAAATATTAAGAGGACTATCTGGCAACAAAAGATAAGAAATTCCAGCCCCTGTTGGGTGTACGACCGTCATCATGTGGGAACTCTGCGAGAAATCCAGGCAGGAGCACAATGGTTAGCACTGTTGCTTCACGGCGCCAGGGACCTAGGTTCAATTCCTGGCTTGAGTCTCCGTCTGTGCGGAGTCTGCGCATTCTCCCCGTCTCTGAGTGGGTTTCTACTGGGTGCTCCGGTTTCCTCTCCCAAAAGTCGTGCTTGTTAGGTGAATTGGACATTCTGAATTCTCCCTCAGTGTACCCGATTATTATTATTAAAAAGTGTTGATGAGATTCTCCTTCACTATGTCTCTTCCATCTGAACATCTCCCTTCGGCATCTCACCAGTATGCTATCAACAGCATGTACACCTGTATAGAGCAGTCGTACTTACTATACAACAGATGTAATTGGTCCTAAGGGTAACTGATTTTTATGGGATATCTAAGAGAGTCATACCTAGCACAAAGGAAGATGGTTGTGGTTGTTGGAGGTCAGTCATCTCAGCTCCAGGAAATCACTGCAGGAGTTCCTTCCAGGGAGTGTCCTAGGCCCAACCATCATCAGCTGCTTCATCAATGACTTTCCTTCCATCATAAGGTCAGAGATGGAGATGCTTGCTGATGATTGCACAATGTTCAGCACCATTCATGACTCGTCAGAAACTGAAACAGTCCAGCCCAAATGCAGCAAGACCTGGACAATACCAAGGCTTGGGCTAACAAGTGGCAAGTAACATAGGCACCACATAAGTGCCAAACATTGACCATCACCAACAAGAGATTCCCCTTGACATTCAGCATTACCCATCGCTGATTAGCCCGCTATCAATATCCTGGGGGTTACCATTGACCAGTAACTGAACTGGACTAGTCATATAAATACTATGGCTACAAAAACAGGTCAGAGGCTAAGAATCCTGTGATAAATAACTCAACTCCTGACAAAATATGTCCACCAACCACAAGGCACAAGTTGGATTGGATGTGTTTATTGTCACGTGTATCGAGGTGCAGTGAAAAGTATTGTTCTGCGAGCAGCTCAACAGATCATTAAGTACATGAAAAGAAAAGGAAATAAAATAAATTACATAATAGGGCAACACAAGGTAAAGAGAGAAGTTGAAATAATGTTCGTCTCAGAATTAAATTTTAAAAGATTAGAACGATTGTAAGATAAGTTAAAAGAGGATCTGTTAGGGAGAGCTCTCAGAGAGTCGCCACGCACCGGCGCCACCTTGTGCAGTCAGGAGTGCGATGGAGTACGCTCCACTTGCCTGGGTGGGTGTATCTCCAATAACATTCAAGAAACTTGACACCATCCAGGCAAAGCAGTTTGCTTAATTGGCATCCCATCCACAAACATTCACTCCCTTCACCATGTGGTAGTCACCACGGTTGTATTATATTGTATATGCTGCACTGCATAACGAGGGCATTACGGTAAGGCCCCTGTACTACAGTTAGGGGGGTAGATCCCTGCCTGCTGGCTCCGCCCAGTAGGCGGAGTATAAATGTGTGTGCTCTCCAAACTGCAGTCATTTCGGCAGCAGCTGTAGGAGGCCACACATCTCTGTGTAATAAAGCCTCAATTACTCTCTACTCTCGTCTCGTCGTAATTGATAGTGCATCAATTTATTACACAGAGATTTTACAAAGATGAATCTCCGCATCAAGCCGGATCGCCTGCAGCTGCACCCTCAGGCAGACAACGCCAAAAAGGACTTTGCACATTGGCTAGCTTGCTTTGAAGCATACATCGGATCTGCGACAGACCCAACCCCAGAAGCACAGAAGCTCAGATTCTGTACACGCGGCTGAGCTCCGATGTCTTTCGCCTCATCCAGGACGCGCCTACCTACGCAGAGCCCACGGCGCTACTGAAGGAGAACTACGCTCAGCAGACCAACAAGATCTATGCCAGGCACCTCCTGTCCACGCAGCACTAACTTCCCGGTGAATCTGTGGAGGATTTCTGGCGTGCCCTGCTCGCCCTGGTGAGAGACTGTGATTGCCAGGCCGTTTCGGCCACTGAACATTCCAACCTGTTAATGAGAGACGCGTTCATTCTAACCTGTTAATGAGAGACGCATTCATTACGGGCATAGGGTCGGCCTACATCCGCCAGCGCCTCTTAGAAGGGGCTACGCTTGACCTCGTGGCGACCAAGAAACTAGAACTCTTGCTCACAGTCGCCTCACACAACGTTTAGGCATATACCCCGACCGCACGGCCCACCACTCCTGGGCATCGTAGACCCCATCAGCGACCGCCCCCAGCCAACCCCACGCCTGCACCGCGCGACAGCCAACCAGCCCCGAGAGACCCAAGTGCTACTTCTGCGGACAGACAAAACACCCCCGGCAGCGCTGCCCAACGCAGAGCGCGCTCTGCAAGGCCTGCGGCAAGAAAGGACATTTTGCTGCAGTGTGCCAGGCCTGCTCAATCGCCGCTATTGTCCCTGTACCCCCCGCGTGCGGCCCGTGGGCGCCGGCATCTTGCTTGCCTCACAACCAATGGGCGGAGCCATCTTGCCTGCCCCAGGACACATGCAGCCCGAGGGCACCGCCATCTTACCTGCCTCAGGATTCGTGCGGCCCGTGGGCACCGCCATCTTCCCCGCCTCAGGACCCCTGTCTGTCGGGCACCTCATTGGGCCGCTCATCGCCTGCAACCGCCGACGGCCAGCCACGTCTCGCCTCCGTCACGATCGACCAGTCCGGGCCGCACAACCTCACGACCGCGTCGACAAAGGTGAAGGTCAATGGGCATGAGATATCCTGCCTTCTGGACTCTGGGAGCACGGAGAGCTTCATCCACCCCGATACGGTAAGACGCTGCTCCCTCGCGGCATACCCCATTAACCAAAGAATCTCCCTGGCCTCCAGATCCCACTCCATGGCGATCCAGGGGTACTGCATCCCCACCCTCACCATCCAGGGCGTAGACTTCAGCGGCTTCCGGCGCTACGTCCTCCCCAACCTCTGCCCTGCCTTGCTACTCGGCCTCGACTTACAGTGCAACCTCCAGAGCCGAACCCTGAAATTTGGCGGGTCCCTACCACCCCTTACTGTATGCGGCCTCACGACCCTTAAGGTCGACCCGCCTTCTCTGTTTGCAAACCTCACCCCGGATTGCAAACCCATCGCCACCAGGAGCAGACAGTACAATGCCCAGGACAGGACCTTCATCGGGTCTGAGGTCCAGCGGCTGCTGCGGGAAGGTATCATCGAGGCCAGCAACAACCCCTGGAGAGCTGAAGTGGTAGTGGTGAAATCCGGGGAGAAAAACAGGATGGTCGTTGACTACAGTCAGACCATCAATTGGTACACGCAGCTCGATGCCTACCCCCTCCCACGCATATCTGATATGGTCAATCAGATTGCACAGTACCGGGTCTTCTCGACAGTGGATCTGAAACCTGCCTACCACCAGCTCTCCATTCGCAAGGCGGACCGCCCGTACACCGCGTTTGAAGCGGACGGCCGCCTTTACCATTTCCTTAGGGTTCCCGTCAGCGTCACTAACAGGGTCTCGGTCTTCAACTAGGGGATGGACCGAATGGTTGACCGGTACGGACTGCGGGCCACTTACCCGTACCTGGATAATGTCACCATCTGCGGCCATGACCAGCAGGACCACAATGCTAACCTTTCCAAATTTCTCCACACCGCCACACTCCTCAACCTAATCTACAACAAGGAGAAGTGTGTGTACAGCACGAACCGATTAGCCATCCTCGGCTAGTTGGTTCAGAACGGAGTTCTAGGGCCTGACCCCGATCGAATGCGCCCCTTCATGGATCTCCCCCTTACCCACTGCCCCAAGGCCCTCAAACGATGCCTGGGGTTCTTTTCGTACTACGCCCAGTGGGTCCCTAACTATGCCGACAAGGCCCGCCTACTCATCGACTCCACCGGTTTCCCACTGACGACCAAGGCCCACCAGGCCTTCAACCGTATCAAGGCCGACATCGCCAAGGCCGTGAAGCACGCGGTCGACGAGACGCTCCCCTTCCAAGTCGAGAGCGATGCATCAAACGGCGCTCTGGCCGCCACCCTCAACCAGGCAGGCAGGCCCATGGCATTAATTTCCTGCACCCTCCATGCCTCCGAAATTCGGCACTCCTCTTTCGAAATGGAGGTCCAAGCTATCGTTGAAGCTGTGCGGCACTGGAGGCATTACCTGGCCGGCAGGAGATTCACTCTCCTCACTGACCAATGGTCGGTTGCCTTCATATTTAACAACACACAGCGGGGTAAGATCAAAAATGATAAGATCTTGCGGTGGAGGATCGAGCTCTCCACTTTTAATTACGAGATTTTGTATCGCCCCGATGCCCTGTCCCGAGGTACATGTGCCAGCGCACAAGTGGACCAACTCCAGACCCTGCACGACGATCTCTGTCACCCGCTTTTATCACTTCATTAAGGCCCGCAATCTGCCCTACTCCATCGAGGAAGTCAGGGCTATCACCAGAGACTGCCAGGTCTGTGCGGAGTGTAAACAGCACTTCTACCGGCCAGACCGTGCGTGCCTGGTGAAGGCCTCCCACCCCTTTGAACGCCTCAGCGTGGACTTCAAAGGGCCTCTCCACTCCAACGACCGCAACACGTATTTTCTCAATGTGGTCGACGAATATTCCAGATTCCCCTTTTCCATCCTATGTCCCGATATGACGTCTGCCACCGTCATCAAAGCCCTCAACACCACCTTCGCTCGGTTCGGTTTCCCCGCCTACGGCCACAGCGACCGGGGATCCTCATTTATGAGTGAGGAGCTGCGTCAATACCTGCTCAACTGGAGCATTGCCTCGAGCAGGACGACCAGCTACAACCCTCGGGGAAACGGGCAGGTGTAGCGGGAGAATGGGACGGTCTGGAAGGCTGTCCAGCTGGCCCTACGGTCCAGAAATCTCCCGGCCACCCACTGGCAGGAGGTCCTCCCCGGCGCACTTCACTCCATTCGGTCGTTCCTGTGCACTGCGACTAACGAAACTCCCCATGAACGTCTCCTTGCCTTCCCCAGGAAGTCTACCTCTGGGGTTTCGCTCCCAATGTGGCTGGCAGCTCCAGGACCCGTTCTCCTCCGCAAGCACGTGCGGCTCCAGAAGGTGGACCCGTTGGTTGAGAGGGTACAGCCACTCCACCCAAACCTGCAATACGCCTACGTAGCGTACCCCGACGGCCGCCAAGACACAGTCTCCCTCAGGGACCTGGCACCAGCTGGGTCCACACACCACCCCCCCCTCTGCCCTGGCGCCACCCTCCCTTCCCCCAGCGCATCCCACCACAGCCCCCGCTCCAGGATAATCCGTCCTCCCCTTGGTCCCACCTGGGGATGAAGAGGATGTCGACACGCTCCCGGAGTCGCCGACGACCGAGCCGACGCCTGACTAGTGACCAGCACTGCGGCGCTCTCAACGACGGATCAAGGCGCCCGACCGTCTAAATTTATAACCTTCTCTGAAATTTTAATGACAACCTGTATGTAAATAGTTTTCCACCCCCCCCCCGCTGGACTCATTTTTAACAGGGAGTGAATGTGGTAGTCACCACTGTTGTATTATATTGTATATACTGCATACGAGGGTATTACGGTAATGCCCCTGAACTACAGGTACGGGGGTAGATCCCTGCCTGCTGGCTCCGCCCAGTAGGCAGAGTATAAATGTGTGTTCTCTCCGAACTGCAGCCATTTCGGCAGCAGCTGTAGGAGGCCATGCATCTCTGTGTATAAAGCCTCTACTCTCTACTCTCGTCTCGTCGTAATTGATAGTGCATCACACCACCAACACACAGTAGCAGCACTGCAGGAACTCACCAAGGCGCCTTCAGCAGTTCCTTCTAATTCCACGGCCACTGCCATCCAGAAGGACAGGATCAGCAGGCACAGGGGAAAAGCACCACCTGGAAGTTCCCTTTCAAGCCACTCACCATTCTGACCAGCAATATGTCACCATTCCTTCACTGTCACTGGGTCAAAATCCTGAAGCTTCCTCCCTAACAGCACTGTGGGTTACCTACACCACATGGACTGCAGCGGTTCAAGACGGCAGCTCACCACCATCTTCAGGGCAATTAGGGATGAACAAGAAATGCTGCCCGAGCTAGAGAAGCCCGCGTCCCGTGAATGAATTTAAAAAAGTGACAAATCATTGGCGAAAAGACCAGGAGCAGATATTTTTTCTGTTGAAAACCTGGACCAAATTGAGACACACTCCTCCAAAGAGTGGCAAG
Source organism: Scyliorhinus torazame (assembly GCF_047496885.1). Lineage (NCBI taxonomy): Eukaryota > Metazoa > Chordata > Chondrichthyes > Carcharhiniformes > Scyliorhinidae > Scyliorhinus > Scyliorhinus torazame. The sequence continues at coordinate 30,195,354 of NC_092724.1, forward strand.
ATTGCACTCCATAATCCTAATGCCGCTGTGGGTCAGGTACCACAGCAGTGCTGTGAAACCATAAGAGGCCTACTTACCTCCCCACCTCCAGTCCTCCCTCCTCCACAACCTACTGTGCAAATTGTCCCTAAAACAGTGCTCCTAAAATTGCAGATAAAGTCACAGTGAGGGCAGATGGATGAGTGGAAGTCATCCAGGGGAGTGGAGTCCTCTTGTTGTGATTTATAATTCATGCTGCAGGTTATATTTTTAAAAAGTAAAATAGTTTAATTCTGATGTACTATTTGCAAACTTCCAGATAAATATTACCGGGGGTAATAGGAATCCTGAGAATTAATTCTTTGGTCACAACATTTATTCTCTTTTCCAGGGACTCGATCTTGGTGAAAAGAATTGTGGAACTTTTACTCTTTGTTTGCGCCTGTACGAAACGGTGATACAAATGGTAACTAAACCATCAGAAAATGGCACGCAATTCTCCAGCTCTGGTTTGACATTTTTCTTTTTCAATTGGTGCCCTTTTTAAATCCTGTCTGATACAATTGATTTTTAACTTTGTAATTTGCTCACCTCCCTTCAGGTCCCTGTGACCAAAATGGGTTCTATTTAATATTTTTGATCATTTTAATACAGATTCAGATTTCACGCCACGCACCAGTGAATGACTAATTATGCAAGAGTTTTACTAGATTTCCTCCCTGATGACAACAGGATGTGCCCTCTTAACATGACACTTCAAACAGAAACACAAGCTCACAATGGATGTTTTGTATTGATTGCTTGCCAGCCATTGCTGTGATGAGACTGAAAACGACCCTTTCGTTGAAAAGTGCCTTGCCGACAAAGCGTTTTCACATCACGATGGAAATGTGCCCTTAAGATTCAACTTGTTCTCTCACTGCAATAACCTTTTAGTACAAGTTTGGCACTGATGTTGGAAATGCACATTGGTCAAGAGCTGTGAAGTTTCTCAAAGTCTATCAGACACATATTTGTTTTCTGCTCTGTTCCTGTGCCCATATATGGCCCAGCAACACATGTGGGCTTGAATTGTCACCACCATCGAGAGTTCCTCCACCATGGTGAAAAAGGCGGATGAACCAAGAAATTGCGAGCCCCAGCCCCGAACACACCACTACCCACTTTCACGGGGTTGGAATGGGGGCGGTTTGTGTTTCATGCAAGCATTGTTTACGAAGGCAGCTGGCTATTTGAATCATCAGCAGTCTCCGCTCAAATCAGATTTTGGTAACCCAGGAGTGTGAAATCTAAAGTGTGCAGAATAGTCCTGATAAGAGCAAGACTGGGGCAGGATTCTCTCCCACCCGCCACCGGTAGCGGAGTTAAATGCTCTCACTTGGTTTTTTTTCTCCGCAGTAAACACTTAACTGCCTTTAATGTGGTCCAAGTGCTGTCAATCATAGCTAGATGTTTATAAACATTGTGGTTAGTTTCACAACTGGGTACTTGAAATCCATTCAAGCGTGAAGGGAAATTAGATTAAACAATTCAGACAGCTGGCTGTGCGCAAGTTGTCAATCAAGCCTGGTGAAACCAATTCCCATTGATGTGAATGAAAGCCTTGCAGATCAAAGATCTGAGGGGGTTTAAACTCAGCTGATTTGGTTTTCACTTTCTAGGAATTTACAACTGCTACTTTCTCTGCCTGTGCCAGCAGGTGTATTGCACAGGTGAGTTTTAAAGCGGTGATTTTTTTTCGCTGTCTCTGGTGTGATCTAACCATTCTCGGCAGGATTAGAGGAGTCATTCCCAGAGCTTGTAACATGAGGAATGACCCTGCTATCTAATGGCACTCATTTCTTTTAGTGGCCCAACAGAAAATGTACCCAAGGCCACACTTAGCAGCATTTTCTGCACTGAGGAGCTCCTCAGTGCAAAGAGCAATCGAGACGCCATTTTTAAATGGTGTTCCGATCTCTTAACCCCCACAACATGACCCTCAGGCCTTCTCCAATGCCCCAACTCATCTATAAGGGGTCCTCAGGCCCCCCGCACCCTACCTTACCTGGGCAGATCACCCCCGGGCCCGATTCCCGATGTAGGTAAAATATCAACCTGGTACCCAGGTGGCACTGACAGCCTGGCATTCTGACAGTACTCTGCCAGGCTGGCACCCAGGTGGCACTGCCAGGATACCCATATGGCACTGCCAGGGTGCCACAGTGGCAGTGCCAAGGTGCTCAGGTGGCACCAGCAGGGCAAGTGTGCCAACCTGCCTGGAGGCCGACCACTCTCGGTCTTCTGATCGCCTCTGAGATCCCACCGGCTACTGTTCCGCCTGGTCCCCGTTTATGGGCACGAGTACTGAACGGCCCTGGCTGGGGTCTCCTCGGCGAGGCAAGTAGATTCCTGGTGGCCATTCGTCCGGAGTCAGCACAGCTAAGTGGGTTCTCAAACTCACTTAGGTGTGTGAGGCTGGATCCCGTTCATTGTGGGACCTGGTGCCACAATGCCTGGGTGACCCTGACAGGGTGCCAGGGTCACTGCCAGGGTACTATTCTGGCAGTGCCAGGGTGTCCAGACTGGCATTATCATGGGTCGGGCCCGGGTCCGCCTTGCTGGGTAGAGGGTGGAGGGGGTGAGGGGGTTCCCAGGGCCTCCCTAAGATTGAGGGGGCCTGAGGGGGTGGGAAGTAATATCGGGGCATCCTTTCAGATTGGAGCCCTAATCTGCGAGGAGCCTTTCCTGTTGGCGAGCTTCAGCAAGAAACCCCTCTAAGTGCGGTCTCGGCAGGGAGAAACTCCTTGAGGCCAAAATGAACTGACAAACTGCCTTCGATCTAGTGGACACGCTGTGGCCGCCGAGAACACTAAAAGCGCTGTTCAGCGGACTTTAACTTGAGTCCGCTGAATCGCACGCATAGTCTCCCAAACGGGGAATTCAGCCCCTGAACATTATGAATTTCTTTGAATAGCAAGGGTACCCCTTTGGATAGGCAATGTTCTCCTTTGGATTTCACTCCGGACACTTTTGGGTGAGGTCAGGTCTCCTTTGGAAGTGTTAGCAGTGGCATGAATGTGCGCAAGATGTGCGTCAACTGATTAACCATCAAGATCATTGAAACTGACAACAGACCTCTCAAATTCAACTGTCAAAACTGTCAAGAGAACCTCAAAAGCTTCAAGTTATCTGTCAATGACATTTGTCAAAGGGAGCTGTCAAGCTGTCAAGGCAGTTAAAAGTCCTGCCCTTGAAAAAACTGTCTGGAGTTTTTTTTTAAAGTAATTTCTTGCTATATCACTCTGTCTGTTGTGATAAATCGGAGGGACTTCCATTACTGAATTACTGCTGCATGACTGATTCGCAACCGTTCATTATCACATAAGGATGCCTGCCATTTCACATATTGTAGATGCTTTGAAGTGGGACTATGAATTATGAGGGATTTTGCATGAAATGTTTGAATGAAATGTTTGATGTTTAACGGCTTTGGTCGGAATCTACCGACCAACCCGCATGTGTTTTTTAGTGGCAGAGGCTGCCCACAAGTGGGATTTTCTGGTCCCGTCATTGTCAATGAGAGTCCCCATTGACTGAACCCCTTGCCACCAGGAAACCTGTGCATCGACGGTGGGACCGGAATATCCCGCTGGCGTGAACAGCCGGTAAGTTCCACCATTTATATGGTTGAAGGAATGTAAATGTTGGGTGGGATTCTCTGCCCGCGCCCACCCAGTGACCAGAAATTTCCGCCCCAGGTCAATGGACCTTTACATGGTCCATGTCCCACTCATGGCGATCTTGCAGTGGGTGGGGCAGAAGAATCCAGTCAGTAGTGATGGATGGGCTACTACGTATGAATGGGAGTTTGTTTTCAATTTAGTGAAGTCTGTAGTAGACTTAGAACTTTAATTTTATCTAACCTCTGCATGGGTCCTACGGTCTGTCCTTTGTGGATACTGGTGTTGGTATGGTATGTGCAAAGCAAAAGGGTTCTGGGTGGGGCATGTGTTGTCTTGAGATAGCACTGACGGAATTGGGACTATAAAGGGTCACATGGTGGGTGGAAAGGCATACGTTGGCATGGAGGGTATGAGGGGCTATTTAGTGTGTGTATAAGGGCATAGATTGCCATGGAGGATATGAGCGACAATGGAGGTGGGCACAATGGAAGATGTTGGCACGGAGTTTCAGGGGATATGAGGTGTGGTACAGGGCATGAGGTGGCATAGGTTGGCATGGATGACGCATGCGGCGTGTGTGTGAGGGGGGTGATTGGGTGCAAGGGTTGAGGGCAAGAGGGACGTTTTATGTTTTATTCTTAAAAAAAAAAAATTTTGACTTAGTGCCGAGGCAGGCCCTCCACTCAACCGGCCTCTGCACCCGGCATTCTCCTCACGACTTCCAGAGTTGCTGCCTCGACGTCTAATGTAGTCAGCCTCCCAGAATGAAAATCTGATGTCAAAATAGCCATTTATAAAAGTGGGTTTCACAGAGTTGGGAATTCTCCTGACTATGCGCACCCGAATCGCAGACAGAAATCCAGGCCATGGGCTCAATTTGCCTTTTCTTCTTCCAAAATGTCTTATTTTTTTGTCCACTAGATCAAAGGACATTTTCCACCTGCTGATATCTCCTTTCCTGGCATTTTCTTAACTATAGAAGAATAGTAGCATGCAAGACACATCAGTGAGGTTGCTGAGCATGTCCAACATTTACAGGGTTTACATGATAGATGATTGGCAGGTTGCAAATTGCAGATCATGTAAATGGGATTAATGAAAAGTACCATTAAGTGAGCTCTTATGAATGTTGTCAAATTTAAATGTAGGCCTAACAATGACAGGAAGCCCGGCAAAACATGAACATCTGTGAAAACAGAATTGCTCAGATACAAAAGTTTAGATACATCTGTCAGCTTAAAGTGCAGAGTCTGTGCAAAAACCTGGATTGCAGGCCTGGGGACTACAGAGAGTGCGATGTGATCTATAGTTTTTAAACATTTGTTCTTGGGGTGTGGGGATCGCCAGCATTTGTTGCCCATCCCTAATTACCCTTGAACTAGCTAGGCCATTTCAGAGGGGGGAAGTTAAGAATCAACTACATCGGCCCTGGAGTCACATGTACCAAGTAAGGATGACAGATTTCCTTCCCTGAAGGACATTAGTGAACAGAAGGATTTTAGCGACAATGGTTTCATGGTCACCATTCTACTTTTAATTCCAGATTTTTATTGAATTGGACTTCACCATTCGCCATGGTGGGACTTGAACCTGGGGCCCCAGAGCATGATCCTGGGTCTCTGTATTACTGTGCCACTACACCACCGCCTCCGCGTATATAGTGACAGGAAACCAATGATGGTCAGTGGTGTGGAGTGGGGTGAATAAACACAGAAAATACACTGCTGCAAAGAAAACTTGACAAATCTGAGTGGAATAAAATAATATCAAAGCTTTACTTTACTTTCCATAGTAAAGTGGCAATTTGTTTTGTTAAATCTTACCAAGCCACAAAATAGTCCAGCCGGCCCATGAGGAACAAAGGTCCCTTCAACTATGTTCAATTGTATCTCTTCCATGAGCTCTTGGTTTGAATTGGACCTTTCATATTCCTGTATTACTTTATATTAATGATGCCAAAGTTTTAAATATATATTTTCATTGCCAATGGTGAGTTGATCAGATTGCCACTTTCAAGAATTGATTTTGTTTCTGATTGAAAATGGATAATGCAGCTTAAAGTTATTGTTTTATTATTATCTCACTGAACAAGGCCAAAATACTTGATCCCAATTGTGTAGTTAACACATCTTGTCACCATGTGTCTTACTGTTCTTTTCTTTCACATTTTGTCAATAGGATAATTCATTTTTGTAACTTGAAGCAAATTTAACATTGTGTTGGATAGCAACCTGTCAGAACAATTATTGAAACAAATTCAGAAGTAACAGGGTCTAATGTTTTGGGTGCAATTATGCTACAATATAATCAAAGTGGAGTGCAGCACAAACATTGCTATAAGCAGTTTATCAATAATTCTATACGCCATACTAAAAATGTTTTCATATCACTTACATGATGTTTCGAATAATGGTTAGCTCTCCTTTTCTCTTCCAGAGTGGTTTAAGAGTATCTCTGATCAATTTTCAAGATGTTAAAATGTACCCATGGTACAGTGCGCATCCCTTTCATCTTTCTGTCTAATTGATACTTAAAGGCGTAATGATTTCAATGGCACAGCTACTCAGCAGTGAATCCAAGACTCTGTTACACTGATATCCTATTGAAGCTTGTTATCCATTTCATGATATGCATTTAATTAAAGATCAAGAGGGAAAGGGGCTGTCTACAATGGTGATTGAAGAGAACTGACGTAAAGGTAGTGCATTATGATTTTCCTGTTGAATTGTTTCCTTCTGGTGCTGTATATACAATGCAATGAAACAATGTGTAGCTCTGTCAGTGTTGGCTACAATGACTAGCTTTTGTAGAAGAAAAAAGGTTCAACCTATTTATCTTCAACTTTCTATTTTGAATGTTGTAATGGAAAATGTTGAGAGCTGACACAGGTATGCATCTTCAATATCGGTATTAATAAATTATCCTCACCAAGCAAACTTTTATGAGGGTTGGGTCTTTTTGTTGTTTGCTATTTCATTTCAATTTGCAAACAGCAAAAGAGACCATGAAGCTGCCAGATTGTTGATAAATTTCCATTAATGGTTTATTAATGTCCTTTTGAGAGGTAAACTAGTCCTCCTTATTGCAGCCTGGCTCTCCATGTGTCCCAACCCAAACTGATTGATTCTCACTTGCCCGCTGAAGTGACCTAGGAGGTTATTCAGTTTAATTAAAGGTCAGAGCAACCAGGGATGGGCAATATCTTCCAGCCTTGTCAGTGATACCCTAAACCCCCAAAAAACATTATCATTTAAAAATTCAACTAGGACATCCTTGGGCAGCTAGTGAGGAGTCATATTTTTTTAAATTTGCGTACATAATCTCTATTTTTCAGCGTGACCAGGAAACCAGGCAAATGAAAATCACCCTGCAGCATCATGATATAATCTTCATCGCTCAGCACCTGTAGCCAGTTAAAATGGCTAACTCCTGATTTAAAATGGCGAACGGCAAAGGCTGATGGGAAAGTCAGCCAACAGGACACAAACGAGCAGCTGCAGGTGATTGTGTATTTACCTCTGGAAAGGCCAGACAAGATCGATACCGGCAACCATCAGCATAACAAAACACCAGCCATCTGCATATTAATGAGCAATCCCCGGGAACAATGAGCAACATTTAGACACATAAAGCAAAACCAGACTCTTTGGCGCCAGCAGAAGCCTACACAATGGGAGGTGAACGACCACCTCAGGACCGCCCATCGATCTGGGAACCGCTCCAGCATTGGAGAAAATCGAACCAAGTGATTGGGACAAAGTCCAATCACTTGGAACCAGGTACAGGTTTGCACTGAGTGCTGAATTTGGTGCATTTTGAGTGCTATAGTGAGAGTTTGGTGACTGAGGAAGTGCTGAATTTGGTGCATTTGAGTGCGATAGTGAGAGTTTGGTGACCGAGGGAGTTAGGTGAGGAGGGAGTAAGGTGCTCCTTTCATTTTGTTTCCGACATTTCCGCAAAGAGTGCGAAGAGAGCCAGGAGTTTACAGAAAGTGTAGCTGACTGGGAGCAGGGTCGGAGGGCGGAGATCTAGTTAGTCCACAGGGCAGCTATATTCTGTCAGGTAAGAGGGGATGGAGGCTAGGCCAGTTACATGCTCCTCCTGTAGGATGTGGGTGGTGAGGGATACCACCGGTGTCCCCACTGACTATACCTGCGGGAAGTGCACCCAACTTCAGCTCCTCAAAGACCGTGTTAGGGAACTGGAGCTGAAGCTGGATGAACTTCGGATCATCCGGGAGGCAGAGGGGGTGATTGAGAAGAGTTACAAGGAGGTAACCACACCCAAGGTACAGGACAAGAATAGCTGGGTTACAGTCAGGGGGAAAAAAACAAACAGGCAGAAAGTGCAGGGATCCCTCGTGGCCGTTCCCCTTCAAAACAAGTATACCGTTTTGGATGCTGTTGGGGGGGATGACCTACCGGGGGAAGGCCCTAGCGGCCAGGTCTCTGGTACTGAGTCTGGCTCTGGGGCTCAGAAGGGAAGGGGGGAGAATAGAAAAGCAATAGTTGTAGGAGATTCAATGGTTAGGGGAATAGATAGGAGATTCTGTGGTCGCGAGCGAGACTCCCGGAAGGTATGTTGCCTCCCGGGTGCCAGGGCCAGGGATGTCTCGGATCCTGTCTTCAGGATCCTTAAGGGGGAGGGTGAGCAGCCAGAAGTCGTGGTGCACATTGGTACCAACGACATAGGTAGGAAAAGGGGTGTGGAGGTAATAAACAAGTTTAGGGAGTTAGGCTGGAAGTTAAAAGCCAGGACAGACAGAGTTGTCATCTCTGGTTTGTTGCCGGTGCCACGTGATAGCGAGGCTAGGAATAGGGAGAGAGTGCAGTTGAACACGTGGCTGCAGGAATGGTGTAGGAGGGAGGGCTTCAGGTATTTGGATAATTGGAGCGCATTCTGGGGAAGGTGGGACCTGTACAAGCAGGACAGGTTGCATCTGAACCAGAGGGGCACCAATATCCTGGGAGGGAGGTTTTCTAGTACTCTTCGGGAGGGTTTAAACTAATTTGGCAGGGTAATGGGAACCGGATTTGTAGTCCAGCAACTAAGGTAGCCGATATTCAGGACGCCAAAGCGTGTAATGAGGCAGTGGGGAAGGGAACACTGACAAAGGAGAGTACTTGCAGGCATGGAGAGGGGTTGAAGTGTGTATACTTCAACGCAAGAAACATCAGGAATAAGGTGGGTGAACTTAAGGCATGGATCGGTACTTGGGACTACAATGTGGTGGCCATCACGGAAACTTGGATAGAAGAGGGGCAGAAATGGTTGTTGGAGGTCCCTGGTTATAGATGTTTCAATAAGATTAGGGAGGGTGGTAAAAGAGGTGGGGGGGGGTGGCATTATTAATTAGAGATAGTATAACAGCTGCAGAAAGGCAGTTCGAGGAGTATCAGCCTACTGAGGTAGTATGGGTTGAAGTCAGAAATAGGAAAGGAGCAGTCACCTTGTTAGGAGTTTTCTATAGGCCCCCCAATAGTAGCAGAGATGTGGAGGAACAGATTGGGAAACAGATTTTGGAAAGGTGCAGAAGTCATAGGGTAGTAGTCATGGGCGACTTTAACTTCCCAAATATTGAGTGGAAACTCTTTAGATCAAATAGTTTGGATGGGGTGGTGTTTGTGCAGTGTGTCCAGGAAGCTTTTCTAACACAGTATGTAGATTGTCCGACCAGAGGAGGGGCAATATTGGATTTAGTACTTGGTAATGAACCAGGGCAAGTGATAGATTTGTTAGTGGGGGAGCATTTTGGAGATAGTGACCACAATTCTGTGACTTTCACTTTAGTAATGGAGAGGGATAGGTGCGTGCAACAGGGCAAGGTTTACAATTGGGGGAAGGGTAAATACGATGTTGTCAGACAAGAATTGAAGTGCATAAGTTGGGATCATAGGCTGGCAGGGAAGGACACAAGTGAAATGTGGAACTTGTTCAAGGAACAGGTGCTACGTGTCCTTGATATGTATGTCCCTGTCAGGCAGGGAAGAGATGGTCGAGTGAGGGAACCATGGTTGACAAGAGAGGTTGAATGTCTTGTTAAGAGGAAAAAGGTGACTTATGTAAGGCTGAGGAAACAAGGTTCAGACAGGGCATTGGAGGGATACAAGATAGCCAGGAGGGAACTGAAGAAAGGGATTAGGAGATCTAAGAGAGGGCATGAACAATCTTTGGCGGGTAGGATCAAGGAAAACCCCAAGGCCTTTTACACATATGTGAGAAATATGAGAATGACTAGAGCGAGGGTAGGTCTGATCAAGGACAGTAGCGGGAGATTGTGTATTGAGTCTGAAGAGATAGGAGAGGTCTTGAATGAGTACTTTTCTTCTGTATTTACAAATGAGAGGGGCGATATTGTTGGAGAGGACAGTGTGAAACAGATTGGTAAGCTCGAGGAAATACTTGTTAGGAAGGAAGATGTGTTGGGCATTTTGAAAAACTTGAGGATAGACAAGTCCCCCAGGCCTGACGGGATATATCCAAGGATTCTATGGGAAGCAAGAGATGAAATTGCAGAGCCGTTGGCAATGATCTTTTCGTCCTCACTGTCAACAGGGGTGGTACCAGGAGATTGGAGAGTGGCGAATGTCGTGCCTCTGTTCAAAAAAGGGACTAGGGATAACCCTGGGAATTACAGGCCAGTTAGTCTTACTTCGGTGGTAGGCAAAGTAATGGAAAGGGTACTGAAGGATAGGATTTCTGAGCATCTGGATAGACACTGCTTGATTAGGGATAGTCAGCACGGATTTGTGAGGGGTAGGTCTTGCCTTACAAGTCTTATTGAATTCTTTGAGGAGGTGACCAAGCATGTGGATGAAGGTAAAGCAGTGGATGTAGTGTACATGGATTTTAGTAAGGCATTTGATAAAGTTCCCCATGGTAGGCTTATACAGAAAGTAAGGAGGCATGGGATAGTGGGAAATTTGGCCAGTTGGATAACGAACTGGCTAACCGATAGAAGTCAGAGAGTGGTGGTGGATGGCAAATATTCAGCCTGGATCCCAGTTACCAGTGGCGTACCGCAGGGTCCTCTGCTGTTCTGGGTCCTCTGCTGTTTGTGATTTTCATTAATGACTTGGATGAGGGAGTTGAAGGGTGGGTCAGTAAATTTGCAGACGATACGAAGATTGGTGGAGTTGTGGATAGTAAGGAGGGCTGTTGTCGGCTGCAAAGAGACATAGATAGGATGCAGAGCTGGGCTGAGAAGTGGCAGATGGAGTTTAACCCTGAAAAGTGTGAGGTTGTCCATTTTGAAAGGACAAATATGAATGCGGAATACAGGGTTAACGGTAGAGTTCTTGGCAATGTGGAGGAGCAGAGAGATCTTGGGGTCTATGTTCATACATCGTTGAAAGTTGCCACTCAAGTGGATAGAGCTGTGAAGAAGACCTATGGTGTGCTCGCGTTCATTAACAGAGGGATTGAATTTAAGAGCCGTGAGGTGATGATGCAGCTGTACAAAACTTTGGTAAGGCCACATTTGGAGTACTGTGTACAGTTCTGGTCGCCTCATTTTAGGAAGGATGTGGACGCTTTGGAAAAGGTGCAAAGAAGATTTACCAGGATGTTGCCTGGAATGGAGAGTACGTCTTACGAGGAAAGGTTGAGGGTGCTAGGCCTTTTCTCATTAGAACGGAGAAGGATGAGGGGCGACTTGATAGAGGTTTATAAGATGATCAGGGGAATAGATAGAGTAGACAGTCAGAGACTTTTTCCCCGGGTGGAACAAACCATTACAAGGGGACATAAATTTAAGGTGAAAGGTGGAAGATATAGGAGGGATATCAGAGGTAGGTTCTTTACCCAGAGAGTAGTGGGGGCATGGAATGCACTGCCTGTGGAAGTAGTTGAGTCAGAAACATTAGGGACCTTCAAGCAGCTATTGGATAGGTACATGGATTACGGTTAAATGATATAGTGTAGATTTATTTGTTCTCAAGGGCAGCACGGTAGCATTGTGGATAGCACAATTGCTTCACAGCTCCAGGGTCCCAGGTTCGATTCCGGCTTGGGTCACTGTCTGTGCGGAGTCTGCACGTCCTCCCCGTGTCTGCGTGGGTTTCCTCCGGGTGCTCCGGTTTCCTCCCACAATCCAAAGATGTGCGGGTTAGGTGAATTGGCCAATGATAAATTGCCCTTAATGTCCAAATTGCCCTTGGTGTTGGGTGGAGGTGTTGAGTTTGGGTAGGGTGCTCTTTCCAAGAGCCGGTGCAGACTCAAAGGGCCGAATGGCCTCCTTCTGCACTGTAAATTCAATGATAATCTATGATTAATCTAGGACAAAGGTTCGGCACAACATCGTGGGCCGAAGGGCCTGTTCTGTGCTGTATTTTCTATGTTCTATGTTCTATGTTCCCGTTATCCTTAATGCCCCTGCACAACTGGTGCGAGTGACCTAGAAATCCACCCAAATGGGACTGTAGTTTAACAAAAACAGGCATTTCATGCAGAGTCCTACCTGTAACTTGGAATTAAACTCTAATTGACATGACCCTGCACTAACCATTTAAACCAATTTGAAGATCTGTGTAACTCGCACGAGTCAGAGTTTTAGGAGCTCAGATGGATTATATAAAATAGCACCCCTACTCCAATGAAATATGTGGGTCAGCCAATTTACCGTGAATATGTTATGATAGATATATAGGAATTTTTAAACAACTTGGTTGAAGAGGATTTGCACTGTGGTGTAATTCGACTAATTCATTGAAGTAAGATGATAACCTATTTATAGATTAGCACCCTTTCTTGGTCCACTGCCAGGTTACACATGTATCAGGATCAAAATATTACTTAATAATCAATAATTATACCATGGCGTTCCAGTCTTCATTTGTGGCAATGTTTAAAGATTTTTCCAGAAAACATCAACCCACAGGATGGACTATATTTGAGCTGCAGACATCTTTCATTTAAGTGAATGTTTATCCGAAGTCCCACCTGGCCTCTTACGACTTCCCTGTAAAATTACTGCACCATTGGTGGCTGTGCCTTATCCAGACCCCAAACCCTGGGTTCCTTCTCCGTGCCTCGCTTTACGACACTCCATATCTCTTTGAGCAAGCTTTGGTCAACTGACCTCATGAGCGGGATTTACCAACCAACCCGCCGTGTGTTTTGCAGCGGTGGAGGCTGCCCATCAGCAGGACTTTCTGGTCCTGCCGTTGTCAAGGGGATTTCCCGTTTCCCTAGACGGCAGGAAACCCGTGCGCCGTCGGTGGGACCGGAATATCCCACCAGCGTGAACAGCCGGTAAATTCCTCCCCATATCTCCCTATGTGGCCGGGTGTCTTACCTTGTTCAATAATGCTCCTGTAGAGTGCAGTGGAACATTTCAATAACGTTAAAAGTGCTATATAAATATAAGATGTGATGTTGAAAAATTGTTGGTTGTTCACATGGGGAAGAATCTGACCAAATTGCGTTTTGACTGTGAGGCAGTCTCCATATTTCAGCAGAAAGTTACTGCACCACAGCTGTATGACATGTGGTCAATGTAATTTGGACTGTAAGCCAGGGGAAATGTCTAGTCTGGGTTAGCAGCAATATGTCACTAAAAGTGTTCAATTAACAGGAACGAGTACAATGGGTAGTCTTTGGCAATAGATTTAGTTCCATTCACAGACATTTCAACCTTTGCTATGTTAAACAAACAAAGGATATACAATGGAAAAAGTGACAAAGACAGTTCATTCCACAGGGGTGAAGACCTTCACAACCCGCGAGGAGTTTATTGAAGATCCATTCACCAATGGAATAATCTTAGTTTTGCACTGTTCCCACCACATTGAACTTCAATATACTTTCATTTTAAAGGCTTTTACAACTTGTACTATTTGAGTTGCCTTTTGTAAGCAACCAAAGATATATTGAGGTACATCCAAATAAGGTTTTATATAAATATGATAAATCTTGAAAACAACCTGGTGAAATGCACAATATAATGTGGAAGATATTCAGTCATGTGATTGAATGTATCAGTGTTTTAATTTTGTCACTGGCTTTCTGTTTTGTTTAATTCTGCAAAATATAGCCAATAAATCAGAATTTCTTTTTGCACAATCTACATAAATGAAGTGCATGAAGAACATAAAACATTAAAGCTGCTGTCAACTGTAGCATTAATGCCTCTGCAGTCATCATGGGCATTATATGTTGTTTATTTTCTCAAATATTTCCTGCATTGATCAAATCTCCCAAAGTCTAAAAAGTTTAACACTCAATTTGTGTAGACAGCAGTCTCCAGTACCTGAGGGTCACATTAATTGTTGATTTGCGAGCACTATGCCACTTTCTAGTCAAGAAGCTATTCATGAGCCCATTTCACTGAGAGGGTGGGTCACCAAGGCATTTTAGATCAAGATAAATAGGCTTAGACCCATGCACCAAGACCGTTTCATAATACTGTATTTAATTTACTTTCTTGGATGAGCATAGCGTTGTTATGGATTTCTGGCATAATGTGCGGACATGAACAGAGAAAGCCAATGGCTCTGCAGATCAGAGATGAATCCAATCAATAGTCAAGCTCTAACCTGAGCTGCTCAGGCCCCTCTCAGCACCGGCCATCTCCAATCCAAAAATCTATATCGCACCACAGATTTGAGGAGAAGTGCACTTTCAGGACACACTTCACTATGGTGATGGTTATCACCCTCCAGCCTTATCTACCTCCTCCTGCTTTCTCAAACTCGATCTATTACCATTTACACAATCAAGCGTGGCTTGATAGAATAAGCATCTAATCAGCTTCAACACCAACAGCTCTTGTCGTCTGCTGCAGTGAAAACGATCTGATAGTGTGAAAAGAGTTCAGCATGTCGCTTTTTCTGTTGTCATTGTTACTGATTATAAACCACATTCAGCCCCTGTTTGCGAACTGGGAAATAAATACATTGAAAAATGTCACTGCATGTAATGAATTTCTATGTGTTATGGGTCAGGGTTTAGAGAACCCCAAAGTGTATCATGGAGTTTACCTGACCCACAACTTTTAATAGATTGTGGTATGGTGAGCACACGGCCCTTCTCTACAGGTGTGGTACAGCAGAAAAGGAAAAGTATTTTTAAAGCAAAACAATGTTTATTCTATGAACTCAAGTTAACCTTCTTAAAACATACAGTGAACATCTTAGCAACCATTAATTCAAATACAACCCCCAAAGAATACAACACTAAGTAATCCTTTAAGCTTTCCTTTTAACATCCATAAGACTTAAAAACAAAACCTTTAACAGAAGCACATCAGGTTAAAGTCACTACTGAGAGCAGTTATTAGTTTTAAATCACCAAATGATCGATTAACAGTTTGTAGATTACAGAGAGAAAGACTAATACCCCATCTGGCTGTGACTGCAGCTGTCCAGCTCTGAAAACGAAACTAAAACACACCCTGCAGCAAACAGCCTAAAACAAAAGTAAAAAGCTGAACAACCTAAAACAAAAGTAAAAAGCCGACAGACAGCCCAGTTCCACCCACTTTCTCACATCACTGCAGGAGTAAACACCCATTTCTTAAAGGTACTCTCACTACAGATATTTATATAAATACCCATTTATAAACACCCATTTCTTCAAGGTAATCTCACATGACACCTACCCCCAAGAAAAAAACCCATCAACTTCAAGATGGTTTCATTTTTCACCTTTTCACTATCCTTTAAGAAATGCACACATTAAATATACTTTTTGTGAAACAGAAACAACACACGCAAACAGGTATAATTAATATAGTCCATTTTGTTTTCCTCCTTCCTCCTTCTCGATTGACAGTCTCAATAACTGTTGGTTTCACATACTATGTGACCATTCAACCCAGTCCGATTGTATGGCCAAGGAAAGTGACTTTGACTTTTCCAAATTCACTTTTGGCTAGGTTTATCACCAAACCCGCCTCCTGAAGTCGATCGAATAACTCCATCAGATGTTTTAAATGTTCTTTCCATGTCTGGCTGAAAATTACCAGATCGTCGATGTATACCGCACAATTGGGTCATCCTGTGACGACTTTGTTAGTTAACCATTGAAATGTGGCTGGGGCATTTTTCATGCCAAATGGCATAACTTTGAATTGGTATATACCATCTGGAGACACAAAAACTGAAATCTCCTTCACCCTTTAGGATAAAGGTACCTGCCAGTAAACTTTAAGTAAATCCAGTTTGGAAATAAAAGCTAATTGTCTCACGTTCTTAATGCAATCCTCCAAACGTGGGATAGCATAAGAGTCCGTTCTTGTAACCGCATTAACCTTTCTATAGTCCATACAGAGCCGTTGGGTACTGTCTGGTTTAGGTACCATCACTATGGGTGAGCTCCATTGGCTGCAACCTACTTCAATTATGCCATTTTTAAGCATACTCTCAATCTCTTTGTTAACCTGTGCCAATTTTAAAGGGTTAGGTCTATATGGATGTTGTTTGATTGGAACAGCATTTCTCACATCTACACCATGTATAGCCATTTTAGTACTTCCCAATTTATCTCCACAAACTTGCCCATGTGATATCAATAACTCTTTCAGGTCAGTTTGTTTTCCTCTGGAAGGTAACTCAACAATTTATCCCATTTTTTAAGAACATCCTCATTTTCCAATTTAATTTGAGGTATGTCAAATTCACAGTCATCTTGGTTTGGTTCGTCACTTTGAGTTAGAATCATTAAAACCTCCTCCTTGTCCTCTCCTTCCCTTTCAAAGAACCTTTTAAGCATATTCACATGACACACTTGGTGAGTCTTCCTTCTATCTGGTGTTTGTATCACATAATTTACCTCACTTAATTTCCTTTCAATCTGATAAGGTCCACAAAACCTTGCTTTTAAAGGTTCATCTACCACTGGTAACAACACTAAAACTTTATCTCCACTGGCAAAACTACCAACTTTGGATTTCTTGTCCGCTACCTGCTTCATCACATTTTGTGCAACTTTTAAATGTTGTCTAGCCAATTCACCTGCTCTATTTAATCATTCCCTAAAATTTGACATGTAATCCAATAATGTAATTTCCGATTTCTCACTCACCAATTTTTCCTTAATCAATTTAAGTGGTCCTCTTACCTCATGACCAAAAATTAGTTCAAAAGGATTGAATTTGGTTGACTCATTAGGTGCATCCCTAATTGCAAACAGTACGAATGGAATTCCTTTATCCCAATCCTCTGGATAATCTTGACAATAAGTCCTCAACATTGTCTTTAATGTCTGATGCCACCTTTCTAACGCTCCCTGTGATTCTGGATGGTATGCAATTGATTTAAATTGTTTCATTCCTAAGCTATCCATAACGTCTTTGAATAACCTTGAGGTAAAATTTTATCCTTGATCCGATTGTATTTCTGTAGGTAGTCTATATCTAGTAAAGAATTTAAGTAATTCCTCCACAATCCTTTTAGCTGTAATATTACGTACTGGAATGGCCTCTGGAAACCTAGTAGACACATCCATTTTAGTCAAAAGATAATGATTCCCACTTTTTGTTTTAGGAAGCGGTCCTACACAATCAATTAGGACCTTTGTAAAAGGTTCCTCAAATGCTGGAATGGGTATTAAAGGTGCTGGTTTTATCGCTGCTTGATGTTTCCCTATCACTTGACATGTGTGAGATTATTGACAAAATTTAACTTCATCTTTATGTAGTCCAGGCCAATAAAAATGTTTTTGTATTTTAGCTTGAGTTTTCCTTATTCCCAAATGATCTCCCACTGGTACCTCATGTGCAACTTGCAACACCTCCTTTCTATACCCTACCGGCAATACTACTTGATGAACTTCTGCCCACTTTTCATCCGCCTGCATATGTAAAGGTCTCCATTTTCTCATCAAGACATTACTTTTACGGTAATAACACTCTGGTATACACTCAGATTCCTCTTCCGTGTATCCTCCGTTTTATTTCTACATCTTTCTGTTGTAACTCCGCCAACTTTCCTGAACTAAAAATATCCGCCTCATCCTCCTTCTTGTTCTTTTTCAACCATCTGATCAAAAATTGTTTCTGATAATTGCACTTCAACTTCATCTTCACTCTTTGATTTCTCCTCTTGTCTTAACCTGTGACTTTGCGACCTTGTTACTACACAATCCATAAAAATCCCAGGATATTCGTCCTTCAACCCTTCAGTTGTCTGATTTTCCACTGGCTTATCAACTTCAGTAGGCATCACTCCCACCTGCGATCCAGCTATATCATTACCCAAGATAAACTGTATTCCTGGACAAGATAGTTTCTCTATTACTCCTATGACCACTTCACCACTCTTCACTCGACTTTCCACTTTCCAACCTTATCTTATATAATGGAACACTACTCCTCTCATCCTGAATTCCACATATCACCACCTTTTCTGGCAACATTCGTCCCAAACTACATAACTCCTCATGTCAGGGGCTGGTTTAGCACACTAGGCTAAATCGCTGGCTTTTAAAGCAGACCAAGGCAGGCTAGCAGCATGTGTTCGATTCCCATACCAGCCAACCCGAACAGGCGCCGGAATGTGGCGACTAGGGGCTTTTCACAGTAACTTCATGTGAAGCCTACTTGTGACAATAAGTGATTTTCATTTTTTCATTTCATTTTTCATGTCTTACCATTAAAGATTGACTAGCTCCCGTATCTCTTAAAATTGTGACTTCTTTACCTGCTCCTCCTGATACACATGAGTAAACTTTACCCACACAAGTAAATTCTTTCAAGACATCTGGCACCTTCTTATCAATCACCTCTTGATCAGGCTGTACAATCTTTTGCACCTCCTATGCTTCACTTGGGCTTTCCTTTACCACTTTAACAAACCCCACTGTCTTATCCTGTTTTACCACATCAGCCTTCCCAGTGCTTTTCTTCAACCACCAACACTGTGAATTTACATGGCCTAGTTTATTACAATGAAAACAATTGAAACTTTTCATTTCTTTTCCACCCTCCTGGATTTGTTTTTTAGTCTGAGGTGCACTCTCCTTATTATCTCCCATCAGATACCTTTACCACTTGAGTATTTCTCATGTTCCCAGTTTCTATCCCTCACAGGCTGAAATTGATGTCAGAAACCAAACTTTGATTTATGAACTAATTCATAATCATCTGCCATGTCTGCTGCTAACCTCACAGTTTTAACCCTCTGCTCTTCCACATGAGTTCTCACTACATCAGGAATTGAAATTTTAAACTCCTCCAAAAGTATAATTTCTCTGAGGGCTTCATATGTTTGGTCTATTTTCAAAGCCCTTATCCACCTGTCAAAATTACTCTGTTTGATCCTTTCAAATACCATGTATGTTTGACCAAATTATTTTCTTAAATTTCTAAACCTTTGTCTGTAAGCTTCAGGCAGTAATTCATATGCACCTAAGATGGATTTTTTTCACCTCGTCATACGCTTCAGATATCTCCTCTGATAGTGATGCAAACACTTCACTAGCCCAACCTACCAGCTTTGTTTGAATCATTAATACCCACATGTCCTGTGGCCATTTCATTTGTTTAGCTACCTTCTCAAATGAAATGAAAACGGCTTCTACCTCCTTCTCATCAAACCTTGGCAATGCTTGGACATATTTAAATAGATTCCCACCAAGCCTTTGACTTTGACGCTCTTTCTCACTATCCTCATCACTATCATCCAACTGTACGTTTCCCTTTATGACTGCCAATTTTAACTGACTGTCATGTTTTATGGCCATTTTCTGAAGTTCAAACTCTCTCTCTTTATCTTTTTCCCTGTTCTGTATCTTCCTTTCTCTTTCTCTGTCCTCTTTTGTCCTCTCTATCTCTTTCGTATTCAAGCTGCTTTAATTCTTTCTCATGCTCCATTTGTTTAATTTGTAACTGAATTTTTGCCATTTCCAATGAGTCAAAATGTATCTCAGGCAACTTTAAATGCTTAGCCGCCACCATAATTACCTCAACTTTTCGCATTTTGTCAGGTAATGTTAACTGCAATGTTTTTGCCAAATCTAACAGTCTGCTTTTAGTCTCTGTCCATAAGGTACTGCGTGTGACCGTCTCCACCCCCAAAAACTTCAGAGCCTCTGAAAGAACCATTGTCCGCAACACACTCCCTACTTAAACTAGAATACTACACATGAAAAGCAACCACAAAATGCTCACCCCTCAGTGTCTTTAAGTTCACTAAGCCAATCCAATAGATAGACTTTTAACCCAGACAAGCCCCCAATTTGTTATGGGCCAGGGTTTAGAGAACCCCAAAGTGTATCATGGAGTTCACCTGACCCACAACTTTTACTAGATTGTGGTATAGGGAGCACACAGCCCAGTCTACAGGTGTGGCACAGCAGAAATTGAAAAGTATTTTAAAAGCAAAACAATGTTTATTCTATGAACTCAAGTTAACCTTCTAAAAACATACAGTGAACATCTTAGCAACCATTAATTCAAATACAACCCCCAAAGAATAAAACACTAAGTAATCCTTTAAGCTTTCCTTTTAACATCCATAAGACTTAAAAACAAAACCTTTAACAGAAGCACATCAGGTTAAAGTCACTACTGAGAGCCATTATTAGTTTTAAATCACCAAATGATCGATTTACAGTTTGTAGATTACAGAGAGCTGTCCAGCTCTGAAAACGAAACTAAAACACACCCTGCAACAAACAGCCTAAAACAAAAGTAAAAAACTGACAAGACAACCCAGCTCCACCCACTCTCTGACATCACTGCAGTAGTAAACACCCATTTCTTAAAGGTACTCTCACTACAGATATTTATATACATACCCATTTATAAACACCCATTTCTTAAATGTACTCTCACATGACATATGTTAGGACTCATGTTATGTATCATTTGCCGTGTATAGGTTCATCCCCTTCCTTGCTCCTCCCCAAATACAGTATTCAAAGTTGCCACAGAACCTTGTAAAGTGGCTTCCGTGACTGCTGCAAACATTGTAAAGTAAGAAAACATATTAGATCAATCTTGTAACTAATGCATATAATTTGATATACACGAGCACCTCTCAAGGAGTTAGCTGAAGTTATTTGCACCTCAAAAAGTTTTTTCCAGCCACGAGCTTGCATTCATAATCTATTTGACAGCCAATTTTTGTATTTTAGTTTTCAATGTGAGCATTTAACATTAGTGAAAGGGTCTAGAATCTTTTGATGCTAACAAATGCAGGATTATATCATCGTGTAATTGGTAGCAGAGGCTGACAAGGGTTTTTCATTTTTGGTATTGACTTGTCATTGGCTTTAACGATCATAACACACTGACTGTAATAAACTGAGATTACAAAAATGGACCAAAGAATTATAAAGCAAAACTAATCAAGAAGTGGAATGAATTTATCATGTGGGTTAGTAAAAAAAAGTGCAAGGGGTAAGCAACAATTGAACATTTTACTTGGCATTATAATGTAAATAATGGCATAATGGGGGAAAAGGTTGTTATTGAAGTTTCTATTTGAGGCCAGTTTGTAATAGGTCTCATGGGTCCAATTGTTATCTGACGTCTGTCAGCTGGGTGGCATGGTGGTTAGCACTGCTCTCTCACAGCGCCAGGGACCCAGGATCAATTCTGGCCTTGTGTGACTGTGGAGTTTTCTTCCCACAGTCCAAAGATGTGCTGGTTAGGTGGATTAGCCATGATTGATGCACAGGGTTACAGGGATGAGGTGGGGGAGTGGGCCTAAATAGAGTGCACTTTTGGAAGGTAGGTGCAGATTTGGTGGGCCAAAATGTTTTCTTCTGCATTGGAACGATTCTATTGGTCCACAGGTGACTTTTGGTACATGGTGGGCCACAATTAGCACAGGTAGCAGAGTGGTTAGCACTGTTGATTCACAGCCCTAGGGTCTCGGGTTCAATTCCTGCTTGGGTCACTGTCTGTGTGGAGTCTGCATGTTCTCCCCCTGTCTGCGTGGGTCTCCGGGTGCTCTAGTTTCCTCCCACAAGTCCTGAAAAATGTGCTTGTTAGGTAAATTGGACGTCCTCAATTCTCCCTCTGTATACCCGAACAGGCGCCATAGTGTGGCGACTACGGGATTTTCACAGTAACTTCATTGCAGTATTAATGTAAGCCTACTTGTGACACGAATAAAGATTATTATTATTAATTAGGGTTTTTTTTTACACTTAGGAAATCTGATTTCCCTCCACAGTCTGACGCCGCCCCATTTTTCTCTGGCCTATTTGCGTGTCGGGAATACCTAGTATGGAAGATGCCCACCCATCCCCGCCAGGGCGGGATTCTCACGAATCCCCCGATGGCCCGACACTTGCGTAAAATAATGGCGTGAACCACTCCGGCGTCGGGCCAACCGGAAGTTGCGGAATCCTCTGCACTTCCGGGGGCTAGGCCGGCGGCGGAAGGATTGCCGACATGCCAACTGGCGCCGAAGGGCCGGCACGAGTTAGCGCATGTGCAGAACCACCGGCGTATTCTTGCGCTTGCGCAGGGGGGTGTCTTCTCCGGCCGGCCATGGCGGAGCGGAAGGTGTGCCCCCACAGCACAGGCCGGCCCACAGATCGGTGGGCCCTGATCGCGGGCCAGGCCACCGTGGGCCCCCCCCCCCGTGGCCGGATCCCCCCCCCCCCCCGATGATCGCATCAGCCAGCCTCCAGCCAGGTCCCGCCGTGTGGGACCATGTGCATTTCACGCCGGCGGGACTGGCCAGAAACCGACGGCCACTCGGCACATAGGGGCCCAGAGAATTGCCGGGGGGGCCGCTGCCAACGACCCCCGACCGGCGTAGTATGATCCCTGCACCCTCTGAAAACTGGCGCTGGAGAATACGGCAGCCGGCGCGGAGCGGCGGGGCTGAATTCACGCCGCCCCCCGGGGTTCTTCAACCAGGTTGGAGAATCTTAATTGGAGGGATGAAAATTGGATTTCTCACAGCTTTCCTGAACCCAGAGGAAGATTCGGCCCATATCCATAATACGTAGAAAGAGATTTACCATGTGTGTTTTACATTTCTTTAAATATTTATTTATTTTAAGTGCTGCACCTTGCTTTTGACTAGTGTTTTTATCCTATATGATTAATGCTTCCCGGATGGTAGCCTGTATTGAGTGATTGAGCTTTATGGAGGAGGGTGGATCGTATAAATAAACAATCCTACTTTCATTCCAAATGAAATCTGCTAGTTTCTTACCTGTGGGCTGGGTGGAATTTTTTGATTTTCTTTCTAAGTGTTGTCTCCGGTGGGAAAATGGAGGGCAGCCCGCAAGCAGCCTTGTTGGGTTTTCCCATCGTATTTTCAAACACTTAGGAAAGAAAGAGTTAAGGGAGCTTGTTGTCAGGACTGGTTGTAAACACTGCCGACGTGACCTAATGCCAGCGGGTGGAGGGGGGAGGGGGCGATGGGAGAATATCCTTACATGGGTAGAATACAGTGGGAGGTCCGCTAATGCCATTCAAATGTATAGTAATGGGGTTGCCAACCTTTCATGGTGGGAACTCCATTATGTTATTGGCAGGGGATGGGGACTAACTCAATGGGTATTTCGGCTGGCATGAATGCTGATTTGGGACTCCGGATATATTCTCTCCCCCACCAAAAACAGAGAAGGAAAATCGACTCCACCCCGACCCTCATTGTAGCTGTCAGCTCTTGTGTAGAACACACTAACCTTACACTACTAGTGTACTTAGTACTTCCTGATCAGGACACTCAATTGCATCCCCAAACTGGGCATTCATTTTACACAGCATCAAATTTTCTTTTCCATTGACTTCAATGGAAAGAAAAATCAGACACAATATGAGTTTTTTGAGCTCATTTCACTCATTTTGCTCTATAGCATAGAGTGCTCTGTGCATTTATGTAATAATACTGCACCTTGTGACTTCTGTGATGATATATTAGACATGGAAAGTAAATATTACACATTTTTAAGCTGATCTTAGTTGGTATCTATCTGTGATGCCACAATTTTCTTCGGCATCCAGGAAAGGAGAGAATCATGCAGGGTTCCTGCAGTTGACCACTGGAGGGAGCCACTGCTGGGATGTGCATGTGTATGAGTGATCACCTCATCCATGCTGCCTGGTCAAGTATTCTGGCAATAATCACTGTCCTGCAGAATCACACAAGAAGTGGAAGACTGAAAGGCAGCCACTGCTCACGGAACCATATCCCAAAAGGAACCAAGTTCTCCATGAGAACAGGAAGCATAACAAGGGGAGAAAATGAGGGAAATTGGCCTTCCACGTCACGGTATTTTCTGGAAGCTCCCGTCCAAATCAGTTGCAGCCCTCATTCTAAGTTTCTTTCATTTTTCTCATCTCGGCCCTTCCTGTAATCACAATTAAAACTTCATGGCACTCTAAATCGATGATCATTGTAAGAAATCGGGCCTCGGAATCTTAGAAATGATTCATAAACAAAAGAAGGATATGGTAAACTTGCTCTTATTCTCTTCATTCTGTAACAGAGGAGCACACCCACTGTTGATGAGCACTAATGGGTTCATTATCTCTGTTTTGGGGAAAATTAGAAAATGGCATTGATGGTCCCACTGCAGCAGAATCCTCCCAAGTGGCTGCACTCTCAAACCTTTCACTGAAATACACGGGCTGATATCAGATTCATCCACACATGACTTATCTTAGGGACTGGAAGCTTTACATCCAGATGTTTAATATGCCATAATATATTTCCAGCTTTCATTTCAGTTCTCTGCAGTTCCATGTGGCAAACCACATGCTTTTCCACCACACTTTATACCAATTTCTACTATATTGTCCGCTTCTTATTTGCAATTGATTCACTCCTCCGGATGTCAAGTGTTCCCATGGTTACTATTCATGCTTAGAAACTCTCCACCTCCAGTTTTTATTGACTAGGAATTTTTGAAGCTCCTTCATCTGTTGTGAACATCCCCCGGAGCCTTTGGAATGTATTTTGACATGCCTAAAAGAGACATTTATAATATGTGTCACTATCTCACCAGACTGAATATCATATAGCCAAGTCAGAAATCAAGTTGGTTCTATCATGCCAAAAATATTTTTTCCATTACAGGCATATTTGTTCGGAGAGGGATTTTCAGGTTACAAACACAAATACCTTTTGATGTTCCAAAGAAGAATTTTTTTTTTTAATAAACATTTTATTGAGGTATTTTCGGTATAGTAACAACAACAAAATAAACAATATACATGAAACCATAAACATAGTGCAAAAGCCATTTACCTCTCGTACAGGTCCCACCCTTATCAACCTCCTACTCTAATCTAAACTACTCCCCCCCCCCCCTCCCCCCCCCCCCGCCCCACCTCCCCATCTGCAGGCGATTAATTTCCCACAAAGAAGTCGACGAACGGTTGCCACCTCCGGGTGAACCTTAACAGTGACCCTCTCCAGGCGAACTTGATTTTCACCAAACAGAGAAAGCTAGCCGTGTCCGATAGCCAGGTCTCCGACTTCGGGGGCTTTGAGTCCCTCCAGGCTAATAGTATCCATCTCCGGGCTACAGGGAAGCAAAGGTCAGAACGTCTGCTTCTTTCTCCTCCTGGATTCCCAGGCCTTCTGACACCCAGAAAATCGCCACCTCTGGACTCAGCGCCACCCTTGTTTTTAACACCGTGGACATGACGTCCGCAAACCCCTGCCAAAATCCCCTAAGCTTCAGACATGCCCAGAACATGTGGACATGGTTCGCTGGCCCTCCCGCACATTTTGCGCACCTGTCCTCCACCCCAAAGAATCTGCTCATCCGGGCCACTGTCATGTGAGCCTGGTGATCGACCTTAAATTGTATCAGGCTGAGCCTGGCACATGTTGCAGACGTGTTGACTCTACTCAACGCGTCTGCCCATAGACTATCCTCTCTCGCCTCCCAGCTCCTCCTCCCACTTGCGCTTCAGCTCCTTGGTCTGCGTCTCCTCCGACCCCATAAGCTCCTTATAAATGTCCGAGACGCTCCCTTCTCCTACCCACCCTCTGGAAACTACCCTGTCCTGAATCCTCCTTAGTGGTAGGAGCGGGAAGGTTGACACCTGTTTACGAAGGAAGTCCCGCACCTGCAGATACCTGAATTCTTTTCCCCTCGCCAACCCAAACTTCTCCTCCAACACCCTCATACTCGGAAAGCTCCCCTCTACGAACATATCCCCCTATCCTGTCAATCCCCGCTCTCCACCATAACTGGAACCCCCTGTCCATACTCCCTGGGGCAAACCGGTGATTATCACAGATTGGGGCCCAGACCGATGCTCCCACATTCCACCTCCACTGGCCCCAAACTCTCAGGGCCGCCACCACCACGGGGCTGGTGGAGTACCGTGCCGGCGGGAATGGCAGATGCGCAGTTACCAACGCCCCCAAGCTAGTGCCCTCACATGAAGCCGCCTCCATACGCACCCATGCCGAGCCCTCCCCCACCACCCACTTCCTAATCATGGCTATATTCGCCGCCCAGTAATAGTTACTAAAATTTGGCAGCGCCAGCCCGCCCTCTCCCCGACTCCGCTCAAGCATTACCTTCCTTACCCGCGGGGTCTTTCCCGCCCAAACAAAGCCAGTCATCACTCTGTTGACCCGCTTAAAAAAGGACCGCGGATTAAAGATGGGGAGACACTGAAATATAAATAGGAATCTCGGGGGGACCGTCATCTTCACCGTTTGCACCCTCCCAGCCAGAGACAACGGAAGCGCATCCCATCTCCGAAAATCGTCCTTCATTTGGTCCACCAGCGGGGCCAGATTCAATTTATGCAGCCGGTCCCATTCCCGCGCCACTTGGATGCCTAGGTACCTAAAGCTTCCCTCTACTAACCTAAATGGCAGCTTCCCCAATCGCCTCTCCTGTCCCCTCACCTGGACCATAAACATATCACTCTTTCCCATATTAAGCTTATATCCCAAAAACCGGCCAGATTCCCCTAGAGCCCTCATGATTTCTTCCATTCCCTCTACTGGGTCTGAAACATACAGAAGCAGGTCATCCGCATAGAGCGAAACCCTGTGCTTCATCCTCCCTCGGACCAGTCCACTCCAGCCCCTCAAGGCTCTCAGAGCAATTGCCAACGGCCCTATAGCCAGCGCAAACGACAGTGGGGAGAGGGGGCATCCCTGTCTCGTCCCCCGGTGCAGTCTAAAATAGTCCGATGTTATCCTATTCATCCGTACACTTGCCACAGGAGCCTGATACAGCAACCTGACCCAGTCAATAAAGCCCCGCCCAAATCCGAACCGTCCCAGTATCTCTCACAGATAGTCCCATTCTACCCGATCAAAAGCCTTTTCTGCATCCATTGCGATCATTACCTCCACCTCCCTACCTTCCGGAGGCATCATGATCACATTTAACAGCCTTCTTACATTGGCCACCAACTGTCTGCCCTTAACAAACCCCGTCTGGTCCTCCCCAATAATGTCCAGTACACAATCCTCAATCCTGGAGGACAAGATTTTGGCCAGCAACTTGGCATCTCCATTCAACAGGGAGATCGGCCTGTCGGACCCACACAGCTCCAGGTTCTTATCCCGCTTAAGAATCTGCAAAATCGTTGCCTGTGACATCGTCGGGGGCAACACCCCTCTTTCCCTTGCCTCATTGAACATCCTCATCAACACCGGCCCCAATTTCCCAGAGAACTTTTTATAGAACTCCACTGGGTACCCGTCCGGCCCCGGGGCTTTACCCGACTGCATGGCTTCACACCCTCCACTATCTCTTCCAACCCGATCGGGGCCCCCAGCCCTTCTACCAGCTCCCCGTCCACCTTTGGGAAATTCAGCCCCTCCAAGAAGTGCCTCATCCCCTCCGGCCCCGCAGGGGGTTCCGATCTGTACAGCCTGCTGTAGAAATCCCTAAACGCCTTATTCACCCCTACTGAATCACCAACCAGATTCCCATCTCCATCCTTTACTTTCCCTATCTCCCTAGCTGCCTCCCTCTTCCTAAGCTGCTGTTCAAGCATTTTGCTGGTCTTCTCTCCATGTTCATAGATCGCCCCCCTCGCCTTTCTCAGCTGCTCCACCACCCTCCCTGTGGTCAACAAGCTAAACTCACCTGCAACCTCCACCGTTCCCTCAGGAGCCCTGCCACTGGGGCCTCCGCATGCCTCCTATCGATCTGTAATATCTCCTTTACCAGTCGTTCCGTCTCTGCGCTGTCCACCTTCTCCCTATGAGCCCGGATCGAGATCAGCTCCCCCCTGACCACCGCCTTCAGTGCTTCCCACACCACCGCTGCTGAAATTTCCCCCGTGTCATTGACCTGCAGGTAGCTCTGAATACATTTCCTCAGCCGCTCGCACACCCCTTCATCCGCCAAAAGTCCCACATCCAACCTCCAGTGCGGAGCATGGCCTGAGATTATAATTGCCGAGTACCCCGTGTCCACTACCCCAGCCAGCAAGGCCCTTCTCAAAATAAAGAAATCAATCCGGGGATACACTTTATGCACGTGTGAGTAGAACTCCTTCACCCTCGGCTGCCCAAATCTCCATGGATTCCCCCCCCCCCCCGCCAGCTCCATGAACCCTCTTAGTTCCTTTGCCATTGCTGGCACCCTGCCCATCTTCGAGCTTGGCCGGTCCAAGCCAGGGTCCATAATTGTTTTGAAGTCCCCTACCATGACCAACCTGTGCGAGTCCAGGTCCGGTATCTTCCCCAGCATCCTCTTTATAAACTCCACATCATCCCAATTTGGCGCATACATATTTACTAATACCACCTGCACCATCTCTAGCTTCCCACTGACCATAATGTACCAACCTCCCACGTCCGAGCCTATTCTACCCGCCTTAAACACCACCCGCTTATTGATCAGGATTGCGACCCCTCTGGTCTTTGAATCTAGTCCCGAGTGAAAGACCTGACTGATCCAGCCTTTCCTCAGTCTAACCTGGTCCGTTACTCTAAGGTGCGTCTCCTGCAGCATTACCACGTCCGCCTTCAATCCCCTAAGATGCGCGAACACACGTGCCCTTTTGACCGGCCCATTTAACCCTCGAACATTCCAGGTGATCAGCCTAGTTGGGGGGCTCATTGCTCCCCCCCCCCTCCGCTGATCAGCCATCCCCTTTTTTAGGCCGCCCCCAGCCCGTGCTCCGCGCCTCCACCGGTCCATCCTCAGGCAGCCCCCACCTCCAACCTCTTCTCTGTCCCTCAGCCCAAGTCCCTCCCTCATCAGCAGAATATTTGGCCCCCTCCCCCCATAGTAACAACACCATGTAACCCAACCCCTTTACTAAACCAAACATATGCACCCCCCCCCACTGCGCTTCCGAGAGCTAGCCCGCCCAGCTAGCTTGGTGGCCCCCATCCCCAGCGCCAGATAGTCTCCCATCTATTGTTCCCTCCCCACTGCTCATACAAACAAACTCCAACATCAAACAATCCCCACATATTTGCCCAACAGAAAAAACACCAAGATCAAAACAAGCACACCTCCATCCCCTGACAGTGCAACTGAAAACCTTAACTCACTCTGCTCTACCGCTGGTTCCAAATCAATGCAAACGGCATCACAACCATCTTCTATGAAACGCAAAACGAGAAACTTTTTACAAAAACAGAGAAACAAAAAGAAAAAACAAAAACATGAACGTTGCAGCCAAGTCCAAAAGTTCTCAATCCATCACCAGCCCTTTCTTTTTCGTAAAGTCCAATGCGTCCTCATGCGACTCGACGTAGAAGTGCTGATCCTCATGCGTGACCCAGAGACGGGCAGGGTACAACAGTCCAAACTTCACCTTTTTCTTAAAAAGGATCGACCTGATCTGGTTGAAGCCTGCTCTCCTCCTGGCCATCTCTACACTCAGGTCCTGGTAAACCTGCAGGATGCTAGTGTCCCATTTACAGCTCCGTGTCCGCTTGGCCCACTGTAGAATGAGCTCCTTATCCCAGAACCTGTGGAATCTCACCACCATTGCCCTCGAGGCGTCTCCCATTCGCGGCTTCCTTGTGAGTGCTCTGTGAGCCCTATCCACCTCCAAGGGCCGGGAGAATGCCCCATCTGCTCCATCATTGGACACAAACATGTCCGCGATGTCTGCCCCAGCGTCCATTCCTTTGGACCCCTCCGGGAGCCCGACGATTCTTAGGTTCTGCCGGTGGGACCTATTCTCTAGGTCCTCCACCTTCTCCAGGAGCGTCTTCTGCTGGTCCCTCAGCATCCCCACCTCCAGCTCCACCGCGGTCTGATGTTCCCCCTGCTCAGCCAGCGCCTTCTCCACCTTCTGGATCGCCCGATCCTGGGCGCCAAAGAAGAAATATTAACGTTCCCATTAGGTCTGTACAGAAGTATGAGTATATATAATATATATATCATTACATGGTTTAACTGAGCTCTTTTGTCCTTGTAAAGGGTGACCTCTAATTATGCAGATATTTACTTATTCTGTACATTGACAGACAGTAGAATATCTGTACAACATTCTGCCGCCCCCTTTCCCAACCATTTTCTCACATTGGTTGATGATTATTTTCCAGTCACACTGTAATGCTCGTTATGATACCAAAATGGCAGAATGTAGCGGCACATGAAAAGTGTCAACATCAACCTCGTCTCCAGACCATTTATAGCAGGTGTTATCTTCAGTTGTGCAATTCAGCCTGGAAGTTGTGCAATTCAGCCGCCTCCACGGGGGTGGGATTCCCGGTGGTGAGGTTCATTTGTCCTTTTAAAAATCGGGAAAAACGTGCGGTGGCTGATGAGGGAGAGAGAGGAGGTAGGACACGTAGATGTGCAACCGTGGGCTACCAGTCCTGACACTGGCCGGCTGGCTCGGGGAAGAGAGGAACCCTGACACGGCCCAGGGTGGGGGGGAGGGGGGATGGGGGGATGGGCCATGGGGCCGGGGTGACCCCCCACAGGACTGGACTGGGCCCAGGCAAGGACCACCATTGCCATGGACTGCAAGGCAGCCACCTGCTGCGCACCCCACTAACCAACCTTCTTGGCCACTGGTTCTGCAGAGTGATACCGGCCGTATGGGTGCCCCCACCCCACCACCGAAGCCCGTACCCTCAACCCCCCACCCCCGCACCACACCCTCCGCCACCCCCTCCCCCAACTGGCCACCATCTTCCGGTAGGGCATCACGTGACCCACCCAAGGGCAACGCCCACAGTAGCCCCTATACAGGGCCGCCGGACAGGAGCCATGGAGTGTACCGTTGGCAAGGTACCCCTGGCAGCAGGGACTGGCACCAGGGCCAGAGGCCCCCACAGTGCCGGGCACTGATGGGGGTCAGGGGTGTAGGGATGGAGCAGGGGGGCACAGGCGGGGGCAGGGGCTGCTGTGCCAACCATGACCACTGTGTAGCCCGGTGGACCTGGTTAGGCACGGGGGTATGTACCATGTTGACATGTCAGCCATTCATCCCCTGCAGACAATTAATACTGGAATACAACCAGCAATAGTGGCCTTCCTCCACGTCACCGCAGCCCAGGGGGATGCCCTGCGGCTGTACGGACTAGAGCTGAACAAGTAGGAGGAGAAAGCTGCAACAGCGGAACGTGTCCCAGAGGGACAGGAGACAGCTGCTGAAGATGGAGAGCAGCCGCCCAACAAGCCGAGGAGGAGGAAGAGGTGCAAAGGAGGTGCCGCATGGTATCACGTGTGTACTGGCAGCACCTGTCATTCGAGGACCTGCCGGACTGGGCATGCCATTGAAGACACCAGCTGAGCAGGGGGATGGTGCGGCCTATCTGTAGCTTCGAAGCTACAGGTTCTTCCAGGTGCCGATTGGGGACCTGTCCGGGATCTCACAGAGCTCGGTGCACAGGTGCATCTGCGCCGTCATGGAGGTCCTTTTTGCCCAGTTGGCACAATACATCCATTTCAACGTTGACCTAGTCCACCAGGATGCCCGGGTGGCGGGGTTCGCTGCCATCGTCGAAATGCCCTAGGGGGTGATCGACGGAATGCATGTCGCCCTAAGAGCAGCTGCAGATAACAGGCCGCTCTATACAAACCAAAAGGGATTCCACTCGATGAACGTTCAGCTGGTGTATGACCATCAGATGAGCAGTGTGCACGTCTGCGCCCGATAGCCGGGCAGTGTGCACAATGCCTTCATTCTGGCATGCTTGATGGTTCCTAGCCTCTTTGAGTTGTCCCCCCCCAGCTGGGGGGTTGGCTCCTGGGCAAAAGGGGTTATCCGCTACAGTCGTGGCTGATGACACCTATCCGGAGGCCAGAGACTTACCTGGAGACCTGCTACAATGAAGCCCATGCAGCGACCGGGAGTATGATCGAGCGGTGCTTCGGCATCCTGAAGATGTGGTTCAGGTGCCTGGACTGTTCCGAAGGGGCCATCCAGTAAAACACTGGGAGGGTCGTCAACATCGTGGTGGCCTGCTACGTCCTCCTCAACATTGTGCAGCAGAGGGGCGAGATGGTGGAGGAGGAGGATGAACGCCAGTCCTCGACCGATGAGGAGGATGCGGGAGAGGGTGAGGATGGACAGGACACGAGGCTCGAGCGGGCACAGGGGCCGGACAATGTGTGCACCAGGACCAACACGTGCGGGATGCTCTAATCGCCTCCAGGTTCATCGATTGGGGAGGGGGGGGAAATTGGCCAGGGGCACGGACACTGCAACCCACCCTTACACCCCCACCGCCCCCTGCCCCTGGCCACTCCCCCGCCTTCAATCCCCTCCGTGATACATACCTGCCGCACAACGATGTGTGGGCCACCCGCCCTGCGATGAGCTCTGGTGCTCCACATCGTTTGACAATGTCTGACTCCTGCCCACGGTAGCACTTTCCACCATCCACCTGGTTCATCCCTGCATGCGACTTGGCCATTCCATCACACGGAGCCATCCGATCCCTGGGATGGCGGAGGTGGGAACGGGGGGTGCTCGGTAGGAGATGGAGATGGGTCACCGGAGCAGTGAGCGCTGGCTAAAATGCGGTCCCTGAGCCAAGCCCACCCCCAACATCTACCCATTCTTCCACCACCCCCCCTTAACCCACACCCCTTTGGCCATCCCAGACCAGCACACCCCTCACATCCTTCTGGCAGAGCACCGAGGCAGGCTGTGACATTGTGCACAGTTTATCATAGAATTCATAGAATTTACAGTGCAGAAGGAGGCCAATTTTGGACACCAAGTCCAAAGATGTGCAGGTTAGGTGGATTGGCCATGATAAATTGCCCTTAGTGTCCAAAATTGCCCTTAGTGTTGGGTGGGCTTACTGGGTTATGGGGATGGGATGGAGGTGTTGACCTTGGGTAGGGTGCTCTTTCCAAGAGCCAGTGCAGACTCGATGGGCCGAATGGCCTCCTTCTGCATTGTACATTCTATGATTGATCACGGCCAATCCACCTATGGATCCCACTTTTTTTTACACGTACATAAAAAGCAAGAGGATAGCCAGGGAAAGGGTTGGCCCACTGAAGGATAGGCAAGGGAACCTATGTGTGGAGCCAGAGGAAATGGGTGAGGTATTAAATGAATACTTTGCATCAGTATTCACCAAAGAGAAGAAATTGGTAGATGTTGAGTCTGGAGAAGGGTGTGTAGATAGCCTGGGTCACATTGAGATCCAAAAAGACGAGGTGTTGGGTGTCTTAAAAAATATTAAGGTAGATAAGTCACCAGGGCCTGATGGGACCTACCCCAGAATACTGAAGGAGGCTGGAGAGGAAATTGCTGAGGCCTTGACAGAAATCTTTGGATCCTCACTGTCGTCAGGTGATGTCCCGGAGGACTGGAGAATAGCCAATGTTGTTCCTCTGTTTAAGAAGGGTAGCAAGGATAATCCAGGGAACTACAGGCCGGTGAGCCTTACTTCAGTGGTAGGGAAATTACTGGAGAGAATTCTTCGAGACAGGATCTCCTCCCATTTGGAAGCAAATGAACGTATTAGTGAGAGGCAACATGGTTTTGTGAAGGGGAGGTCGTGTCTCACTAACTTGATAGAGTTTTTCGAGGAGGTCACTAAGATGATTGATGCAGGTAGGGCAGTGGATGCTGTTTATATGGACTTCAGTAAGGCCTTTGACAAGGTCCCTCATGGTAGACTAGTACAAAAGGTGAAGTCACACGGGATCAGGGGTGAGCTGGCAAGGTGGATACAGAACTGGATAGGTCATAGAAGGCAGAGAGTAGCAATGGAAGGATGCTTTTCTAATTGGAGGGCTGTGACCAGTGGTGTTCCACAGGGATCAGTGCTGGGGCCTTTGCTGTTTGTAGTATATATAAATGATTTGGAGGAAAATGTAACTGGTCTGATTAGTAAGTTACAGACGACACAAAGGTTGGTTGAATTGCGGATAGCGATGAGGACTGTCAGAGGATACAGCAGGATTTAGATTGTTTGGAGACTTGGGCGGATAGATGGCAGATGGAGTTTAATCCGGACAAATGTGAGGTAATGCATTTTGGAAGGTCTAATGCAGGTAGGGAATATACAGTGAATGGTAGAACCCTCAAGAGTATTGAAAGTCAAAGAGATCTAGGAGTACAGGTCCACAGGTCACTGAAAGGGGCAACACAGGTGGAGAAGGTAGTCAAGAAGGCATACGGCATGCTTGCCTTCATTGGCTGGGGCATTGAGTATAAGAATTGGCAAGTCATGTTGCAGCTGTATAGAACCTTAGTTAGGCCACACTTGGAGTATGGTGTTCAATTCTGGTCGCCACACTACCAGAAGGATGTGGAGGCTTTAGAGAGGGTGCAGAAGAGATTTACCAGAATGTTGCCTGGTATGGAGGGCATTAGCTATGAGGAGCGGTTGAATAAACTCGGTTTGTTCTCCCTGAAACGAAGGAGGTTGAGGGGCGACCTGATAGAGGTCTACAAAATTATGAGGGGCATCGACAGAGTGGATAGTCAGAGGCTTTTCCCCGGGGTAGAGGGGTCAATTACTAGGGGGCATAGGTTTAAGGTGAGAGGGGCAAGGTTTAGAGTAGATGTACGAGGCAATTTTTTTTACACAGAGTGTAGTGGGTGCCTGGAACACGCTACCGAGGAGGTGGTGGAAGCAGGGACGATGGTGACATTTAAGGGGCATCTTGACAAATACATGAATAGGATGGGAATAGAGGGATACGGACCCAGGAAGTGTAGAAGATTGTAGTTTAGTCGGGCAGCATGGTTGGCACGGGCTTGGAGGGCCGAAGGGCCTGTTCCTGTGCTGTACATTTCTTTGTTCTTGTTCTTTGTACCTCTCACATGCTAAGCGAGCGCTCTACCATTTGAGCTAATTCCCCCAATCTTGCTTAATGTGAAAACATAAATACAGATTCGTGCCCTCACCCCTATTGCTAAACTGTGACCTGCACCTAGCCAACTCAACATGGGTCTACTTTTCTGGCTTTATGGACCCTCACGCTATGTCTAGGTGGTTCCCAAGACGGTACGTCAGGAGTGGAGGTGGCCTGCTGTGATTTCCACCATGTGACCTGGGTCCCCTTTTGGCGGCCATCGTCTGGGGTGACTGGGCCTGGATGGGCCCGGCCGCTGCTCGAGTGTCCCAGGTGGTGCCGCTCTATACTGCCCACTGTCCATTTGATGCCCCAGGGGCTGGGGTGGGGGTGTCCAATGTGCTCCGAGCATGCTGAGCCTGGTTGAGACGGCAGCGGGCCTCCAGGACTGGCAGCGCTTGGTGGCGCTGTCAGTCCTGGAGGCCCGCTGCTGTCTCAACCAGGGTCAGCATGCTCGTGGCCATGGATCACAGGGAGTGGGTCACCTCTGCTTGGGACTGCGCCACATCACGCTCCGACTGTGCCACCACTATCTGGGAGTGTGCCACATCAACCAGTGGCTGCGCCATTTCTATCTGGGACTGGACCACCTCCCTCTGGGTCTGTGCCACATCAGCCAGCTCCTGGGAAATGCCGCCGACGCTATCAGCCATGGCCCATTATGTCTGGCACAGGAGCGCCGCTGCAATGTCTAGGTGGCCCTGGCACATGGCTGCCCCTGTCCTGAGCCTTGGCCGCTACCTGCACAGAGTGCCCCAGACCTTGGACATGCCAATCCATGGCCGAAACCCTCACCCCCATGGCCTCCACGTGGACGGCGCCCGTGCGGTGTTGGCCTGTGTGGCACATGTGGTCAGACCACCTCCTGCTCCTGCAGGCGGTTGGACTCCTCCAACTGCACCTGCAGATGCTGGCTGCTCGCCGACAACCCCTCATCTAGTCCCTGGCTCTGTGACACCATTTCCACAATCAATGGGACTGTCCGTTCCAGAAGCCTGAAACCCGTCTGGACGGCAGCTAGTCCCTGGGGTCGGCCCACCCTCCGACCGTCCGCTCCCTCAGGAGTTCCTACCTCCACCTGCTGTACAGGAGCATAATGCCCCAGGAGCCTCTTCACTAAAGTGCCCAACTGAGGTAAGTGTCTCTGAGATGGTGGAGGGTATTAGAAACAAAAAACAATACAGCACAGGAACAGGCCCTTCGGCCCTCCAGACCTGCCCTGATCATGGTACCTGCCTAAACTAAAGCCGTCTTCACTTAGAGAGTCCATATCCTTCCATTCCCACCCTATTTATATATTTGTCTATATGTCCCTTAAATGCCGCTATCGTACCTGCTCCCACCACCTCCCCAGGCAGCACGTTGCATATATTTACCATCCTCTGTGTAAAAAATTTGCCTCTCACATTTATTCTAAACTTTTCCCCATGCACTTTAAACCTAAGCCCCCTAGTACTTGACTCTCCTACCCTAGGAAAGAGCATCTAACTGTCCACTCTGTCCATGCCACTCATAATCTTGTAGACCCCTATCAGATCACCTCTCAACCTCCGTCATTCCAGTGAGAACAGACCGAGTTTATCTAACCTCTCCTCATAGCTAATGCCCTCCATACCAGGCAACATCCTGGTGAACCGCTTCTGTACCCCCTCCAAAGCATCCACATCCTTCTGGTAGTGTGGCGGCTACTGTGACAGCAAATCTGTGTCGTCCTTGGACTCGAGCTCCGAGGTGTCCTGAGTTTCGGGTTGATGGCTCCCGTCCGTGTCGGTGACGTGCTCGTCGCAGCGCCTGGGGTCCTGGCTGTTGCTAGGGTCGTGGGTGGGGGACACCAGAGCGACCGCCCCATCACCAACAGCTCCTGCAACACAGAAAACAAGAAGCAAAATTAGACCACGGGGGGGTGGGGGGTGGGGGGTGGGGGGGGGGGGGGGTGCGCCGGGAGGGAGAGAGGGAGAGTGGCGGTGGGTGTGAAGGTGGTGTTGGAGGTGGGTGGGGCAGACACACATGTCAAGGGGAACCGCAACTCAGTGGGGTCTCACTTCCTCGCCCGATTCCAGCCTCCACCCCGGCCAACTACCCTTTCCTCGGGCCCGCCGACCACGTCCAGGGCCCTCTGCTCTGCTGCCGTGAGGGGCCGCAGGTCCAGCGGTCCCCTTCCCGTCTTCTCCAACTCCCAGTGCTTATGGGCTGCCTTCCCCTGTTGGGGGGGTGGGGGGAGTGGGGGGGAGGGGGACAGAAAACGCACAGTGTTAGACAGTCTGACGCATGCAGCCCAGGGGGTGGGTAGCTGGTGGTTTCAGTGGCCAGGGCACCCGGCCATGGCGGCTGGTATGGCTGCCGACATTTGGTGCAATGTGGGGGTCGGCTGCCCTCCGGGTGGGGGAGGGGTAGGGTTACTGTTGTGCGGGACGGGGTTTGGTGCCAGGGGCACAATGCTGCTTACTCACCCTGAGCAGGTAGTGCAGTTTCTTGTGGCACTGTTGGCCAGTCCGGACCGTGTTGCTCACGGTGTTGACAACCTCTGCCACCTGCCTCCTTCCTGGGCCAGGGTACAGGGTCGCCTGCCTCTCCTCCATGGAATCTAGCAAGGTCTCAAGCTCAGTGTCCGTGAAACAGGGTGCCGCTCTCCTCGCTGACATCTTGTTGGCTGGGATGGAGTGCGTGGGGAGTGAAGTGTGTATCTGCGGCTGCAGCTTGTCGGCCTCCTGAGAGTCAATCGCAAATCTGGCAAATCCCGCACCGTTTCTCATTGGAATCGATTGTGTTCTACATGGCACCAGTGCTAGCCCCTTAATGGTCATTGAATCGATCCAGGTGCGGCGCAGTGTTTGCTGTCGTAGAAGGCCACGAATCCTGTCCGCCATCAACACTTAGTCTCAAGGACGGAGAATTGCGCCGCGTAACTTTTATTTTTCTTTTAGAAAACGTGGGGGAACAGAGTTACAGGACCGCAAATTAGTTTTGCCAACAGGAAAAAACATTTATTAACCATGAAAAGTTGGATAAAGATACAATACTCCTTTACTCTGCCCCATCCCCTTAGCTTTACAAATATACACAGATTTTAAGGTTTACATGGATTACAAGGTATATCTTAAGCTACAATGGTCTCAGTACCACAAAGTCTCTTTGAACACACAAGCTGGCTGTGGAAAAGTATACACTCCACTCTGAACCCAAGTGAGTGCCTGTGAATTTCTCCTCAGAATCCCCCCAGATGATCTTTATATTGTGAGCCTCCTTTCTCGCCGAACTCCAGCTTCCATATCAGTGACCTTAAATTCCTCTTTCAAAAAGAGACACTTTCGAGTCTTTTTTCAAACAGTGTTTTCTCTGGGCTGTATCCGGTTATTTGGGAAGTCTGCCTCTTTGCAGCTCCCTTGGCCTGCCCAGCTTATCTTTTCCTGGCTGAGGTGAAAGATGTTCATTCCCCGGTGTTCTACTCCAACTGCAAACAAATTCAGCTAAAACCAAATTCAAAAAGCCTTTCTACCTTAAAAGGGCCCCCAGTTATGAAGCAACGATCACATGCTTTTGCAAACTTACTTACTTTTCACGCCATAACTCTCTTTAAGCACAATGAAGCACAGTTGGAACTGAACCAACCCCCACACATACAAACACCTTTGTCCAGCATGAATCTAACTATAGGTTTCCCCTTCCTTACCCAGAATCATTAAATTAAATGCTTAAACCCATACCTTATTTCTAATGTTTACCAATACAAATCAAAGAATCATAGAATTTACAGTGCAGAAGAAGGCCATTCGGCCCATCGAGTCTGCACCGGCCCTTGGAAAGAGCATCCTAGTTAAGCCCACACTTCCACCTGTAACCCACTAACCCCTCCTAATCTTTTTGGACGCTAAGGGCAATTTTGCATGGCCAATCAACCATACCTGTGCATCTTTGGACTGTGGGAGGAAACCGGAGCACCCGGAGGAAACCCACACAGACACAGGGAGAACGTGCAGACTCTGCACAGACAGTGACCCAAGCTGGGAATCGAACCTGGGATCCTGGAGCTGTGGAGCCACACTGTGATACAATGCCGCCCATGCCCCTGGCACTCTTCTTTCTCTCTTTTCTTTTTCTTCTTCCTGTGGTTTCCTCTGGGAGCTCCGGTTTCCTGCCACAGTCCAAAGATGCGCAGGTTAGGTGGATTGGCCATGATAAATTGCCCTTCGTGTCCAAAATTGCCCTTAGTGTTGGGTGGGGTTACTGGGTTATGGGGATAGGGTGGCGGTGTGGACCTTGGGTAGGGTGCTCTTTCCAAGAGCCGGTGCAGACTCGATGGGCCGAATGGCCTCCTTCTGTGCTGTAAATTCTATGATAATCTATGATTAATCTGGGACAAAGGTTCGGCACAACATTGTTCTATGTTCTATGTTAATGTGCAGGACGCCTCCTTTTGAATAGGATGGAAATGGAAACATTTTCCTCATCCCTTTTTAAATTAATTTCTTCTGGTTGCAATAAAGTTAGGCATGGCAGTGAAGCTTCCTTCCAAGACTTTCTCTGGGGGGAGCTTTTGAGACGTCTGACTCTCTCCGGACGAGGGATGGTGGTTCACTAAAAATGATGGGGAATGACCTACCACTTCCTACTTGCCATTGCTGTGGCCACCGCAGTCATGTTCTGGACCTCCTGTGGGGCAGCAAGACCGCCCACCTGAGTCAGGCCCTTTTATTAATCCAATCAGGGTCCTATGTCATTTTAAGAAGGCAGCACGTGTAGCACAGGCTCCGCCTCATATTCGTTGACAGTCAACCAAAGTGAAGCCCAAGATAGGTTTTAATGTCTGTCTGTGGGGCCGGGAGAAGCAGGAAAACTAGAACAGAGCCAGTAAAATGCCCTTTTCTGGCATGCCAGGAGGATGAAGGCCTTGTTGATGTCGCAGTTCTATTATGTCCTTTTCCACCATGATTTGATTTTATCCAAGGCTACATGCATGTACATGAGCAAGCTGGGACAAGTTGTACCCAGGGGTAGCAGACTCCCAAGTTATTTTTACCTGTCTTTTTACAGGTTTGGACCAGGAGAAATAGATGTTCTCCTCTAAGCCCCACAAGGAGATCTTAGGCTTCTCCTGACCTGAATTTCCTCCCCCAAGAGGAATGTCCAGTGCACCACCGCTCACCAATTCTTTAAACTTCCTTCTGCTGAATACCATTCAGCACTCAGCGGTTTCCTATCATGCTCCACTGCCTGCATCAGATCACTCTACTGACAAAAGGTCATAAAGCTGAACAGTTTCATCTTTTCCTCTCTCTCTCCACAGATGCTGCCTGACCTGCTGAGTATATCCAGCATATTCTGGTTTCATACCATGTCAGGACAGCACGGTGGCACAGTAGTTGGCACTGCTGCCTCACAGCGCCAGGAACCCGGGTTCAAATCTGGCCGTGAGTGACCGTCTGCGTGGAGCTTGCACCTTCTCTCAGTGTCTGTGTGGATTTTCTCCGGGTGCTGCAGTTTCCTCCCACCGTCCAAAGATGTGCAGGTTAGGTGGATTGACCATGCTAAATTGTCCCTTAAGTGTCCAAAGATGATTAGGTGGGGTTATGGGGTGATGGGGATAGGGCCTAGGTAGGGTGCTCTTTCAGAGGATCGGTGCCGACTCGATGGACCGAATGGCCGCATGCTGCACTACAGGAATTCTATGGTCAGGGAAGCCAGGGTTGAGTCTGATCAAATCGATTGAAATCATGCCCAGCTATTAAATTAACCTGAGCCTCACATCAGTGAACCAGGATGAGTCTAACTCTTGTCCGACTAGCCCCATTGGCCCTCAGTTAAAATAAAGCCTTTTCACAACAGTTACACAGAACATAAAATATACAGTGCAGAAAGAGGCCATTCGGCCCATCAAGTCTGCACCAACCCACTTAAGCCCTCACTTCCACCCTATCCCCGTAAGCCAGTAACCCCTCCTAACCTTTTTTGGTCATTAAGGGCAATTTATCATGGCCAATCCACCTCCCACGTCTTTGGACTGTGGGAGGAAACCGGATCACCCGGAGGAAACGCATGCAGACACGGGGAGAACGTGCAGACTCCGCACAGACAGTGACCCAGCGGGGAATTGAACCTGGGACCCTGGCGCTGTGAAGCCACAGTGCTAACCACTGTGCTACCGTGCTGCCCTTTACCTTTACATGCTTACCTTTACATCTTCAATCACATAAGATTTTTTTTCATGAGATTTCACTTCAATTTCTTTCTGAATAATAATTTACCATGAAATTGAATAGCAAAGAATTCACTAGTTAAAAACTACTATAGATTTTTTTAAACCAGTTAATAACGGCTGGTAATTATATAATTGCAAAATCATTCTCGCCATTATTTTCGCTGAAAGTAAAGGCTGTGACAAGTGTGATAAAGACACCACTTAGTGTATTAATAGATATGTCGCTTATAATAACACCAAGCAGCTTCCATTGTAGCAAAAGAGTTAAAATCTATTGGTAACACCAAGCATTTAAAAAACAAATTTACAGATTTTTCTAATGTGATTAGCGTGGCTATTTCTGGTACTGTAAACGTTTTTGATAATGCTGTTCTTGCAAAGTGTAATCACTATATTTTTAGCCATTTACCCA
Source organism: Scyliorhinus torazame (assembly GCF_047496885.1). NCBI lineage: Eukaryota > Metazoa > Chordata > Chondrichthyes > Carcharhiniformes > Scyliorhinidae > Scyliorhinus > Scyliorhinus torazame. The sequence goes on from NC_092724.1 coordinate 30,236,749, forward strand.
GTGATGAATAGATGCACTCTCTCAGAATCCTAAATAACTGACTGCAAAATACGTTTCTATCACTACCTTTGCTAATGAGCCTTAATTGCACCTAAAGAATGGTCTTAAGTTAGTTGCCATCTTATTTCCGAGTGCACTTTTAAATCTTTTATAGGCAATAAATCGTCACATTATTCACATAAGCTTACTATTCACAGAATCAAACAGACAAAAATGTTTACAGTTACTTTTCAGGGGTCACATGGTCAGGGATTTTCCCAGATATCAGCAAAGGTAAACGTCGGACCAGAAAAGCAACGTTGAGGCCGCCAATGGCAACAGCGGCTTTCTCTACCATGTTGTCCGGGATTTAGGAAAAAAACCTTCAAGTGACATTTCCCACAAAGTATCGCTGACGAGGAAACCTTGGATTTTCCCACCCTGCCAGTAACTTAGAAACTTGAGGATCTGGGGCACTATTTTTAATGCCTGCCCCAGCGAACTGCAGGCAAACCCTATATGCGCCCCTTGGCACCCTCCTTCGCACCCCGCCAACACGACCCGGGCACCCCCTGATATTATCGGGCCAGTGCCCGGGACTGAGCCTCCCTTGGACTCACTTGAGCTCCCTTGAGTTCGCCAGGTGCATGTCTTCGGAGACCAGTCATGCTTCATGCCATTCTGCCAGCACACCAGTGTGGATGAATTTTTTGATGGCGGGGGTGGGGGGGCAATGATTCCGGCGCATTGGACTGATGATGATATGTAAATGTATTCAAATGAGGTTCCCGGCATGAAACATTGGGAAACGCACCCCGTCAATGTCAGGGGAAAGAGACAATCGCATCATGCATACACGCCAACTTAAAACAGAAATGGCTTTGCACATCTCGCGATATTTTCTGCTCCGCTCGCTGATCTCAGCCGACGCAGACAGAAGTGGAAAATCCCAGCCATGATGATTTAAAACCATACATATTAATCATTGCATAATTAATCCCGTCATTTTGCATCTTTTCAATTCTGGTATTTGGTTGAGATAGAAGTAGGGCAGCAAGGTAGCACAGTGGTTAGCACGGTTGCTTCACAGCGCCAGGGTCCCAGGTTCGATTCCCTGCTGGGTCACTGTCTGTGCGGAGTCTGCACGTTCTCCCTGTGTCTGAGTGGGTTTCCTCCGGGTGCTCCGGTTTCCTCCCATAAGTCCCGAAAGACGTGCTGTTAGGTAATTTGGACATTCTGAATTCTCCCGCTGTGTACCTGAATAGGTGCTGGAGTGTGGCGACTAAGTAACTTCATTGAAATGTAAGCCTACTTGTGACAATAAAGATTATTATTACAACAATGTAGAACAGCATGAAAGAAGACTAAAGAACATGCATAGTCAATAACAATGAATAAAATAGCTCCTCAGTCCCTTTAAATTAAGAACATTCAAACAAATCCACTGAGCAGAGTTCACTCTGTTTTCTGCCCTTCATCTGATGTGCCTTCAATGAAATGTTATTTTCATAAAGCAAAGCCATTGTTATGGTTACCTCCAGTTTTCAGTTTAATTAATTCGGAACTCCCATGATTATCATTACCATAGGGGTTTACATATGAATTGATCTTAATTATAGTACGTTATTGTTCCAATATTCTGCTGCCACATAATAATGTAGATATTAAAAAAGAAGCTAAATGGTTTATTTAAACATATACTTTGTCAGAATGCTAGAAAATTCAACAATTTTGTTTTGATTAAATGGTTATAATTTTAATATAAATGCTGAAAAATGTCCATTAAGTACTCTCACTATCAGTGCTTATTTCAAAAATCAAGGAGAAATTAGACAAATTATAGTAATTTATAGGTGTGGTAGTGCAACCCCTTTAAGGGGGGGGCGGGCTTTGTGGTCCATGTGATTAGCTCGGAACCAATCGCATGGGAGCGTGTGAACCTCGACCAGTGGAGAGAAAGCACCGGCCCCTGGGAGTAGGGGTCTGGGTAGTGTGGATCCCACAGTTGGGGAGTTAAGGCCTATCCAGCATTTCTCTGTGCCTTTGCCCGCTGTTACTAAACCCCTTTTGTTGCTATCGGAAGTTTCCAGTGTATTGTCTCGAGCCACCATGTTGGCGACAAAGGAAACGGTTCGATTGTTAGTCTTCAGCAATTCGGGGTTTGAGGGGAGAAGCTAGAAGCCTCCAAAGACGGATGAGAATTGGGAAACATTGACGGTAGCACCCAAAAAGTGAGTAAAATGCCGATGGTCGTTAAGTTTGAACAATTCGACCAGGGGGCCAAAGACTGGAATCCAGACATAGAACGGTTCCGCTATTTCTTCACAGCAAATGAAATAGCCAGAGAAGACAAACCGAGGTTATACTTTTGACAGTTTGTGGGCCTGAAACCTGCAGCCCAATAAGAAATATTTCATCCCCGGAGGCTCCTGTCTCAAACATCTTTGGCCAGTTAATCACATTGGTCGAGGAACATCTTAGTATCAGGCCCTCGATCATCCTGCAGCGGTATAAATTCAACACTGCTATTAGGGACCCAGAGGAGTTCACCTCTGCCTTCATTTTCAGACTCAGCTAAATGGCCAAGCATTGTGAGTTCAGTGCAGCGTGCTCGAGGATATGCTGCGAGACCGTCTAGTTTGCGAAATTAACACCTCAGCTTCCAGAAAAAAGTCCTGGTTAAAACTAAAATCATGTCAGACAAAGTGATTGAAATAGCTCAGGTGATGGAGTTCACTGAAAAAGGACCTCCAAAGTGTGTCAGAATGGGGAGTGAATCAGTTGTGGGGCAGTATGGCCATGAGGCAGGGGGCGAGATCAACAGACATACTAGAGAATCAGACATGGTCTTCAGGACCAGATCGAAGTCAGGGGACAGGGAGAAGAATGGGTCATCAGCCCAAACCAGAGCTGGATTGCTTTCGATGTGAGGTGAGATCACCCCCATTGAAAGCTTTGCCTGTTTTCGTTGTAGCCGAAGAGACCATATCCAGGCTTGTTGCCTAGTGAGGCAAAGCACGCCAATGCAAAAATAACAGCAGCAGCTGCAATCCACAACACCACTGAACCAGGTAGAGAAGAGCTCTGAAGAGGAGCATGAAATGTATCGCCAAATAAGACAGCCCAATTGAAATAATTCTGCAAGTTAATGGAAGACCTTTGGAAATGGAGGTCGATATCGAGGCATCGAATACGGTTGTAGGGAAGCAGGCATTTGATTACATTCGAGAAGGGGCACAGAGCCTGAATTTGGGTGGCATATGGCCAAGCTGTCAACCTATACGGGTGAAACCCTAAAAATTCTGGGACCACCAGTACGCTAGTCGCTTGCAAGGAACAAGAGGCCCAGCTGCCTTTGATTATCATAGAGGGGCACAGACCAAGGCTGATGGGAAGGGACTGGCTGTCGCAAATTCAACTGAATTGGCTGGAAACCTTTAAAACCTCCAGCAGCATTTTTCAAGGCGGCCTGCAAAGATCCAAGGTCATGTTCCACAGAGAGTTAGGCCGGATCAAGGGGGTGAAGACCAAAAATCTACGTCGATCCAAACTCAACATCTATGTTTTTTAGGGCCAGACCAGACCTTTACGCCTGCATCATAAGGTTGAAGCTGAGCTAAAGCGATTAGAAGAATTGGTAATAATTAAACCAGTGCAATTTTCCAAGTGGGCAGCCCCCCACAGACCCTGGCTGAAGCCAGACCGATCAATAAGAATATATCGGGACTATAAACTCACTATCAACCAGGCCACCAAGTCGCTAAGCATCTGATCCGCTGAATCGAGGACCTCTGCGCCAAGTCCTCACCTACTCCAAGCTGGACCTCAGACACATGTACTTGCAGTTAGAATTAGACGGAAAATCGCAAAGGTTCGCCACAATCAATGCACATAAGGGCATATTTCAATACACAGGGCTGTTTTCAGCATTTCCTCAACCTGCACCATTTTCCAGCGTACCATGGAAAACCTCCTTCAGGTAATCCCAAAAACGATGGTCTACCGAGACCATGTTTTAGTCACTGGAATCACACACAAAGAGCACATGTCAAGTGTGGAAGACGTATTAAAGTAGTTTAGACATGCGAGAGTCCAGCGTAAACATGAAAAATGTACCTTCCAAACCACAGAAGTCACGTACTTGGGGTGCGGAGTGGATGCCACAGGTCCACTCCAAATCGAAGAAAAAGTCAAATCCATACAAGAGTTCCCAGTGCCTGGGAATGTAGCCGAAATGAAATCCATCCCGGGAATGGTGAACCATTATGGCAGTTCATTCCAAACCTGGCTACGACATTGGCACCACTCTACCAGTTGTTAAGGAAACAACAACATTGGCAATGTAAGGAGCAGCAAAAGGAAGCTTTCTGCTTGGTAAAGCAAGCTCTGCAATCTTCAAATCTTTTAGTTCATATCAATTTGGGGAATCCAATTGTTCTCACATGTGACCCGGTGCCATACGGGAAAGGGGCCATTCTTTCCCATAAGATGGAGGACAGATCAGAATGCCCAATAGTCTTGGCCTCAAGGAGCCTCTCAGAAGCAGAGCAAAATTACCCCACCCAAATCAAAAAGGAGGGGCTAGTCATCATCTCTTGCGTAAAGAAGTTCCACCAAAATGTTTACGGATGGTAATTCATCATAATTACCGACCATAAACCGTTATTGGGTCTTTTGGGAGAGGACAAGCCAATACACGCATTGCCTCCGCTAGGGTGCAACCTTGGGCCTTGCTGCAAACGGCCTACAATTATACCTTCCAACACAGGCCCGGCACCAAATCTCTAATGTAGAAGCATTGAGTCGGCTGCCCTTGCCGAAGCATGTGGCGCCACCGTCAGTACCCAAAAGATCATTAGACACCTTTGCCAGTATCTTCCAGACATATACAAAATTGGACTCAGCAAGATCCAGTATTAACCAAGGTGGGACGGATGATACAAACAGGTTGGCTCCACGAGAAGTCAGAACCGTTGAGGCCCGACTTAACCCGCAGGGACAAACTAACCTGCGAGGATGGAGTAATACTCTTGCATATTCTTTCCAGCCCCAGCGAGGGAACCCCTCTTACAAGAATTGTACAAGGCCCATCCAGGCCAAACAAAGATGAAGATGCTGGCTTGCAGTCTGGTGTCTGGTGGCTGGGAGTTGATAAAGCTATAGAGGAAGTGGTATGGCAATGTATTTCCTGCCACACTCACCAATCATTACCTCCTTCGGCCATTCTCCACTCCTGTGAGTAGCCGGGTTGCCCATGGACCAGAGTGTACGTCGACCTTGCAAGTCCTTTCTTGGGCAGGATGTTTCTTGTCTTGGTAGACGTTCATTCCAGATGACTATCTGTACAAGAGATGGATCTATAACCTGGGGGCGACTGTTGATGTTATATTGGGTATTAGCCATGGACGGCCCACCAGCAGCATTATGTTTGATAATGGTACCCCTGTTACTGGGGATGATTTCCAGTGCTTTGATTAGACAAACACAATCCGGCATACCAGGATGGCCCCATAACACCTTGCAACCAACAGGTTGGTGGAAAGGGCCCTACAGACCTTTAAAAATGCTACGAGGAAGTAATCAGATTGGCCGTTATGACGTCAGCTGGCCAACTTCCTATAGTCCAACAATCCCCCCCTCATGGGGTCACGCTGGTTGAATTGCTTATGGGCCATCGCCTCAGACCTCAGTTGGACTTCATATTTCCAAATTTGGCGGCGAAGGTGGATGCGCGTCAGGCCTCCCGGAAAAATCAACATACTTCACAGAAGGATGACTGATCATTCCAGGTGGGTGACCATGGGCGGGATTCTCCGACCCCCCGCCGGGCCGAGAATCGCCGGGGGGCGGTTTGAATCCCGCTCCCACCGGCCGCCGAATTCACCGGCACCGGAGATTCGGCGGGGGCGGGAATCGCACCGCACTGGTCGGCGGGCCCCCCCCCCCCCCCCCCCCCCGCCCCCCCCCCCCCCCCCCCGGCGATTCTCCAGCCCGCAATGGGCCGAAGTCCCGCTGCTGTTATGCCGGTCCCGCCGGCGTGAATTGAACCAGGTCCCTTATCGGCGGGCGCCAACCACTCCGGGGCGGCTTAGCCCCTAAAGGTGCGGGCTTGGCCCCTAAAGGTGCGGAGGTTCACGCCACTCCATCCCGCCAGGACCCCCCACCCCGCCGGGTAGGGGATAATCCCGCCCCTGGTTCTAGATTGGGATTTCGTCTCGAGCTCATTCTGGTTAGCCGGTTAAATCGTGTCCAAATCGGGGGCAGTCCCCTGAACTGTGTGGAAGCATTTTGACCATGAGAGGAGTCGGGGGATGGTAGCCCCTTTCCAGATCAGATGGGTCCAATTAGTGTCGCTGGCTCTCCTGTGGCTGTTCAATAACAGTACAAAGTCTTACAACACCAGGTTAAAGTCCAACAGGTTTGTTTCGATGTCACTAGCTTTCGGAGCGCTGCTCCTTCCTCAGGAAAAAAATGTCATCGATGTATCTGGTGTATAACATCGGTTGAAGGTCCTGTGCGGTGAGTAGGTCCTGTTCAAACTTGTGCATGAAGATGTTGGCGTATTGGGGTGCGACTCAACACCGACAACTGCCAATCTCCAGACGCAATTCTGCAACTCATCCACTTCATTCTGGATCACAACGTCTTCACCTTCGACAACAAGTTCTTCATCCAGACGCACGGAACAGCCATGGGGACCAAATTCGCACCCCAATACGCCAACATCTTCATGCACAAGTTTGAACAGGACCTACTCACCGCACAGGACCTTCAACCGATGTTATACACCAGATACATCGATGACATTTTTTTCCTTTGGACCCACGGCGAAGAATCACTGAAACGACTACACGATGACATTAATAAGTTCCATCCAACCATCAGACTCACCATGGACTACTCTCCAAAATCAGTTGCATTCTTGGACACACTCGTCTCCATCAAGGACGGTCACCTCAGCACTTCGCTTTACCGCAAACCCACGGATAACCTCATGATGCTCCACTTCTCCAGCTTCCACCCTAAACACATTAAAGAAGCCATCCCCTATGGACAAGCGCTCCGTATACACAGGATCTGCTCAGACGAGGAGGAGCGTAACAGACATCTACAGACGTTGAAAGATGCCCTCGTACGAACGGGATATGGCACTCGACTCATCGATCGACAGTTCCAACGCGCCACAGCGAAAAACCGGACCGACCTTCTCAGAAGACAATCATGAGACACAACCGACAGAATACCCTTCGTCGTCCAGTACTTCCCCGGAGCGGAGAAACTACGTCATCTTCTTCACAGCCTTCAACACGTCATTGATGACGATGAACATCTTGCCAAGGTCATCCCCACACCCCCACTACTTGCCTTCAAACAACCGCGCAACCTCAAACGAACCATTGTTTGCAGCAAACTACCCAGTCTTCAGAACAGTGACCACGACACCACACAACCCTGTCATGGTAATCTCTGCAAGACGTGCCAGATCATCGACATGGATACCACTATTACACGTGAGAACACCACCCACCAGGTACGCGGTACATACTCGTGTGACTCGGCCAACGTTGTCTACCTCATACGCTGCAGGAAAGGATGTCCCGAAGCGTGGTACATTGGCGAGACCATGCAGACGCTGCGACAACGAATGAACGGACATCGCGCAACAATCACCAGGCAGGAATGTTCCCTTCCAGTCGGGGAACACTTCAGCAGTCAAGGGCATTCAGCCTCTGATCTCCGGGTAAGCGTTCTCCAAGGCGGCCTTCAGGACCCGCGACAACGCAGAATCGCCGAGCAGAAACTTAGAGCCAAGTTCCGCACACATGAGTGCGGCCTCAACCGGGACCTGGGATTCATGTCACATTACATTCATCCCCCACCATCTGGCCTGCAAAATCCTACCAACTGTCCTGGCTTGAGACAATTCACACCTCTTTAACCTGGGGTTACCCCATCTCTGGATCTGTAAAGATTTAATCACCTGCTAATGCTCGCATTCCTAGCATTGTTTGGCATCTTTGAATTTGTCTATATATGTGTTTCTGGAACAGACCTCTTCATTCACCTGAGGAAGGAGCAGCGCTCCGAAAGCTAGTGACATCGAAACAAACCTGTTGGACTTTAACCTGGTGTTGTAAGACTTCGTACTGTGCTCACCCCAGTCCAACGCCGGCATCTCCACATCATGTTCAATAACAGAGGAAGCTGGGAATTTCAGAGTCAGCCCCACCAGCAGTCCAGAGGGGAGCTGGTGAGGCGGCAGTCCTACAGAAGAGGTGGAATCACCGTCTTCTGCAGACAACAAGACTACCTCAGAGACATGGAAACTGGCTGGGGAGACTAAGGATGTCCGCGAGGACTAGAAGATCTCCAAAAAGACTGATTCTCTTGATGAACTCTTTCCCCTTAAGTCTCTTGACCTTGGGGAGGGATGTGGTAGGGTGGCCCCTTTAAGGGGGTGGGCTTTGCGGTCCATGTGACTGTCTTGAGACCAATTGCATGAACCCCAACCAATAGAGAGAGAATGTGAGGCCCTGGGAGCGGGTCCTGGGCAGTGTGGATCCCGCAGCTAGAAAGTTAAGACCTACCTACCATTGCTCTGTATCTGTATATAATAATAATCTTTATTATCACAAGTAGACTTACATAAAGACTGCAATGAATTTATTGTGAAAATCCCCGAGTCGCCACACTCTGGCGCCTGTTCAGGTACACTGAGGGAGAATTCAGAATGTCCAATTCACCTAACAAGCACGTCTTCCAGGACTTGTGGAGGAAACCCACGCAGACATGGGGAGAACGTGCACATAGACAGTGACCCAAGCGGGAATCGAACTTGGGACCCGGTGCTTTGAAGCAACAGTGTGCTACCGTGCCGCCCATATATTGTTGCCTTTGCCCACTGTTAATTAACCCCCTTTGTTGTTACTGGAAGTCTTCATTGTATTGTCTTGAGCCACCACATTAGGTTACAATACAATAGAGGGAACTGGGAGAAAAAGGCCTGTTTTAACCATCAGCATGACATGCACTAGCAGTAAAGGTGGAATATTAAATTTTCAGATTTATAGCCAAAAGGATAGGGTGCACAACCCAGAGCACAACAATATTCTCGTATCCAGCACTATTTTAGTCCGACCTGGAGTATTGCGTACCATCCTGGTCGCAATGCTGAAGGGCATTCTGGCTTTGAAAAAAGTAGAAAGAAGGGCTAGAAAGCTGATGCTGGAGGCTAGGCATCTAAGCTCGGAGAATTTGTATTCTTCACGGGATGCGAGCGACGCTGGTTAGGACAGCATGTATTGCCCACCCCAGATGGAGGAGGTATTAAAGAAGCTGCGAATGCAAACGCAAACGAAAATAAATCCCAAGGGGAGATTTTAGCAATGTTTTCAAGTTTCTACAGGGCTATAGAGAGGCTGTTTGGCATAACTATAATTTCTGTAACCAGAGAATACAAGTCTAGTTCAGGAGAGGATAATAAACTGTTACTTAGATTAACCATTCCACCAAGTGCATGATGAATGTGTGTGAAGATTGCCAGGGCAACAGTGGGGGCAGCTAGGTCTATCTTTTCTTTTCTTTTTTAAATTTAAAGTACCCAATTAATTTTTTCCAATTAAGGGGCAATTTAGCGTGGCCAATCCACCTAGCTTGCACATTTTTGGGTTGTGGGGGCGAAACCCACGCAAACACGGGGAGAATGTGCAAATTCCACACGGACAGTGACCCAGAGCCGGGATCGAACCTGGGACCTCAGCGCCGTGAGGTCACAGTGCTAACCCATCTTTTCTGAACAACATCAGCATCAAACAGTTTAAATAAATATTTTAACACCAGTCTAAATAGCGTCAGATGAAAAATCCAGACCTTTGAATCAGTAAGATCAAGATGGAACTGGACAGTTTTTTCTGGCAAGAAAAGCAATAAATGGTAAACTGGGCCAGCTTTTAGCTTTGTGTAAGTGAATAGGTTTTGAAATGGGTTATAATCTGGTCTAATTTTGGAACCGGAAGAATAAATTTCATAAACACCACAAAGGTTTACCTGCTAAATTTTAACCATGCACTGAAAGACAATCCAAACAATGCATGTTGGGCAATTTATTAAAATTATTTTTAACAGGTGGCACCGCATGAAATTCTGCCTCTCGATGTCATTGGTACAGTCTGTAGACACAAAATACAGAATGGGCTATAGGTATCTACTGATGGATGCCTTGTTTTCTCCCACAGATAACCATTAACCGTCAGTATTACAGGAAGGCCTGGTTTTGAAACGTGGGATTTTTGACAATGTGGTCTTGTCAGCGCTTTGCTAATTCTGGTGAAAAGTCTCCAGTTGTTCATTTGAAAAGAACAAATGGCACACCCAGGGCAGAAATGTATCACCATATCAAAATCATCTCAAACGTTAACATCTTGAAATGTAATCACTTTGAAATTCAGATAAACTTTAGAATGCTGGATCTAGGAGTTGAGTATAAGTGTCACCATTCACTGTTCCATTTCTATTTCAGTGTAAAATTACGGTGAAAAGATTACTCTTGTCTCTGGTGAAATTGTAAGCACACTCTGGGCGAAATTCTCCCGAAACGGCGCGATGTCCGCCGACTGGCGCCCAAAACGGTGCCAATCAGACGGGCATCGCGCCACCCCAAAGGTGCAGAATGCTCCTCATCTTTGGGGGCCGAGCCCCAACATTGAGGGGCTAGGCCGACGCTGGAGGAATTTCCGCCCCGCCAGCTGGCGGAAACGGCCTTTGTTGCCCCGCCAGCTGGCGCGGAAATGACATCCCCGGGCGGCGCATGCGTGGGAGCGTCAGCGGCCGCTGACAGTTTCCCACGCATGCGCAGTGGGGGGAGTCTCTTCCGCCTCCGCCATGGTGGAGACCGTGGCGGAGGCGGAAGGGAAAGAGTGCCCCCACGGCACAGGCCCGCCCGCGGATCAGTGGTCCCCGATTGCGGGCCAGGCCACCGTGGGGGCACCCCCTGGGGCCAGATCGCCCCGCGCCCCCCACTGGACCCCGGAGCCCGGCCACGCCGCCTTGTCCCGCCGTTCAAAAGGTGGTTTAATCCATGCCGGCGGGACAGGCAATTTATCGGCGGGTCTTCGGCCCATTCGGGCCGGAGAATCGAGCGGGGGGGGGGGGGGCCGCCAACCGGCGCGGCCCGATTCCTGCCCCCGCCGAATATCCGGTGCCGGAGACTTCGGCAACTGGCGGGGGCGGGATTCACGGCAGCCCCCAACGATTCTCCAACCCGGCGGGTGGGGTCGGAGAATGATGCCCCTCATGTGAATGTATTCGGCAGTAATTCTCCCCTCCGTGGTTGTCTGAGTCATTGTGATTTCCTATGAATATTATTCTCAATCAATTTCACAGAGCCAATACAGTCATGGCGGACCCCGAAACACATCAGATGCTGGTCCTTCTGTTCTATTTGAAGTTGATTAGGCAGGTTACAGAATGAACATTTGCACCATAGCTAATGATCTTGAATTGACCAGCCCAACAAGCAGCTGTTCATCAATGTGAACGCTTTGCAGTTTGTTGGTTGCAGGTTGGTGAAGAAGATCCGAATAACTGGCACCTCCAGGAATTTTCAAGTAGCCTGATCAAATAGCATAATAGTAGATTGACAAGCATTGCTGCTGCATTTTGCATTTGTGACGTATTGATGCCGCTAGCTGATGCGGAGCGGTTTGGTTTTATTGGTCTTAGTCGGGTGCCATTTGGAGTCCAATTTTTGGCCTCGTGCAGGAAAATCAGTGGCAAGGCCGCAACAAAAACGTGAAGCTTTATCTGCCGCAGTCTATTGTCAGGGGCGGCAACAATGGTTACACCAAGACCGACTCTTTAACTCACTTAGACAGTAATGCCATTGCTGTAGTAGAAACAGTTAATGACACTGTGTCTGATTTAGGCAAGTAATTCTTTATCTACGTTTTGCGGAATTTACGGGGGCTAAATTGGATGACAGTTGAAAATAGGTGCAGGGATAATCCATGCCCATGGATTACAATTTGAGCAACACATCAGCTTCATACTGCCTACTCATTTTCAAGACCTTTGCATCCTGCCAATTTTGAATGCACTGGATCTAGGAGTTGAGTATAAGTGTCACCATTCACTGTTCCATTTCTATTTCAGTGTAAAATTACGGTGAAAAGATTACTCTTGTCTCTGGTGAAATTGTAAGCACACTCTGGGCGAAATTCTCCCGAAACGGCGTGATGTCCGCCGACTGGCGCCCAAAACGGTGCCAATCAGACGGGCATCGCGCCGCCCCAAAGGTGCAGAATGCTCCTCATCTTTGGGGGCCGAGCCCCAACATTGAGGGAGAAAACAGGCTGGATATGTCAGTAGAGGACCAGTATATAGTGAGTGGTGAACACATTTATAGCTAGCCTGCATCACTTAACGGGTTGCTGTATTGTGGCGAGAGCAGCAGCTGGGAGTTGTGGTTGAAGAGAATCCGATTGGGGAAAGGGTAAGGATTGGCACTGCAGGAAGGAGAGCAGGTTCAAAGGTTTACAGACTGCAATGGAATCTCTTTGATTTCCTGCTCATGTATCCAGCCAATGAACAGCGCAGTCAACACTAGCTGGACACAGAGATTAGTGATATTGGGCCACAAAGTTGTTGTGTTAATTGCACATTGCAATCCCTGTGTCCATTTTCAGAAGCTAACTAATTTAGTTCCCACAATCTTCCATTCAAAGAATGTGCCATGTTTGGAATAAAAATTACTTGAGGTCATGGTGAAGGGGGAGGTGCAGGCAAGGAGAGATATTCTACATCTGTGGTGGGGAAGGTGGCCCTTATATGATCAAAAAGTAGTGGAAGCAGATAAGCTTGGAGGTCAATGCCAGGATTCAAGCCTCCAGGACTTGGATACAGTGCAGCAAGATGTTCAATGACCCAACACAAGTGGTGAAGGTCAGTGAATGCATTTTCAAATGTTATATCCCACCAACTGCACCAGTTGCTTCAACCACTGTTTAAATCAGCACATGCACCTCTCTAGCTGACCAACACTGTTGATCAATCAGGCCTCAATTCCAACATTCATCGCCTCAGTTCACCTTCACACACTTAACACTGCTGATTAGATTAAAGGAAGGATCTGTAATTGCTGTGACTCAGAGCAGAAGTGGGCTGCAAACAGGCCTGGGGGCAAGGATAGTGCGGGTGCCTACTTGCCGGACTGTAGGGGAAATTTGTGGCTGCAGATATCGTAATCGAATGATATCTTCACAGATTATCCAGGCAGAAACAGGTTACCTTCTCATTCTCCTCTTCATCCTCTACTCCTCAATTGCTCACTGTGCAACCAGTGACAAGGGCTATGGCGTTATTATACAGAAAACACCACAAATCCTGATACCCACTCTGCTGAGTATTGCAGGGTTCCTTCAGATTGGACCAGCAGCTAAAATGTTGTTTCTGGATATTGTACATACCGACATGGATGAAACACAAAAATTGTCAGCTGTGTGGTCAGCCTTTGTCGTCCAGTAGTCACCCTTTGGTTTGCTTTATGTGACTCAAATGCTGATATCATGCCAGACTGCTGCAGAATGAAGCCATCATGACTGTTGCCAGGATAGTAGGCACTGTCCTGCTTAATTCACTGCCCATTGTCACACATGAGCTGGAGTGGAATCTCATTCAGTTTTGGTGCAGTGTGGAGTGGGCTTAGAAAGTGATGCGTGGGCAGTCAATAGCAATCTGCACCATAAGTTTGAGAATGAACAGAGGCCACACTAAGCAGGACAAGCTGTTGGAAGAGGGAGGAAGGGGAAATGGCCACTCAGCAGGAGGTCATATCTGCCCAGGGTGTTCAGGGAGCAATTCTCCTACCTGAAACTCAGTGCAGAACAATGTGTGCGGGTGTTGTCTCTGAAATCTGTCAGCTGCTAGAGCCATAAGGTAAAGGCAGAGTCGCCGTAGTCCCAGATGACCATAGGCTGCTTTCTCGTTTGAGGAGAGCCGACCGGTGATGATTGAATCTAAGGATCACTACAACTCAGACAAGGGGCAAGTTTGAGGAGGAGGGCCTTCATGAATAGTTTTAGTCATTACGGGAATTGAACCCACACTGCTGGCCTTGCTCTGCATTATAAACCAGCTGTTTAGTCAAGTGAGCTAAACCGGCCCCAACTACAGCCAAAACTGCAACATCTCAACAGTGCAAGGACCACGTTGCCAATTGCTGTGAAGCTGACCATGGATGATTACCTTTAATATGTATTTTTCCTTCCATGGAGGAATCCTGCAATCCTACCGAGCTACATACTTATGCCACTTATTTGTCGCTGCCAGGAGGAAAGGAATTAAGGTTAGCTGTCTATGAATAGAGAGCCTTAGTGACTTACGTGATGCAAGAATGGATGATTAAGGGGGCAGCACGGTGGCGCAGTGGATAGCACTGCTGCCTCACAGCGCCAAGATCCCAGGTTCAATCCCGGCTCTAGGTCACTCTCCGTGTGGAGTTTGCACATTCTCCCTGTGTTTGCGTGGGTTTTACCCCCACAAACCAAAGATGTGCACGCAAGGCTGATTGGTCACTCTAAATTGCCCCTTAATTGGAAAAAACGAATTGGGTACTCTAAAAAAAAATTTTTTAAAGAATGGATGATTAAATGGTTAGATGTTCCAAATACCCCCAGTTCTATCCTGGAAGGAAAAAAAGTCTAATTAAATGTCATCATCGATGGTCACCTTCACAGCAACTGGCAATGTGGTCCTTGCCCGGCTTTGATGTTGCACTTATGGTTTCAGCAGCTGGCAGATTTGAGACAACGTCCGCACACATTATTCCTCACTGAGTATGAGGTCAGAGAGTTTCCGACAGAACACTCTGGGCAAATATGGCCTCCTGATGAGTGGCCATTTCTGCCTCTTCCTCCCTCATCCATCAGCTTGTCCTGCTCTGTGTGGCCTTTTTTCATTCTCAAACTCATGCCGCATCCAAAGGAAATTCTCAACTTAGGGCGTTCATGTCTGGGAGCAACTGGTTGGTGCAGAAATCCTGAAGTCGGCAAATTCTACACCACTCACTTTGGACCTTTGCGTATTGTAATAACTATAGAATGTGAATTGCAGCAACAACCAGGAAAAATAATCAAACAGCAAGTAATTCATACATAGATGATGATCTCTTCAAAAAGTGCTGGTGAGGTGTCTTTCCTGCTGCTAAATACATGTTCAGCCGTGCAAGAGGGCACTAGTTGGATTCGAGCTCTCAAATGACATTGAATGCTGATTGACAACATGACCTGCCAGTTCTGCATAATTCTGATCAATGTTCATTGAACGCACACCAATATGGCATTCAATAGGATTCAACCAAGTATATGAGTGTCCTGCATATGCTATTTTGGAGCTCTGAGACATTCATGATGCCCAACAAAGCAAAACAAATTCTGTTTTTTCCCTGATTGGTCTCCATGAAAATGCCAATCACATCAGCAATTGGAAGCTGTTATAAGTTGGCATTGATATGAATTCCAGCCGCGGTTCAAACAGATTTCTGTTCATGACAGTATTGAATATTTCTGGAGCCATATCACATCTTTAGTCAACATCTAACATTAAAAATGCATTGCTCAAAACAAATCCATGATGCTCTTTGTTAATTTTAATTGGACACCAAAGGTTAAAACCATTCGAAAAGGAGCCAATTTGACATACCCTTGCATTCGTGCCAGATTATTTAGATTTGTCCTGTGCAACATAATACTGGGGCATCATTGATATTTTAGGCATCAAAGAGGTAAAGAAAAGGTCAAGACGGGGGTCTTAGTGATGGTTATTTAAAATGACAGCTGGCCCTTGCTAAAAGGGCTAACAAGGTATTTTGGCAATTAACTTTTCAACTAGCACCCTCTCCCCCCATGACCAGCTATTTGAGAGTAAACAAGTCATTAACGTTGATTTCAAATGTTATTTAAAGGGATACTCACCTTTTCAGCTCAAACTGCAGCAAGAACCCCTGAAACACACGAGGAGACGTTCTTGGATACCATGTCAAGACTTCACCAACACTCGAGCAACATTTCTTGCAAAAATTCTCTGAGGGCTTTGCCGAAAGAGAGCAGGCATTGTGCTACTCCATCTTTTTGGACATTTTATAAGGTTCACCAGCAGAAAAGGGAATACTTGGTCACGGGCTACTTGCTGGTGAGCCTTTAGTCTCTGGGTAAGGAATGGGAATGGGGTATGAGGTCCAGGCACAGTAGCACCATTTGTTCAAACAGAGAGGAAACAGGAGTAAGGCTGTATCTGTCCCCTCCATTTGGTAGTGGACATCCTTGCTCTTTGTTCCTTGCTCTTTGTTCCTTCATATATGGAACATTTAGTGTCACATCCACAACCCTGTGCACCTTCTCCCTCAGTTCCTGAGCCATCCTGTAATGTGTTGTTAAGTACTGGACGGACCACTCCATACCTTCAGTGGAAGTGGATACGGTGTGCTCACATATACAGCTCCATGAAAAGTGCATCAAATTAGCACTTGAGTGCTAAACTTGTAGGTTTCTGTTAAGCTGCACACCTGTACAAACGATAATAATTAGCCCAAAACCCAAGTGCTATCCCAGACTTTCATACAGATGTTTATCACTAACACAACACTTTATTGCCTGCGTACACCCTTTGGCCAAAATAACCCCCTAATTCTCTGATATATAATAACTCCTGGGGCGAAATTCTCCGGAAACGGCGCGATGTCCGCCGACTGGCGCCCAAAACGGCACCAATCAGACGGGCATCGCGCCGCCCCAAAGGTGCGGAATGCTCCGCATCTTTGGGGGCCGAGCCCCAACATTGAGGGGCTAGGCCGACGCCGGAGGAATTTCTGCCCTGCCAGCTGGCGGAAACAGCCTTTGTTGCCCCGCCAGCTGGCGCGGAAATGACATCTCCGGGCGGTGCATGCGTATTGGATCGGTGGGCCCCAATCGCGGGCCAGGCCACCGTGGGGGAACCCCCCGGGGTCAGAGCGCCCCGCGCCCCCCCAGGACCCCGGAGCCCGCCCACGCCGCCTTGTCCCGCCGGTAAGGAAGGTGATTTAATTTACGCCGGCGGGACAGGCAATTTATCGGCGGGACTTCGGTCCATCCGGGCAGGAGAATCGAGCGGGGGGGCCCGCCAACCGGCGCGGCGCGATTCCCGCCCCCGCCGAATATCCAGTGCCGGAGACGTCGGCAACCGGCGGGGGCGGGATTCACGCCAGCCCCGGCGATTCTCCGACCCGGCGGGGGGTCGGAGAATGTCGCCCCATAGGTGTAGTTGGAAAATACACAAGTTATGTTTTTGTAGTCTCACATAAACAATATTTCATTCAGGAACAGCATCATACTGAGCCAGTTTTTTCTGAAAATGTAATCACATCTATAAGCCGCAAACATTAACATGCAAATCAACCAGGAATTTTTGGTGAAAAAGAGTTAACCTGTGAATTACGATTGGCCACAAATTGCTGGATGATTTGTGGCGTTCCGCCATTAGCTTAGTGAAAAAGGCATTGCACCCTTAACCTTCTCATCATTTTCACAACGTTACTGTATTTGCATAATAATTGTCCATTAAATCAGCTGCAAGAAAGTAAAATAAGTAATTATCAGCACAAGTACCCTTTTAGTGGCATGACAAATGTTACGGGCTACAAGGTATCCTCTCTTACCCCCGAAAAAAGAAACAACAGGAGTCATAAGAGCCTCAATTCTTCAGATTGCAAATTGTTTTTAGAGATTGTAATATTTAACATTTTAAAATTTTACTTCTTACTTTTCCTTCTCCATTTTTCCCTTTCTCTTCATCAAACACTGGTTAGTATTGCTGTCTCACGGCGCCGGGGTCCCGGTTTAATTCTGGATTTGGGTCACTGTGTGTGTGGAGTTTGCACGTTCTCTCTGTGTCTGCATGGGTTTCCTTTGGGTGCTCCGGTGTCCTCCCACAATCCAAGGATGTGCAGGTTAGGTGGATTTGCTGTGCTAAATTTCCACCAACTGTCCAAAAGATTAGGTGGGGTGACTGGGATATGGGGATAGGATGGAGGCATGGGCTTAAGTAGGGTGCTGTTTCCAAAGGTACAGACTCGGTTCGATGGGCCGAATGGCCTGCTTCTGCACTGTAAGGGTTCTATGATTCTATGGGTCACCATCTGGTGTGCACTAGACACATGCTGCAGCACATCAGGTGGAGGTAGGACTCCAGAGGGAGCGGACAGTCAGTGGACTGCTCGATCCCAGGAATTAGATGTAGTCCAGACAGGGAAGGTGCAATTCTCCAAAATGGAGACTAAGTGTTTGCGCCATCGTGAACGCCGTCGCGTTTCACGACGGCACGAACAGGGCCCGGGCATGACCTATTCTGGCCCCCACAGGGGGCCAGCACGGCGCTGGAGCGGTTCACGCCACTCCTGCGTCCTTACGCAGCGCCAGATGGGCACTGCGCCAACCCACGCATGCACAGTTGGGGCATCCCAATTCTGCGCATGCGCAGTTGGGCCGTGCCATCCTGCGCATGCGCGGGGAACTTCTTACGAGCGACGGCCCCTCACCAACATGGCGCCGGTGTTCTGGGGCCATCCGCGGAAGGAGGTAGGCCCGGGGGGTGGGGGAGAGGCTGGCCTACCGACCGGTGGGCCCCGATTGTGGGCCAGACCCCATCGGAGGACCCCCCCCCGGTGAAGGAGCCCCCCCCCCACAGGTTGCCTCCCCAGCATTCCTGCAGAGTTCCCGCTGGCAGTGACCAGGGGTGGATGGCGCCGGCGGGAACCTGTCGTGTCGTAGCTGCCGCTCGGCCCATCCGGGCCGGAGAATAGCGGGGAGCTGTGTGAAGCGCCTCAATTGCCCTCTCGGCAGATGCTCCGATGTGCGCGGCGCAGACCACGATGAAGCCGTTCCCGCCGGTTGGGAGAATGGCGGGACGGCACGGACCGGCGTTGCACGGGAAAATGGCGTAAACATCGATTCTCCAGTACAGCGCGGCATGGGAGAATCGCGCCCGTATGATATGATGCTTCTGGAAAGAATGATCGCAGCGTTGGTGGAGATGCAGATACGGAGCCAGAGTCTACAGGAGGGCGTGTCAGCAACATTCCAGCACCTGCAGATGCAGTTGGAGAAGTCCAACCGCCTTCTGGTGCAGGAAATCGTGCCATCAATGCGTGGTACCCAGACCAACACAGAACGGGTGGTGACCGCGGTGGAAACCTTGGGTAAGAAAGTCACAGCCATGGGTCAAGATGTCCAAGGCTTGGGCCACACTGTGCAATCGATGGCTGAGACTCAGGACAGGGGAGCTCAGTCACTGACAGCCATGTACCGGCCCCACATGGACATTGCTGCGGCACTCCAGAGCTTGGCCCAGTCACAAAGGTCCATGGTTGGGGCGTGGAGAGCATTGGCCAGCCCCTGGCTGACCTGAGCCAGTCACAGAGGGCCATGTCGCACTCACTGAGGGACATGTCCCAGTCTCTGTGCTCCATGGCTGAGGACATCAAGACCCTGGTTGGGACAAGAGCGGGCCGCCAGGACTGGCAGTGCCAGGTGATGGTGGAGTCTTCAAAGCTTACTCTATCGAGCACCCTGAAGGAGGAGGAAGTGATGGGGCCTGTGCCAGTGCCCCCGCAGGGGAGGTGCTGGAACAGCTCAGTGCTTCTGAATCAGCCCCCACCTGACACTGGCGCATCTGATGGACAGCGGGTACCTCATTACCTGTGACACCCAAAGGTCGGCTGGGCCCATCCAGGTCCAGGCCCACCACAGGATGGCTTCCAAAGGCACATCAGGTCAGAGGGCTTGATATGCATCAGGCAACCTCCACGCCTGATGTGCTGTCTGGGGTTCCACTTGGAAGGAGCGGTAGGCATGTAAGTTGAAGAAGTTAGACACCAGTTAAGTTGGCACGGGTGTAGTACATTGGTTAGAGGTAGGGGTCAGGGCACAATACTGTAAATGGTCACAATTAAATACCTTTACACCAATATAGCGACCTGCCTCAATCCTCTGAAGGGTGTGACGGATGGGATGGGCTAGGGCTGGAGGGTGTGCTGGGTTGGGGGGGTTGTTGTGTGAGGGTGGTGGTGTGGGAGGTAGGTGTTGGTGAATGGCACGGGCCAGGACCCCAGGACAATTGGGCATCCCACCTGGGGTCACCCTCAGAGATGGCGGTGAACAGAGCTTGCCCAGTGAGTGAAAGATCACCGCTCACCGTCCCCATGACCACCCCTATCCCCCACCCCGCAGATGATAAATGGGCCGATGGGATGGAATGGCCAGCACACATGCAGGGGTGGCCCAGGCAGACAGTGGAATGTGATCCCGAAGGCAGAGGTCAGATGTTGTCAAATGATGATGAGCACCAGAGCCCATCCCATAGCAAGTCATTGTCATGCTCCGTCCCGTGGACAAGATCTGCTGATACTGCCTGCCCAGGGCCAACACCCTGTAGTGATGCTGGTAGGACCATCCAAGATGGTGGGGAGCTGGTATGGTGGGATTGAGTGAAGGGAAAAGGGACAAAGGGAGATGTGAGCGACTATAGGGGAGTATGGAGAGGTGGGACACAGATGCACATCATGCACGTCTGCATCCGATACCTGGACAGTGCGCACGACTCGTACATCCTGGCACACTCAATGGTTCCTGGCACTTTCGAGGAACTCCCTCAGGCCAAGGTTTGGCTGGAATGAGAGTGTGTGGGGAGTGGAGTGCTTATAAGCAGCTCCAGCTCGTCAAGCTCTCCAGGGCCAATTCTGGCCCCAGCGAATCCGCCAGTGCTAATGCGAATTGCTCTAGATTCGCATGGACAGAGTGCTGGCCATTAACATGCCCTGAACTACTCTAGAACTCCAACAGCCGACGGGAACACAAAACCCATGCAATTTAATCACAGTGTTAACTCTTAGTCTTACAAACGAAGAATCCTGCCCCAGGTCTTTAGGAAGAGGGCTCAGCAGCTGGGATAGAGTAGGTAACGACACCAATGAAACAGTTAACCCACCAGGTGCTGCTCATTATATTGAACCAGCCAACACTTTCGGGTGACTGAACAATGAACAGGTAGCAGCTAAGAACTGCCAACCGACAAAGATTGTTGGCAGGAGTTTGGTCCCACCTCATGACCTGACAGAAAACGATACAGCAACACTGACATGCCATGAGGCACCCACTGTCGAGCAGTCGGCTGCTTCCAAACTTCTTCCTACTGTTGCAAACACTTAGAAGTAGCAGAAAATCAGGCAGCACAGACAACATGCCTCCTGCATTCTTAGCAAGGCTAAGTACCGGAGAGGTAAAAATTGAAGTGTAGACACAGAACCTGAGATTGTCCGAAGGGACGTATTAACATTACAAGTTGTAGGAGATTGAGAGCAATGGTGGTCGAGGCAGTGTCAGTTATGCAGACTGAAGTCTGCAGGAATGTCTCTTGTAATTCAGTAATTTTGGTCAAAAACATTGAACGATCAGTGTCTGATGTGAATGGGATTAACTGAAGCATTTTAACAGACTCAGCAACTTTACACAAAATTAGTTAGATTTTCATTGGAAAATACCTGGCGGGACCAAATGATACCAGAAATATTAATATACTGATTTCAGCCCAGTGATTACTTTGTTACACAAATACAATTCAACCTTCTCCTTTGCTGCATGTCCCCATATACATCCTAACAAGCCTGGAATTAGTACACTTCAGCTGCAGTTTACTGATGTCTGGGGCGGGATTCTCTAATCCCGTGGCAGAGTGTCCACGCCGTCTTAAACGCCGTTGCGTTTTACGACTGCGTGAACGGGCCGACCCGACGACGAATTCTGGCCCGCAAAAGGGGCAAGCAGGGCACTGGAGCGGTTCACACCGCTTCAGCTGCTGATCACGGCGCGAACTGGGCACCGCGGGATCTGCGCATGCGCAGTGGCTTCCTTCAACGCACCAGCCCCGACGCAACATGGCGCAGGACTACAGGGGCCGGCGCAGAAGAAACGAGGCCCCCAGCCAGAGAGGCCAGCCCGCCGATTGGTGGGCCCCCATCGTGGGATGGGCCACATCGGAAGCCCCCCACCGGGATCGGGACCCCCCCCCACCACAGGCCACACCCGACCCCTTCCACACCAATTTCCCGGCGGCTGAGAGCAGGTGTGGACGGCGCCGGTTGGACTCGCCGTTTTTAGGACGGCCGCTCAGCCCATCCCGGGCCGAGAATCGGTGGGCCGGCTGCGTAGAGTGGCCCGCGACCGGCGCCGCATCAACCACGCCGGCGCCAATGGCGCCGATTCTCCGCTCTGCGGAGGATTGCATGCCGGAGTCTAAATGTGGTTTATTCAACTGTGATTTTGTTCCTTTTTAAAGAAATATTTTTATTGGCAGTTGGAGTTAGAAAAACAGAGTTTTGCATCTAAATGACAAAACAACAACAACGCTAATGGTGTGTAACAAAAATAGAAACAACAAGACAAATGTTTGATTTTGTTCTTAAATTTGAATTGGTTAATTATTTCACTGATTGGCCTGAATAATAAGCGCCAGCAGGGCACACAGGCCATGCACACGGAAGTGGCTGACATTCAGACTTCTGAGCCCGCTGCCCAAAGACGCTGAAGAAATTATCAATTGAGTCAACCCGCTGGGCTGCAGGCAGTAATTATCTCACCCAATCAGAGCAGTAAGGGATATCCGGTATTGGAGATCGATGACTATGACCCGAATCGAGGTCACCTCCCTTAATTTGAAGGGACACTCTGGCCTCTTTACGAACATGCAAACTTATGAAATAGGAGCAGAAGTAGGTCATTCGGCCCCTTTAACCTGTTCCTCCATTCAGTAAGCTCATGGCTGTTATGTTTGTGTTTCGAATTCCGCATTCCAATCTACCACCAATAACCTTTGTATCCTCAGCCTAACAAGAATCTATCTACCTCCGCCTTAAAAAAAACAATGGTCGCGCCTCCATCGCCTTCTGAGGTAGAGAGTTCAAAGGTTGCACAACCCTCTGAGAGCGAGACAGCAGAATTCCCCGTCGGCTGATCCTCCAGTCCGCCGGCAGCGCGTGGGGTGGCCACAATGGGAAACCCTATTGGCCGGCTGCGGGAATGGAGAATCCCGCTGTCGGCGGGGGCGCGCCGCACGGAAAATGTGCCTGGCGGACCGCAGAATCCTGCCCCTGATCTTTCCTCACCTTTGTCCTAAAATGCTGACCCTGAAATTTATAACAGTGCCCCCCCCCCCCAGTTCTGGACCCACTCACAAGAGGAAACATCCTTTCCACGTCCACCTTGTCAAGACTGTTCAGGACCTTGTATACTTCAATCAAGTCACCCCGATTCTTCTGAGCTCCAGTGGAAACAAGCCCAATCTGTCCAACCTTCCCACATAAGATAGCCCACTCATTCCAGGTATCGATCCAATAAACTTCCTCTGATCCACCTTCATCACAATGCAGAATTGGACATCTCCGCATGAGGGGTGTCATTCTCCGCCGGCGGGAGTCTCCGTTTTGCCAGCGCCCGGGGGTTTCCCGACGGCGTGGGGCTGCCCCACGATGGGAAACCCCATTGACCGGCCGGGGTTACGGAGACTCCCGCCGGCCGGTCGGAGCAGAAATGTGGCGGGGCGGGTAGGAAAATTTCGCCCGAGGTCTCAGGTTCTTATATCATGAATTTAAGTCAATATAGGGCTAAATTGCTGGCTTTGAAAGCAGACCGAGGCAGGCCAGCAGCACGGTTCAATTCCCGTACCGGCCTCCCCGAACAGGTGCTGGAATGTAACTTCATTTGAAGCCTACTTGTGACAATAAGCGATTTTCATTTCATTTCTTCCACGATGCAATTCTACAGCGGCAAATAACACTGAACAGCCAAGATTTAATTCTGGCTTCAGACAACGCACCATTACAGCCTGTCTGAGAAAAAGATTGGCAATATGGTTGCACAAATCCCACAGTGAATGTCTTTTATTCCATTCTGCACATCTTATGGCAGTCAATTGCCTTTTCAATGAGCACAACTAGCCTATCACCTTCAATTTGCATAGCGTAGGCAGGCTCCTGATTTCTAGACCTGCCCACTAAACTTGTTATCCCACACTGGCGTGATGATGCTGGGAATGTGACCTGCTATCTTTGCACCCAAAAATATGTTGGCGTGTGCATGTTTCGCTCCCATTTTGGGAGCATGTTATTCAGGCCATTGTTTTACATCACTGAGATAAGAATTATAAACTAGTCATCAGCCCTTGGAAGGGTATTTTTACTAGTGTATGGAAATCCTTTTGGACATTTTGGGATAGAAATATCACCAAGTATTCTAAGCAAACAAAAATGATTTAGCGCTGCTGCCTCACATCGTCAGGGACCCAGGTTCAATTCTGGCCTCGGGTGACTGCATGGAGTTTGCATGTTCCCCCCGTGTCTTCATGGGTTTCCTCTGGGTCCTCTGGTTTCCTCTCACAGTCCAAGGATGTGCAGGTTAGGTGGATTGGCCATGCTAAATTGCCCATTGGTGTCCAAAGAGGTGTAGGTTAGCTGGGGTACGTGGATAGGGTGGGGGATTGGGTCCAAGTAGGGGGCTCTTTCAGCGGGTCAGTGCTGACTCAATAGGCCGAATGATGTCCTTCTGCACTGTGGGGATTCTATGGATTTAAAGGATGATTACAGGAAGCAACTATATCAATGCTATTTGTCACGTTCACAGCACTGGGGAAATGTTATATTACAGAAGCTCGTTTTCCTTCTTTGCATGTGTCCTTATATGTGTGTGCGTGTCTCTGTGTTGGCGGAAATAGAAATCTTTTCAAAATATTCTCATAAAATATCTCTGAAAGGGACACATTAGATGGAAACACTGAAATCATCAGTACGATTCAATAAATGAAACAGAAATTTGAACTACGTCCATGCTAATGAATGGTGTTACTCCAGACCTGAAGGGGTGAATAGAGTGGCTCACCAACATCTTACAGAAAAAGAAAATCAATACGTCAAATCTGGATCTCAACAGCAGCCCTCTGAATTATCACTGGAATGCTGCAGTGACAACAAGGCAAAAAACTAGCTCGAAATCAACCCCTTGGAAAGTGGGCATTTTGCACTTTTTTTCTTTTCCATTGCTAGCCACTTCCTGCAGTTCGTCTTTCCCCTGACCCCAGCTAACACCTCCACCTTCGGGTTACTTAAATCTTGCAATTGACACTTGGCTGACATTTTAGTGCATAAAAGATATAGGAAATAAACAACCTCTAAAGAATTCTGACGCCATGAATCATGTTACAGAAATGCAGTACCACAGGAAATCAATGTAGAGTGGACCCCCATTAAACTGTAATGCTACAATTAGAAGTGTGCAGACCAACAACCTTTTATCCTAAGTAGATAATGCTTACTCTACTCTTTAGCCAGCTTGGAAATGCACTCCTAGCATATTCTAATTATTTTTAACCTTTCAGATTTCACAGATTACTGGAATTTACAGCATCAGGCAGGTCACTAGGTGTATGTGATAGGCAGAACATAAAAAGAGCATCAAGAGAAACACATTCCGGCAACTAGGGATGTGCAGTATTGACAGATTTTGGTCAATATGGTTTGAGCATGATATTTCATTAGCAACGATCGACCAGTCTGGTTGAGTACCAATACCAATTTATATTGTATCCATTGGCACAGGTCTGGTAACCATCCACCGCTAAAACAATATGGGATATAATCCCCTCCCATCTGTTCTGTTGTCACTTCCACTTTTCTCTGAAGCTGCGATTTTGAGCACTTGTCCTTCTGGGTTTTTATTGGGTCCATTCTGGAGCTTGAGTCAGGGTCAAAAGCCTTTTCTACAGGTCCCACTTGAACACCATCTCAATTATTGGGCCCAATGCTGGTGAGAAGACCAAGGCAAACGGGACAGCGCAGTTCAATTATGTAGGTATCACATGCCAAGTTACCATTGTATTGTGACATTCAAAACCTGCAACGGTCATGCTGGCCATTTATTTTAATGAAGTTCCAAAAATCCATATTCATAATTATCATGTTAGATCCACATGAGTTCTGTCCTTTTGCAGACTACCGAGATCGAGAGTTTGCATTTTTAGTGGTCAGGTCAAATGCACTTGTGCACTGGTCAATGGCAATGTCATACAATATCATTTAATGTGCCTTTTTTATGGTACTATTCAGGTATCAGTGATGGAGTGATCTCTGGTTATTTTAATTCACAAATGCCATTCCTTCTGACACCACATTCCAAAATGCTACGACTTGGAGCTGTTCTAATCAAATTTAAATCGGGACCTTTCTGTTAAATTTAAAATATAAATTATGGTTGTGTAGATATCCATAAAGATGCACTCAAGCATTAGCAGTACTAGCGTAGTGCTTGTACCAACAAATTCTGCTCAAAGATTTCTATTTTCAGAGAAAGATGAGCGCCACTGGGACTTATTAACGTTATAATGTAAAGCTTTCATTATTCAGAAACAGGGGTTTCTCGATCTGAAAAGTATATTTACACAGCAAAGTAAAACAAATGAGAGTCTTTCTGTAAAATGGCAGACTTCAAAACAGTGAGTGCACGGTGCTGCTGGCTGTATCCTGCAGTTCAATGGGATTGTACTGATGTAAATTCCTCAGGTGATTGACATGTGTTTAGTCTGGTTCTTTCATCAATCAGTGAAGTATGGATCTCTCTTTGATCAAAATTGTTGCAACTGCCAATGAGGGTAATTATTGGTCAACTAATCATTGATAACATCAAATTCTCACTGTACACAGAAAGATCACCAAACATTTTCTTTTCAAAGCAAATTACATAGCCTCCCATAACTTTTATCTCCTTACTCACCCTGCGACCCTGCCAACTTCAATGAGATATCATTCTCTACAAGATTCCTGGAGCCTTTATTCAATTTCCACTATAACCAAGAGAACAGATTAAACACGTGACCATTTTAGTAACGGGTAGCTGTGTTTTAAGCTTCCCATCAATAAAGCCCACACAAGTCAACCCTCCCCAATCTCCCCTCAGTAACTCCACAGTGAACCAGGTTAGGTGTCAGGACCTGTGACCTACCTTATTGAGGTGTGCTATCCTGTACCAGATACTAGGGTCAGTCTCAACAATGGCAGGTGAGTAATTTGTCATTTAAAAAAAGGTTTACTGTGTTACTCTCATTCCCATGTTTGGACTACTGTTAATATTTTTGATTTACTGGTGGGGAAAAAAGCTCAGCTGCAGGGTTATAGAATTTTTCAATGGATTCATGTAAAATTTTCAATTTATCACTTTTGTGGGACAAATAATGCCTTTGGCAGAAAAATAATTTTAAACAGCACATCTGTTTCATGCTTGTAGTTTACGCACTTCACTAATTCTGCTGCACAAATGCATCAAAAACATGGTTTTAAGTCTTCAGTGTTGTGCAACACAATCAGGATTAAAGATTAGTGGTTTAAAAATCAATGCCACTAACTCAGGATTGTGATGTGGCATTCAGCATTAGTGATCTTCTCAAAGGACTGTCACCAAACAATAGCAAAGTTAGAATGCAACTAGGTGTTTAACCCTTAATCCTCACTGTAGCCCATTAGATTCCTTTACCTTTCAGTACAAGATCTAAAAGGACGTGAAATAAAGATGTGAAAACATGTACACTGGATTCTTAGAGGATGCTTACAGCACCTTTGAGATCTGCTTTTTTATTTTCATTGGAAGGTTTGGACTTGTAAATTAGCCACCAAACTAAATCTGTGGTACTTCGAGGGTTAAATTTGCCACCCGCTCGTAGGTGCATCGAGGTCGTCAGTTTGACTGTGTTTCTCAGAGATTCTCGATGTCTTTCCCACTTACAAGGAAGATCAAAAATCCACAGTATTCTGTCCCATTCTAATTTCTCAGGAAAAAGGTGAATATTTTGAAATGAATTTGCATATGTAATACATGATTAGAGTCATAAACAATATGTCACCATGAGGAAAAAAATTGTTCTTCATCATCTAACTCAAGACTGCGCATTGAATTAATAAACATGAAGAAAAACAGTTTATTTTGATGCAGTCCTTAATGATCACTATTAATCCTTCAGATTTTAAAACTCAGGAACCATTTTCAAAATGAAAACTTTGCTCCTATTTTGCTCCAGTCGTATCCTGTCCCAAATCTTAAATATAGGTCAGCTGCAGATTTTGTTGGCCTCAGCTTTGTGTGTGTGTTTGATGTTAATTTTAATTCATTTGAGTTTTTGAGTTTGTTGTGCTCCTGTTTTCAATTTTGAAACATCGCAAACCAAAAATTGAATAAACAATGCTCCTGCACATTCTTAACCTGTACCAGTAACAATTTATTTAAAGAGATATATTGAAAGACTATTTCAGACTCCAGGAACACTTTTTGATTATGGCATTTCTACATATGCAAAACATAATGGGTAATTCTACCAGATCAATATCAAGTAATTTCTTCCCCTAAAGAAAATCCTAATGAAAAATAATTTTAAAATAGTTTTACATTTAAAAATAAGCGTAAATCAATATAAACAGAAACTATCTAAAGCTTCATTGAATGCAATATTTATGAAAGGAGTGAATTCAGTGACATAATGTATTTGGGAGCTATCACCAATGTTATTCAACTAAGGTATCAGTTAAACCTTGGATCCATTAAGAATCAGCCATGTATTCTGTACTCAAGCTCGTCTTTATGCTGAATTTCAATCAGGTCCATTTATAATTTCAGATTTGTGTTGTGATTTGAAAATACTGTAGATTTTAAGACATTGAGTACAAAAAAGTGGCAACAGTTATTGATGAGAGTTTAAATATTGCATGGTTTTCTGTGGCAAAAGTCAGTGTACTATCATTCGAGAAAGCTAATTGCATCCCAGGTTTCCGAACAGCTCTGAATAAAATGTACTTACTCATAATTCAGACATCTATCTGTGGCAGGAAGCTATGCAGATTTGTTTGAAAAGTATTTGTTTAATCAAATCTCAAGTAAAATCAATTAGACTGTGCTTTTAATTGACTCAGTCAGAGAAATACTGTGAGTTAGGATCTCAGCGCATGCT
This sequence comes from Scyliorhinus torazame, assembly GCF_047496885.1. Classification (NCBI taxonomy): domain Eukaryota; kingdom Metazoa; phylum Chordata; class Chondrichthyes; order Carcharhiniformes; family Scyliorhinidae; genus Scyliorhinus; species Scyliorhinus torazame. The sequence goes on from NC_092724.1 coordinate 30,265,789, forward strand.
TCTTCAGTCCATAAAAACAGTCTGCATCAAGCTTTCTCCAGTATCCATAAAGATTTTTTCTCTATTGAATTGACGATGAGTAAATAGTGTCTATAAATTTAAGAACCGTGTTCTTGTCATTGCTTATTAAGCCTAAACTTCATAGAACAAAGGACAGCATTTAAACAATCCACGAGTAGAATTATTTTTCAGCATTCCCATTTCAAATATGATCAAAATGTATGTGCCAGACAGCAGGGCATAAATAATCTTTTGCCCCTCATGTGGTCGCCTTTGTAATCTTCAGGTAAATAATCCAAAGAAATACATCTCAACAGGCTTTATTTTAAGAGCACAGGTGGATACAAGTGCCCCTTCAGGTTCTATGATGACTATCTGTCTTTAGGGAAAGGTATTTTTGTGGTTATGGAATCCAGATGTTTCTAAGTGTAGTGTCATTCTTTGTTGCTGTCTTTTCTTGGAATACCAACCTAGAAAGCACTGGGATAGGATTAAGAATATCCCCCCCATATATGCTGTATTGTTTACACCTCCACCCATTCAAATAATAGAGCAGAATACAGGCCGTCCACCCAGTGGGGTGTATAGACTATCGAGAAGTGATGGTCATTATTAGTGAAGCAGACAGCTATCAGGAGCATAAAGTTATCCGATCACCTACTGCCGACTTGGCTTGCAAATTATTTTTAAAATTCTGATAACATTTCTGGTATTCTTTCCCTGCCTGTACCTAACATGGATGTTTTGCATCTGTTAACTGTATTCTCAAATAGATGTGAAATGCAAAACTCATAAGTTTACTTTGCCAAAATACTTTGCGATGTATTTTTCAATTGCATTTTAAATTCCAAAACTCTACAGTGATCTTTTTTAATCATTCATCTTCAATGACTAATAGTTTTTAAATAGAAATGACGTTGGGCTTCACATGAAGTGCAAGGAGAGCCAGTGGAATTGATGATAATTTATTTAAATACTGAAACAAGGCCCACAAAATATGAATATCCTTCTCTCATCTCAGAAGGCTACAGCGGCCAAAAGATTCATTCTGTTTTAAAGTTCAAAATCAGGAGACACTGATAAATTAACAAACTATCCAACGAATCCAAGTATATTTTAATTGTATTTTCAATGCCTAAATTCATGATTAACACTAGTTATATCAGCAATCTGTAGATGGAGAATAAAATGTATAAAGCTTATAGATATATTTGATTTATTTGTGCACTTTGTCTCAATATCATTTTCTGAATGCTTTAATATTTTAATCTACCTCATGCTATTTCACACAATGCATAATGAGAAATTGTTCTAATTGCACACTGATAAAACAATCTGATATATAGCTCCAAAAACTCAATGCTTTAAAATTAGACTTACAAAATCGGATTTCTTGGGTCCAATAAAAAGAACATTGTACAGTGACCCAAAATATTCACAGGTTTTATTGAAATATACTTTTCATTAAAGATATATGAAAGAGCAAAATGAAACCTTCAAAAAATTTAAATTTGAAAAGTAGTATTTAAAACAAGTACGCAAAGTGGAAGATTTCCTTAATCTGTTGCAAAATCCTGGCTACACAGCATCCTGTGAGAGAAAAGAAATCATGTTTCCCGAACAAGGTTCAGGAAACAAATCCTCTGTTTTAACAGATATAGATTATTGGCAAACCAGTGCAGTCCTAATACATGTAATAGCAGACATTGGTTCAACATTCGAAGGCTCTTGTGAAACTGGGATGAAGTGTGCAATTAGTAATTGATAGTGTAAAGTGGAAGAATGACAGCATGCTTGGAAAAGAAAGTGGGAGAAAACTCCAGAACTCGTAAAAAAGATGTATTTAAGCTGAAACAAATACATTATTTTGTCTGGTTTTAGAGAGAACAGCTTTGGAAATACCTTTTAATTTGAAGCATTATATTACATCTCTGGATATCTAAAGGCTTAGAAAACTCTATCATAATTGTTTTCAACTGCTCAATTTATAAGACAATATAGATAATCATTTTGGATTCATAATCTTCTCAGAAATGTGCACAGACCAAAAATCATTTTCAATTTCAATATAAGATGATAAATTTTGTTTTAAAATCCTGCTCAATTTGTAAGCACCTTCCAACCTTCTTTGCATTTTACAATTCTTTAGTTCGCATTTAATTGTCCGATTCTTTTTATTAATTGAATTATTTGACTTCTAAAGCTGCATATAAAAGAAAATTCAAAACAATTGTAGATGTTTGTAATATTTTCAATGGGGTTAGGTAACAGTTTTAGCCATAATACATAAACTGAATTTCAGGTTTGCGTTTCGTGATGAATATAAAAAGGGAACATCAGAAATACATTCTGCCTACTATAGAGTCAAGTTGAAATTGTAATAGTCCATTAATATCAATATATTCATTATATTTAAAGTCACATATCAAGCACGAGGCATTACATTTTGGAATTCCATTTCTACACATTGCATCAAAATAGCCTAGGCATCGACTTAACCAAAACACATTCACTGATGTAGTTAAAACAACAGACAAAATTAAGCTCCTCTATAAGTCTGATTTAAAATTTTCATGATCCCAACACAGGGAAAATTCCACAAGGATTATTGGATTCAATCAAAAGTATAAAAAAATATTTTTTTTCCGTGTACCTACAAAGACTTCAAGCTAACTTATTGATAATGTTTTTTATTTTAGTTCATCGAAATAAATTGTAAACCACATACACATATAGTAAATGTCGACATTGGGCTCCTTAAAATCACAAGAAGAGAAAAAGTTTAATGTCTAATTTTAGATGCTAGTTAAAATTGAACAATTATTTTGATTTGAACTTATATTTTATTCAGAAATCTAAACTTTTCACACCTAACAAATTCTAATATGTTTATGTATTATATTTAGCATGCTAAATACTCCACACTACCAGGCATGGACCTTTAAAAATATTTGGATGTGCTGATCTTGTCTGGATATTGACGATAATCTCAGAGCTGTGATTTTTAAAAAAAAACTGTAGCCCTTTCAAAATCCACCAAGTTTCCACTGATAACAGAGAACAGTTGTGGCGGAAAACAAACTTACCCACTGATAAATAATTTGGTCTGGACTGGATTTGGAAAGTTGTGCCAAACAGCAGAAATGGTAACATTTCAGCATCAATTTCCTGTCCCCATTCATTTCAACAGAACAAACTCCAGACTTAGCAAGATTGAAAGCCAGCATTGGCCTAACAAGCTTGAAGGTGAAAGTGCCATTAGATGTGAGTCTCTAACAATACCGCTTTTTCTTTTCACAGCTACACACACGTCACTATTCTAACCTTAATATTTAAGTCATTCTTTCTAGCAGATAGTTATATTGATTTTTTAAAAAAATGAAAATATTCAATATAAATTCAATATAAAATGGGAGTTAAGCACTGAGATTAAACACTGTGAGCATATTCTCTCCCTTTTTATCATATAGGTCTGCTTTTATAGTAGGCAGCAGATCTATAATTAGGCTTACGTTTATTTGATTCTAACCATGTATAATTTGGATTCCTGAACTAAATATTCTGTCAGTGTTCTTAACATACTAACCTTTAAAGGGCAGAGAAACTCCTTAGAAATTAAAACACACTGTGTACATAGTCTAAAAATTCTACTGGACAGTTCAGTATGGCCTTAGTTTCCTTTAAACACCGACCCTTTAAAAAAAGCAGAAAGCTTGCCTGGCTCCGACCATACACAATAACCACTCTTAACTACTTGAACCTTTTCATTTCATAATATTATTTTTTTTAAATCATCAGGCTTTTTCCTACAAGTAATAGCTGCAGGTTCTTTTGTGCCAGGTCATAATAGGCAGCTGATAGAACTCTAAAGTATAGTTAATAGGCCACCAAAAAAGCTATTTCTTCCAATTGTGTATGCACTCGAGCACAATTTGTCATTTCGGAGAGGTAACGTTTCACTTCATAAATAGAAAACTTCCATAATCTCCACAGGACAAAAAGCCCTTAGGCTGGAAGGACTTTTGTGCCATCAGAGTGTATTGATCGGCATCCATTTGAGATGAAGCAAGGTCTTCTAAAGCAGTGTGAATGTCCATTGTGGCAAGGTCAAGGATTCTACACTGTCTTTCTTGCAGGCAGGGCTGTTGATCCTTTTAAAGTGAGGAAAATAACAGCATCTCTCCCCTTTTCCAAGTAAGTGCATCCAGCCACAATAGCAAATAAATGGAGTCCATTTATATCCAACAACAAGCTATTCCTCGAATGGCAGTTGTCGATAAATACACACACATACACATTCCACACCACTTTGAAATTGTGGGCATATTTGCTACATTGCTGTTTTGTTTTAATGATAACAGAGTGAAAATGAAGGTGCTGAGACTTTAAGCTCCCATGAAGTAAACATCTGGACTTACTGAATCAATTCAATTGAAGACCAACTGTGATGCAGCTCTGAGAACAGTGGAAACTAGAAAACACACATAGCACTATCGCAAACCATTCTGTAAGGGGGAAGCATTGGGAAAAATGCAACTGAATATTTGGCTATCAATTACCTCTTGAGGTACAATACAATTGAAAGCTTAAATGATTTGGTAATTTCATTCATTTAGTGATCCATTACAATGACAAAGAAAAACCACAGAAAAAATGCCTTCCTCTTACACACTTATGTTGTACATTGGAGAATAATGCCTTGGCACGATTTACACAAGGGGTGTTGTTGTAAATCAGCTGTGATGTAAATGGACCATTTGCTGCTTGGGGGTTATGTCATTGTCATCTACCAATAAATAAACTCAGTTTTCAACACAGACTCAAATAGAAACTTTTTAACTAATGTTTTGTCAGAAAGGGACACTACTTACACTTTTAGCAAAGGGGTAAAACTTGCTGGGAGCAACCTTCGTGTTGCTAGTCTTCCTTTTGAGTTTAAAACATAGGTGACGAGTTCAGAGAAGTCCGTATAGTTGAACTGCCAGTTTATCATCAAGATCCCACAGAAAACACACTGCACTCTTATGAATATATGGCCATTGGTGCCAAACTACCCCTTTCCTTCTCTACCCATCAGAGTATTGTTAGTTCCTGTTTCCATCCACTGAATACAGGCAATAGAAGATGGGAGGCAGTGTGTTTGGACATACAAATGGCCTTAAATGATGGTTAAATGGCCATTCAAGAGCCTCATGGGGGCAAGGACAGGCTACACCTGGATCCTGTAAAATCGTGTCGTTGAAAGCCAGGCTTGGGAAGGTCGCCCACAGACGTCTACACCTCCCCACCCCCACCCCCCAACTTGCAAAATCGTCAACAGAGGACTGTGAAATTCTGCCCCAGAAACAGGTACAACATTGATTTTCATTGCAATCACTGGTAGGTTTTGAGGTTTAACTATTTTTCTGTCATTTCTGATGTAGGGGCCTCAACAATGTTGTCAGCTGGTATATTTTGCTGACATTAAGTAGTGCTAATTTTCATTCCTGGCATTTACTCTCCTTCTTTCAATGCGCTAGGGTACAAAATCAGTTGCAGCATCAGCCATGCCTTCTTGCTTCTTAGTCAGTAGATGGTAGGTTCAAGTTCCAGTTCAGCGACTTGGGATTTTTGAGCACAGAAATCTAGACTGGCATAGGAACATATGAATTAGGAGCAGGGATTAGGCCACTCAACCCCTTGAGCTTGCTCCACCATTCAATAAGATCATGGCTGATCTGATGGTAACCTCTGTGAGGAAAATAAAGGTAGGTTTAAGGGATTTATATTTGTATTGGTAAAGATTAGAAATAAAGGTATAATTTTAAGTGAGTGTAATTTAATGTTTCTGTACCTGGAAGGGTAAAACTGATAGTTAGATATGTGCTGGACAAAAGTGTTTGTATGTGTGGGGGTTGGTTAAGTTCCAACTGTGTTTCTATTGTGCTAGGAGAGTGACGGCGTGAAGAATAAATAGACCAGCAGAGATATGCGGGTGTTGCTTAGTAACTGGGGCCTAGTAAGGTAGAGAAGCATTTAAGTTTTAGTTTTAGCTGAATTTGTGAGCAGTTGGAGACTGGACCCCAGGGAGGAAATATCTCTCAACTCTGCCAGGAGAAAAACTGGACAGGGGGGGAGCTACAAAGAGGCAGGCTTTCTAAAGTACAAGTTACAGTCCAGATAACCAGCGAATTGGGACAGAAAGACTCCACAACTCCACATTCCCACCTATCCCAATAACCTTTCACCCCCTTGTTAATCAAGAACCTATCTAGCTCTGCCTTAAAAATATTTAAAGCCTCTGCTTACTCCGACTTTTGAGAAGAGAGTTCCAAAAACTCAACTCAACACCCTCTGAGAGACAGACATTCTCCTCATCTTTGTCTTAAATAGGCAACCCCTGGCAGGATCTTCCAGCGCCCCCACTGGTGACACCCCGCTACTGGTTCCCCGTTGACAGTGGCAAGACTGGAAGAAGATCCCGCTACTGGCCAGTGGCGGACCACATCTGCCGCCGCCAAATATGCTGTGGGGAGCTGGGGGCAGAACATCCCGCCCCTTCTTTTTAAACAGTGACTTCCTAGCTTTAAATTCTCCAGCAAGAGTAAACATCCTTTCCACATTCACCCTGTCAAGACCCCTCAGGATCTTCTATGATTCAATCAAGTTGTCTGTTACTGTTCTAATCTCCAGTGGAAAATGAGCCTAACCTGTCCACCTTTCCTCATAAGAAAACCCACCCATTCCAGGTATTAGTCCCATAAACCTTCTCTGAAATGTTCCTAATACATTTACATCCTTCCTGAAATAAAGAGACCAATACTGTACACAATACTCCAGATGTGGTCTCACCGATGATCTGCATTACTGATGTATAACTTCTTTATTTTTGTATTTAATTCCCCTTGCAGCAAATGATAATATTCTATTAGCTTTCTTAATTACTTACTGTACCTTCATCTTAACCTTTTGTAATTCATGCACTAAGACACCCAGATCCTTCTGCCTCTCAGAGCTCTGCAAGCTCTCAACATTTCAATAATATTTCCTACCTACCAAAATGGACAATTTTAAATTTGCTCACATTATACTCCATTTTGTCTCTCACTTAATCTATCTTTATCCCTTTGTAACCTCCTTATGTCCTCTTCACAACTTTGTGTCATATACCTATCTTTGTGTCATCGACAAATTTAGCAACAATGGTCACAACGTTCCGGCCGTTCATGTCAGCAAGATTCTCTGGTCCCGTTGGCGGTGCATCCCTGCTGCGGATATCCCAGCAGCAAGAGGTGCATTCAACAGGAAACCCCATTGACAATGGCAGGAGCAGAAGATCCTATGCCAGCCAATGGCAGGCTGCCTCCCGCCATTGCGAAACACGCTGTGCGTAGCATGGTTTTTATATTTCGAGCTAGATTCTTTTAAATGTTCATTTTCACCTTCTCATTAATGTTTTTGTCATTCTTTGCTGTTTTTATATTCTGTCCAATCTTCTGACCTGCCACCCATCCCTTGTGCAATTATGTTTTTTCTTTAAGCTTGTACTATCATTAACCATTTTAGTTAGTCACAGAAGGTGGGTCCTCCTCTAATAATTGCTCTTATTTAAGTTTAAAATATTAATGTTGGACCCATTCTTTTCTCCCTTAAACTGAATGTAAAATTCAATCATGTGATGATCGCGGCTACCTAGGGGCATCTTCACTCTGAGGTTATTAATAATCCTGTCTCGTTGCACAATACCAGGTCTGGTATACCATGCGCTTTGGTTGGCTCCAGAAAGAAACTATGCTGAAAACATTCTATGAACTCTTCAACTAGGCTATCTTTGCACATCTGATTTTCCCTGTCTATATGAAAATTAAAATCCCCCAGGATTATCACTGTACCTTTCTGACAAGCTCTCATTATCTCTCCTCTTCTATTCTGTCCTACCTTGTAGTTACAATTAGCAGGCCCGTACACCACTCCCGTGAGTGACTTTTTGCCTTTATTATTTCTCATCTCTACCCAAGACTATCCTTCTCTATTGTGCTAATAACATAATTGATTAACAGAGCCACCTCTCCACCTTTTCCTAGCTTCCTGTCCTTCCTAAATGTCATGTACTCTTCAATATTCAATATTCAGGTCCCAATTAACATCATCCTGCAGCCATATCTCTTTAATGGCCATCATATTGCACTTTTTTATTTCCATTTGTGCTAGGAGTTGTATGTTTGTTTCAAATGTGACATGCCTTTAGTTTTTACGACGCCTCTGTCACTTTCTTCCGCAATGCGTGCTGAATCCCAGACCACCGGGGGTTCAAACCCAGCGCCCCCGGGCTCTTTGCCTATGAGCAAAGATGGCTACTAACCTCCTCGGCTCCCCACAGAAGCCCTTCCGCCAGGTTCACGTTTTTCAAAAGTAATCGGCGCCAGCGTGACCACTTACTGAGGAGGCTGCTGAATGACAGAAGGCCGTTGATATGGGCTCGTTCTCGTTAATTGTAATCAACAGGCGGGATTCAGATCGGACTTTGCGAGATTACATTAGATCTCGGGAGGCATGGAAAGCCGGGTAGATCCCGGACGAGGTATCTCCTGGTATCTACCGGCCACGCTGCACCGTGATGCCTTTTGGAGGCAACGCGGCAGCTGGATCGCGCCTCAAGTTTCTTTCTCCACAGATGCTGACAGACCTGCTGCGTCTTTCCAGCATTTTCTGTTTCTATTATCTTGGAACTTCATGATGTCATAATCAGGAGACCAATTTACTTGCTTTCAAAATACTCCCCAGCACAATTTGTTCTTAAAGGGACATCTCACAAAAGAAAATACAGGCTTTTCCGAGCACATGGGTCATTCCAAACCAAGATGTGTTACTTTCACCATGAATCGGAGTGATTCAACAAGTCAGGATACTTTGATGTCTAATGTGTCGATTTCCTCATGTCCTGGACTGCAAATTTAGCAACACAAAACTGATCCCTCTCAGAGCGAATCGTGTTTGCACCAAAAATTCCATTTTCACTGGCCAGTTTGATCTGAATCTGATGTTCAGTTCAGTCTTTAGTGGCATATCTGTAATGCTAATTTCAAACATCAAACAATACAATCCATCGCGTAATAATGAAGTCTTCATATAAGTATAGGAATTTTTTTTTTTACGAGCTAAAGGTTTTGGGCTATCATGTTTTCCTGGAAGCTCTGAAGAGCCTTCTGACGTCTGATACCAAAGCTTGCTTGGGTATCAGCCATTGTCAAATGCGGTGCTGATATATTGAGAAGCTATATGGCAACCACTTGAGAAAAGAATTAATATCAATATATTTCTTCCATTTACTGTTGCACTTTGGGGGTGGAATTTTCTACGTTGCCTGCGGCATGTATGCACCCCCCCTCCACCCCCCCCCAACCCCCCCACCCCCTCCCACCCGGGCCAGGACACACATGGCGGGTGTTTGCCACCAGTGGGACTGGACAGTCCCACCAGTGAGAATGGTCGTACAATTACAGCCTGTATCTTTCCAGCATATCCATCCCTCAAGGTTGGTGGTGGGGGAGGGGTTGTTGTCATGGAGGTTCACCAGATTCATCCGAGGGATGAGAGAGTTGTCCTATGAGGGTGTGGAAAATGGGTCGACGCTCTCTGGAGTCAAGAAAAATTAGAGGTAATCTCATTGAAATAGATAGGATTGTGAGCGTGTTTGCCAGTAGATGCTGCGAGGCTTTTCCCCCTGGCTGGCGAGTCAAGAATGAGGGAACATAGACTCAGTATAAGAGTTTGGCCATTTTGGACTGAGGTGATGTGGTGAATCACTGTACACCTGTATTAGGGGATGTAAGGTAGGACCTGTACTACATGTTCGCCGGTAGCCCCTGCTGGCTGGCTCCACCCAGTAGGAGGAGTATAAATATGCGTGTCCTCCATTCAGCTGCCATTTCACCAGCTGCAGCAGGAGGCCACGCATCTGACTGCAATAAACCCACAGTTGTACCCAACCTTAGTCGTTGTGCAATTGATCGTGCATCAATTTATTGCAGTCAGATTTTCTGGACATCCGTATCAAACCAGATCGCCTGCAGCTGGATCCGCAATCGACCGACCCCAGAAAGGACTTTAATCACTGGCTAGCTTGCTTCAAGGCCTACATTAACACAGCGACCACCCCACCGACGGAGGCTCAGAAGATACAGGTCCTGTATTCCAGGTTGAGCTCAAGCGTGTTCCCATTGATCCAGGATGCCCCGACTTACGCGGAAGCCATGGCACTCCTCAAAGAGAACTACGCGAAGAAAGCGAACACACTCTTCGGCAGGCACGTACTTGGCACTCGCGCTCAACTCCCTGGTTAGCCCATCGAAGACTCCTGGCGGGCTCTAATCCCAGTCGTCCGGGACTGTCTGGCTGTTATGGCCACCGAACATTCTAATCTCCTCATGTGCAATGCTTTCGTAACGGGGATTGGGTCGGACCTCATCCGACAACGATTGCTGGAAGGGGCCACACTTGACCGAGCGGAGACAAAACAATTAGCACTCTCCATGACGGTCGCCTCCTGTAATGTTCAAGCCTACCCCTCCAGCCGCGCGGCCCACCCCTCCTATCCCTCCTGGACCCCGCAAACAACCGCCCCAGCTGGGGACCTGCCTAGCCAATACGCCTGCGCCACACGCAAAACCGCGCACCCCGGGGGTCCCCAATGCTATTTCTGTGGTCAGCAGAAGCACCCTCGCCAACACTGCCCGGCTCGCTCCGCCATTTGCAAGGCTTGTGACAAAAAGGGCCACTTCGCCACAGTGTGCCAGGCCAGCGCAGTCGCCGCTATCGCCCTCTCCCCCCTGCCAAATGGCCAATGGACGCCGCTCTCTTCACCCCCGCGGACCACACGCGGCCAGTGGGCGCCGCCATCTTCACCTTCCGGGGCCACGCGCGGCCAGTGGGCGCCGCCAACCTCTCCCCCTCAGTCCACGTGCGGCCCATGGGCACCGCCATTTTGTTCCACCCCCGCAACGTGCGCCCCATGGGCGCCGCTATTTTGTTCCCTGCAGGATCTCCAGCCGCCATCTGGCCTTCCCCACGGGGCATGGACGCCAACGACCTTCCACAACTTGGGCCCCCAACGCTCTTCGTCTGAAACCAGTGACGATCACCTGCAGCTCGCCTCGATGACGCTGGACCAGTCTCGTCCACACAACCTGCCACCGCTTCATCAACGGTGAAAATCAATGGCCACGCGACCTTTTGCCTGCTGGACTCTGCGAGCACCGAAAACTTCATACACCCGGATACGGTAAGGCGCTGCTCCCTCTCGGTCCACCCCGCCAATCAGCGGATCTCCCTGGCCTCCGGGTCCCACTCCATCCCGATCCGAGGGTTCTGCATAGTCACTCTCACAGTCCAGGGCATAGAGTTCAGCGGTTTTCGTCTCTACGTCCTTCCTAACCTCTGTGCTGCACTATTGCTAGGCCTGGATTTTCAGTGCAACCTCCAGAGCCTCACCCTCAAATTCGGCGGGCTCCTTCCACCCCTTGCTGTGTGCGGCCTCACGACCCTAAGGGTCGACACTCCCCTCCCTCTTTGCCAATCTTACTTCAGATTGCAAGCCCGTCGTCACCAGGAGCAGACGGTACAGCACCCAGGACAAGACCTTCATCAGGTCCGAGGTCGAGCGGCTGCTTCGGGAGGGTGTCATCGAGGCCAGCAACAGCCCCTGGAGCCCAAGTGGTAGTCATTAAAACTGGGGAGAAACACCGAATGGTCGTGGACTACAGCCAGACCATCAATCGGTACACGCAGCTCGACACGTACCCACTCCCACGCATATCTGATATGGTCAATCAGATTGCGCAGTTCCGGGTCTTCTCAATGATTGACCCAAAATCCGCCTACCACCAGCTCCCCATCTGTAAATACGACCGCCCATATACTGCCTTTGAGGCGGACGGTCATCTCTACCATTTTCTTAGGGTTCCCTTTGGCGTCACTAATGGGGTTTCGGTCTTCCAAAGAGAGATGGACCGAATGGCCGACCGGTACGGTTTGCGGGCCATGTACCCGTAGCTAGACAATGTCACCATCTGCGGCCATGATCAGCGGGACCACGATGCCAACCTCACTAAATTTCTCCGCACCGCCACTCTCCTCAATCATACTTATAACAAAGAGAAGTGTGTGTTCAGCACGACCCGCTTAACCATTCTCGGCTATGTGGTCCAGAATGGAGTTCTGGGGCCCGATCCTGACCGCATGAACCCCATCATGGATGGAGCTTCTCCTCCCCCACTGCCCCAAGGCCCTCAAACGCTGCCTGGGGTTCTTTTCGTACTACGCTCAGTGGGTCCCAAACTATGCGGACAAGGCCCGTCCACTGATACAGTCCACCCAGTTCCCCCTCACGGCCGAGGCACAACAGGCCTTCGCCCGTATCAGAGCTGATATAGCCAAGGCAGGGATGCACGGAGTAGACGAGACACTGCCCTTTCAAGTAGAAAGCGACACATCAGATGTCGCCCTGGCCGCCACCCTCAATCAGGCAGACCCATGGCGTTTTTTTCCCGCACCCGTCATGCCTCGGACATTTGGCACTCTTCCGTCGAAAAAGAGGCCCAGGCTATCGTTGAAGCTGTGCGGCATTAGCTGGCTGGCCGGAGATTCACTCTTCTCACTGACCAATGGTCGGTAGCCTTCTTGATCACCAACATGCAGCGGGGCAAGATTAAAAATGATAAAATCTTGCGGTGGAGAATCGAGCTCTCCACCTATAATTACGAGATTTTGTATCGCCCCGGCAAGCTCAACGAGCCCCCAGACGCCCTCTCCCGAGATACATGTGCCAGCGCACAAGTAGACCAACTCCGGGCCCTAACGACAGCCTTTGTCACCGGAGGTGACACGACTGTACCACCTCATCAAGGCTCGCAACCTGCCCTACTCTGTCGAGGAGGTACAGACAGTCACGAGGGACTGCCAGGTCTGTGCGGAGTGCAAGCCGCACTTCTACCGGCCGGACCGTGCGCGCCTGGTGAAGGCCTCCCACCCCTTTGAACGCCTCAGCGTGGATTTCAAAGGGCCCCTCCCCTCCACCGACCGAAACACGTATATTGTCAGTGTGGTCGATGAGTACTCCAGGTTCCCCTTCACCATCCCATGCCCAGATATGACGTCCGCCACCATCATCAAGGCCCTCAGCACCATCTTCGCTCTGTTCGGTTTCCCCGCCTACATCCACAGTGACAGGGGATCCTCATTCATGAGTGATGAGCTGCGTCAGTTCCTGCTCAGCAGGGGTATCGCCTCCAGCAGAACGACGAGCTACAACCCCCGTGGAAACAGGCAAGTAGAAAGGGAGAACGGGACGGTTTGGAGGGCCGTCCAGCTGGCCCTACGGTCCAGGAACCTTCCAGCTGTCAGGAGGTCCTCCCTGATGCACTCCATCCAGTCACTACTGTGCACGCTACGAATAACACACCCCATGAACCTTCCCCAGGAAGTCCACATCCGTGGTGTCGCTCCAGACTTGGCTCACAGCTCCACGACCGGTCCTGCTCCGTAGATATGTCCAACTCCACAAGGCGGACCCGTTGGTGGATAGGGTATTCTTGCTCCACGCCAACCCCCAGTATGCCTACGTTGCCTACCTCGACGGCTGCCAAGATACTGTCTCCTTCAGGGACCTGGCACTGTCAGGTTCCAACCGAACACACTCCCCCGCCCCGGCGTCATCCTCCCCTTCCCCGGTGCTTCCATCATTGTCTCCACCAGGCCCATCCCTCCTTCCCCTGCCCACGCAAGAGGATGACGAAGATTTCGGCACGCTCCCGGAGTCATCTAATAGCAGGCCAGCACCGACATCGCCGCCGCCGTTATGCCACTCCCAGCGGAACGTCAAGGCTCCAGACAGATTAAACCTTTAAGTGGACCTTCAAAATGGACAATTTTTTTGTTTGTTTCTACGACACTGTAAATAATGTTCAGCAATGTATATAGTTCCACACCACGCCTGCCGGACTCATTTTTAACAGGGGGTGAATGTGGTGAACCACTGTACACCTGTATTTGGGGATGTAAGGTAGGACCTGTACTACAGGTTCGCCGGTAGGCCCTGCCGGCTGGCTCCGCCCAGTAGGAGGAGTATAAATATGCATTTACTCCATTCAGAAGCCACTTCGCCAGCTACAGCAGGAGGCCACGCATCTGACTGCAATAAAGCCACAGTTGTACCCAACCTTAGCCTTTGTGCAATTGATCGTGCATCAGGTGAGGAAAGATTTCTTCACTCAGAGGGTTGTGAATCTATGAAATTCTCTACCCCAGGGTGCTGAGAATTTTCAGACATTGAGTACATTTAAGGTTGAGATTGATAAAGTTTTGGACTCTGAAGGAATCAAGGATATGGAGATCATGCAAGCAAATGGATGCCAGGCCAAATATTAGCCAGGAACTTATTAAGTAGAGGAATGGGCTCGAAGGACTGAATGCTTAGTCCTGCTCTTACATTTTATGCTCTTATATTCAGTAAGTTAACCACCTCCAGGCTCAATGTTTACACTAGGCCTTCAGTTCAGGCTTCTTCCTCCAGTGGTGGCTGGGGATCCAGGGGCAGTGGGTCTGGCATATTTCTGCAGGCTGCTACGATTTTTCCTGTCTTCAGCTCTGGTTTTCCCTCAATTTGACCAGGTTCTTTTGCTTTTGTGTTGTTTTACCTGTGTGATCTATAGTCTATTACGGCAAGTGTAAAGACAGGATAAAGTTGAAGTGTTTCCAAACATCTACTATCTTACAGTTGAATGCAGTCATAAATCATTCATTGCGTCGTGCGTCATATTTGAATTGTTCTGATAATTGATTCCAGGTTGTAATTCAACTGCCAATGGATTCCCCCATTTTGTTTCTTAGACGCATTTCACTTGCAAAAAATTGCACTTCTATGCCGCATGAAAAACCTGAAAAAAAGTTCTCCTTTTCTCTCACTTCAGAGCAAATCTCTTGCTTCTTCCCAATATGTGTACTTCTAATATCTCACAAAGGGATTCAGTCTCTTCTACAGACCAACAGAGGCAAAAATTCTCCCTCAAAGCAAATCGGATAGCCAAAGCAGTTTAAAGTCAATGGTATTCTTAAATATGCTTAACAAATTTTGCACACTTACACAAATTTGTTTCTTAGTTTGTTTCCTTAACTCAGACCTAGTTATCGCAAATAGTGACTTTTATGAAAATAGACAGGATTTTCCCATGGGCTGTGGAATCCAGCATGGGGACACCCAAGCCCGCACTTGCCAGCAAAGAGACTGGGGAGCTCCTTTTTCAAAGGTAACCTTCTAATGCCACTTCCATGCTCGCTGCCCAGTTAAGAGTAGCAGGTGGGATGTAGATGCTGCTGGCCTAAACATAGGACCAGGCGCTCTGAAGTATTGACAGCCCCACTGGGGAGGTGGGCGCTGCTCAGACAGGTCAGAGATCAAGAGGGCACCTCAACATGGAGGTGCCTTTGAAGGGGAAATTTTAAAATAAAATCTCAGAAGCCGAGTCAGATCAGAGGGGGAATCCCTCTTAGAGGGATGCTTGGAGGGGCCACGGGGATCTGTTTTCCTGCTATTGCCTTCCTTGGGGGGGGGGTTGAGTCTCTGTCTCTCATGGCCCCAGACTGAAAAGAGGCTGTCTCTGTTAAGCAGCCAGCTCCTCATGCAGTGGGAAACACCACCACTAGCAAGCTCAAAAAATTAATCCTTAATTGAAGCCTTACGTATGCAAATTGTTTGTCTACCTCTTCTCAGTAGGCATCCCACTGTAGTAGAAGGGTCTGGTGCATATAGAGTTACTGTGGGACTGAGTATGCTAAAAGGATCCCCAATCAGCGCTGCAGTATAATGGCCCCCAGCCCCCATCAAGGATTTAACAGGGGCTTCCCGCCACCCCCCCCCTGACAATCGTTGGTGGCACCCCCCCCACTCCAAAAATCCTCGCCAACATTGCAATCCCCCACTAACAATGCAGACGTCTAACCCCCCCCCCTCCCCACCACCACCCAGTGCCACTCTCTTTCGACCCAATCGCCCACATCAACATACAGCCCTCCACCATGGGGCATTCCCCCACCAAGGGCTCCGACTAGGATCCACTCTTGGCACTACTCTGGCACAGGTTGGCACAGCCAGATTGGCACAGTGCAGTGCCAGGTGACCCTCTTCCCCCCCGGAGTCGATACATACCTCTACACCAAGGGACAGATCTCACGTCTCACGCCTTGTCAAATGTAGTCTAAACCTCATCGGCTTTAGTAAGAAGAGGGGATCATTTGGCCAGGGAGTTGCCGGGGGGGGGGGGGGGGGGGGGGGGAGCCCTAGAAGCATTTAAATGCATTCAAATGTATTAAAATGAGGTTGATGCCCTTTGTGGGCATGAATCTCATGATGTCACCTGCGAAGGGCAGGGCAATCAGGAAATGCAATCTCTCTGGCGGGAGTAATGGTTCCTGATTGTTATAACCTGTCTGCTTACCATTGGCTGGGGACTAATGACAATCCCACAATCCTGTGGGAGCATGAGCTTCCCCAATAAGGGGGGGCGGAGAAATTATTAGCAGACTCCCTGTATAAATAAAGCTGGCCAGTTTGGAACCAGCAGGAAGGAGTAAGCAGCAAGCGAGGTTGCTGTTGTGTGTATATATGTATGTTATTGTAAATAAATGTTATTTCTTTGTATCCTTGAAACTCGTGCTGGATTCTACGTGGCCCTCAAAACTGGCGATGAGGGCTAAAGTGAATAGCTGTCTACACTGCTGAAGCCACCTCCCTGGATTTTTGTTGGATACAGGTTGGAAGTTGTTTTCTATTACACCATGCCACTGTACGGACGTTTGGATGTTTTTGCTGGAAAGCTGGAACCAGTACGTACAACGGATGTGTTACTATTTCCGGGCAAACAATATCACCAAAAGTGAGTGCCAGGTGGTCATATTGCTCACCGCCTGCGGCCCGCATACGTTTGGGGTGATTAGGAGCCTTACGTACCCAGCTGCGCCGGACACCAAAACGTTTGATGAACTTGTGAATATAGTGGGGCAACATTTTAACCCGACCCCTTCCACGATAGTCCAACGTTACCGGTTTAATACCGCTGAGAGGGCTTCAGGAGAATCCCTTGCCGACTTTCTATCCAGGCTACGCAGGATTGCGGAGTACTGTGACTATGGTGAGACCTTGTCAGAAATGTTACGCGACCGTTTGGTTTGCGGTGTTAATAATTCGGCCACCCAGAGAAAATTGTTAGCTGAGCCAACATTGACTTTTCAACAGGCCATTCAAATAGTATTGTCCCAAGAGAGTGCAGAACGAGGAGTGCAGGAGCTACAGGGAATGGAAGTGCACGCCTTGGGGCACAACCCCTTCCATCCGAAAACGTACCCCCGCACTCCTGCACTGCCTTGGGCGAGGTGACGTCTGGATCGACGCCAGTGGCCGTCGGACATTCGTCCCCGAAGGGAGCCTTCTTCAGAACCAATGGATGAGGAGCTATGTCCGTGTCAGACTTGTAGGCGCTGACCCCGTCGCAGACGCCGGTCTGGGGGCGCCAGAGGCGCCGTCGTTCTGACCGAAACTGGGACCAGCCCAGGGGCCATACCTTCCATGTGGATGAACCTGTGGCGACTACCCCTGAGGCCGTGGAGACGGAGGACGACTGCCTGCAGCTGCATTGTGTGGCAGCTCCCCGTGTGGCCCCCATTAAGGTGACAGTACGGGTCAATGGTCACCCGCTTGAGATGGAGTTGGACACTGGCGCAGCAGTCTCCGTGATCGCCCAGAGGACATTCGATCGCATCAGGCAGGGTATACAGACCCTTACATTAACCGACACACAGGCCAGGTTGGCCACCTACACGGGGGAACCATTGGACATTGCAGGAACTACGATGACCCCTGTTGTTTATGGACGCCAGGAGGGGCGTTTCCCACTTATCGTGGTGTGCGGCCATGGGCCCAGCATGTTGGGTCGGGACTGGTTGCGCCATTTGCGGTTGCAGTGGCAGCACATCCTCCAAACAGTTTCTGGTGCGTTGACTGAGGTGCTAGGACGATACCGAGATGTATTCCAGCCCGGTTTGGGGAAAATAAAAGGGGCTGTAGCCCCTATCCAAGTCGAACCAGGAGCCACGCTATTTCCGGGCGCGACCGGTGCCTTACGCCTTGCTCGAGAAGGTAGAAGGGGAGCTCACTCGTTTGGGAAACTTTGGGTATTATCAGGCCCGTCCGTTTCGCTGACTGGGCAGCACCAATTGTACCTGTAATGAAGCCAGATGCCACAATTCGTTTGTGTGGCGACTATAAACTTACAGTGAATACGGCTTCCCGACTCGACCGATATCCAATGCGTCGCATAGAGGATCTCTACGCAAAGCCTGCAGGTGGACTCTCGTTCACAAAATTAGATATGAGTCACGCCTACCTACAGTTGGAGCTGGACCCTGCCTCCCGACCATATGTAACAATTAATACACACCGGGGCCTGAATGAATATACACGTTTGCCCTTTGAAGTATCCTCTGCCTGCACTACTTTTCAACGCGTTATGGAGGGCATTTTGAGAGATTTACCACGTGTCGCTGTCTACTTAGATGACGTTTTGATCACAGGGACGTCGGAGCAGGAACATTTGGAAAATCTGGAGCTGTCCTTAGACGTTTTTCGGAGACTGGAGTCCCTTTACGTCGCATAAAGTGCGTCTTTCAGGAGAAGGAAGTAGTCTACCTCGGTTATTGGGTGGACCGCGAAGGTTTGCACCCCGTGGCAGAGAAGGTGCACGCGATTCGACAGGCCCAAGCCCCGACGACACTTCGCATCTTCGTTCTTTCCTCGGCCTCGTAAACTAGTACGGGAAGTTCCTCCCCAATCTGGCAACTACGCTGGCCCCGTTGCATTTTCTGCTAAAGAAAAATCACACCTGGATTTGGGGTCAGCCGCAAGAAACCACTTTCCGGTGGGTAAAATGACAATTGTCGTTGTCTGGGTTACTAAACCACTATGATCCTGGAAAGCCTTTGCTCGTCACATGTGATGCATCCCCGTCTGGTATTGGGGCCGTCCTGTCCTACAAGATGGAGAACGGGGCGGAGCGGCCGATAGCTTTCGCCTCCCGCACATTGACTGCAGCGGAAAAAAAGTACGCGCAGATCGAGAAGGAGGGCCTGGCAGTGGTCTTTGTGGTGAAACGTTTCCACCAGTACGTGTATGGCCGCCACTTCACTATCGTGACTGATCATAAGCCTCTGCTGGGACTTTTCAGAGAGGATAAGCCAATACCGCCCATTGCTTCCGCACGGATCCAACGCTGGGCTTTGTTGCTCGCTGCATATGAATATTCTCTGGAGCACAAACCAGGAACGCAGATAGCAAATGCCGACGCACTGAGCCGATTGCCTTTATCGACCGGCCCCATGTCGACCCCCACGACCGGTGAGGTGGTTTCAACCCTAAATGTTATGGACACCTTGCCTGTCACGGCATCACAGATCCGTGAGTGGACCAGACGGAGCCAGTCCTGTCAAAGGTTCGGTACATAGTCCTGTATGGTGGGCAGCATAGACAGCTCCCAGGCGAGTTGCGGACATTTTCCTCCAAACTGTCAGAATTCAGCGTGGAAGGCGGCATCCTCTTGTGGGGGACGTGTGTGATTGTGCCGGAAAATGGCCAGGAGCTGATATTAAGAGACTTGCACAATGGGCATCCAGGTGTGACCAAAATGAAAATGTTGGCCTGGAATTATGTTTGGTGGCCAGGCCTCGACACCGACATTGAGAAGGTGGCCCAAAACTGCTCCATTTGTCAGGAGCATCAGAAGCTTCTGCCGGCCGCGCCCCTACATCACTGGGAATGGCCAGGGCGGCCTTGGGCGCGCTTGCATGCGGATTTCGCAGGCCCTTTCCAAGGATCCATGTTCCTTTTATTAATCGACGTCCAGTCTAAATGGCTACAGGTGCATAAGATGCTCGGCGCAACGTCTTGCGCAGCAATTGAGAAGATGCATTTGTCTTTTGGTACGCATGGCCTCCCCAAGGTGCTGGTCACGGATAATGGCACTCCATTCACCAGTGAGGAGTTTACGAGGTTCATGAAGATGAACGGCATACGCCATATCCGCACTGCCCCTTACCACCCGGCTTCAAATGGGTTGGCGGAGCGCGCAGTGCAGACATTCAAACGAGGCCTAAAGAAGCAGTCTTCCGGATCAATGGACATGAGACTGGCTCGCTTTTTGTTTTCGTATAGGACCAACCCCCATGCGGTGACTGGTGTAGCACCTGCAGAACTCCTAATGGGCCGGAGACTTCGCACACGCCTTAGTATGGTTTTCACAGACATTGTCGCAAAAGTACGCCGCACACAAGAACGGCAGGGACAGGGTTTTTCTCGGCATCGGCCGATTCGGCAGTTTGCACCCGGTGACCCAGTGTTCGTTCGCAATTTTGCTGGTGGTGCCCATTGGGTCCCTGGCATAATCTTTCGCCAAACGGGCCCTATATCTTACCAGGTGCAAGCCCAGGGTCGTCTCCAGTGCAAACATGGAGACCACGTTCGGTCCAGAAGACTATCCCTTCCAAAGATTCCCCGCCCCCGGAGCTCATTTCTACAGCCCCAGAGACCAGAGACAATGGAAAGTAGTCCTCACAATCTTCCTCTGGTGTCTCACTCAAAGCCTGCGCAGGTCGTTACAGAACCGTGTGGAAATAGAGACGCCGAGATGACAGAGGCAGCAGACTCTGACTCCGAGATGGAGACACGGAACGCATCAGAGGGGGAATCCTCGGGCCCACGGGCCGTGGATGTACAACCGTTACGCCGTTCATCACGGAAGCGCCGGTCTCCGTCTTGTTACACGCCGCCCGATCCAGCGCCGCGGGCAAATGGTGTCCGGCCTGCGGCAAAACGAGTCCGACGCCCTCCTTCGCCAGGGTCTTCGGTGGATTCCTTGGACTTTGGGGGGGGAAGGATGTTATAACCTGCCTGCTTACCATTGGCTGGGGACTAATGACAATCCCACAATCCTGTGGGAGTATGAGCTTCCCCAATGAGGGGGGCGGAGAAATCATGAGCAGACTCCCTGTATAAATAAAGCTGGCCAGTTTGGAACCAGCAGGAAGAAATAAGCAGCAAGCGAGGTTGCTGCTGTTGTGTGTGTGTGTGTATATATATACATATATATATATATATATATATAATGTTATTGTAAATAAATGTTATTTCTTTGTATCCTTGAAACTCGTGCTGGATTCTTCGTGGCCCTCACAAAACTGATTCTCACGAGATTCTCCAACCGAGCCACTGATCCTGTGGACGCCAAGTGTCGGCTCAAGATCACGTCCTACAAAGCCATCTTTAACAGACACGATCTGTAACCAACAGCACCTCAACACCCACCACTGGGAAAGTTCCCAGGTGACAAAAATGCACCGGGGCCCCATCCCAGTGTGTCTGCCGCTTTTTTCCACCCCTCAACACCTCCAAACCCATCACACTGGGACCAAGAATATTCTGCCCAGTATCTCAGAACATTTGCAATAGATATAGATGATTTTTCAGAATCTAACAGAAGCCAAGAATAAAGAGAATGGAACAGTGCAAGAGAAAAGAACAATTCAACTAAATGGCCTCATTCTAAAGAAGTAACACCATAAAAAAAAGCTCAAGTGGAAAAGGCACTTGCTTTTGATAGAGTGTATCATAGAAACGTGAGTGATGTCAAAGAGGCAATGACAGAGGTCCTGTTACAAGTTTCAGATTTTCCTTCGAAATTTTTTCAGATCCCGCAATTGTAGCTCAATTTGATGCCTAGGCTGTCATGATATCCACATCAGCATATCGTGGTGCAATCACACACACACTGATGGACAGGTAGTTGGACCAACCAACACACACACAACATCGCAGCCAATCACCAGTGAGAGCACACGCACTATAAAACAGGGAACACCACAGTTCCCGCTCATTCTACCAGGAGATGTCTCAGAGCACAGAGCTCACAGCGTGCCACTCAGACATAGACCATGTGCTGAGTGCCTCACCAAGATAGTGATAGGTCTGGGTCCACAGGTTAGCTGGTGAAGCACGAACCTCAGCCAGCAGTTAGTAGTTGTTATTGTTTAAGACAATAAAACAGAGTTGTACCATCTACAGCCGTGTTGGATCATTTGTGCATCGGAACATCCAACACGACATGATACCAGTAGTGGAAGCTAACCAGCGACTGTGAGACCTACCTGCACCCTTTCAGAAATCCGCCATCCTGCTCCATGGACAACATCAGCCCGCCGCAGCCGCTCCGAATCGCTGGAAATCTTGGCGTCAACTGGAAGCTGTTTAAACAGCGCTTCCAGCTCTTCCTAGAAGCCACAGACAGGGAGAATGCATCGGACACCAGGAAGATCGCCCTCCTCCTCTCCATTGCGGGGCAACATGCCGTCCACCTCTACAACTCCCTGGCATTCGCGGAAGGCAAGGACAAGACAAAACACAAGACGGTGCTTCTAAAATTCGAGGAACACTTCAGCGTGGAAGTCAATGAGAGCTTCCAGAGGTACCTCTTCCAGCAGCGCCTGCAGGGTAAGGATGAGCCTTTTCAATCTTACTTGACACACCTCCGTATCCTCGCGCAGTCCTGCGGCAATGAGGCCACCTCCGACTCCATGATACGGGATCAGATAGTTTTTGGGGTTATCTCGGACACCCTGCGCCAGCAGCTCCTCAAAATTAAGCGCCTCACCCTAGCGACTGTCATGAGACCTGCGTCCTCCACAAGAACGCAACCAGCCGGTACTTCCAAATCCAGGTGTCCAAAACGCCACGGCAGGGGTCCTACGAGGCGGAGCGGGTCCAGTCGATCGAGTTCCTCCAGGCCCGCGGCCCGGACGAGGGCGGCCATTTTGCACGCTTTCCGAGGCCTCCCGCGCTTGTACGCGCCAAAAGAGGGGACGTTGACGCAGAGGGACGCGATGCGCAGGCGCGCTCTATGCAAGACCGCACTGCACATGCGTGTTGGTGCAACGAACACCATGACATCACGATGTGCGGCAACTGTGGCTCCGCCCACACAGCGGCAATGTCTGGCCAAAGCGCGACAATGCCTCCACTGTGGCAGGATGGGCTGCTACGGTGCCTGCTGTCGAGCAGCTCAACCTGCCAACTCGCAATAATTCCGCCAGCCTCGCAGGGACGTGCGGGCTATTCAGCCCCCATACACTGAGTCATATCCTGACAACATGCAGACCAGTGATACCGAAGACAGGGAACCCTTCCGCGTTGCGGTAATCCACAAGAACCGGATGTCCCCAAGTCGGAACCACCAGCTGCTGCCGTGCACAGCATTGATCCGGGCGATGAGTGGTGTGCCACCCTAACGGTCAACCCAAATTCATCGCCCACCTGAGAGCCTTTCTTGTTGTTCCAGAAGTTCTCTCTCGTCGTTTGCTGATTGCATTTGTTTTGTTATTGGCACAACCTGGTTGCTCTGTTGCACCTGACACCTTCCTCTGCATATAGTTTAGTCTTGTGTACATGCTGTAAATATTGCACACACATACTCAGATGCACTCAGTACACACTTCTATTTATTAGCATGTAGGCACATATCCTTGTGAAAAGGGGGGATGTCATGATATCCACATCAGCATATCATGGTGCAATCACACACACACTGATGGACAGGTAGTTGGACCAACCAACACACACACAACATCGCAGCCAATCACCAGTGAGAGCACATGCACTATAAAACAGGGAACACCACAGTTCCCGCTCGTTCTACCAGGAGATAGCTCAGAGCACAGAGCTCACAGCGTGCCACTCAGACATAGACCATGTGCTGAGTGCCTCACCAAGATAGTGATAGGGCTGGGTCCACAGGTTAGCTGGTGAAGCACGAACCTCAGCCAGCAGTTAGTAGTTGTTATTGTTTAAGACAATAAAACAGAGTTGTACCATCTACAGCCGTGTTGGATCATTTGTGCATTGGAACACCCAACACGACAAAGGCGTGTACCCATATTATGCAATATCTAATGATACGATAATTTAACTCAGGAATTTAGCAACAGTTGCCCTTTTGATCGTGTGTTTTACACATATCTCGGGTGTGCCTATCCAAACTTTCCGAAGATGCACTGAGAGACATATGGCGAGCTGCATCAAATATTAATTAGTAGCTCCTTTAT
This sequence comes from Scyliorhinus torazame, assembly GCF_047496885.1. NCBI lineage: Eukaryota > Metazoa > Chordata > Chondrichthyes > Carcharhiniformes > Scyliorhinidae > Scyliorhinus > Scyliorhinus torazame. The sequence continues at coordinate 30,289,960 of NC_092724.1, forward strand.
TCCAAATGAATGCACAAAGTATCAGTCAAAACAATTTGATTTACTTTCCCACTTAGATTATGGGAAATAAGAATAATAAACCTCTACTCTCTTTCATGGGCATTATCTCAGATTCAAATCAAAGTCCAAAATTCAGCTCCTACGTTTTAGCTTAAAACTCTCACGAGTACATTTTAAAAGATTGTCTGTGTTGTATTTTCATCCATTGAGATACTGACGTCCTCCCCATTAGTGATTTTGTTTTCAATAAGAGACAACAAACTCCTCCTCTCTCCTTAGAAGTTGAGTTTTAAAGGGAGCATGTTCTATTGTTCCCAAAATGGATGGGACTAGCCTGGCTCATGGGCCTGGGATGAGATAATTGACCCTCAGTGCACCAGTTTTACTTGAACTGTGATGTGTGTTATCAGAAATTGATCCATCTGGCTTCAAAACGCATCTCGCATTCCCTGGTGTTTTAACGACTCGCGTGAATTCGAGGACAAAGCCCTTAACATAACTCAATTCCAATTTTCCTTTCTGTGACAGATTTCTCAAAGATTCCAAAACTGACAGGCTGTGATGGTGATGTTTGAAGCAACCTTGGATATGGAAGTACCAGTGAGCTGGGGGATCATGTCATGCTGCACATTCCTTCCTTCAGAAGGAATAAACCAGATAAGTAGAGGTCTGTTCGTCCATCAAGGTAAGGGGTGAATGTCTAGGAGTCACAGTCTGGGGAAAATCTTAAAACACACTTAGAAATGCGTAGGTTAATTGAGGGACAATTTGAAAATGTTTGTAAAATGTGCGCTATGTCTGACAATCTTAAGAGTTCTTTGGAAAAGTAATGAAGCGTGTAGGTAAGGAAATCTGGATTTTATGCATATGATTTTCAAAATGCATTTGATAAGGTTCCATAGAAAGGGCTCATTGCTAAAATTAAGGTTCATCTTGTTAAGTGGAATGTGGTAGGATAGAAAGGAAATAATTTAGAGGGCAAAACACAACTCAATGGTTAATGGAATTCTTTCAGACGGATGGTAGTCTCTCTCAGGGAGTCAGTGTTAACTTTATTGTACTCCTCAGTAAATATATGCAGATAAATGTGGAATCCTGTGTGGTAGTATCAGGTATTGCAGTACCCGAGAGGCTCTATTCCATTGGGTAAGCCGAGCAGTTTACCATTGGCTGTTTGGTATGTGGCTCTGCCCTGACAGGCGGGGTATAAGAACAGGGGCCGTCCCAGCAGCCCTCATTCTGTACCGAAGCTGCTGGGGAACAGATCTAGTCTATTAAAGCCTTCAGTTATGATACAACCTCGTCTTTAAGTTTAATTGATCGTGCATCAATTTAATAGACTACTCTTAAGCTGAAGGAATGGATCTCCGAATCAAGCCGGAGTGTCTACAACTCAGCCCCCACGCGGAGAACTCAGCTGCGATATTTAAGCACTGGCTGGCGTGTTTTAAAGGCTACCTCGAGACGGCTGGAGGCACCCCCACAGGAGAATAGAAACTGCATCTCCTGCACTCGAGAGTAAGCCCTGGAATCTTCTCCCTCATCGAGGAGGCGGAGGACTATGATGATGCAATCGAACTGTTAAAGGGACATTATATACGCCCTGTAAACCAGGTCTACGCTCGTCACCTGCTTGCAACTAGACAGCAAAGCCCCGGGGAATCGCTGGAGGACTTCTACCGTGCGCTACTGGTGCTGGGCAGAAACTGTGGCTGCCCGCAGGTTTCGGGCAGCGAGCACACGGAACTTCTAATCCGGGATGCCTTCGTAGCAGGTATGAGCTCTTCAGAGATCCGCCAAAGACTTTTAGAAAAGGACACCCTGGGACTGAGAGAAGCACGGGCCCTGGCAGGGTCCATGGATGTTGCCTCCAGAAACGCGCAGTCCTGTGCGCCCGAACGTGCGGCGGCCCACTGGGCTGCGTGGCATCCTGCAGCGGCAGCCCCACTGACCCTCCCCGTGTCCCCGCAGGCCTGCGCTGTAAGACGGCCCGCTAACTCCGTTGGGCCCCGATGTTTCTTCTGCGGGCAGGCGAAGCACCCCCACCAGCGCTGCCCAGCCCGCACCTCCACCTGCAAAGGGTGCAGCAAGAAGGGCCATTTTGTGGGGGTCTGCTAAGCACGAGCCATGGCCCCGGTCTCCAATGACTCCGGACCGCCGCGGCAACCTTCCCTTCGGGCCCCAGGCGGCCAGCACTCACCGCCACCCCCCTATCCTAGGGCCACGTCTGACCCACGGGCGCGGTCATCTTGCCCCTCGGACGCCATGCTGGACAGATGGGCGCCACCATTTTGTCCATCCACGCCGCCATTTTGTCCATCCCCGACCACCATGTGTGATCCATGGGAGACGCCATCTTGGATGGGGCCCCAGGCCCCCAGCACGGCCGACTACATGCTACCCGATCACAACCCACAACTGCTCCATCTGGCCTCGGTGACGCTGGACCAAAATCAACCTCGGACACTCGCAACTGCAACGACGACGGTGTTCATCAACGGCCACGAGACGTTTTGCCTGATCGACTCTGGGAGCACGGAGAGCTTTATACACCCCGACACAGTAAGGCGCTGTTCACTTGATACCCACCCTGTAAACCAAAGAATATCCCTGGCCTCCGGGTCACACTCAGTGGAGATAAAGGGGTTTTGCCTAGCAGACCTCACTGTCCAAGGCAGGAAATTCAACAATTTCCGCCTTTATGTCCTGCCGCACCTCTGCGCGACTACACTCCTGGGTTGGACTTCCAATGTAACTTGCAAAGCCTCACCTTTAAATTCGGCGGCCCTATAGCCCCCCTTACTGTCTGCGGCCTCGCGACCCTTAAGGTCGACCCGCCTTCCCTGTTTGCGAACCTCACCCCGGATTGCAAACCCGTCGCCACCAGGAGCAGACGGTACAGTGCCCAGGACTGGACCTTCATCAGGTCAGAGGTCCAAACTACTGAGGGAAGGGGTCATTGAAGCTCGCAACAATCCCTGGAGAGCTCAAGTAGTGGTGGTAAAGACCGGGGAGAAACATAGGATGGTCATTGACTACAGTCAGACCATCAACAGGTTTACGCAGCTGGATGCGTACCCTCTCCCCCGCATATCCGACCTGGTGAACAGGATCGCGCAATACAAGGTCTTCTTCACGGTGGATCTCAAGTCCGCTTACCATCAGCTACCCCTCCGCACTAGTGACCGCATGTACACTGCCTTCAAACAGATGGGCGGCTCTACCAATTTTTAAGGGTTCCCTTTGGTGTCACTAATGGGGTCTCGGTCTTCCAATGCGAGATGGACCGAATGGTTGACCGGTACGGCTTACGTGCAACGTTCCCGTATCTTGATAACGTCACCATCTGCGGCCATGACCAGCAGGACCACGACACCATCCTCCGAAAATTTCTCCAGACCGCAAAAATCCAGAACTTAACGTACAATAAGGATAAATGCATCTTTAGCACCGACCGCCTAGCCATTCTCGCCTACGTAGTGCGAAATGGAGTCATAGGCCCCGACCCTGAATGCATGCGTCCCCTTATGGAGTTCCCACTCCCTCACTGCCCCAAGGCCCTGAAGCGCTGCCTCGGGTTTTTCAGTTATTACGCACAGTGGGTCCCCAACTACGCAGACAAAGCCCGACCCCTAATCCAGTCCACAACCTTCCCCCTGTCGACGGAGGCCCGCCAGGCCTTCTGCCGCTTCAAAGCAGACATTGCAACGGCCACGATGCGCGCCATCGACGAGTCCCTCCCCTTCCAGGTCGAGAGCGATGCGTCTGACGTAGCTCTGGCCGCCACCCTCAACCAAGCAGGCAGACCCCTGGCCTTCTTCTCCCGTACCTCCATGCTTCAGAAATTCGCCATTCCTCGGTCAAAAAAGAGGCACAAGCCATAGTAGAAGCTGTGCGACACTGGAGGCATTACCTGGTCGGCAGGAGATTCACTCTCCTCACTGACCAACGGTCGGTGGCGTTCATGTTTGATAATGTACAGCGGGGCAAGATAAAGAACGACACGAGCTTACGGTGGAGGATAGAACTCTCCACCTACAACTACCAGGTCATGTACCGTCCTGGGAAGCTAAACGAGCCTTCCGATGCCCTGTCCCGCGGCACGTGTGCCACTGCACAAGTGGACCGCCTCCAAGCCCTCCACGAGGACCTCTGCCACCCGGGGGTCACTCGCTTTTTCCACTTCATTAAGGCCCGCAACCTGCCCTACTCCATCGAGGAGGTCAGGACAGTCACCAGGGACTGCCAAATCTGCGCAGAGTGCAAACCGCACTTCTACCGGCCAGAGATAGTGCACCTGATAAAGGCTTTCAGTCCGTTTGAGCCCCTCCACCGACCACAGCACGTATTTCCTGAACGTGATGGACGAGTACTCCCGGTTCCCGTTCGCCATCCCCTGCCCCGACATGACCACAACCACCGTCATCAAGGCCCTCCAGGGTATCTTTACACTGTTCGGGTTCCCCGCATACATACACAGTGATAGGGGGTCCTCCTTTATGAGCGACGAACTGCGTCAATTCCTGCTCAGCAAGGGCATCACCTCAAGCAGGACGACCAGTTACAACCCCCGGGGAAACGGGCAGGTAGAGAGGGAGAACGGAACGGTCTGGAAGACCGTTCTACTGGCCCTACGGTCCAGGACTCTCTCCGTCTCCCGCTGGCAGGAAGTCCTCCCGGAGGCCTCCCACGCCATTCGATCGCTGCTCTATACAACTACCAATCAGACACCTCATGAACGTCTCCTTGTCTTCCCCAGGAAGTCCTCCTCCGGGACCTCGCTCCCAACCTGGCTAGCGACACCTGGACCCATCCTGCTTCGAAAGCACGTGCGGGCACACAAGTCGGACCCGTTGGTCGAGAGGGTCCACCTGCTGCACGCTAACCCCCAGTACACCTACGTGGCGTTCCCTGACGGCCGGCAAGATACAGTCTCCCTCCGGGACCTGGCGCCCGCCGGAACCCCACGCGCACCCGAACCATTACCCCCACACCCTCCCCCCCCCCCCCCCCCACAGCACCTCACTGGGGGGTCGGTCCTCCCGCCGCTCCTACCTAGGCCATCCCACCCACCGACGCCCTCTACAGGCGCCCCCTCTCGTGTCAACCGTTTGCCCCTCCAGCGCCGTCTAGGGGTGACGAACCTGCCATGGACGACAAAGCCACGGTCCCGGAGCCGCAGATGCCCGGACCCCCACCAGAATCACCACAGAGGCTCAGACGATCCAGGAGGACGACCAGGCCACCCGACCGACTGATTGCTACACTGTAACTGTAAATGAACACTGACTGTATATATCTTCCATGCATGTAAATACTCACGGTACCTCCATATCTGATCATACCATGTTAAATGCAATTGTAACCACTGGCCACCACCCCCGCCAGACTCTTTTTTAACAGGGGGTGAATGTGGTAGTATCAGGTATTGCAGTACCCGAGAGGCTTTAGACCATTGGGTAAGCCTCGCAGTTTACCATTGGCTGTTTGGTATGTGGCTCCGCCCTGACAGGCAGGGTATAAGAACAGGTGCCGTCCCAGCAGCCCTCATTCTGTACCGAAGCTGCTGGGGAACAGATCTAGTCTATTAAAGCCTTCAGTTATGATACAACCTCGCCTTTGAGTTTAATTGATCATGCATCATCCTGAAAAGGTGATGCACTCCGAATCATAGGCCAAAACCTTCCACCCTCATTCGCGGCTGGGATTTTCGGTGTCGCTGACAGTGAATAGAGTCTTTGCTGGAACGTCAAATTTTTCGTTCATGCCCACAACGGGTCCCACCATGGACGAGAGTGCCGAATCCTGCTCATAGAATACTTACAACACAAAAGGAAGCCACTGGGCTCATTGTGTTGAAGCCGGCTTTCTTGTGGGACCAAGTCAGTTATTCCCACTCCCCCGCCTTCCGCAGTAACCCTGGAAATCTTCTCTCTTCCAAATGAAACTGCCTCCACCAAATGCTCGGGCAGTGCATTCCAGATCCTAACTCGTCGCTGGATAAAAATGTTTTTTGTCCCGTCACCTCTGATTCTTTTGTCAATCACCTGACATCAACATACATTGATGCTCGGCCCTTCCACCACATTTGTGCTCGGCCCTTCCACCAATGGTAACACTCTTTTCTTATCTACCCTGTCCGGATCTTTCATGATTTTGAATACTTCTTTCAAAGCTGCTCACAACCTTCTCTTCTTTAACGGCAGTTCCAACTTCATCAATCTAGCCACATGCGGAAGTCTTAATTTCATTCCCAAACCATTCTCATAAAACCTTTCTGCACCCTAACCGATGCATTCATAGCCTTCCTAAAGCTTGGTGCCCAGGTATGGATACAGTACTCCAATTAAGGCCAAAACAGTGGATGGAATTTTCCATTCTCTCGACAGAGTGTTTGCTGAGGCGCAAACTCTGGTATACATCTCGAAGCTGGGTTTTCGCTCCAGATAATCCCGCTGAAAATATCTGGAGGCGTGGCTCACACTGAGGCAGTGTCGGAAAATGCTGGCAGTTGGGAATCCCGAGATCGGGACACCCTTTCTAAAGGGTGCCCCCATCTCCAAAAGGCTACACAGGAACCCCCCCCCCCCCCTCCTCCCACACAGACATGTAGACACCCCTCACGGACACGGGGGGGCGGGGGGGGGGGGGGGGGCAGGTTCAATTCCAGCCTCGGGTGACTGTCTATATGGAGTTTGCACATTCTCCCCATGTTTGCGCGGATTTCTTCTGGGTGCTTTGGTGGTCTCCCATGGTGCAGGTTAGGTGGATTGGCCATGCTAAATTGCCCCTTAGTTTCCAAAAGGTTAGGTGGGGTTACTGGGTTACGGGGATAGGGTGGAGGCGTAGGGTGCTCTTTCCGATGGCTAGTGCAAATCGGATGGGCCAAATGACCTCCTTGTGCACTGTAAATTCTATGATTCTCTGACTCTATTCCTCCATCTGTAAAATGGAGGAGGACTAAAATATTTTAAGGGGGAAGAGGTTTTTAAAAAAAAATTCTGGACGAAAAAGCAGCTTAAGGTATAGTTAGCCAATCCAGGAGAATTAATGACAGGCCTAGCCTATTGTAGCAGACAGACATTAGGAAGATACAAAACATCCAGTCGGTGGTGGAAATTTACCACCCGCTAGGCCCAAGGTAAGTCTAAGGAAGTCAAAAGGTTTTGAGATTAGGGAATCCAGGTAGGGGAAATTGACAATTTTCTTGTGGGTCTCTGAGACGCATAGATATCTGGGTGGCATGGTGGCACAGTGCTGCCTCGCAGCGCCAGGGACTCGGGTTCGATTCTGACCTCGGGTCACTGTCTGTGTGGAGTTTGCACGTTCTCCCCGTGTCTGCGTGGGTTTTCTCCAAAAATGTGTTGGTTCGGTGGATTATCTAAGCTAAATTGCCCCTAGTGTGGTTATGGGGATAGGGTGGAGATTGGGCTGAGGAAGGGTGCTCCTTCAAACAGCTGGGGTAGACTGGATGGGCCGAATAGCTTCCCACTGCACTGTAGGGATTTCATGATTCAATTCTATATGAGCATGCCACCTCATGGCCAGGATTTTCTGTTGCGAGTCTGCCCCGCTACTGCTTCTAGGGAGAATGGAGAATTTGGCACTCAATCAAATCTCCCATTCAAAGCAGGGGAACCAGAGAATCAGGCGTTTTAAAGCAGCCTGCCTTTCAGAAATGTGGGAAGGACATGGCAAGAATTCAGAAGGGAAAAGGGCAGCACGGTAGCATTGTGGATAGCACAATTTCTTCACAGCTCCAGGGTCCCAGGTTCGATTCCAGCTTGGGTCACTGTCTGTGCAGAGTGTTGCGTAGTGTTGGGTGGGGTTACTGGGTTACAGGGGATAGGGTGGAGGTGTTGACCTTGTGTAGGGTGCTCTTTCCAAGAGCCGGTGCAGACTCGATGGGCCGAATGGCCTCCTTCTGCACTGTAAATTCTATGTCTATGTAAAAAAAGAATCTGAATAACCAGGCAGGGTCAACATGGAAGTTCTTTAACGAAGTAACTTAAACTGTGGATAAAGGGGAACTGATAAATGTACTGAACTTAGAATTCCAGAAGTCATTTGATAAGGTGCCACATCAAAGGTTATTACAGAAAATAAAAGCTCATGTGTAGCAGATAACATATTGACATGGATAGAAGATTGGTTTGCTAACAAGAATGAGAGAAAAGGCATAAATGGGTCATTTTGTGGTTGGCAGGATGTAATGAATGGTGTGCTGGTGCCTCCACCTTTTGCAATTTATGTAAATGACTTGGATGAAGAGACCAAAGGTATGTTTGCTAAACTTGAATTATACAAAGATTATACAAAGATAGGTAGGAAAGTAAGTTGCGAAGAGGCCATAAGAAGGTTGCAAAGGAATATATATATATATACATAAAGGGTTTCCGGACAGCGTGGGGTGGCTACAATGGGAATTCCCATTGACAGCGGCCAGAGCGGAAATCCCACCGCCAATGAATTGCGTGCTGCCTCCCGCCGCTGAGAAACACGCGCCTGGGAGGCCAGAGAATTTCACCCCTGGAGTACTGTTTACAGTAGTGGCCTCCATATTGGATTGGATTGGATTGGTTCATTGTCACATGTGTAAAGATGTTGGAAGCAGTTCAGATAAGGTTTACTGCATGGAGTTGGAGGGTTGTCTTCTTAGGAAAGGTTGGACAGGCTTGACTCATATCCACTGGTGGCTTAGAGACAATTTGATTGAAACATATAAGATCCTGAAGGTTTTTGACAAGGTGAAGTGGAAAGGATATTTACTCATGTGGTGGAATCTATAGCTAAATGGTCACTGTTTAAAATAAGGCGTCACCGATTTAAGACAGAGATGAAGAGAACATTTTTCTCTCAGAGGATCATTGAGTCATTGGAAATCTCTTCCTCAAAAGGCAATGAAGTAGAGTCTTTGAATATTTTTAAGGCAGAGTTCGATAGATTCCTGCGTGAAAGATTATCAGGGGTATGGGGGGTTGTGGTTGCAATCAGATCAGCCATGATCTTATTGAATGGCAGAATCATGCATAGGGAGCCAAGTGGCCGATTCCTGTGATGTTCATATGAATCTGGGAAAGATATTTTAGGGAGATGCTACAGAAACTGGAGTGTTTTCATTAAAACTCAAGAACCGATAGAGGTGTTCCAAATTACAACTAGTTTTAATGAAGTAAATAGGAAAAATATAGTTCCACTGATATATGGTTCAGTAATTAAGTTTAAGGTCATTGTTACAAAATGGAGGGAGAATTTAGGAATTTTGTTTATGCAGAAGATTATAACAATGATAGAAGATGGCATCTTGAATTCCCTTGGCGATTCTCGCAAACAAACATTGGGAAAACGCTGAAGAAATGACAAAAAACAATCATTTACCAGTTCCTCTGGGGGTGAAAATATGACGGGACATGAGGGGATGCCTCACTGAATTCTTCCCTGAGATCCACGATTAATTTTAACAGGGAAGTAGGCAACGATTCAAACTAGAAAATTAAAAAATAACAATGCAGTAAAACGTCCCAAAGGTGCTTCACAAGGTTTGATAAAATAAAATCTGACACTGAGCCACATGAGGAGATCATAGAATCATGGGCGAAATTCTCCCCAAACGGCGCGATGTCTGGACTGGCGCCCAAAACGGCGCCAATCAGACTGGCATCGCGCCGCCCCAAAGGTGCGGAATGCTCCGCATCTTTGGGGGCCGAGCCCCAACATTGAGGGGCTAGGCCGGCGTCAGAGGGATTTCCGCCCCGCCAGCTGGCGGAAACGGCCTATGTTGCCCCGCCAGCTGGCGGGGAAATGACATGTCGGGGCGGTGCATGCGCGGGAGCGTCAGCGGCCGCTGACAGTTTCCCGCGCATGCGCAGTGGGGAGAGTCTCTTCCACCTCCGCCATGGTGGAGACCGTTGCGGAGGCGGAAGGGAAAGAGTGCCTCCATGGCACAGGCCCGCCCGCGGATCGGTGGGCCCCGATCGTGGGCCAGGCCACCGTAGGGGCACCCCCCGGGGTCAGATCGCCCCGTGCCCCCCCCCCAGGACCCCGGAGCCCGCCCACGCCGCCTTGTCCCGCCGGTAAATAGATACACTAATTTACGCCGGCGGGACAGGCAATTTATCGGGGGGGGGCCCGCCAACCGGCGCGGCCCGATTCCCGCCCCCGCCGAATATCCGGTACCGGAGACTTCGGCAACCGGCGGGGGCGGGATTCACGGTGGCCAACGGCCATTCTCCGACCCGCTGGGGGGTCGGAGAATGACGCCCCATATCATAGAATCCCTACAGTGCAGGAGGGGGCAATTTGGCCCATCGAGCCTGCACCGACCCTCTGTAAGAGCACTCTACCTCGACCCAGTGCCCTGCCCTATCCCCTATAAAAATTGGAGATGCTTAAGAAGCCAGAAATAGGGGAGTGCAGATGTCTCAGCACATTGTGAGGCTGGAGGAGGTAAGAGAGATGGGGAATCGTGAGGCCATGTAGAGAAAAGGAGACTGAGAAATAAAACGGGAATGAGAGTAAATGGGTTGCTCTTTCACAGATTGGCACAGGAAGGAGAGGTCAAATATTGCATTATTGCAAGCTTACGTCATTTTGCTCCAACTGACTTTGACAGTACAGAAGAAAAGAAAAAAAATCTTTGACCCCTTTTTTATTTCACAAGGTGAATATCATAAATATGCACTTGGATGTGGGCTTGTGTCCTTGCACGCTCACACATACATACACATACATACAAGAATGTATATATGTACACACACAGAAATGCATAAACCTGCAAGAACACTTCTCTTAACATGCAAACTGTCAAGGTAAAGTATCTGACCCTGCAGCCTCCTGAACTGAATATACTTTCTGTGGTAGTATGTATTAGGGGTCATGTGGGACTGTGAAGCCGTGATGCTATTGGCTGACAGATCCCGGGTCCTGGTTGGCTGTTGACTCCTGGCTCCGCCCTGAAGGCGGAGTATAAGAACCCGAGCTTCTCCCCGCCGCTCCATTCTGTTGCTGAACTGCTGGGGACAAGTCTCGCTCAATAAAGCCTCACAGACTTCATCTCTACTCGTCTCTCTTGCAAGTCATTGTGCGCTACAATTTATTGAGTGAGCTTAAAGGACTATGGAGCTCCGGATCGCCCCGGAATGCCTGCGGATCAGCCCCCACGCAGCGAACTCGGCAGCAGTTTTTAAACACTGGCAAGCTTGTTTCGAAGGCTACCTCTGAACGGCCCCCGGCCGGATCACAGAAGACCAGAAAATGCAGGTCCTGCATTCGAGGGTAAGCCCGGAAATTTACCCTCTCATAGAAGACGCAGAGGATTTCCTGACGGCGCTCGCAGCACTGAAGAGCATTTACGTTTGCCCCGTGAACCAGGTCTACGCACGCTACCAACTCGCAATGAGACGGCAAAGTCCCGGAGAATCGTTAGAGGAATTCTACGCCGCGCTGCTAATTTTGGGATGGGGCTGCAGCTGCCCGCCGGTGAACGCGATTGAACACACGGACATGCTAATTCACGATGCGTTTGTGGCAGGTATGAACTCGCCCCAAATCCGCCGAAGACTTTTAGAAAAAGAGTCGCTAGGACTCTCAGAGGCACGGGCCATTGCAGCTTCCCTAGATGTGGCCTCGCAAAACGCCCGCGCCTACGGCCCCGACCGCGCGGCAGCCCCTTGGGCTCCGTGGACCCCCGTCGCGACAAACCCCCCCCTCCCTCACAGGCTTGCGCGGTTAAAGCGCCAGATCATCCCGGGGGGGCCCGCTGCTATTTCTGCGGGCAAGCGAAACACCCCCGGCAGCGCTGCCCGGCCCGCGCAGCTATTTGCAAAAGCTGCGGCAGGAAGGGCCATTACGCGGCTGTGTGCCGGTCCCGGGGGGTCGCCGCAATCCCCGGAGAAGAACGAGCCCAGCGCATCCCAAACGCTCCCCAACCCTCCCAGCGCCCCATGTGCGACCCGCGGGTGCCGCCATTTTGGGTCCCGGCCACCACGAGGGGGGGATGGGCGCCGCCATCTTGTGACTCCCCAGCCACATGCGATTCATGGGGGGGCCATTTTGTCCACCCCCGACCACGTGCGATCCATGGGGGTGGCCATTTTGTCCACCCCCGGCCGCGTGCGATTCATGGACGCCGCCATCTTGGATGACAACAAAGGACCCCCAGCATCGATGGCTCCACGGGGTCCGAAGAAGACGCCGAGACACTACGACCACAACTGGCTTCAGTGACGCTGGATCAATCACGGCCCCGGACGCTCCAGACGACGACAACAACGGTGCTGATCAACGGACACGAGACATCATGCCTGATCGACTCCAGGAGCACCGAAAGTTTCATTCACCCCGACACGGAAGTCCTCCTCCGGAACGTCGCTGCTGACCTGGCTGGTGGCCCAGGACCCATCTTGCTCCGGAAACATGTGCGGGCGCGGCGTACCCCGACGGCCGACAGGACACGGTCTCCCTGCGAGACCTGGCGCCCGCCGGCAACACACACACCCCCCCGACACCGATCATCCCCTCCCTGCCACCGGCGCACCCCGCGACCACCCCCTTCCCGGGAGGATCGGTCCTCCTCCCCTGTCCGCCCAGGAATGAAACAGGAACAAACACCGAAACGCTCCCGGAGACGACAACGCCGGAACAAGCACCTGCACCACCACCGGGGCTGAGGCGATCGACGAGGAAGACCAGACCGCCCGCTCAACTCGTGGCATCGGCGTGACACCAAGAATGTTGTTGGACTGTAACAAAAAATTTTTTCTCTTACTAATATTGTAAATAGTTTCACAAACCTTGTACATAGCCCAGTGTAGGGCGAAAACTGTAATAACATGCCCGAAATTTTCCTCCCAGGACCAGCCTTATAAACCCCTACCACCATGCGAACCACCACCCCGCCGGGTTCATTTTTAACAAGGGGTGAATGTGGTAGTATGTATTAGGGGTCATGTGGGACTGTGAAGCCGTGATGCTATTGGTTGACAGATCCCGGGTCCTGGTTGGCTGTTGACTCCTGGCTCCGCCCTGAAGGCAGAGTATAAGAACCCGAGCTTCTCCCCGCCGCTCCATTCTGTTGCTGAACTGCTGGGGACAAGTCTCGCTCAATAAAGCCTCATCGACTTCATCTCTACTCGTCTCTCTCGCAAGTCATTGTGCGCTACACTTTCTAGCTGCTGCTCCATGCGAGGTGGATAAACTTGAACCTGACCAATTAAAAGCCATTGATGGCAACAGGCATTATACTTTAGGCTGGGAGCACAATATAGATCTGTGAATTTGCACAGTCTTGTTCAATGGACAGAGTAATTCAAAATTTAAGGGTTTCTCAAAAAATTGTTAATTAATATTACATTTTTACTGCTTTCATTTCCTTTTATGCTTATGCTGGTTTGCTTCACGTCTGGAATTTCAAACAGTTTCAGTTTCGCTCCTTGAAACCTATCTCTTTGGCTAAGCTCTAGGTGATCTGACCCACTATCTCCTAATACGGCTCGCTGTCATATTTTACTTTACAATGCAACCCCGAAGTGCCTTGGCACAGTAAATGCGCAACACAAATACAAAATGCTCAATAAGAGAATCATTAGATTTACAGTGCAGAAGGAGGCCATTCGGCCCATCGAGTCTGCACCGGCCCTTACAAAGAGCACCCTACTCAAGCCCATGCATCTACCCTATCCCCGTAACCCGGTAACTCCCACTTAACATTTTTTGCACACAAAGGGCAATTTAGCATGGCCAATCCACCTACCACGCACATCTTTGGACTGTGGGAGGAAACCGGAGCACCTGGAGGAAACACATGCAGACACGGGCAGAACGTGCAGACTCCGCACAGGCAGTGACCCAGCGGGGAATCGAACCTGGGACCCTGGAGCTGTGAAGCAACTGTGCTAACCATTATGCTACCGTGCTGCCCACGGCAGAGGAAGAAAGAATTTCCATCACACAGCAGCATTAAGGCCTCAGGACATTCCAAAGCAATCAATGGCATAATTCTGCAGTGCCGTCACTGATGGTTTAAAAGAAAACAGGGCACAATTCATGCACAATGAGATCCCACAACCACCAATGAGTAGAATGGTCAGATAATCTGTTTGCTGCTGCTGATTGAGGGATAAATATTGGTCAGGGTATTGGGAAGACTCTCTTCTTTCTCTTTGAATACAGTGCCATGGGATCAACCGCATCCACCTAAGAAGGCAGATGAGACTTTAGTTTTACATCTCATTGAAAATATGTCATCTTTGATAAGACGGCATTCCCACTACTGTACTGAAAGGTAAAGTTGGTTTCACTCCTGAGGTTGTAGGAAAACAGGTTTGAATGTGTATCTATGCACAATACACATTCCACTTTTGGACAATTAAGGATCAATAAGGTACTTTTAGTTGATGATTTGCAGTGTGCAACAAAGGGATGATTCTGTGAATGCAGACATTGTGTTACGCACCAGCTGAAGCATGTGGGAGAAACCTGGGCACTTGTCACCCATAGTTTTCCAACCATTAAAATGAGGATGGAAAAAACATGGCCTGATGTTAGGATCCTGGATCAGACCCCAACACCTGTTTTAAATTTGTAGGCTGTGAGGAAACGATACTTCGCTCCAGGAGTGATTCCACTGACAAGTAGAGATGTGGGGCGGGATTCCCCCAACGGGCGGCTACGTGCCGACGCCGGAGTAAAAACGGGAGTGTTTTCTTCTGGCGTCGGCGCCCGTTCCGTGACCCCATTCTGCGGCCCACAGGGGGCTAGGACGGTGCTGGAACAGCCTCCGCCGCCCCAGCTGCTGACCCTGGCCTGAACCCGGCACCGCGGGGTCCGCGCATGCGCAGTTCAGCCGGCGCCAACTAGCGTATGCGCAGTTGTGCCGGCGCCAACTAGTGCATGCGCAGTGGCCTTCTTCTCCGCGGCGGCCCCAACGCCAAATGGCGCAGGGCTACAGGAGCCGACGCGGAGGAAAGGAGGCCGGGGGGCAGAGAGGCCGGTCCGCTAATCGGTGGGCCCCGATCGCAGGCTAGACCACTACGGAGACCCCCCTGGGGTCAGGCGCCCCCCGCACCCCCCCCCCGCACCCCCGCCACAGGCCGTACCCGGACCCTTCAACGCCGAGGTCCCGCCAGCCCACAGTAGGTTAGAACGACATTGGAGGGACTCGGCTTTTTGTTGACGGCTACTTGGCACAATGGCCCGGAGAATCGGCACATATCCCGACCGGTGCCGCGCCGACCATGGCGGTGCCAATGGCGCCGATTTTCCGAATTGCGGAGAATTGCATCCCGGCGTCGGGGCGGCGGGGGGTCGGAGAAACATATGGGGCGGGATTCTTCCGTAATTGGCGGGGCGAGCAAATCCAACGAGATGGAGTGGCGTGAACCACTCCGGCGTCGGGCAGCCCAAAAGGTGCGGAATCCTCCGCACCTTCAGGGGCTAGGACCGCCCTGGAGTGGTTTGTGCCCCGCCAGCCGGCGGGAAAGGGGCTTGGCGCCACGCCAACCGGCGCCGAATGGCCTCCGCCGGCCGGCGAGAGTTGTTATATGCGCGGGAGCGCCAGCGTGTGCTGGCGTCATCCCCGTGCATGCGCAGAGGGCTTAGTTTCTGCACCGGGAATGGCGGACCGGTACAGCCTCCCGTGCAGAAGAATGGAGTGCCCCCATGGCACAGGCCCGCCGGCGGATCGGTGGGCCCCGATCGCGGGCCAGGCCACAGTGGGGGCATCTCCAGGGGCCAGATCCCCCCACGCCCCCCCAAGAACCGCGGAGGCTGCCTGCGCCGCCAGGTCCTGCCGGTAAGGACCTACTCCAATTTACGCCGGTGGAACTGGCAAATGATGGGCGGGACTTTGGCCCATCATGGGCCGGAGAATTCGGGCAGCCCCGGGGCCCACTGAGTCGCGCCGGATCCCGCCATTCTCTGAGGCGGGTGCCACGACTCACACCGGGCTGATTTTTGGGGGGCCGGAGAATTTGGAGGTCGGCGGGGGTGGGATTCACGCCGACCCCCAGCGATTCTCCGACTCGGCGGGGGGGTCGGTGAATCCTGCCCATGAATTGAGATTTCTAGGAAAGATCGTTGGCTGAGAAAGAAGTCCCGTCAAGAAATAACCTTCAGATTCCTTGGGGGGGATTCTCCGCTATCCGGCGGGGCGGGCCGTACTGGCGCCGAGGAGTGGCGTGAACCACTCCGGCGTCGGGCCACCTGGAAGGTGCAGGATCCTCCGCACCTTCAGGGGCTAGGCCGGCGCCGAAGGGCTTGGCACCGCGCCAACCGGTGCCGAAGGGCCTCTGCCGGCTGGTGCGAGTTGGCGCATGCGCGTGTACTGGTGTCATCCCAGCAAATGCGCAGGGGGGTTCTTCTCTGCGCCGGCCATGGCGGACCGTTACACCGGCTGGCGTGGAGGGAAAGAGTGTCCCCACGGCACAGGCCCGCCCACCGGATCGGTGGGACCCAATCTCGGGCCAGGCCACCGTGGGGTCCCCCCCGGGGCCAGATCCCCCCGTGCCCCCCCCTGCCCCCGCCCCCACCCCGAGGACTCCGCAGGCCACCCGCAGAGCCAGGTCCCGCCGGTACGGACCTGGTGTAATATACGCCGGCAGGACTGGACAAAAACGGGCAGTCACTCGGCCCATCGCGGGCGGAGAATTGCCGGGGGGGCCACTGCCAACTGCCCCCGACCAGTGCAATGTGATTCTCGCCCCCGCCGAAAAACCGCTGCCGAAGAATCTGGCAGCCGGCGGCTGGGCAGCGGGGTGGGATTCACGCCTCCCTTTGCCGATTCTCCGGCCCGTCGGGGGGTGGAAGAATCCCGCCGCTTGTTTTTGAGTCAGACTACTGCTTAACCTGACAGCCTTTCGCAAAAGCTTCTGTTCAGCTCCAAGCTCCCCGCAAACCTAAAAACAAAAGGATTAGATCTGGCGCAAACGTCGTTAAGTGTGGAATCCAGATGGTGACGTCTCACGAGATCTCGTTCGATCTTGCGGGCCGTAACGACCGCCAGGAATCCCGGAAGGGCCTCTTGCGGGAACAATCAGCCGCATCCCGATTCCGGCTGCCAGAGAAAAATCCCCGACCTCTCGCTCAGCCCGAACAATATATTGGAGGGTCCCCTGCACCCCTGATGAGCAACCCCAGCCCGATTGCGCATGTGCAAAAAATGGCACCTTGGCAGTGCTAACCTGGCAGTGCTACCTGGGCACTTTGGCAGTGCTAGGCTGGCACTCAGGTGGCACTGCCAGAGCTCCAGGATGGCACTGTCAGTGTACCCAGGTGGCACCAGCAGTGCTAGAGCACCACTCTGCCTAAAGGGCATGCAGCTGGGGGCCTCCAATCCCCTTGGACACCCTCACGAGTGTTGTTCTATCTGGTCCCCGTTTGTGGGGACAAGTACCAACAGCGCCTGCCCGAGATCCCCAAGTTGAAGGGATTGAATCCCAAAGCCTCAGCGACCTCGGGAATCTGCATATTGGAGTAAGGCTTCGCTCAAATCTGCAAATTTGCAAAAAAGTGATCCCACTCATTGTGAGCGGGATTCACCTTGCAACGTCTCGTGAGATTGCATTGAATAGATCCGGATAGATCCTGGAAACGGGGTCTCATGGCTTTCAGCGGCCATGTTGCAGCGCGGTGAGCTGCTTTTCTGACGCAGCGTGGCCAGAGGATCACGCACGTAGTAATTTTTGGGAGAATCGCTCAGACAATCGTAGAATCCCTACAGTGCAGAAGGGGGATGTGGTAGTTTGTGTTAGAAGGATTACGGTACCTGGTAATGCCGGAATACCATTGGTGGAGTATTTACTTGTTCCCATTGGTTAAGCCTGTATGTTAGCTCTGCCCTGCAAGGCGGGGTATAAGAGCCCGTGCCGCCCCAGCAGCTTTCTTCTGTACCTGCGCTGCTGGGGAAACATCTAGCGTATTAAAGCCTTCAATTGTCTCCAATCTCGCTTCTGGAGTTATTGATCGTGCATCAATTTAATATGCTAGTTTTAAAAGAATGGAGCTCCGAATCAAGCCGGAGTGTCTGCAACTTCGCCCCCACGCGGCAAACACAGCGGCAACCTTCAAGCACTGGCTGGCGTGCTTCAACGGATATGTCGGGATGGCCAAAAACATACCCACGGGAGAACAGAAACAACAAATTCTGCACTCGAGGGTGAGCCCAGAAATCTACACCCTCATCGAGGTCGCGGACGATTTCGATGCCGCAATGGAGCTGCTGAAAGGACATTATATTCGCCCTGTAAACCAGGTCGACGCCCGACATCTGCTAGCGACGAAGCGACAAATCCCTGGGGAATCACTGGAAGAATTCTACCGTGCGCTCCTGGTAGAACAGCAGCTGCCCTTAAGTTTCAGCAAATGACCACACAGAACTTTTGATCCGGGACGCTTTCGTTGCAGGTATGCTGTCCCCCCAAATCCGCCAGCGATTGCTGGAGAAAGAGACACTAGGCCTCAAGGAGGCACGGGCCCTTGCCGGTTCCCTGGATGTGGCCTCCCGAAACGCCCGCGCTTACGTCCCCGACCACGCGGCAGCCCCCTGGGCAGCGTGGAACCCCCCCGCGGCCAACCCCGAGGCATCTCCCAAACCCCCACAAGCTTGTGCTGCGAGATGGCCTGGCAAGCCCGGGGGACCCCGCTGCTGTTTTTGCGGGCAAGCCAAGCACCCCCGACAGCGCTGTCCGGCCCGTTCATCCATCTGCAAGGGATGCGGCAAAAAGGGCCTCTTTGTGGCGGTATGCCAGGCCCGGGCGGTCGCTGCGGTCTCCGGAGGCGAATACGGACCGCCACCACAACCCGGGCGCCGCCATCTTCCTCCTTCAGGGCCACGTGTGGCCTCCAGGTGCCGCCATCTTGTCCCGCGGACGCCACATGCGATGGATGGGCGCCCCCAGCCATGTGCGACCAGTGGGCGCCGCCATTTGGATTGACTCTCAGGACCCCAGTTCGGATGACCACACACCGCCCGAAGAGAACATCCAACTGCTGCCAAGATTAGCCTCGGTGACCCTGGACCAGTCATGGCCCCGAACACTCTCGACTGCTACGACGACGGTGCTTATGAATGGGCATGAAACGTCCTGCCTAATCGACTCTGGGAGCACGGAGAGCTTCATACACCCCGATACGGTAAGGCGCTGTTCTCTCCTCGTCCACCCCGTTAATCAAAAAATCTCCCTGGCCTCCGGATCTCACTCAGTAGAGATCAAGGGGTTTTGTGTAGCTAATCTCACGGTCCAGGGAAGGGAGTTCAAAAACTACCGACTCTACGTTCTTCACCACCTCTGCGCGGCCACACTCCCAGGGTTGGATTTTCAGTGCAACCTCCAAAGTCTAACTTTCAAATTTGGCGGCCCTATACCCCCCCTCACTGTCTGCAGCCTCGCAACCCTCAAGGTCGATCCGCCTTCCCTGTTTGCGAACCTCACCCCGGATTGCAAACCAGTTGCCACCAGGAGCAGACAGTACAGTGCCCAGGACCGGATCTTTATTAGGTCAGAGGTCCAACGGTTACTGAGGAAAGGTGTCATTGAGGCTAGCAACAGCCCCTGGAGAGCTCAAGTAGTGGTTGTAAAGACCGGGGAGAAGCATAGAAGCATAGGAAGCATAGGAGAAGCATCGACTACAGTCAGACCATCAACAGGTTTACCAGCTTGACGCGTACCCTCTCCCCGCATATCCGACCTGGTCAACAGGATCGCGCAATACAAGGTCTTTTCCATGGTGGATCTTAAGTTCGCCTACCACCAGCTCCCCAACCGCACTGGTGACCGCAAATACACTGCTTTAGAAACAGATGGGCAGCTCTGCCACTTCTTAAGCGTTCCCTTCAGTGTGTCACTAATGGGGTCTCGGTCTTCCAACGAGAGATGGACTGAATGGTTGACCGGTACAGTTTACGGGCCACATTCCCGTACCTCGATAATGTCACCATCTGTGGCCACGACCAGCAGGACCACGACACCAACCTCCGAAAATTCTTTCAGACCGCAAAAATCCTTAACCTCATGTATAACAAGGATAAATGCATGTTCAGCACCGACCATCCTCGGCTACGTAGTGCGTAATGGAGTTATAGGCCCCGACCCTGAACGCATGCGCCCCCTTATGGAGTTCCCCCTCCCGCACTGCACCAAGGCCCTAAAGCGCTGCCTTGGGTTTTTTTCCAACTATGCCCAGTGGGTCCCCGACTGTGCGGACAAGGCCCGTCCACTGATCCAATCCACAGTTTTTCCCCTGTCGATAGAGGCCCGCCAGGCCTTCAGCCGCATCAGAGCAGACATTGCAAAGGCCACGATGCACGCCATCGATGAGTCCCTCCCCTTCCAGGTTGAGAGCGACACGTCCGACGTAGCTCTGGTGGCCACCCTCAACCAAGCGTGCAGACCCATGGCCTTCTTCTCACGCACCCACCACGCTTCCGGAATCTGCCATTCCTCACTCCTACTGGCCCTGCGGTCCAGGAATCTCCCAGTCTCCCACTGGCAGGAAGTCGTCCCGGATGCCCTCCACTCCATCCGGTCATTGCTCTGTACCACGACAAACCACACACCTCACGAACATCTCCTTGTCTTCCTCAGGAAGTTCTCCTCTGGGACCTCGCTCCCGACCTGGCGGGCAGCTCCCGGACCCATCCTGCTCCGAAAACACGTGCGGGCACACAAATCGGACCCATTGGTTGAGAGGGCCCATCTCCTCCACGCTAACCCTCAGTACGCCTATGTGGTGTACCCCGACGGCCGACAGAATATGTTCTCCCTACGGGACCTGGCGCCCGCTGGATCCCCACACACACCCCCGCCACGAGTCCCACCCTCCCTCCCACCGGCGACCCCACAGCCGCCCCCTTCCCAGGTCAGTCGGTCCTTCCACCGGCCCCGTCTAGGGGTGATGAAGCTGCCACAGAAGCCAAAACCACGCTCCCGGAGTCACAGACGCCCGAATCTCCACCGGCATCACCACCAAAGCTACGACGATCGCAGAGGACGACCAGGGCCCCCGATCGACTAGTTGCTTCATTGTGAAATGTACATCACTGTTGTAAATAGTTAAGATGTAATAAGGCAAAAGGCTGTACGGAGATATTACGGTACCTTCATAAGTGTAACTTCTACCACTTTACCACGTTGTAATATGAAGCCACCACCCCCGCCGGACTCTTTTTAAACAGGGGGTGAATGTGGTAGTATGTGTTAGAAGGATTACGGTACCTGGTAATGCTGGGATACCATTGGTGGAGAATGTACTTGTTCCCATTGGTTAAGCCTGTATGTTAGCTCTGCCCTGCAAGGCGGGGTATAAGAGCCCATGCCGCCCCAGCAGCTTTCTTCTGTCCCTGCGCTGCTGGGGGAAACATCTAGCATATTAAAGCCTTCAATTGTCTCCAATCTCGCTTCTGGAGTTATTGATCGTTCATCAGGGGCCATTCAGCCCATCGAGACTGCACCGATCTTCTGAAAGAGCACCATCCCCGTAACCCCACCTAACCTCCACATCCCTGGACACTTAAGGGTCAATTTAGGGTGTTGTGAATCTGGGCAATCATTCCTGCTGGTTATGTGTAACATGATGTGCAGTGATGTCAACAGAGTGTTTCCATGGGCTTTGGGCAGATCACCATCTTGACTGTATGAGAAACACCCTTAATAAACCGCCCATCATGTTTTACATGAATCCAGAGTGTGGGCATCCCTATACCTTTTCTCTTTTCGGAACAAAGAAATATAGCACTCCCTCTTTCACTGTATGATGCTGGTGTATGTGTCTGTATTATTGCAATTTGGTGTTGTAAATCCTAAACCCTGCCAACATGAATATTTTCCTGTGTCCCATACGAAAGAACAAAGAAAGGTTAAAATACTTTTCTTTCCTAGACATTACTATGTATATTTTACCAAAATGATTCCATAACTGTACTGTAATATTAAATATATGTTGTATTTGTTTAACTGACATTGTTGCTGCAGTTGCAGTCTCCTTTTGTTAGCATCTCCAATGGGAGTAGTATGGGTGTGACTGAAGCAGGTGGAACTGTCCTGTTCTTTACAGCACCAGGCCCGAGTGATTTTACCTCGCAGGCCTCATACGGAACATGTCCATCTCCCAGTCAATTCGCAAGGAACTGCTATCTGTCGAGCGGGCATGAGTGGGACTTTGGCCACAAAGTGCACGCCATCAGATACCCGAAGGAATGCTTTCCTCGAGTTAGGTAAATGGTTTGGAGGAAGGTTGAGAGAGCCTTGCAGTTGAGCTGGGGGTAAGATGCCTGAGGCAGAGGGAGGTCCATGTTTTCCTTTTTCTGGATGGGGAGGAGAAAGCTACAAGGCAACAAAACAAAAATTCTATCAGAAGGTGCCAGTCCTGCCTCTACTGCCCACCAGGTTAGCTGACAGACTACAGAGACATTGCCACTAAGACCTTGTGTGAAAACTACAATCAGGCTCCAAAGGTAATAATCGCGATCAGTATGTTTAAAGGGAAGGCAACAGGATCGAAGCAGGAAGGGCATATGTGTCACCGGACCTCTCAATGTATATTCAAATCTGTCAAAATAACCAAAACTATTTTGCAGATTATAAGATTAGATTGAATGAAAAGAATACTTGGCCTTTTATGGATTAAAACCCTATAATGACTATTATCAATTAGGTTTCTGATAAACTGCTTCGTTAATGAAAACTCCGATTTCTTAAGTTAAGGAATCAAAGGGTTACAGTCAGATCCTGCAGGAACAGCAGAGCACTGCACTACAACTGAGATTGAAAGAGACCAATCTTAATGTACAGCTGAAGACAGGATGTCTGGAGCCAGGTGTCAAGTTTGGTTTTAAACAGATGTGTGTGAATAGCAATCCCATATTAAAGAGGGTTAACTATTTACAACAAGCTATATTATTGAGAGTGCATTAGCGATAGACATGAAGTCCCAGTTAGAATATTTTGCAGGCTAAAAAAAAACACCAAATCCGTCAGAGATACACTTTGATTTGCACAGAATTTGACATTTCCAACATAAATAAACTCTGCCCTTTGCAGAATTGCCTCCATGGTCCATTCTCTATGCTAAGCAAAACAGTGAAGCTTGTTATGGTTGCCACAAGGGCAGAATGTGTGTCTATGAATAGAGATTATAACCGAATGACTGTTTCATACCCTCGTTGTGTATCAGCTCTGTCAGAAATACATGTTAAGAAGCGAATTGTTGGGCAGGATTCTCTGGTTCCCCAGCCGTGTGTTTCTCGGCAGCGTGCCGTTCGCTGGCAATGGGATTCTATCTTCCCGCTGCTTGTCAAAGAGATTTCCCATTGAAACCACCCCACACGGCCGGGAAACCCCCCAGCGTGGGTGCGCTGCGGCGGGAAAAGTGAATCGCAATGGACGGAGAATTCCGGCCATTGTCTTTGGAGCATTTACTGACCAGAATTTATTTTGGATGAAATAAAACACCAGTTTGCAAAGAACCGAAAATTATCTTTGACATTCCTTTCTACCCTGGTAAAATGCATCACGACAAACTGTCAGAAGAGGTACGTGGACTAGCGAGAGTACCATAAAAGTCCTGAGTCGGATGTCAGCAACCAGGAACAAAACTTCAAGGGGGACCTTAAAAAGGGACCCTGCTGCGGAACTCATTCAGCCTGAAGAACAAAGGATCAAAACCGCAAAGCGAGTGGCCCCTGTGGTCAGAATGGTTGGTCGTTTGCCTCAAAGTGTCTTTAAGACAGAAGTTGATAAATTCTTGATTTCTCGAGGAATTAAGGGCTATGGAGAGAGAGCAGGTAAATGGAGTTGAAATCAGCCATGATTGAATGGTGGAGTGGACTCGATGGGCCGAATGGCCTTACTTCCGCTCCTATGTCTTATGGTCTTAAATCGCTACTTGGAAAGAAAGAATTGTTCCTTTTCCTAACAATGCACTTCTGCCCAACCACAATCAGTATATATAATTATGTTTATCATTTTGTCACTATTAACCAAGTAACGGTCTCTTCGTTTGATTGCCACATTAACAACTCTGGAAATATAGCACAAGTTCAGTGGGTACCGACAATCGCAATTTGTATTTGTTAAATATCCTCGTTTCCAAACAGGGCGCCGGTCCTGCCTCAATTTCAATTCTGCTTTCAGAATTTAGCTTGACTTCTTTTATGTGTATAGAACAATCGTAAAACCAACGCATTACCGAGTTTGGGCATCGATATAGAATATTCCAGCAAATTGTAATACAGCCAATATATTTTAAATCTTTGTTCTTCCCACACTGCCAGACACCTCCGTCACAGCAAGTGCAATATCAAGTCAAAATGTACCCTGAACTTGGCTGTATCTGACTAAATGTGCGCTAAAGAAATGCTAAGAAACAAGTCTCCCTCAAGTTTGAAAGATAAATATCGATTCCCACAATTATAAAAGATGCCTGTAGTGTTGGAGCAGAATTTGCAGCAAATTTCAGAATTCTATGAAGAAACTCAGTGATTGTAACAGGTTATGAGCATTTAGTGGAACTTTGTCGCCTCTTAAGTTTGTTATTTCAGTGACTATTTTTCAATAATTAAACAATCAATCGCTGCAGAACATAATGAGTCTTGCTTTTCAAGGACCAATCTTAACCCCAAAAGCAGCTGGATTGGAGTCAGGGGAGTTATTAAAACTTTAAGGAGGTGAAATGGGTCAATGTCAACTATGCCAAACAGACTCAAAATCGGCAGCTGATTTTCACTATACCCAATCCTCTTCACACGGACATTCGTAGAACAATAGTTCCATCTCTTTTTGGAGACTCATTTTCTAGTCTCATTTCTGGGTGTATTTGGCCTGACACTAAACATCTTGGCAATGTTTTCCAAGTCAATGGAAAATAAACTGGCATTGTGTATAACAGGCTGTTAATTTGCTATGAGCCTGCTTCAAGCTTCTGGTATATATTGACTTTGCAGCCCATCGGGACAGTTTGCACCCACGTTCTCCATCAGTGAGAATGGTGGGGCAGGCACAAAATCCCTTGAGATTCTCTGCCCCCACCCCCACCCTGCGGCATGTTTCTCAGTGGCAGGAAGTGGATGGTTGGGCCTAGGAACTCCTGCAGTGAAGTCCTGGAGCTGAGATGGTTGATTGGCCTTTGACAGCCACAACATCTTCCTTTGTGCTAGGTATGATTCCAACCAGTGGAGGTTTTTCTCTTCCATTCCCATTGACTCCAGTTTTGTTCGGGGTCCTTGATGCCAAGTTCGCTCAAGTACAGCCTTAGTGTCAAGGGCAATCGCTCTCACGTCACCTTTGCTGTGATGGAATGCAATCGCCAAATTCCCTGAATCATGATATCATGATAAATACCATTGGTCCACGAAGGAAGAAGCTGCTCGAGACTCATTTTCAAAAACAGCAATATTCCTCCTCGTCACTTAATGCAATGTTGCACATGGTTCAAATGCTTGCATAATTATTGGAACAATAAAGATTCTACCAAGAGATTATTTATGTTCTTATGTTTTCCTAATAAACTGGTTATTTTGAATAGGATCCAAAATATATCTAGTATTATGTCATGTGGGCAGCACGGTAGCACAGTGGTTAGCACTGTTGCTTCACAGCTCAAGGGTCCCAGGTTCGATTCCCGGCTTGGATCACTGTCTGTGCCGAGTCTGCACGTTCTCCCCATGTCTGCTTGGTTTTCCTCTGGGTGCTCCGGTTTCCTCCCACAAGTCCTGAAAGTTGGGTAATTTGGACATTCTGAATTCTCCCCCAGTGTACCCGAACAGGCGCCGGAATGTGGCGACGAGGGGCTTTTCACAGTAACTTCATTGCAGTGTTAATGTAAGCCTACTTGTGACAATAAAGATTATTATTATTATACCCTCGGCTAGTGCGTGGTCAATTCCAGCCCCACTTGGCCTAGAGTCACAACTCAAGTGAAATTAGATGTTATTTTAAAATACCTGAGGTCCTTGGCTGAACCCAACAAACTGCAGGCACCTGGGGCGTCATTCTCCGACCCCCCGCCGGGTCGGAGAATGGCCGTTGGCCGCCGTGAATCCCGCCCCCGCCCCCGCCGAAGTCTCCGCTCCCGGAGATTGGGCAGGGGCGGGAATCCGGCCGCGCCGGTTGGCGGGACCCCCCGCTGGATTCTCCGGCCCAGATGGGCCGAAGTCCCGCCCAGGAATTGCCTGTCCCGCCGACGTAAATCAAACCTGGTATTTACCGGCGGGACCAGGCGGCGTGGGCGGGCTCCGGGGTCCTGGGGGGGGGCGCGGGGCGATCTGACCCCGAGGGGTGCCCCCACGGTGGCCTGGCCCGCGATCGGGGCCCACCGATCCGCGGGCGGGCCTGTGCCGTGGGGGCACTCTTTCCCTTCCGCCTCCGCTACGGCCTCCACCAAGACGGAGGCGGAAGAGACTCTCCCCACTGCGCATGCGCGGGAAACTGACAGCGGCCGATGACGCTCCCGCGCATGCGCTGGGAAACTGACAGCGGCCGCTGACGCTCCCGCGCATGCGCCGCATTTCCGGGCCAGCTGGCGGGGCAACAAACGCCATTTCCGCCAGCTGGCGGGGCGGAAATCCCTCCGGCGTCGGCCTAGCCCCTCAATGTTGGGGCTAGGCCGCCAAAGATGCGGAGCCTTCCGCACCTTTGGGCCGGCGCGATGCCCGTCTGATTGGCGCCGGCTTTGGCGCCAGTCGGCGGGCATCCCGCCGTTGGGGGAGAATTTTGCCCCAGGTTTGTAACTTTAACACAAGTCATCTATTATTATGTACAGTAATACGATTAAACTGACAGAAAAAATGTAACTGACTCTCGAACACCCTTTTTCCAACCCCCACTCTCTGTACACACGCACAGACAAACAACACAGAAGGGAAAAGGTGATGAGAGGTAAAGAAACTACTAATAAAAAATAAATGGTAAAGGATCTTTGATGCACTTGGATGAATTCCAAGTAATGTCTTTCTGGAGTTCGAACTTTGTTTTGGTAATTCTTCTTTCTCGACTTGCGATCATTTTCTCTGGCAAGGTTGTAGATTCAGGATTAATTCAGGTTTACAGCAAAGATGTGCCAGGTACTCACTGGTTTTTGAACAATAAAATAGTTCTTTTCTTCAGCAGCACGGGAGAGACAGAGAGAGACTGTCCTTTTAATTTCTAAGGTCTAATCACTTCTGCCTAGTTCTTTAAAAAAGAATCATGCAGAAACCAATCACTGACAGTTGTCAGGCAGAACACGGTCTCTAGCCAACCCACAAGTTGCCAGCCAACCATTCAAACCGACTTCCTCCAAAGCTGGGTTTTAAGATTCACTCTGTGTCGAAAAATACAAAACCTAGGAACATAATGGCCGGAATTCTCTAGTCATTCACTGGCGGCGCGATTCTCTGGTCGCACTGACAGTGCACACTCGTCCGTGGGTTTCCTGGTGGCATGGGCTGGCTTCAATGAGCAATCCCATTGACAGAGGCGGGAGCAGAGAATCCCGCCACCAGTGAACAGGGTGTCACCTCCCTCCGCCGAGAAACATGAGGTTGGGGACAAAAGAATCCAGCCCACTGTTCTGACAAGCAAGCTGCTTCAACTTGAGTCCTTGTCTCTGTTTCACAACATATCCTAGATTTGTCACTTTTGCTTTGGCAAACTTACCTTTGGTCAGATTGATGACTAAATTGGCCAACTTCAGTTGTTGAAATAACTTCTCAAATTGTTCTACATGCTCCTAGTATCTGTCACTGTAAACTACCATGTTGTCCAAATAGACCATGCAGTTAGGCACCTTAGCCTTGGTACAAGGGTCTCTGACATGTAGCTGGTGCATTTTAAAATCTGAACAGCATCACCTTACACTGATGGAGTCACAAAGGCAGATATCTCTTTAGCCCCGGGCATCAAAGGAACCAGCCAATACCCCTTTAAAAGGTCAATTTTGAAAAGGAATGAGGCACTGCCTATCTTATCGATACAGTCCTGCAACCTGAGAATTGGACACAAATCCATTTAGGTGATGGCATTGACCCTCCAGTAGTCAATCCAGAACCATGTTGTCCCACCCGGCTTAGTGTGGTGAACGTATTATAGTAACCATTCACCACTGTACTACATTGTACCACGCTGTTGCCCATGTGGGCTCCACCTATGGACCATTGTACTGTACTACACGGATTGTATCATGTTGGTGCCCTTGTGGGCTCCACCCCTGGCTCCGCCCCCTTGAGGGAGGTATAAAGAGCAGCTGCCCTGTAGGCGGTTCTCATTGCAGAGCAGTCGCAGGCAGGCACTGTTCTAGTTGATTAAAGCCATTGTTCACTTCAACTCTCTGTCTCGTGTGAATTGATGGTCGCATCAATTTAATCAACTACAACAGTGCCTGCCTGCGACTGCTCTGCAATGAGGGCCGCCTACAGGGCAGCTGCTCTTTATACCTCCCTTCAAGGGGGCGGAGCCAGGGGCGAAGCCAGGGGCGGCGCCCACAAGGGCACCAACATGATACAATCCGTGTAGTACAGTACAATGGTCCATAGGTGGAGCCCACATGGGCAACAGCGTGGTACAATGTAGTACAGTGGTGAATGGTTACTATAATACGTTCACCATACTTAGCTACTAACATGACCGACATACCCCAGCTACTCTTATTCGACTAAATCAAATATTCTCCAACATGTATTGGATTTCTGATTCTATCTGAACCAATTCCTGTGGGTTCAGTCGATGTGGATGCTGTTCTCCCAGGTTAGAGTCACCTACTTCAACATCATGTTCAGCTAATGTAGTGCACCCCAGAGTGTCTCTACAAATCTTCTTATGCATTTTCTGTATCCTTATGAGATATTTTCGTTGCTCTTACTTTAAGTATGCAAACTCGGTATCTAACTGTCGAGGTATTACTGTTTTTTCTGGTCATACCACAGGAGAGTCGCTGTGAACTGTCGACATCTTTCTCGTTCTTTTCTCCAAAATGCAAAACCTAGGAACACAATGTCCTGACAAGCTGGCTGCTTCAGCTCGAGTCCTCTGATGAAAGGTACATTCCGAATATGGATCCCTAGACCAAAAATAATAAAATAAAATGGGAACAAAAGACTCCTAATGGTTAATACACCAGAAATAATAACCTTTATTAGTGTCACAACCAAACGGCGCCGAGGTCCCAGGTTCGATCCCAGCCCCGGGTCACAGTCCGTGTGGAGTTTGCACATTCTCCCCGTGTCTCCGTGTGTTTCGCCCCCACAACCCAAAGATGTGCAGGGTAGGTGAATTGGCCACGCTAAATTGCCCCTTAATTGGACAAAAAGAATTGGGTACTCTAAAAAAAATTTTTTAAGAATTTATTTGTGTCGCAAGTAGGCTTACATTAACATTGCAATGACGTTACTGTGAAAATCCCCTCGTCGCCACACTCCGGCACCTGTTCAGGTACACTGAGGGAGAATTCAGAATGTCTAATTCACCTAACAAGCACGTTTTTCGGGACTTGTGGGAGGAAACCAGAGTGCCCGGAGGAAACCCACGCAGACACGGGGAGAACGTGCAGAGTCCGCACAGGCAATGACCCAAGCCGGGAATCGAACCCGGGTCCCTGGCGTTCTGAAGCCACAGTGCTAACTACTGTGCTACCTTGCCGCTCATTAACAGTGGGTATAGAAACAATGCAGTGTGAGACTCTCTGAAGGTGACAGACCCACTCCACTTTCCTCTTGAGTCAGTTTGGGCCGTGACTCTACACTACACAGGTTTAGCATCAATGCGAAACAGAAGCTACTTCACAGCAATGACAGATGAGTCATGTAAATATCCCCTTTTAGTGACCAAGAAACCTTTTCGACATGCAGATGGAAAGACAACACTATTGTCCTGCTATTGGTTCAATTATTATTTGCATCCTGCTCCGAGAAAAACATGTGCAGTACAATACGGCATCTATTAAAAGGAAGTTTCTATGAGCAAGATTTATTAAAAATTAAATGTGATTTCCCTTGTAAATCCTTTAAAAATTCAGCCATTATGAAATGGTATGACTTCCTGTTTCAAGGTGTATTCAACATCATTCAGGATTAGCATTACTTTGAACAAAATCCAATACACTCAACAAGGCCTTGTTAATAACCAGAAAATGTTAAAAGCTGTTTCTGAAATATCAGCAGAACAATAGCAAAGGGATACATACCTGAAGATTCTTTTATTCCACCATTTGGCTCACTTAGCCAGCCGATCATTACATTTTCTGTTGATTAAATTTTTTTATCAATTAATTGATTACACTCAATTAATCAGCAAAGCCCTAGGAATGCCTATGGTTTTGTGGAAAATACCATTGTGAAAGAAGCATCTCTGCCCAGATTCCTAAACCCAAGAGTGTCCATCAGCAACTCCCAGTGGACCCGCTTAAACTGACATTTTACTGACACCGTGAAAGTATCTCATAATCCGAAACCCACCTTAGGGAGGCTGTTTACAAGAAAACTGTGCACGATTCCCAAACAGGTAGTCACTAAGTGGCAGATTTCCAGCCATTCATAATGTAATATGTTACCAGAGCTCCAATCAATAAGTGATCAGAGCAGCAGTTAAAGCAATAACACGCATATGTTAAAATGCGGTTACCCTTCTTATTAAGGTTTACAGATTGGTCAGAAGTTCTGATACACCGTGCCAAAATAAAATGGAGTGCATTATGAATTTCAATTCATCCGAGAGCTTTCAATGTCCAGGAGTACAGCAGAGCTGTGATTTAATGTTTCCATTACAAGACTTTTCACCTTCTTCACAAATCAGTACTTTTAATCACTTGTACCAAATGTTCTTAACAAAATACGGAAGTGCTTCCAAGTTGCATGCAGAATAAAATTCAACTGGCGAAAATATATACAGGAATATTTATATTATGTATTTGTTTACATATTCCTTACCTCACTTAAATTGCATTTTTAAGGCTCCCTGGGATGAGCAATCACAGCTGAAAATAAATACATTTGTAATACACATGACAACGCAACAGGAGAAGCAGATATGTATGAAATAAGCTATAAATTTATACTCCTTGTTAGCCACTAATGTTAAACCACATGACAAGGTGTATTCTAGTTAAATAACACAGACAATGGTGACAGCATTCATAGTCAAGAGACTACTGTTAAGTATTGGCTGGACAGTTTCTTTCCATTTCTGATTTGTCAACCTGTCACCAGATGCTATTTTTTGAAAATTAAAGAACACACTATTGTAATCTAAAGAAAATGAACATGGTGGTTCTACTTGATGATGCACAAGATCAAATAATGATTTGATGGAGCACCTTATAACTACTGTACCCGCACCTTTAAATAAGTCTCAGTTTTATAATGATCCTCAGAGAACTATTAACTTGACCAATGAAAACATCATCAGCATATCATCAGTGGTTAGCACTGACGGCTCACAGCGCTGGGTTCATTTCCGGCCTTCGCTGAGTGTCTGTGTAGAGTTTGCAATTTCTCCCTGAGTCTGCGTGGGTTTCTTCCAGGTGCTCCGGTTTCCTCCCACGGTCCAAAGATGTACAGGTGAGGTGGATTAGCCATGCTAAATTTCCCCTTAGTGTCCAAAGATTACATGGGGTTACGGGGATGCGGGGGGGGGGGGGGAATTGGGCCTAAGTAGGGAAGTAGGGTGCTTTTTCAGGGGGTCGGTGCAGACTCGATTGGGCGTATGGTCTCTTTCTGCACTGCAGGAATTCTACGGTTTTATATTTACCAGCATAAATGCATTGGGGACATTTGAAGCAGCTTGCTCCTTTTCTTGTCCCTTCGGTTCAGCTGAACCAGAGAGTTCCATGCACACTAGTGGTTCTATTGTTTGGAGTCAGCTTATGTGTAGGCTTGGTTGTTTTGCTCATCTTGTCATCTCCGTGAGAGTGATTTGAGTGTTAATGCTGAGTCCTGTTATGCTAAGTGGGGGCCCAAAGAACTTTATTACTTCTTAACTCCAGATGGAGGCCAAACGTCACTTGCTTGGGTTCACATAACCTCACTTTCTTGGGCCGCATCTGGAGCAGGCTGCAAACCACAAGAGGGCAGGATATACCTTCCTGCAAATCTAGCACAGTTGTGCTATTATTGAGTGCTGTGGACAGCTGTTACTCTCCAACCAGCACTAGATTGGCATTCCCCTAATTTGGAGCCCTGGCAATGAAATCAAGGTGAATAGAGGTAGTACAGGAGAGACAGCAACAGATGTGGAAACAGACCATCAGTAAGTCCACCTGCAGCAGAATCCAGGAGGGTTAACGCAAGACCGGATGTCATACGTGCTACTCTTCACGCACAGTCCATTTCCTAACAAGAAACAACTGCCGGAGAGATGGAAACTGAAGAACACCATGCGATCAGATTATGTTTACATCCTCTGCATTCAGACATTCTACATTATTGTTCTTATATTACTGACCAGAAGTGTGAGAAATGCCAATATCATTTTATATTTTTGCAATGTTAGTTTTCAATTTGTCAGTCTTGTGTGCAAAGGTTGTATGGATTTTGCCAAATCTTCAACATATCAGAATACTAAGCACTGACAAACTAGATGTCAGTTTTGATGTCAAATATTTTGTATGGTCTGGGTATCCATTATTCAGTGAAAATATTTGTTATGTATAGAATTTTGCAATACATGAGAGTTGAATGGATTTGACACAAAGTCATAATGAGATGTTTTGCAAAGCTGCCATTTAAAAATTGCTCGAGCAAACTTCAACAAAATATTTCACATCTGGGCAAATCAATCTGTTGATGTGGTTTTTATTCTGTACAAAACTGTTCCGTTGGCCTAATTTTGTGATATAAATATTCAAACAAAATAGGATCCTCATTCTTCCCCTTTCACCTCACATGATATCCTTTTCGTTCCCTGGGGTAATCTTAAGAGCCTTTGAAAACCGTAACTCCACCCCTTACTGGAAGTTGTGCTATTGTTCTGGTAGTAAGTGACAGTTATGGCACCTGTTTATCCGGTACCTCAAGTAACCACATCACCCGTGCAGCACTAAATTGTGCACTGTCTGCTTCCAATACGCAAGGGCAAACCAAAGAGATAGCAGAGGCACAGAATAACAAACAGGAATCGTTTTTTGAGTTTCGCTTACAAAAATGACAGTCATAGAGTCGGTTCTGTAATGCAGAAATAATTGGCAGGAGTAAAAAATTTTACATTTTCAAATAATCAAAGTGGCTGACCAAATTGCACCTTCCAAGAAAAAAACGAAGAGTGGGGAGATGGAAACATAAAGCATGCTGCTAGTCAAAGTCAGTTGATATCAAATGTCTGACACCCCACCCCCCCTCTCCCACCCACCCACCCACCGAAAGGACATTCAGCCAGAATACATGGGGGACAATTTTCAAGTCGCCCCTGACATGTAAGAGAACCTTTAAGAAATGGGTGTTTATAAATGGGTGTGTGTATAAATATCTGCAGTGAGAGTACCTTTAAGAAATGGGTGTTTACTACTGCAGTGATGTCAGAGAGTGGGTGGAGCTGGGCTGTCTGTCAGCTTTTTACTTTTGTTTTAGGCTGTTTGCTGCAGGGTATGTTATAGTTTTGTTTTCAGTGTTGGAGCTGAAGCCAGGCAAAGCAGGTGTACTGTTGATCTCTCTGACATGAAAAGACTATCTCTTGATCATTTGGTGAATTCAGAATTATAAATGTTCTCAGTAGTGAATGTAAATCTAATGTGCTTCTGTTAAAAGATGTTTCTTTTGTCTTCTGGATGTTGTTTGGGAAGTTATTAAGGATTACATAGTGTTGTATTCTTTGGGGGTTGTATTTGAATTGATGGTTGCTAAGATGTTCACTGTATTTAAAAGGTTAACTTGAGTTCATAGAATAAACATTGTTTTGCTTGAAATAATACTTTTCGATTTCTGCTGTACCACACCTGTAGAGTGGGCCGTATGCTCCCCATACCACAATCTGTTAAAAGTTGTAGGTCAGGTGAACTCTATGACACACTTTGGGGTCCTCTAAACCCTGGTTCATAACAAATTGGGGGCTCGAGGGGGATAAAAGTCTATCTATTGAATTGGCTTAGTGAACTTAAAGACAGTGAGGGGTGAGCATATTGTGGTTGCTTTTCAGGTGTGGTATTCTAGTTTAAGGGGGGAGTGTGTTGTGGACAATGGCTCTTTCAGAGGCTCTGAATTTTTTGGGGGTGGAGACGGTCACACGCAGTACCTTACGGACAGAGACTAAAAGCAGACTGTTAGATTTGGCAAAAACATTGCAATTAACATTACCTGACAAAATGCGGAAAGATGAGGTAATTATGGCAGTGGCTAAACATTTGAAGTTGCCTGAGATACAGTTTGACTCATTGAAAATGACAAAGATTCAGTTACAAATTAAACAAATGGAACATGAGAACGAATTAAAGCAGCTTGAATACGAAAGAGAGGAAAAAGAAAGAGAGAGAGCGGCAAAAGAAAGAAAGAGATAGAGAGGAAAAAGGAAGAGAGAGTGAGGAAGAAGAAAAAAAATTGACTATATTATTATATCTGTTTACATGTGTTGTTTTTTGAAACAAAAGAGTATATTTACTGTTTGCATTTCTTAAAGGATGATGAAAAGGTGAAAAATGAAATCATCTTGAAGTTGATGGGTTGTTTTTTTTTCTTGGGGGGAGGTTTCACCTGAGAGTACCTTTAAGAAATGGGTGTTAATAAATGGGTATGTATATAAATATCTGCAGTGAGAGTACCTTTAAGAAATGGGTGTTTACTAAACCCTGGCTCATAACACCCCTATGATCAGAAATGGGGTGGACTGTGCAAGCTCGCAGAAGGACTGAGCCATTTTCATGGTCGGATCTGATTAAAATCAAATTGCTGAGCTTGGAGCTTTGAGCACATGGGGCAGAGCTTACCATGAGGTAGTGGGACCCAGAGTGCAGGCCTTTTCTTTCCTTCTGCCACAGCTGTGCCTCGTCATTAAGCGTTGTGACTCAAAGGGTGATGCAGCTTTGATGGACAAGATGTCACCATTCTGAGCAATTGGCGGAAAGTTCCTCTCAGTCATCGATGCCAATGCTGCGGTGCTTCAAGGAGATTTTCAGAGTGCCTGAAGCACTTTCTTCGTCCTCCCCTGGAACGTTGGTCAGATCAGGATCTGGAAGGGGTAATAGTTTTTGACCATCTCCAGTATGAGTTTTGCCTGAATGCCTGTAAATGCGGCTTCAAGACGTACTTTACGCATTCATTCGATGGCCCTTCCATTGAATCTGGAGGATGCAATGGAGGAATTGCTCATGGAATTTCTCTCGCAGTCTAATGGGTTGCTAATGCACAGCCCAGGTTTTGTTGCAATACAGGAACATCGCGACAATAGCTGCTCTAAATACATTCAGACTTTTGATGACTTGTGGAGGTCTTTGTTTTTTAGTTTGTAGAAGGCTAATGTGGTGCAGCAAATCCTGTCTCTTCTTTGGATCTCTTGGTCCATGGTAGCCTTTTGATAAAGATGGCTTCCAAGGTATGGAAAATGCTCAACATGTTCCAGATTCACACTTTCAACATATAGGCAAGGTGGAATATTTGGCTGGCAGAGAATGATATAAAAGTTTTGTGTTCAAGAACAAGCCAAGTTTTTAATATGGAATCGAAGATTTCAAGAGGAGCTTGCAAATCACGTCCTGAATGGGCAACGGTACTGCAACCATTTGCAAACTGTAGATTATGTATGTCTATGGAGGTCAGTAAGTTGTGACACGGACGTGACTGAGGTTAAAGAGTTTTCCATCTAGGTGGCATTTAATACTGACACCAGAGGGCAGTTAATCTTTGATGGGGTGAATAGGCACTGTCAGGTAGATTGTAAATAACATGGTGGTAATCACAATGTTTGCTTGACCTCAGCCTGGATTTTTAATGCATCCGTTTCAGGGGCGGGATTCTCCAACCCCCCGCTGGGTCGGAGAATCGCCGGGGGGGGGCGGCGTGAATCCCGCCCCCACCAGCCGCCGAATTCTCCGGCACTGAATATTCGGCGGGGGCGGGAATCGTGCCGGTCGGCGGGCACCCCCCAGCGATTCTCCGGCCCGCGATGGGCCGAAGTCCCGCTGCTGTCATGCCAGTCCCGCCGGCGTGAATCAAACCACCTACCTAACTGGCGGGACTGGTGGCACGGGCAGGCTCCGGGGTCCTGGGGGGGGCACGGGGCCATCTGGCCCCAGGGGGGTGCCCCCACGGTGGCCTGGCTCACGATCAGGGCCTATAGATCCGCGGGCAGGCCTGTGCCGGGGGGGCACTCTTTTCCCACGGCCTCGGCCATAGCCTTCACCATGGCCGACGTGGAAGAGACCCCAACCCCTGCGCATGCGCGGGGATGACGTCAGCAGCCACGGCTAGCGTGGCGCCAAAGGCCTTTCACACCAGCCGGTGGAGCGGAAACCACTCCGGCGCGGGCCTAGCCCCTCACAGTGAGGGCTTGGCCCCTAAAGGTGCAGAGAAATCCGCACCTTTGGGGCGGCCCGAAGCCGGAGTGGTTCCCGCCACTCCATCCCGCCGGGACCCCTCGCCCCACCGGGTAGGGGAGAATCCTGGCCCAGATCTCACACTCAAGTTAGTTACACTCATGTCACCATGAAGCAACTGCAGCTTTGAAGAAAAATCCAGAGCCTCGCGATTACTGAGTCAAAATTGGTCAGATGGATTAATGTAATGATGATCCCTTGACAGTTTTCTTGGATTCGTCCAGCACCGCATGTCAGCAATTCCTCTGGAAGGTGTACATTATTTTTTTTTTACATATTCGTTTGGATATTAAGCAAAGTAGGTCTGAAATAACTGCAAATCAACAATCCCAGCTAATCCTCATGGGTTTAGTTACGTGTTTCTCAGTGCTCACAGCAACTATCTAACTATCTAATGTGACTCCGTTTAGATACAGGGCCTCAGTGGGGAACGTGCGCCTGGGGCCTCACCTAGTCCCGTTTCCTGCACTGAGGAATCCTGCTCACCAAAACCACTCAATGCAGGGAGAGATAAAGACGCCATTGAGTCCCCCATGTGACCCCCTAACCCCTGCAAGCCTCAACTCATTGTAAGGGACCGCCATGAGTGTCGTTCCAGCTGCTCCTTGTTTTTGGAGACCAGTACTGAACAGCAATTGCCTGAGGTCTCCAAGGCGAAGGGGATAGGTCCCAATGCCTTGGTTACCTCTAGGAACTGCATATTAGAGTGAGACTAGCTGTCTCACGCTAATATGCAGATTTGCCATAAAGTAATCCCGCCTATTATGGGGGAGGGCATCACATCGCGAGGTGGCAAGCCAGGTAGCTGCTGTCATTTACCGACCACATTGCGCCACGGCCTGCTGCTTTTTGGCTGCAGCGTAGCCAGTAGATTGCGCCCATTGTTTTATAGAAAGAAATGCATGTGCAAAGTAACTGTTAGGGGTTCTATCTCACAATATAATGCTTGCACAAAGTATGGGCAGGATTTTATGGCCCCTCCAGCCCAGAAGGATATTACGGTCCTGCCAAAGTACTCGGTGATTTAAGTGGCCTGCTGCATCCGCAGGTGTAGACATGTCGTGGTGGGGCATTAATATCTTGGACCTGGAAGTCTTTGTTTAATTTGTTTTGAAATTTCTATTATACACATCAGCTCTAATATTTTTAAATTAAAGAGAGAAGGGAACTGTTAGAAATTGTTGTAATTGCGTGCAAGTGGTGAGTTTTCACTGGAACAATCTAAAAAGGAACAATCTGAAATGCAGGTTGTGGGTGAGGAGGTGTATGCTTGTAACGGACATCTCTGTAAATAAATGAAAAGTCTGCAAAGATTACCTCTAGTCCTATCTTTCACCAAATGGATCTCTGGAGTATAACACCTTCACCAGAACAATTTACATTCTTTGAGTGATGTACAGATAATCCAAAATGATAAATTAAAAGTTAGGGAATTTGTGGGAAAAGTTTTGTGAATTGATGTTGTTGATTTCGGAGATGTTGTTGCCCATGGGATGGAACACCTCATGCAGGAACTGTCCCCGGAAATTACAGCCCCGGACTCTGGAGGACTGAATCGAAAATCACAATTTAAAGAGAAAAAAGGTGTCACAGAACGTCTGGCAGTGGACTGGAAGATTTTCCTGGAGGCCCAGGATGGACATTGCTGCTCGTCCCACCCCCACAAAATCCTTAAAAGCACCAAACTTTAGCAGTTTGGATTGATCTCTAATAGCCCTTCTAATGACCACTTTACAGACAATCCCTGTGGGCAGGACTGAGAGGCATGGGTGTCATGTGGTCACAGTTGAAAATTGCATTGCGATCCTGTGTATGTCAAAGCGTCTTTATTAGGACATATTAAATGAGGCGCCTGCCTCTTTCTAGCAGGTGCCTCCGCTCGGGAATCACAGCAGTCGATTTCCTCGGACCTAGAGCAGTAAGTCGCTCACTCTGGTATTGGTCGTACAACCTTCCCATTCCTTCCAAAACCTCGGGCAGTAGACAGATCGAAATTGAGCTGAATTTTCTTAAATTGTCACAGCCCAATGCCCTCAGCATAGGAAATACATTTGAATCCTTTTTACTTAAAGAATTCCTTCAAGTATTTAATATTATCTCACAAATAATGATATGAAGAACACATCAGGTATTTAACATATAATAAAATGAAAAATAATGCTTTGGATATTTAATGTTATCTAACAAAATTAACAGGGCTGAATTTGATTTTTTACGGAAAATAGCATGACATTTTTAATCTAAAATATGTTAAGTATGTTACCTCTGAGTTTTATAAATTAAAATGTTTTGAAAGGTTTTAATTATTTGCTACGTTGTGGTGCACAGTAATTAGCTTCACTACATTCTCCCATAATCCATTGACCCTCTCACTTTCCCTCCAGACATACACAAAAATATGAAAACAGTATGACCTTTTTGACCTTTAGAGGTCAGCAGAAGCATTTTTACTCTCAGTAAAAATGTAACAAAATTCTAATTTTCTGTTTGTTCTGTCAATTTTCCAGTGTTTTTTTGTATGATCTTCATGAGAAATTAACCATCATTTTTTTTACAAATGATACGGGAGGGAAGAAATATTTGTGATTAGATAAATCCAGAGATCAATATATGGTTACCAAATCTACATTGTTCTTAGTGGAGGCATATTATCTATTTCAAAGCAAACCTATTTCTGATAGAAATCCAAGTGTCTTCTTTGTCCCTCACGACAATGATGATATTTCTAACTGCAGTTCATCCATAGCTATCTAGGGGTCGGCCCCATAAGATATCCCCAGTCTCCTAGTCCAGTCTGACAGGCAGTCTGTCTGCCTTGCATTAATTCACTTCACACTCTTTGCATCGATCCAGGGCTCCCCCAGCGGTGCCAGTGAGCGTTCGAGGCTGCCTGCATGCATACAAACTCACTTACTCAGGCAAATCGATGCCCAAAACCACACATAGCTTGGTCACAGTTCAATGCATTCAAGAACTAGAAAGTGCTGCCCAAAGGGATTTAGGGTTCTGATTAACTCTCTAGTTAACTTAAAGCATGGATACGCAGCCGAAGTCACTTAATTGCATACCCAATACAGTGGAGTCTGGATAAATGCATACCTGATCTGAGCATACATTTCCAATTTATGATTCCCACTCCGTGCCATTAAAGGGAATTCCTGATTGAAGAACAACACTTATTACCTGGTAGTTAGGTATTTATCAAGAATCAGCATGGCTGCAGATCTGAGTGAGTTGGCAAGTGTATTCCAATGCAGAAATCTCTCTTATTCAGCATCAATGAGTACAGCCTGCTCAGATCAATAGCTTATAGCAGTTCTATGTGTTCTGTTCTGAAGAGGAGGACTGAACATAGATTTTGCGATGTGTGCCATTGTGCTTATTCTTATTACGGGGCTGCTGCAAGAGCTATTTGCGAATGTCATTTTAGGCACCAAAGCTGTTCAAGCGTCCAAGCTTTTTGCCAGGGTTTAGTGTTTCAAGCTACGAGTTCACGGGATTTTTTTTGCACATTGCAGTCATGGATTCTGACAGAAATAGTGATTTTTACTGTCATTTATATCTGGAGGCTCTATGGCTGTTAGCATACCTTTTATTTACATTTACCCTTCACTTGCATCCTCATGTGTACAGCCAATTAATTTTCAGGGTCACAATTAAAATATTCACATGATGTTCACAGTGTTGGTTCATCTAGAGTGTGAATATCGTCAGCACAATCGGGAAAATCGTTAATCTGGAAGGGTGACATGGAGTCAAGGTTTTGTTGGGAAGTTTGTTTTACCTCGTTTGGGGATTACTAGCTTCTATGAAGGTAATAAATGTAAATAGCTAAGGGTGGCCATAGATATAGGGCGGATTCTCCGAGCCCGCGCCGGGTCGGAGAATCGCCGGGGGGGGCGCGCGAATCCCGCCACGCCGCTCCGACGCCGGGCTGCCGATTCTCCGCCAACCGGAGAATCGGTGCCAATCACACTGGCGCAGTCGCCGCGGCCCCCACACCGATTCTCCACACTCGACGGGCCGAGTGCCCACCGAGTTCCGTCGAGTCCCGCCGCCGTTGTTTGCGTATGGTCCTACCTGGCGGGACCTCGGCGTTCTGGCTGCGGGGGCCCGCTTGGTGGGGGGGGCCGACTCCGGGGGGGCCTCCATGGTGGCCAGGCCCGCGATCGGGGGCTACCAATTGGTGGGCGCGCTCATTCCAGGGGTGGCCTATGTTCCTTCGTACTGTGCCCCTGTAGGGCTCCGCCATGTCGCCCGGGGGCCGGCGTGGACACAGCCGGGGCAGGCATGCGTGGACCTGCGCCGGCCGTGTAGGGCCGGCTATCGGTGCCGGAGCAGCGCACAGCAATCTGCCGCCATTCTAGACCCCGAGGAAGGGGAGAATGACTGGACGTGGAAGCCCGTTGACGCCGGCGTCGCTCGCGCCAGTTTTGACGCCAGCGTCAACACTTGGCCGGGATTTCGGATAATCCCAGCCATATTCAGCCAATTACTCTACAGAGTATTTTACACCAGTTAGCAGTATCACAGAGACCTGTGCTACCAATTTCCTGTATTAGTGACTAAGGGAGATTGTTCTTTCTCTTTATTTGGTTCAATAGTGTAAAGTGTGTGCAAAGGCCATGGGCACAATTCAACCACCGTGTTGCGCCCGGCGCAGATCTGGGCGTGCTGGGTAAATAGCGGGAAAGGCTAAAATCCATATTCGCGCCAGGTGTGAATCAATTTGCAATTCACCTGACCCGCTCTTGGGTGCGAGTTTCGGACCTCGGGCTGGATACTGCCGGCCTGCCTGCCACAAGAATGCCACGGACAAGACACGGACAATGGAGAAGTCCATTCACCTTGGCGGGATTCTCCGGTCGCCGGGCGGATGCGGCCAGAGTATCCCGCCCCTCTTCCAAAGGTGGCAAGAATATCATTAACCCTCATTTGCATGCATTTCAATCTCATTAGCGAGATGGAAGTTGAATGCAGCAGCCTCCCAGGACCATCCCAGCTCCTAGTGAGAAATCATGCCGGTGTTGTTGAGTACTCCTTTTTAAATGTGTGAAGCTGGCACGGTGGTTCCTGAGGGGAAGTAAGGAGGTAAGTAGCCATATCCATTAGCATTTTTCCAATTCACTGGAACCTTTCCCATGTCCAGGGAATTTTGGAATGTTATTATCTATTTATTTTTTTCACATTTTTATTGGCATTTTCAATTATACACTCTCCGGTGTGCGATTAGGGAAGCGAAAGCTAGGGCGTCGGCCCTCTTCCCCATGTGTAGCTCTGGCTGTTCTGATACCCCAAAGATTACCACTCTCGGGCATAGCTCCACCCTCACTCCCACAACCTTGGACATTGCCTCGAAGAAAGTCGTCCAGAACCCTACAAGTTTTGGACAGGCACAAAACATGTTGGTGTGGCTGGCTGGGCCTCTCTGGCACCGCTCACATTTATCCTCCATCACTGGGAATAACCTATTCATTCAGGTTCATGGATCCACTTTCTCCGCTGCCACTTCCGTTAACACCATAGGATGTAGCCCATCAGGCCCAGGGGACTTGTCTGCCCTCAATCCCAATAGTTTGTTCAGTATTGTTTCCCTATTGATGTTGATTGTTCTAAGTTCCTCCCTTTCTATTACCTCTGAAAGGCATGATTCTATAGGAATTGTACTAGTGTGCTCCACTGTGAAACTGAGACAAAGAATTGATTTAGCATCTTTACTGATGCTTTTGTTACTGATGTGGTAAGCGCTGCATGTAACTGGCACATCACCGCGGGTTAAACACGCTGCAAGTCAATGATGTTCAACTGCATCTTCATTGCCAGTGGACTATGTGGATGCCGGGATTTGGTTCTGGTGAGATTGGGCCGTGTGGGAGGTTCTGCACAGCTGTGGCTCCTGGACGGAGCAAGTCACTGATACGTGAAACAAGTAACGCATTGATAGACAGATACGGTAGCACAGTACTTAGCACTGATGCTTCACAGCACCAGGGACCCAGGTTCGATTTCCAGCTTGGGTCACTGTCCGTGTGGAGTCAGCACGTTCTCCCGTGTCTGCATGGGTTTCCTCCAGGTGCTCCGGTTTTCTCCCCCAAGTCCTGAAAGACGTGCTTGTTAGGTGATTTGGACATTCTGAATTCTCCCTCAGTGTACCCGAACAAGCGCCGAAGTGTGTCGACTCGGGAATTTTCACAGTAACTCCATTGCAGTGTTAATGTAAGCCTACTTGTGACATTTCTTGCGAAATGGTGTATCCCACCAACAGAGAATCCAGCCCTTAAAGTTTATTCTGATCAGCAAAAAAGGGCTGATACTGGATAGATAAGTATGTGATTGTCTCAGGAGCTAGCAATCATGTTGGGATTGAGATGTGAATTTGTGTTAAAATGGGCCATAATCGAAGCTGATTCTCTGGTATTGAATTGCAGGGGTACAGCATTGCTGGAGGTGCATTCTTCAGATGAGAGTTTGAAGCAAGGCACTGAATACTGTAGCCATCGGGGATGGCCACTTACAACCAGGAACAGGGAAGGTCGCAAAGCATAGCGGGAAAAATGGACAATGCGAGATTCAGGCAGGCTCAGAGCCTGAAATGTATATTTGCGAGTGAGGAATCCAGACGGTATCGAAACCCCAACCGCTTAGCATTTGATGGACCAATGAGCATTTGATGGCCCATCTCCGCCAGACAAAGGACTGATGCTTGAGCGACCGGTACAGTCCCAGACATTTCGGCGCCACTCCCTGTACTAGGGAAGCTTAAACAACAGGGTCAATGATCGCTTACGACACGCCCAGCCATCAAGGCACCCGCCCATTTATTTGTTCAAATCGAACATAATGATCAGGGATCACCCAATTAGTGGGGTCCAAACTGAAGGACCGCCCAAAAGAGCGTGAAAACCCCCAAGCATAAGAAGAGAGTCCACCATGTGTTCGGCCTCTTTTGGACCTGGCGCTCCGGCAATGTCCATCTCCAATCGCAGCACCGCCAGAAGCAACTTCAAGTTCATTGGCCACTACCAGACGGATGAGCATAGCTGAGTAGCAGTTACTTCTACAGACCCGATAGATCCAGAATCGAACAACGGCCACTGTTCCTCTGACCTAAGCTGGTGCCTGAAGTTAAGTACAGGTTGGCATAGTCGATAGGACTAGTTTAACTAGTAGTGTTTATGTTGTATGACTAATTGTGTGTGTAAATAAAGTACCCTTGACCTTGAACTAACTAACTGGTGTTTGGCTCTTTGATCGATAGCCGGTTGAACCTTGTGGTGGTATCATTTGATACCTGGCGACTCTGAGCATTAGAATATAGATATCCAAAGAAGAAGGGCAACCTCACTGACTGCCATATTTACAGTAGTTAAACAA
Organism: Scyliorhinus torazame; assembly: GCF_047496885.1. Lineage (NCBI taxonomy): Eukaryota > Metazoa > Chordata > Chondrichthyes > Carcharhiniformes > Scyliorhinidae > Scyliorhinus > Scyliorhinus torazame. The sequence continues at coordinate 30,333,811 of NC_092724.1, forward strand.
GGCAACAATACCTTTCTGTAGTTTGGGCTAGATATTAAAGAGCACATAAGACCATAAGCAGAAGAGGTAATTCGGTCCTTTGAGTCTGCTTCGCCGTTTAATGAGATCATGACTGATCTGATATGACAATCCTCAATTCCACTTTCCCTCCTGATCCCCAGAACCCTTGATTCTCTTACTGATTAAAAATCTATCTCAATCTCAAACATACTGAATGACTCAACCTTCTCAGCCCTGTGCGGTAAAGAATTCCACAGATTCAATACCCTCCGAGAGAAGAAACTCCTCCTCATCTCTGTTTTAAATGGGTGACACCTTACTCTGAGATTACGCATCTGATCCTGGACTCAAGCACAAGGGGAAACAACCTCACAGCATCTACCCTGTCAAGACCCCCGAGAATCCTATTTGTCTCAATAAGGTCGCCTCTCATTCTTCTAAACTTCCAATGAGTATCGGCCCAACCCACTCAACCCCTCCTCATAAGAAAATCCCTCCATACCCAGGATCAACCTAGTGATGCCACATGGCATTTAGAGAATCATTCTTAAGGTGACCACCTCTGACATATTGTGCTCCCTAACTCAAGTCACCCACTTATCTTCAGTTACCATTTCAGAGAAATGGGCCGGAATTCTCCGCCGGCGTGATTCTCCGTTATGCGCCCGGGGGTTTCCTGACAGCGCGGGGCTGCCCCACAATGGGAAACCCCATTGACCGGCCAGCGTAACGGAGAATCCCGCTGGCTGGTCAGGGCAGAAATGTGGCGTGGCAGGGCGGAGAATCCTGCCGAAGGTCTCTATCCAAAACATACACCCATCTAAGGTAATAGAACTCAGGTGGCCAAAAGATGAAGGATACAACACTGAAGCTAACAGATCCTTGGAAATGTTTTTTAGTGCATGAGCTATTTGTTTATGCGCACTGGTCCTTTAAATTTTTTGGTGAGCTGAACACAGGAGCCAACTTTCAGGTTGCCACATGGCCCTGCTGCATCGAGGGAACATTGACTGCAGCCGAGTCTTTACAGACTTGTAAACTTTTATTCTCAGAGATATTACACATCACCCACTTCTAATCCCTCATTCAGTCTGCTCTTTTTACACATGTGGACAGGCATGTCTGCCAATTAATACACACCACCTGAATACATTTAACATCCAGTTAAAACAATTAGCACATGGATCAGCCACAGGAGACTGCACAATCCCTTTTCTTAATGTACCGGAGGAAAAATTACACTTATTTCATAACACGGGACTTTAACAATCTTTTCACAGTCATTAACAATCATAGAATTTACAGTGCAGAAGGAGGCCATTTGGCCCATCGAGTCTGCACCGGCTCTTGGAAAGAGCACCCTACCCAAGGTCAACACCTCCACCCAATCCCCATAACCCAGTAATCTCCCACACAACACTAAGGGCATATTTGGACACTAAGGGCAATTTATCATGGCCAATCCACCTGACCTTCACATCTTTGGACTGTGGGAGGAAACCGGAGCACCCGGAGGAAACCCACGCACACACGGGGAGGATGTGCAGACTCTGCACAGACAGTGACCCAAGCCGGAATCGAACCTGGGACCCTGGAGCTGTGAAGCAATTGTGCTATCCACAATGCTACTGTGCTGCCCTAACAAGACAGTACCAAGCTTTTATTCTGTACTCCCATTATCTCTGTCTCAGTTTTTGACGAAAACTGAAGCTATTGATCTTAATGGAAGAAAATGAAATTTCCTTTCCACTATTGGCTTAACCACATTTAATCTTTTGCCAGACTTTACACACAGGAAATTAAACCCCCCTCAAAACACTGATGAAAGTTTGCAATGTGGGCCTGCCTGGGCTCTTTTTGCACTGAATGATTCCATGAAAGTTGTGCTGTTATGCTGTAAGGATCACCTCTTGCAACTGGTAAACTTTCAGCCACTGTTGTGAACGACCCATAGACTCAGGCACCAAAGGGGAAAGTCCATTGATGCACCTCTCTACACCTTCCTTAAAAATTGATTTTCACTATCCTCCAGTTCTCTTAATGACATTCCGATTTCACTGAGTGACATGAATCCCACCAGGTCCAAGATCGAATTTTGCTCCACAGGACGTAGGAGCAGAATTAGGCCATTCGGCCCATCGAGTCTGCTCCGCCATTCAATCGTGGCTGATATGTTTCACATCCTCATTCTCCTGCCTTCTCCGCATAACCCCAATCCCATTATTAATCAAGAACCTATCTATCCCTATCTTAAAGACACTCAGTGGCTTGGCCTCCACAGCCTTCTGTGAAGTGAAACTCTGATGCGTGAAGAATTTTCAGTTTCGATGAAACCGAAAACAAGTTCAGGAAATGATTGTTGATTTAATTTGCAGGTCAGAAAGTACGGTTTACACGGAGAGGTGAAGTGGAATGTTGGGAGTCGATTTTCATTTTCAGCGCACACATTGGACGAGTAATCAGGAACCCCGCCTGGCATCACCAACAAGAGGTCCAAAGCTACTTTGAGAATCGGATCTCATTTACATTGTCCTCTTCTTCCCATTTCAATCCATCTTGTATGGTTAAATTCATATCATCCAACAATGCTAAATGGATGCAAGTCAGAGTTAAGATCAATGGTGAAGTCCAACTTTTGTTCTTCGTGCTATGTGAACCTCTATCGCTGTACGCTTCTGAGATTAGATAGCACACAGCACTAACAATCTCAAGGTCAGGATTACTAGTGGCTTGTTCACACGTTTACACCGATCCCGTGGGGCTAACTGCTTTATAATTGAGCATATCCTCCTTAAATGGGAAGTGTGAGGTGCACTTGTTAAACATTTTGGAGAATTAATACTGCTTTCCACTTTATTCGCAGTCCCAGTAAATGGGGCTTGTACGCCATGTTGTCCCTGCACAAAATTGTATCAGAGTTCTGTGCATATTGTAGGACCCCTGATTTGCATTAAGGAGCTCCTGCTTATTTCTGGCAGGATCATTGGAACCTACATCCCCTCATGGTGCAGTAGATCTACATTTTACTCCTCACCCAACCCTCCCAAAAATGGAGGTGGTAGAGTGACCAAATGGTTCTGAGATGACCTGCTTCTCCCAGGAACACATCCTGTTCCACTTTGTGGAGACAGTGGTCAATTCTACACTTAATTGAACATTTTGGTTGTCTAATCTGGATCCTTGCAGTCTCAATCAAAGAACAAAGAACAAAGAAAAGTACAGCACAGGAACAGGTCCTTCGGCCCTCCAAGCCTGCGCCAACCATGCTGCCCATCTAAACTAAAATCTTCTACAATTCCCTCTATTCCCATCCTATTCATGTATTTGTCAAGATGCCCCTTAAACGTCACTGTCGTCCCTGCTTCCACCACCTCCTCCGGCAGCGAGTTCCAGGCACCCACTACCCTCTGTGTAAAAAAAAATCGTGATACAGACATGTAACAGTAAAATAGTTGTTTTCTATAACATAAGAACAGGAGTTGACTGTTTAGCCCATTGAACCTATTTCACCATTCAGTTGACTTAGAGCTTGCTTTCACGTCAATTCTGTTACCCACCTTTGACATTCCTTTATACAATTCTATTGACCACAGGTTGAAACATAAAAAGTATGGGTATTAACCTCCATTACAAAAATGAAGATTTACATGGACCTTGCTTTATTTTGCAGGCTTGGGCGAAACCAAGTCGAAATAGTCACGCAAGTGAATGGAATTCGAATAAAGCCAGAAATTACTTGTGTACTAAGTTTGAAGCATTTTCTTCCTAATCATTAACTACAAATTTTAAAAAAGGGAACATGCTGCTTTGTAGTGTGCAACTTCAGCAAAAGTACATTAGTTAGTAGCAATGAAGAACTGCCAGCCAATCATAGGGCATCTACAATATGGATCCTTCAACCTTTCAAGACACAAAATGAGTATAAATCTTAAGCTTCATTAAAGCAGCTGTAGCGTGCTGAATTGCAAGATAGAATGGCTGAATACCAGCAAAAAAAAGCATATCAGTGATGAAGCTCCACTGGATTCTGTAATGATGCATCTCTGACATGTTCATTGCTAACATTCGCACCAAAAAAGCACTGGCAAAGACCATCTCCAAGAGAGAATCTAACCATCTCCCCATGACATTCAGAGGCATTACCATCACTGAATTCCCCGCTATCACCATCCTGGGTTACCACAGATGATGAACTTACCTGGGCCAACGATGAAAATATTGTCGCCCCAAGAGCAAGTAAGAGACTGGATATTCTGTGGTGAGTGACTCACCTCCTGACTCCCTAGAGCCTGTCCACCATCAACAAGGGACAAATCAGGAGTGTGATAGAATACTGTCCACTTGCCTGAATGAGGACAGCCCACATAACACTCAAAAAGCTCAACCACCATCCAGAACAAAACAGTCTGCCTGTTTTGAGAGGCAGCCCATCCATCAACTTAAATATTAACTCCCTCCACCACCTACATAAAGTGGCAGCAGCAGTGTGTACTATGTACAAGATGCACTGCAGCAACTCACCAAAGCTCTTGTCAACAGCACCATCTAAACCTACGACCTCTCCCACCCAGGAGGATAAAGGTAACAGGCTCATGGGAATGCCACTGTCTGCAATCTCCCCCATTTGTTTTGCAAAAATATACTTTATTCATAAAATATCTGAAAGGACATTACAAACATTTCAATATGCCCATCTCTCAAATGAAATAATATTCAACATTTCTATACACTTCACGTTACATTCTGAGATACTTCAATACGAGAGAAGAAATGTTATTTCATTTCAACATGGTCATTGCAGGTGTTGCAAAGGTATTTCATCATAGATTATCATAGAATTTACAGAGCAGAAGGAGGCCATTTGGCCCATCGAGTCTGCACCGGCTCTTGGAAAGAGCACCCTACCCAAGGTCAACACCGCCACCCTATCCCCATAACCCAATAACCCCATCCAACACTAAGGGCAATTTAAGTTGTCCACATAGATCGAGTTGCACCCTGAGGTGCTTCAGTACAATTGAGATACATGTAAAAATCACCGTATACATTCAATGTGAGTTATACAGCCTCAGGGGATTTTACAATTCCCCTCCCCTCAGTTCATTAAGGCTGAAAGGTCTTAGACAGTGACCTTGCCCCATTGCGCCTCTGGGTGGCTGCCCCAAGCTTTAGTGCGTCGCTCAGCATGTAGTCCTGGCCTGTGCCAGTCCGCAACACTCGTCCGGGAACCATTCTTTGCTCTGGAAGACCAACAAGTTTTGGGCAGACCAGAAAGCCCTTTGCACCGAGCTGATGATCCACCAGGGAAACAACTCAGGGTGCAACTTGATGTATGCAAAGAACCTGAATATTATTGCACAAAGCTGAAAGAGTTTGAGAATCTACCACCTGGAATGATAAGGGTGGCAAACACATTGGAACACCACCAATTGCAAGTTCCCTTTTAAGCCACTATCATTCTCAATTCAGTAATCTCTCTGTTTGTCACAACACTTTGATTTGGTTACTGATACAAACCGATACTTAGAGAGAGCCGAGGAATTAATTAAGTTTGTCAATCCACATTCTAAACCTATGACAAGCAATTTATAATCAAGGAAGTTATATTGAAGATGTTACAGTGCAAGCATCCATATATTGCCCACATTTATATCAGTGACACCAGTTAGTAAATATGGCTGGTTCATCAACTTTGATTTTACTTGGCAACATATAGCATTTTGATCACTATACTCAACTTCTGCTATCAATTGCAGATGATTCCATTCTCTACACATGGAAAGTTCTCCTAATACCGGATCAAGTCAAAATCTTCCCTCAGCACTGAAGTATTTTTCTCAGACATAAGACAAACTGACATGAAAAGAAATCTCAACTATCAGGTAACCTCTATTGAAGACCACAAGGCAACATATGGTAGATGGTTAGCACTAAAGCTGTAAACCCTTTCCACAAAAATAAGTATATTGAAATACTGGACTGGGTTTTTTTCTGATTATAGTTAATGAAGTGATCAAATCTTGAGTGACTAGAACCACCATTCCATGTCCAGGCTTTGCTGGACTCAGGAATCCAATGTTAAAGTCAACACGGCCTGAATTCTCCAGCAGTGATTTTTACTGTTCCCACTGGCAACACACACCTGCCTGTGAGTTTCCCAGCATCATGGAGTGGCTTAAATGTAAAATCCCATTGCCAAGCGGCGGAAAGAGAGAATCCCACGACCGTGCGTGCCGTGAGAACCACGCGGCTGAAGGCCTGGACAATCCCACCTCACAGCTCCATTTCAAAGTTCAGTTTCAACAATTTGCACAATGTTTGGTTTTTGGTACCACTAATTCACATCACAATAACCAGCGAACATTCTGAGGTTGAAGAATTCACCTAATGTCATGAAATATGTTAATTGTATAGTTTAGCCCGGCAACAACACAGTTGGACATCTTTTGAAAATATTCATTCTTGGAATGTGAGCATCCCTGGCAAGTCCAGCATTTGTTGCCTGTCCCTAATTGCTCTTCAGAAGGTAGTGGTGAGCCATCTGCTTGGAACATCCGCAGTTCACGTGATGCAGATACATCTACAGTGCTGCTGAGAGAGTATCAGGAGTTTGACCGAACGACAGCTAAGGAACAGTGATGTACTCCCAAGTCAGGATGGTGTGTGGCGTAAAGCGGAGATTGCAGATGCTCTCCAATTAAATCTGAAGCAGGGGTGGGGGTGGGGGGGGGTGGGTCCTCGCTATCAGGCCTTCCACTCAAGATGGCGGCCTGATAGTGGGACATCCTAGTGAATCCCTCGCAATCCTCACCATGCATAAATTTGCATGGCAAAGTATTGGGAATCGCTTCCTGAGTGCAATCCAGGTGCAATTCAACTCCGGCGGGAGAACAGTCTCCCAAGCGGAGAACTTTGCGCCTTATTTTTCCAGCCAAAATTTAACCCTCACACTTCCCTACATTAAAATTCAACTATCACATGACCGTCCATTCCAGCAGCCAGTCGATGTCCTCTTGAAACCTGGCACTATTTTCTTCCTCGTCACATTACTTTCCAAGTTTTGCAGCATTTGCCAGGTTTGAAGTTGTGCTCTGCACAACCAAGTCTAGGCTATTAATATCTATCAAGATAAGTAGTGACCCCACTTTACTTAGTTTAGAATAACATGTTAGAATTTCAAACTTCATCTATCTACCGCAGTGTGTTATATGGAGCTGGGAATGATTAACCGCAGGGCTGGAATTCTCCGATTGTTGCGATTCACTTTTTCCGCCAGCAGCACAGCCCGACCCGCAGGGTTCCCAGCAGTCTGGGGTGGCTTTGATGGGAAATCCCACTGAGAGGTGACGGGTAGGCAGAATGCCGTCAGCAGCGAACGCCGAGAAACACATGGCTGAAGAACGGGAGAATCCCACCCCAGATCTCAAAGTCAAAAAAAAATTGCAAAATTAGATCAAAAGGGATATTCTAGCTATACGTGTATACCATAATGTTTCATTACCTTTCAGGAATTCCCACAGAGTTATTATTTTTTATACTTTCCAAAAATGTTTTTAAAATGCTGATGGAGGATTGGGAAGCAATATTACAACTTGCCTGCAGTCCTGTGTATCGATTGGACCAGGTTGAATCATAAAGCACAGGTAAATATGGGAGAAATACTCTAGGGTGGGATTTTCCAGCCCTTCCTGCTGGCAAGATCTTCCAGTCCCAACAAAGAGGGCTCCCCCAGTGGTGGGTTAATCGGCGGCGCGGCCATCGAGCAGCCTAAATGGCCATTGACTTTGGCGGGACTGGAAGATCCCACCAGCAACCAATGTCAAGCGACCATAATAGGAAATCCACCATGGAGAGTAGGCGTGGGTGGGATGGGGTTGGGTGGGGAGGGGGGGGGGGTGGTTTGGAAAACTCCAGCCTATTTCTTGCCGAGTTTACTTGAACGTTTTTCTGAAAAGACGTGAATACTATTGCATCAGCTCCCCATGTTTAATTTAGGTTCTGGCTTGCTAAAATAAATATCAGGGTTTCTTTTTACTTTTGTGACTATTGTGTCTCGTGTGTCCCAAGCGGACACCAATATCTGTTCAAGTAAACTGCTAACTACTTTGATAATTATGGAGTATACCCTGGCTTATAATTTCAAACGACGTGTCAATAATCATACCTTATGAATCCTAATATACGGAAAATTAGAAATCTTAACTTTTTCATTGGCCAAATTTAATTTGGTTAATTAATTCCCCATGTCTCCAATGTTATATTTTTCTGAATTTGTTTTATATCATCACAAGACTTACCAACTAACACCAGCATATTGACTAATTCTAACATTTTTTTGCTGTCTGATATTTAGATAGAAATGTGCGGGTTAGATGGATTGGCCATGATTTAAAAAAATTCCCCTTCGTGTCCAAAAGGTTAGGTGGGGTTATTGGGTTACAAGGATAGGGTGAAGGCGTGGGCTTGGGTAGGGTGCTCTTTCCAGGGGCCAGTGCAAACTCTATGGGCCGAATAGTCTCCTTTTTCACTGTAAACTCTGTAAATTCTAGAAAATTAGAAAACCTCTGTCAAAAAGAGGATTTTAGCCTGTTTCATGACCTGTTAATGTTGTCTGTAAACATGCCAATGGTTTAGTCAATGCATTTTTAATATTTGGTTCACCAACTAGTTTTATGAATTTGCCAACATAATTTCTATCCCATGTCATCAGGTTGCCAAATCCAGTAAACCAGCTGTTAAAACACTAAAACTAGTCATCAAGGCAGTTGACAGAAAATTTGTCACTACATGGCTTCAGGTAGTTAGAGTCAATGTTCTAAGGGACCTGATTTAGCTCAGTTAATTAGTGTAGAAAACTAATTAATATATAAAGGATAATGGTCGCTGGAAGTGATTGCAAAGTAGTACTCTCATTGATGGCTACAGATAGCATTACAAACAAGCTCTCAACCTCAAAATGAGCTTGCAGTTTTGACATTAAATAATGGCTTGTTTTACACTTTATATAATCACATTCTTCAAGGCCTAGAGGTTGCTTCATACAATGATGGTATAGTACCGCACAGAAGGAGGTCATTGGGCCCAATGAGTCTAAGCTAGTTCTTACAAAGTGAAATCCAGTTTGTCCCATGTCCCTGCTCTTTCTCTATGATCCCTGCAAACTTCCTCTCCTTTAACTTTTCATCCAATTTGCTTTTGAAGGCTACATTGAATCTGTTTCCACTGTACTGGGCAGTGCATTCCAAATCCTGCTGCCTACAAAAGACTTTCCTTATGTCAATAACAACAAAGAACAAAGAACAATACAACAAAGGGACAGGCCCTTCGGCCCTCCAAGTGTGTACCGGTCATGATACTACCCTTAGCCAAAACCCTCAGCACTTCCCAGTGCCATATTCCTCTATTACCATCCTACACATGTATTTGTCAAGATGCCTTTTGAACGCCGTTAATGTATCTGCTTCCACAACTTCCCCTGGCAGCACGTTCCAGACACTCTCCAGCCTCTGTATTAAAAAAAACTTGCCTCGCACATCTCCTCCAAATTTTGCCCAACGGACCTTAAACCTATGCCCCCTAGTGACTGACCCATCCACCCTGCGAAAGAGTGCCTGCCCGCCCACTCTATCCATGCCTCTCATAATCTTATAGATCTCTATCAGGTTACCCCTCAACCTCTGTCATTCTAATGAAAACAGACCATGTCTATTCTGCCTCTCCACATAGCTAACACCCTCCAGACCAGGCAACATGCTGGTAAACCTCCTCTGCACCCTCTCCAAAGCCTCCACTTCCTTCTGGTAGTGTGGTGACTAGAATTATGCACAATATTCCAAGTGCAGCCTTACCACGTTTAATACAACTGTAGCATGACTTGCCAGTTTTTATACTCGATGCCCCGTCTAATGAAGGCAAGCATTCCATATGCTTTCTTGACTACCTTGTCCACTTGTCTTGCCACTTTCAAAGAGCTGTTGACCTGTACGCCCAGATCTCTCTGACTTTCTAAATTCCTAAGAGTTTTGCCATTTACTGTATATTTCCCCTCTATGTTAGACCTACCAAAATACATCATCTCACATTTGTCCGGATTAAATTCCATTTGTCATTTCTCTGTCCAGGGGCGAAATTCTCCCGAAACGGTGCGATGTCCGCCGACTGGCGCCCAAAACGGCGCCAATCAGACGGGCATCGCGCCGCCCCAAAGGTGCGGAATGCTCCGCATCTTTGGGGGCCGAGCCCCAACATTGAGGGGCTAGGCCGACGCCGGAGGAATTTCCGCCCCGCCAGCTGGTGGAAACGGCCTTTGTTGCCCCGAAAGCTGGCGCGGAAATGACATCTCGGGGCGGCGCATGCACGGGAGCGTCAGCGGCCGCTGACAGTTTCCCACGCATGCGCAGTGGAGGGAGTCTCTTCCGCCTCCGCCATGGTGGAGACCGTGGCCCCGATCGCAGGCCAGGCCACCGTGGGGGCACCCCCGGGGCCAGATCGCCCCACGCCCCCCCCAGGACAACGGAGCCCGCCCACGCCGCCTTGTCCAGCCGTTCAAAAGGTGGTTTAATCCACGCCGGCGGGACAGGCAATTTATCGGCGGGACTTCGGCCCATCCGGGCCAGAGAATCGAGCGGGGGGGCCTGCCAAACGGTGCTGCCCGATTCCCGCCCCCGCCGAATCTCTGGTGCCGGAGACTTCGGCAACCGGCATGGGCGGGATTCACGCCAGCCCCCGGCGGTTCTCCGACCCGGCGGGGGGTCGGAGAATGTCGCCCCAGGTCTCCAACCTATTTATGTCCTGCTGTATTCTCTGACAATCCGCAACATTATCTGCCACTCCACCAACCTTGGTGTCATCCGCGAACTTACTAATCAGACCAGCTACATTTTCCTCCAAATCATTTATTTATACTACAAACAACAGAGGCCCTAGCACTTATCCCTGTGGAACACCAGCAGTCACAACCTTCCATTCAGAAAAACACCCTTCCACTGCTACCCTCTGCCTTCTGTGACCGAGCCATTTCTGTATCCAAGTTGACACCTCACCTCTGATCCCGTGTGACTTCACCTTTTGTACCAGTCTGTCATGAGGCACCTTGCCAAAGGCTTTACTGAAGTCCATGTAAACAACATCCACCGCCCTCCCCCATCAATCATCTTTGTCACCTCCTCAAAAAACTCGATCAAATTAAGGAGGCACGATTCCCCTTTACAAAACCATGCTGTCTATCACTAATGAGTCCATTTGTTTCCAAATGGGTATAAATCCTATCCCTGTGAATTCTCTCCAATAATTTACTTACTATCGACGTGAGGCTCACCGGCCTATAGTTTTCTGGATTATCCCTGCTACATTTCTTAAACAGCAGTACCACACTAGCTATTCCCCAGTCTTCTAGGATCTCACCTGTAGCCAATGAGGATACAAAGATGGCACCCCTGCTTTTTTAACTCTGTTTATTAACTCCCTCAGTTCTTGAGAGAAAGCACTTTCTATTTATTCACTCTATCTAAATGCTTCCTGATTTTAAACACCTCTATACAATCTTCTCTTAGCATTCTCTGCTCTAAGAAGAACTACCCCAGCTACGCCATAGTCACCTAACTGATATCCCTCATCGCTGGAACCTTTCTTGGAAATCTCTCCTGTGCATTCTTCAAAGTCTTCCCATCCTTCCAGAAGTGATTTGTCCAGAATGGTATCCAATCCTCCAGCTGAGGTTGAACTAGTACATCACATAGCTTTTACATAAATGTGTGGCTTCTGTACTCTATTGGGCAGGATCTTTCTTCCATAAATAGGGAAATAGAGGTGGGGACTATTTCCAGGTCACAAACTTGCCAATGGGAGATTTTCATGGGCACTTTAATCCACACGAGGCCTACGGGGTTGGAGCAATCAGCCGAGTACAAGCTCTTCTGCTAAGGGGGCAGGGATCCCAAGGACATTCATGATCGAGATCTGTATAAAGTCGGCCAGGTATGGAACTGACAGAGCTGACCTGGCTGGGATCTGATGTAGATTGTAAATATAATTGCTTCGTAATAAACATAATTTTCTTTCACCGACTCGATTTGGACTCGTCTGTGGCCTTCCAAACTGGTGAGGAGGGTAAAATTAGATTACTGTTGATGCTGCTACTCCGTCAGACAAATAACCACCTCCTTTCCACTGCTGGACCAAGGTTTGATTAAAAAAAACATTTAGCGCAAAAATGCCTTTGTTCGAAAGGTTGGACGCAAGCATAGAAGGTAGGACACAGTACACTAAACGCATGCATTACTATTTCCAGGTGAACACTACCACAGATGTGAATCGACAGACAGTGATATTACTGACTGCCTGTGGGACTCATACTTATGGAATGATAAAGAGCCTTAGATATCCCGCAGATCTGGACACTAGGGACTGAATATTTGGGCCGCGCCCACCGCAACATCGCCACAGCTGGGACGGAAACCACGTAAAGATCCGTTGACCTCGGGTGGGAATTACGGGTCAAAGAATCCCGCCCTAGACATTTGAGGAATTGGTAACCATAGTACCACAACACTTCAACACTAAACAGTCTGTTATGGTGCAGAGATGCTGTTTTAACACGGCAGAAAGGAGCCCAGGAGAGTCCGTAACTGAGTTTCTGACGCGGCTACAAAAGCCGGATTTTGTGAATACGGAAATTCTCTTCCTGAAATGCTGTGACATTGCCTGGTCTGCTGCATCAGTAACATGGCTACCCAAAGGAAGTTGCAAGCCGAAACATCCCGAGACCTTCCGCAGGCCATGCAAATTTCATTTTCTCACGAAAGCACTGAGAGAGGGGTGCAAGAGATTGTGGTCAACACCCCAGGACATTCCCTCTTCCAGTGAGCGGCCTCCCTCAGGACTGAAACGCTGCACTGGACCAAGTGCCGTAGAGGCTGGGTTCGTTGATCGAGGATTGAAACGTCCCGACGGGATACCCCCCCCGGACTCTGTAGAGGGCGATCTCCGGCGTTGTGGAATATGTGGACGCAGGCAACGCAGGGAGTGCAAGGCACAAGTTAACAAGTAACCCAGGCATCCCAGTAGAGGCAGGCGTCAACTGAGGGCTCGCACTTTCCAGCTGGACCAGCCAGAAGAGGAGTGCATGCAGCGGCATTGCATTGCACAACCCAGAGTGGCCCCTAACCATTAACCATGCAGATTAATGGCCATCCAATCGACATGGAGCTTGACATGGGAGCTGTGGTTTCCATTATTGGAAAGCAAACCTGTGACAGGATAAAGACGGAGGTGCAGCAGTGAGATGCGGGACACCGACAGCAGGCTAGCAACTACTGCGGTGAACCGTTAGCCATTGCAGGAACCACAATGACTCCAGTAGTTTATGGCCAACAGTCGGTGTGGCGCCCATTGACCATAGTAAAGGGAAACAGCCCCAGCCTGCTCGATTGGTTAAAGCACCTACACCTCGACTGGCATCAGATTTTCCAAATGGGATCTGGGGACCTATACAAAGTGCTAGAGAAATACCGCAAGATTTTCAAGCCCGGACTGGGAAAAATAAAGGGGGCCATTGTGAAAATACAGGTAGACAGGACGCATAACCAAAGTACATTAATGGCTTGCCTGGTCCTTTATGTCTTGTTACTGAAAGTTGAGGCCGAACTAAGCCACCTTGAGGGCATGGCATCATTAAATCCGTGTGTTTCGCCGACTGGGCTGCACCCGTAGTCCTGGTGCTTAAACCAGATAATTTTTTATTTTTAAAAACATTTTTTATTCTCCTCCTTTTTCACATTTTCTACCACATTTACATCCATCAACAATAAACAATAATCAGCAAGATATGTCAGTCCCCATAATAACAACGATCCCATCTACCCACCGACCCCCAAACCTCAACCCGCATGTTTACATAAACAAATGACAAAAAGGAATCAGGGATTACCCATAGTCACCCTTAATCTTACACAGCTCCCCTCTCCCCCCCCGCCCCCCCCTCCCCCCCCCCACCCCAAGTCTCCAGCTCCTCCCGTCCACTGCCTCTTGTAAAACTCCTCCTCCCAACCTCGGTTCCTTCCCCCCAACTTTCCACCCCGGCTAGACCACTCGGACCCTGTTCTGCCAGGCTCCGATGGCCGCAGCCCCTCCCCCCCACCTGACTCCCGTTCAGTGGCCGGCTTAAACCGGCCAGCGTGGAGCCCCCCGCCCGGGTCCCTTTCCCCCTTGCCCGGCCCTAGGAAAGCCCAAAGATCCCCTTTTAGCACACAAACCCCGCAAATCCACCTACACCCCAAAGAGCCCTCATTTCGAGTGAAAGTCCCGTCCCTTCCCTTGTCCAAATATATACAAAATTGGCTCCTTTAGCCTCTACACCCGCGCGCAGTGATACAAAAAAGAAGAAAATACAGTCATGAGGTTACATCGGCACATGGCCATTCCTCAATTTGTCAGTTCTGCCACAGTCCTTCTGCTTTCGCAAACTCCTCCGCTGCTTCCGCCATTCCAAAATAAAAGTCCCTGAGCTTGTAAGTCACCCTCAGCTTCGCTGGATATACAATGCAGCACCGCACCTTGCTAATGTACAGTGCCCTCTTCACCAGGTTGAAGGCAGCCCGCCTCCTCGCCAGTTCCACCGTAAAGCCCTGGTATACACGTATACCAGCTCCAGCCCACTGCACCACCCGCTTCTGCTTGGCCCAGCTCAGGACCTTCTCCTTCACCCTGTACCTACGGAAGCACAGAGTCACTGCCCTTGGCGGCTCACTCGCCTTTGGTACAGGCCTCCACGACCGATGAGCCCGGTCCAGTTCATATCGGGAGGGATCCTCCCCCTCCCCCAATAGTTTTGTCAGCATCGCGGCAAAATACTCAGTCGGCTTCGGTCCTTCAACTTCGGGAAGCCCCACAATCCTCGAATTCTGTCGCCTGGATCTGTTTTCCAGGTCTTCCATTTTTCCTCGCAGATCCTTGTTAGTATCCATCACCTTCCACATCACCTTCCCCATCGAGCTAAGTTGATCACCGTGCTGCAATAACGTCTCCTCCACTTCCTTCAGCGTCTCCCCTTGCTCTCGCACCTCCACCACTGCACTTGCCACCTCCGTCCTCACCGGGGAAACCGCCTCCTCCACCAGTACACTCAAAACCTCCCTCATCTCCTTCCTCACCATCTCCATGCATTTCGCAATCTGCGCCAACTGCTTTTCGAATTCCGCAGCCATCACCTCAGTTATTTCTTCAGCCGTAAGCAATGCGGCCTCCCCTGGTGCTCCAGCCTTCATTTTCCTTGGTGACCCCGGGTTGACCTTTCCACTCCCCGGCGGACCTTCAGCTGTTTTTTTTACGGCCGTTTTTTTGCTCACCCTCGATATTTTTCTTTTTTTTCCCTGTGCTTTCACTGTGCCTCCTCCATGCCTTCTCCCTGCTTCTGCCGCCTCCGTGGACCCTGGGACCGGGCTTAAAGCCCCGAAAATGCCATTCCCGAACGGGAGCCCTCCATTGTGCGGCCGCCTCCCGCCCGCCGTCACCGGAAGTCTTGCTTAAACCAGATAAGACGGTCCGACTGTGTGGGGAGTACAAGTTGGATCGTTACCCAATGTCCCACTTCGAGGATCTGTACTCAACACTGGCCGGTGGACACTCATTTACGAAGCTCGATAAGAGCCATGGTGCTTGCAGTTATAGTTGGTCCCTGGATCCCGTAAATGTGTCGTCGGCCTGGACACTTTTCCAGAGAGTAATGGAAAGCATACTGAGAGGATTGCTGCTAGTGGCAGTGTATCTGGACGATGTGTTAGCCACAGCGACAACTGAAGAGGAACATTTAAATGATTTGGCTGAGATTCTCCATCGTTTTTTAGAGCCGGGTGTTCTTCCGGGGAGAGAAAAATGCATGTTCCAGGCGAGGGAAGTACTGTACCTGGGCTACTGAGAGGACCGAGAGGGGCTACACCCGGTCATGGAGAAAGTCCGGGTAATTCAATAGGCTCCAACACCTGAAAACACCACAGAAAACACCACGGATTGGTGAACTATTACGGAAAGTTCATTCCAGGTCTGGCGACCATGTTGGCCCCCCTACAGCTCCTCTTAAAAAAGCAGGAATGTGCATGGAAAAAGTAACAGGAAGAAGCATTCACACATGTGAAAAAGCAATTGATTTCCTCAGGATGGTTAACGCATGACCATTCCGTCAAACAACTAGTCGTCACCATATGGTATTGTGACATGTGACACGTCACCATATGGTATTGGTGCCATTTTATCGCACTGCGTGAAAGATGGCTGATTGCTTTCGCCTACAGGTCACTGGCCCTGGCCGAGCGCAATTATGCGCAAATTGAGAAAAAAGGTCTGGCAGTTGTCTTCATCGTGAAGAAATTCTACCAATATATGTACGGTCGACGGTTCATGATCATTATGGATCACAAGCCATACTTTTAAGAGGGAATTAGATATAGCTCTTGGGGCTAAAGGGATCAAGGGTATATGGGGGGGGGGGGGGTGGGGGGGGGGGAGGTGGGATCATGGTGGAGCAGGATCAAAAGGCCAAATAGCCTCCTCCTGCTTCTATTTTCTATGTAACTGTGTAAACTGACCCGGTCCTTTCGAATGTTTGACACATAATCCTGTATGGGGATCAGTATAGAAGACTGCCCAATGAGTCACGGGCATTCTCAACAAAAATGTCCAAGTTTAGCGTGGGAGACGCATGTTGTTGTCCTGGGTAAGGACCAAGACCCCATCTTGTGGGGCATAACGGGCACTCGGGGATTTTCAAAATGGAAATACTTGCCCGCAGCTATATTTGGTGGTCGGGCCCGGATGCAGTTATAGAAAACGTAACCCAGCAGTGCGGTGCATGTCAGGAGCGAGAAAAGCTTCTGCCAGCCACGCCCCTTCACTATTGGGAATGGCAATAATACGTCATTCACCAGTCAGCAAATCACGGGATTCATGAGAGCGAATGGGGTGCGACACATCCGTAGGGTTCCGTATCACCTGGTTTTCACTTACCTGTCTCTTACACCTGCTGCCTCAGGCAGAAGTGTAGAAAGCAGCAGCTCTTTCTTCAGAGAAAACCAAAATGCATCACCGGGCCTTAACCCTCCTCAGATCATTTGATTTGCGAAGTTTCTATTCACTTTCAAAGGGAAATAGCTTTTAGTAGGCTGACATTGAGAGACAGCCAAGTGTCTGGATTATTTATTTTAATTTGCCATCACGCTTGGATGCATCTGAAATACCCTGCTGCGTAGCTAACCACAATTCTTAGGAACATCTAGAGGATAAGTATTTTCACTGCCTGTTTTTCTCAGCAGAAAGCACTTAACTGCTTCTGATGTGGTGATGACCCATCAATCATAACTATCCTTTCCCTCATCTGCCTGGACATTAAAGATCCCAAGGCACTATTTCAAAGGAGAGTGTTGGTCCTGACCAATACTTATCTCTCCGTCAACATCACACAAACAAACCCTGATAGCATGCTCATTATCACATTGTTGTTTGCTGTGCATAGGTTGACTGCCATGTTTCCTATATATTACAACAATTACTGCACTTCAAAAAAATATCCTTTTCTGTAAAGCTTCTGGAGAGTTCCAGTGGTTCAGAAAAGCTTCATATAAACGTAAGTCTCGCTTTCCTTTCATGTCACGGCGATTCCAAACTCCGTGATATTGGCCCTAAGGTGCTGGCTTTATACAAGAAATGCTAAAGGAATAAAGAGGGCGGAAGCATAGCGGAATTGGCTGCAAAATTTATTTTCATAAAAATGACTGCGATTGGGGGAAGAATGAGGCCTGCCCGGACTCTGAGTGCAGCCTTCAAGGAACTGAAAATATGTGACTGCTGAATTCGACTCCGAGAAAACTGGACACCTGGGTCCTCTTTCCTGATCCTGTGCTAGTGCAAGCAAGATAACATGGACTCACTTACTGAACACAACATCAGGCAATCGTCCCTATTACTTTTACAGTGCATCCCAATTAGAGATTATTAGAATCACGCTTGTGCCCTCACATGCACCCACGACAGGGCAACAGGGAGTTGAGCATTTCTATTTAATAATCATTTTTGATGGACTGGAAAGGTTAGTATTGTCATATTCTCAGTGGAAAATGAAACCATTTAAGTGTCTGCAATATATTTCAAATTAGATTCACTATCAATATTGTTACCTGCCTTATCAGATCAGATTTGATTAGGAAAAAAAAGTGCTGATCAATATTTCAAATCAGAATGAGTTGCTTTGTTTTCAAAATGACTCATAAATACTGGACTATTGTTAAAGCTGCAAATTTTCGCTGCTGTCTTTGCCAATTTCAAAGCAGAGGCAGATTCCTACAAATGTTTCTTATTTTCATGCCGAGCATTAACCTCACCATGTTGTGTTCTGGCACGAGTGTCCTCTGCACCCCTATGCCGCAATCCAGCCGTTAACCAAAATAAGGGCAGAGCTCAGTGGTGAAGTCAATGCACATCCCACAAGCTGTGAAAAATTCACCTGTCGTGCAGCAACGCCATACCGGACGCGGTTGGGTACAATGGGCGGGATTCTCCGATCCGCGTTCTCCCTGCCACTACTGGCAGCGAGAATGGAGAATCCCGCCGACGCGAATGGACGGACAATTCAGGCCAATAACTTAACAGAGAAACTCCTGGAACTCCTTGTTGTGTCTGGGGCGAAATGATTTTGCACAAAATAGCAATCATGAATATGTTTGAAACTTCACCAATAAAAATTAAAAACAGAAATAACACATCGACATTACATTATATTCTGTTTCCCACAAATACATGCCAAATGTATCCATTTACAGGCTGCAACGTACAAAATACTTTGTGTAAGTGGCTTACTTATTTCCGCAGCACTTTTTCCATTATACTGTGGCTAACGCCCAGTAATGTTGCATTTTCTCTCACTCACCATGGGTAACGCCACACACGGGGGGTACAAATTCGGCACAAAATGGGCAGAATTGCCTCAGCCGCTGGCTGCAGACCTCATTGAATGGCAAGTTCCATTGAAGTAAGTGGAACTGAATAGCAGGCAGGGAATTAATTGATGATGTGATATCGACCAAGATGAATTTCCCACTTCATTCAGTTTACAAAGCTGCTAAAAGTAAAAGAGCTGAGATATTTACTGTCATCAGTGTATCAGGCTAAAGTATAAATGACCAATTGGCAATAATATCTATCAATAGTTTTTACACAATTAATTTTGAATTTTCTATTCATGTACATAGGAGTTTGATTAAACTAAAGTCAAAGTTCTTCAAATAGAATTTAGAGTTGAAATTTGCTTCTGCATGGTTGTTCAAATTGAGAGCCTGAAAATTCACTCTAACTGCCTCAGTATTCCTTTATCCATTGTGTGCCATATAGATCGGGACTTTATGAATTGCACAGGAAGGAAAACTATTCATAGGTTAATACTACCCTGTATGGGTATCTTAAGGCCTACTGATAAGTCTATGCCGTCGTCAGAAAAATAAGCAACATTGTTCACAGAGAACTAGAATGGCTGCCAGTCTGATCTCTTAAAGGTCTCGTTTCCATGCAAATTGTGGTTTGATCAATTAATATAAAAGGTTTGAATTTAGTGAGATTGACAATATTGTCAATCTGACTTTTATTGCTCAGAACCAGACTTTTGACCAGAGCACAATGATTATTTGATTTTTTGTTTCTCGGGGTCGTTCTAAGGGAAATGAATTATTTGAATGACCCATCGAATGATTGATTGGTGCTAAACTACCTGATGAGGTTGTCAGCTCCTGAATAGAAACAATACTGTACATTTTGGTTCAAAATTATTTTGTGCAAAAGGCACAAAGTTTAAAGAGGCAGAAAGGGGAGTTAAATTGACCTATTTTCTGGGCACAGGGTGGGGGGGGGGGGGGCAGGGGTAGATGGGAAGGTTAAAATAACAGACATCTTATACCATATTCCTGACATTGTTCCTGTCCCCCAGCATTTTATTTTGTCGGAATTCAGGCACAGAAAGCCCATTTTCTGCAGAGGAGCAGGACCCTGATGTAAATGGAAAGGTCACCTTAATGGCATAATTGGATGAGAGGGCCATTTTGACCATGGACTGACTGCTGCTTGCAGTCTCCACCGGCCAGGAAAAATCTGGAAGAAAGATCATGAAACAGGTATTCCAGGCAGACCATTTTTTGAAAAATTAAACGGTTTCTTCAGAGCCGGGAGATATCTTGGATCTCCCTTGCCGTGGGCTCAACCATAGCCCCAACACAGACTCCACCACCAACACCAATTCCCACACCCCTTAACACCCCTGTCATAGACTTGCTGGCCACCCGCCCAATATCTTTGTCACCTTGCCAGGGCAATCAGCAGCAGCCTGAACGCCCATCAGCGTTTGACTCCCACTGATTGTTGTTAAAATTTCTTGGGTCTCCCCCTCTCTGTGCACCAAACAACTCACTGGTCACTTCAGTCATCCACAACCCTAGTCCCAGCACGGAAGCCGGGATCTTCTGCGCCCCCCCCCCCCCCCCGCCAGCACGGAAGCCGGGATCTTCTGCACCCCCCCCCCCCCCCCACCCCATGGTATGTTTCCCTCAATAGAGGTGGATCGACATGGGCCGGCGATGGGATTTTCCGGTCCCGTCCAAGTCGAAGGCCATTTGCCTGGTGGGGGCGGTGGGGGATGCGTCACCTTTGGCTGGACTGGAAAATCCTGCTGGTGGGTAGGATTGGAAAATCCCACCCTGAGCTAAAATTAGACCTTAATTTTTTTACATCAAATCTGTGTATTTATGTAACAGATACATTCTTCTTTTTCAAAATTAAACAAGGAAAAATCTAATAAAATGAGTAAAACATAACATGTGAAAACCCAAAATACACAAATATAAACAGTGAGGGAAGATTCCTTTGTCAGCAACTGTCACAAAATCTTAAAACCATTTATAAACGTTCTCGATCGAGCTGTGGACCTTATCAGCTCTGCAAAGCAAACGTGATATCCAACATTGAAAACTTAACACCCAGGAGTAAATTCTCATCTTTAGCATAAAGAAATGCCTCGACACAGCACAGAAAGGAAGAGTCAAGAGGCAAAAGTCAAACTCTTGTAACTCTTAAATGCGTGATGAAAAGATGGATAGATTCTATTGTCGGAACGCAATCCTTCTTCTTCAAATCTCCTCTCTTGAGCTTCCAAAGTGCTAAATATGAAAATCTTACCCTCGTTTCTGATTTTGTTCCATCTGCCAGAACTCTTCCCCTAATATTCTGATTCAAGTCTTCCCTTTGTTGCCTTATACCTTTCCTGTGTTTTGCTAACCTTTTCCCACCAAGCATACACACAATAGGTGGGACTAAACCACAGTGAATATGGAATCTATGTACTAATGTTTTTGGCAATTTCTCTTGTAAATGTAATTTATACGGACATTATTCCCACCAAGAGCTAAAGTGTCCTGGCCCTCCTCCCCCTCTGGGGGTGCCAAACAATTAACTAGCCACTTTTATCTTCCACAAACCTAATTCCAAACTGAAGCCATGAGTTTTCCAGCTCCGCCCGTGGCATGTTTTCCCTTGGCGGAGGCGGTTCACCATTGGCCGCCAGTTGGGATCTCCCGGGATAACGCATTGATCTGAGGCTATACCGTACGTTACGTATTGTCGCATTGTCGCTTTACTTTTCCTCTATTCATTTTATCTAAAACTATAAAACCATAAGGCATAGGAGTAGAATTAGGTCATTCGGCCCATCAAGTCTGCTCTACCATTCAATCATGGCCAATAAGTTTCTCATCCCTATTCTCCTGCCTTCTTCCCATAACCCCTGATCCATTTATCAATCACTCTTATTCATCATTCGTTTTATTCTCTTCCCCCTTTCCTTTTCTCAAAATCTTCTTTGCTTCTTCTTCTGTGCCTCTCATGTCATACTTCATTGATTCTCTCTCTCTCTCGCTTCCTCTCCCTTTTCTGCTGTTTCTCCCGACCTTCCTCCCTCATGTCGTAGCCACATGCTAACAGACCAATTAATGTATTAACAAAATCAAAATTTCCTGGATCATCCCTTATGATAAAAGTCCTATTGCTCTCACTCAATGTTTGTGTTTCGGCCACTATTCGTCATAGTTCTACATTCACGATAGGCATTTGTGGAGATATTTTCAGGATGTATCACACAAATGTTGTAATAACGAAATGAGATTCCGTTCACAGCTATTTTCCTGCACTCAGCAGACAAACTAAATTATAGGAATTTTGTTACTAAATCAACTAAACTTATGATGGAACTGTAATTAGGACAATTACAAGTGGATGGATCTCATTTGAATCAACCAGACTCACATGGTTTCTTTGCGGGAAGTGGAGTGGGAAAGGCTAATCTTATACAATTAAAGTCATATTAGATATAAGGTTCAATAGCTCAGTCTTTATAAATGAGTTTACAATTTCATTAAACATGGTACACTGAGAAAATATTGAACTATGCACCATGTTTCCGTTTTGCTTTTCGTGCCTGAGCAATACCTGGTTGCTCGCTACTCAACCACAGAACTGTTCCTTGAAAGTTATTTTAGTCAGTTCCGAGAGCCCTTTCTACCTCCAACGTCCTGCAGCTCACTATCTTCAACTCCCAAAATGGCCTTACG
Source organism: Scyliorhinus torazame (assembly GCF_047496885.1). Classification (NCBI taxonomy): domain Eukaryota; kingdom Metazoa; phylum Chordata; class Chondrichthyes; order Carcharhiniformes; family Scyliorhinidae; genus Scyliorhinus; species Scyliorhinus torazame. Next base: position 30,356,442 of record NC_092724.1, read on the forward strand.
TGATTTCCCTTCTCTTCGTACATGAATCCTCAGCTGTCGCAGCCCTGCTGTTTCCAGCGCTCCACACAAAAGTCCTCTGCCTCTTCACGTTCAACAGCCCACTTGTAACCCACCTCTTCAACCAAGCTTCAATCCCCTCCGATCTCTCGCACCACAAAGCCTGTTATCTCTCCTTTATTCCTTCTTATTTACACTAATGAAATCCTTACAACGTTCTTTTTAAACGGTGCTTTAGAAATTGTTGAGAAAAACATATGGTGATGTACAGCAATGTCATTGTAGCAAGAATCATGTTTGCCTTAAATTACCACACATTTTTTTACATAGTATAAATGAAAACAATAGACAGGGGCATAACCTTAAAATTAGAATGAGTTCATTCAAGAGTGGTGTCAGAAGCACGTATTCGTGGTAGAGGAAATCTGGAGGTTTCTGCCTCCAAAGGCTATTGAATTACAAAATTTATAGGATTTTGTCAGCAAAGTGTGTCCAGGGTTATGGAATTAGGGAATGTAGCTCGAGCTAGAAGCAAATCAGTCATGATCTAATTGAATGGCAGGATAGCTCCAGGGCCTATGATTGCCTACTTCTGTTCCTATATTCCTATGTTCCCAGATGAAAATTGTATGGTTAATGTTGCAGCAGACCATATCTGTCTTCGCACTTAATTCCCCAGAATGGTGCATATGGCAGCATTTAAAGTCAGTTTCAAACAGGCTATCCCTGGTTGTTCCAGGAAGTAGCTTGTTCACAAAATGCACCGTATCAGTGATAGCACTCTCTTAATCCAACAATTCAGTTAGGATAAATGTGTTGTTTTATGCAGTGCTTGCCAGAGCATCTCCCAAGTCAATATTTTTAATGCTGTAACATTTTCAAAAATTTTTCCTCTTTATCCATTAGCCCATTATTTAAACTGCATTTGAATGATTATCCAACACTGAAAAGATGCATAAATAAGTATTCTGGTGGGAGGCAACAAATAATCATGCTTTGTGGAAAATGCAACAGAAAATGAGAGAGCAATTGCCTATCAATCACATAGCTCAGCCACTTTATGTATATTCAAGGATGTAATCGTCCAGACTGTAGGGAGTCAGTAAGAAAGCCAAATGGATCAGATATTCTTTTCTTGTTCATTATTCTCATTGTGGATATGGTTTGCACCTGTTTTACACCAGCAATAAAAAAGATGCAAAGCATATCCATGTGGTACAAATTTGCACAGGCTCAGGTCCCACTGCTAAATTTCAGTGGCCCCACTTTTGCCATGTTTAAACCTGTTGACTATATTAAATGAGAGCCTTAATGCCTGCTTAAGCATCTCATTGTAAAATTAGTTATTGATGAGCAAGGCGGGTGTGCATTTTATTACTACTCGTTAAAAAACAACATTTAAGTTTCTGAACTGTAAAGGGTCTCATTCTCATCAGTGGTTATTTATCTCAAATGTATTGTTGAGATACGTCTTTTAATTTCCAGTTTTGTTCAATTCAAAGATTGGTGTTAAATAATGTACACCATGTGTACGCTCATGATTTCACAAGATCTTTACTCTGCGATGTGCTATTTGAAAATGAAGGCCTAAAAAACCAATGTGATTTTATAGATTTGGGAGCATCTTAGCATCCAACAAATGATGGGGGGAGGTGCTCTTTGAGGAGATGTAACATGTGATAGGTAAGAGAAATGCAGTGCATGTGGTACACATGAATTATCAGAAAGCCTTTGACAAGGTACCACAGAGGAGACAACTGGGGAAGATGAAGGGATATGGAACAAAGGGAGGATGGTGAATTTGATAAAGTGCCGGTTAGAAGGGAGGAAATGGAAAATCTGAATTTTAGTGTACTTGGAGTTAGATTGTGGTATCCTCCTGGATCCTCTTGTAAGAATCTTTCTCGTCATTGTACATATCTGTTACTTGGATATAGGGTAGAAGAAATGGAGTCCAAATTTGCAGACAATATTAAAATGGTGTAATATTTGTCTGCCTATTCTCTGCTCATTTCTCCATGTCTTGGGGTCTTGCGTTTTTCTCTTCAGTTGCTCATAGAAAACGTCCCGTTTTCAATTTTATTTAGAAATAAGCAATATGACGAGGTGAAAGAATACATGGGGTAGCTTCCTGTTGCCTTCCTCATGCTGTTAAATGTGGTGTTTTATGCCTTGGGGATATGCAGAGATGACACACCAGCTCTATGTGTGCAGAATTGTTATGTACAGTGGTTCTAAACTGTCTGCTTTCTCTCATGCTTCCAGCTTCTAGCTCTCAGTTTAGTTTCATTTTCTTTGTCACTATGCGCAGACTTGACTAATAGCTGACAGAACAGAGAAGAGTCAACAGACACAGACAGACCCTGAACAATTGAACACCATGGGTGGGATTCTCCAGAACGCCAGCCACATTTTCCAGCACAGCGCATCCCCGCCGGGAGCGGGATTCTCCATTCCAGCAGCTGGCCAATGGGGCTTCCCATGTGGCCACCCTACGCTGTTGGGAAACCTACAGGTGCGGGTGCGTTGCCGGCAGACCAGAGGATCCCGCTGACAGAGAATTCCGCTGCTCATCTTTTCCCTTTTTCAAAAAACCTTATTTTAAACTAAACCATCTTAAACAAGAAACATATGTACATTTAAGTTATTTCTTGCAGTTGAGCACTTCCATTTTCTCCAAGTACTGAAATAGTCCTCAAGATGTGAAGGTTCCTTATGACAGCTCTTGAGATCCACAACTGGAGGTTGTCATTCTGCATGATCAGCTTGATCAGATGGATGGTCATCATCACAGTCACTCATTGCAAATGGAAATGTAGCCTCATAATCGCTGTCCACAAAATATCCTGGTTTGCTCCCTATCCAATGTCTTGCGTTCCACTTTGTGTTATCACCCAACAGGTAAGCTTCCGTACCAAGCAACCACTTGATCTGCTTTGGGCCTGTTCGAGATTATGTAAATTTGTGTTTGCAATTTGCCATGTGACGAGAACCCAATTTCCAACTTCAAAACATGGTTTCCTTTCGCACGTTCGCTTGCCAAAGTATGCTTTTGCTTTACCTTGTTCCTTTGTGATTCCTTCTGCTTTCAACCTGGCATTCTCCTTGGATAGCTGTGATGGTTCAAACATAGTCAGCAGCATGCAGAATTTATTAGCAGTCAGAAGTTTGGCCGTGTCTTTCCAGCCAGAGGGTGTGAGATTGGTTGATACGCAGATATTAATGGATTGTTCGAAAGTTTTCCTCGCTGACATATTTGTTCTCAGACATGATCACCCTGTTGAATTGTTCAACACCACCATTTGATTGTGGGTTGTATCGCTTGATGTCAGATGTTGGTGAATTCCATAGCCTGCTATAAGAAATCTATGAACTGTGGTCCATTGCCCATAGTGATACTCTCCGGTAAACACCATTTTGTAAACAACTTCTGGAAAACTTGTCTAGAACGTCAATGACCAAACAATGAATGTGTTGTCATGATTTCCAACAATTTGCTATGTAGATCATAAACAGCAAGCAAAAGACATTTACTCCTAAGGGTTGCTGGTGCTTCTCCAAAAATATCAACTTAGAGTTTTTGCCATGGTTCTGTTGGCCATGCGGCCGGTTGTAGGGGTGCAGGACACAATTTCAGAGAATTTCCACTGAGTGTACAAGCTATGCAGTTTCTAATTGACTCTTCTATGCAACGATCCGTCACTGGCCATTTTAACAACACCCAGATGTCCTTATTGGACTGGTGCAAGACATATTGCAGTAGCATTTTTGGAATAACTGCTCAAGTTTGGCATGTAACACAGTTCTTATCAAACAATGGTATTCATTGTGTACTATAGGTATTGTCTTCCTTTCTACATTACACTACCTGTCACCAATTCTGCCCCCAGCTCCTCTCGTATAACAAGATTAACGGTCGCATGCAAAAGCCACATGATCACATAGTATTAAATCTCACAAGTTGCTTCACTAACATGGGCTAACAATAATGCTGTCTGTGATAGAAGTACGGCAAAGTACAACAACTACTCAGTTGCATAAACCTGCAAGGTATTCGACTTTGAAGTTGTATTGATGAAAATGATCTGACCATCTGTTGAAGTGTAGAGGTTGTTGACCTGACCCTTTCTACCCCAGAGATACATGTGACAATATTGACAAAGTGTGGATACAGGCTAATGCTTCCTGCTCTCCAGTAGAATATGTGCATTCAATTTTCAACAACGGGTGTAACATGCACGCAATTGGTCAATGGGGATGAGAATGCACTCCAGTTGTATTTCCCACTGCATCTGTTGTGACATACATTTCCACATATGGGTTGAAATGCATGAGGACTGGCAGAGATCGGGTGGGATTCTCCCGCAATTGGCGGGGCGGCCCGTACCAGCGCCAAGAGCGGTGTGAACCACTCCAGCGTTGGGCCGCCCGGAAGTTGCGGAATCCTCCGCACTTCCGGGGGCTAGGCCGGCGCTGGAGTGGTTGGCACCGCGCCAACCAGTGCCGAAGGGCTGCCGCGGGCCAGCGTGAGTTGGTGCATATGCAGGACTGCTGCCGTGTTCTGGCACATGCGCAGAACCACTGGCGTGTTTCCTGCGCATGCGCAGGGGATTTCTTCTCCCCGCTGGCCATGGCGGAGCCTTACAGAGGCCGGCGTGGAGGGAAATTGTGCCCCCATGGTACAGGCCTGCCTGCAGATCGGTGGGCCCTGATCATAGGCGAGGCAACCGTGGGTCCCCCTGGGGCTGGATCCCCCCACACCCCCCGAAGACTCCACAAGCCGCCCTCCAAGCCAGGTCCCGCCGGGATGGACCATGTCCATTTCACGCTGCCGGGACTGGCCGAAAATGGGTGGCCGCTCGGCCCATCGGGGCCCAGAGAATTGCCGGGGGGGGGCGCTGCCAACGGCCCCCGACCGGCGCAGATTGATCCCCGCCCCCGCCTGAAAACCGGCGACAGAGAATTCGGCAGCCGGTGTCGGAGCAGTGGGGCGGGATTCCTGCCACCCCCTGCCGATTCTCCGACCCGGCGGGGGGTCGGAGAAAGCTTTGAATTGTCAAACACTGTTTCCTATGTGATTATTCACTGTTTAACTTTGCGCAGTAACTTTTGAAGAGGCTCTCTCAGTGTTTTTAGGCCTAATGTTTGATAAATGCTGGCAGTACCGAGGATCAGTGTCAACTCTTTCACCTTAGAAGGGGTTGGAAGTGTCTGAATAACTGACAATGTCATGTGTAAGTTTTACCTCAGCTGCTATCACTTTGCATCCTAGAAGGTCAATCTTGGATGCCCTGAATGTGCATTTATCCTTGTTGAGCATCAAATTGTGTTTCTCAAGCAGAATGAGCACCAATAATCATGTTCTGTTGTGTCCTTTGCTCATACAATGCCATAAACAAGCAGGTTGCACATCCCCTCAATGCCTGTCCAGATTGGAGAAATAATCCTCTAGAATGTGTTAGGTACTAAGCTTACCAAATAGGGCATTCTGCGGAACTGAAGCACACCTTCATGAGGAACAAAATTTGTAAGATATTGGCTTTGCTCCATAATCGATATTTGAAGATATCTTCATTGCATGTTAAGCTTCATGAAGACTGCGGAGTCATGAAATAATGTTGATATTTCTTGGTTTATAGGAAGTGGATACTTATCTGGAACGATTGATTTGTTCACCACCTTAAAGGTGATGGCATGGTCTCAGATTTCCAGTTTTGTGTGTTGCAATGACGAGGTTTGATATCCACAGAGACGAGTCAATTTACTTAATGATACTGTCTGCTTCAAGTTGATTCAGCTTCTGTGATATTTTGGCTTGGATTGCAAATGGCAACTGTCTCGAATTTTGTGAAACTAGTGTAACTAACACCTTGATGCAAAGAGCATCACAGTACCTCTTAATCCCTCCAAAACCAGGAAATAAGAAAGAATAACATTATATATAGACAATGTCATCGATCACATTAATGTGTGTTCCAGTGGGATCTTCAAGTTTGAAGCCATGTTTACAGAACAGGTTTTGCCTTTGGCTACATAGAACTTGAACCTGTCTAAGTGAAGTTTTTGTAGTGCACTGGAAATGTGCGGCATGATCTTCCGGCCACGCTGTGGTCAAAAAGCAGCACTCCATGGCGCAATGTGGCCAGTAAATAACGGGAGACCCCACTCCCAGGATCTATCCAGCTCGCTACGCCTCGCAACATCTAACGCGATGAAGATCCTGTTACTTCGAAAATGGGAAGAAGAATAAATAAGTCTGACATTCAGAGGGGAATTTTTTTTAAGGTTGTGGGTTGGGCAAAGATGACAGATGAAATTCAATGCTAGCAAATTTGAGGCAATATATTTAGGCTTTATAAAAAGTTATACTCTGAATTGGAGGAAGGTTGGGTGATAATATGAAGGGACAAAGGAGTTTGTGGGGGGGTTGGGGGATTTGGGTGCAGAGATATTGAAAATGGCACCTGAAATGCATAAAACCATATCAAAGCACTTTCCAGAGTGTTGTTCCTGCCAAAACCTATGTCCATAGGCTGACAAATTTTCAGACTCATTCTTTTCTGATTCTATAAAATTCATGGAACCTGTGCAGGCAATAAAAAATGTAGTTATGTTAACCGAGGCAATAAAAATCAATTTTGAAAGGGTTCATTCTTTCTGGTCACCTCAATAAATTACAGCAAAATCTTTTTTTTTTCACGTCAGTGTTGTGTCTGTTTTCTGGACTCTACAGTTGTTTCACCAGCCTCAGTGCTTCTCGGGAAGATCAATTTCCTTCAGCGGCTTATTAATAACTTTGGCAAACCTTTGATATTTTCTGCCTCCACCCTCCCCACTATCGAACTGCCCATTCCCAATGGCAGTAATTCCTATCTGTCCATTGTTTTCAGTGGGAATTCTTCTTTACGGTGTGTTTCCCTACCACAGCCTCTTAATCCCAACTAACCTTATCCGAGCTGTGACATATGAGCGCTGTGTCTTTGAGATCAGGAAATCCCAGTGCTCATTTCATCAACAAGTCAGGCTGCCTGTCAAACAATGTCTTGATTTTAAAATTGTCATCCTTGTTTTCTGTTACGAGGGCTTTGAAGTAAGCAGAGAACGAGGGGAAGGAGATAGAGGGAAGAAATCACAATGGAAGAACCAGCTGGAAGAGGCTTATAATTGTTTCAATCTGTGATCACATTCCAAGGTGTAACACCAGACATGTAGCAAACAAAATGTCAATTTTATAACTCAGAAAACCATATTGAGTGAGAAGCCAACACTGATAATTATTAGCTAAGTAATGGAAAATAATATTCACTGACAAATTAGACTGATTTTAAATTCATAGTAATTGTTCACGAGTCAAAATGAAAATACGAGGTAGCCAGTTAGAGACATATGCTCAGCCTTATACATGTTTTGAAAAAAAGACCTTCATAAATCCAAGTCAAACTGCATCGGCACAAAACACCTGGAAAATGACATTAGCACAGTAACAACCATCAGTTTGCAAAGCAAACTCCAAAAGAAGGCACAATTCTTTTCAAAGTAGTCTTATTCATAAGAATGAACATAAAGACTACATTTTGATGAACCAAACACAATCACATTTGTGACGTTATGTTCCTGATTAGGTCATCAGGCTCTCTTTAGTGTTCTGCAAGATCAGTAACAGAGTGGTTTTGTTAAATAACAGACAAAGGAATTTCACATTAACACATTAGTGCATTCATAACCATCCCAGGGTATCTAACAAGTCATTTTATTATGGTAACAATGTTCAATAATCTACTTTGGAGAGTTTAACTGATAAATGTTTGCATTGGTTGTGTGAGGTTTGAAAGCACTGTATTGAAATAGTATACATGCTATAATGTGCTTTTTACAGATCTTTTTTACCTGAGCATGTTTTGTAATCTGTATGTTATAATTTTTTAAGATTCAAATCATTTTCCACTTACGCGAAAAGATTCCAATAATCTAAGCATAGGGAAACGTGGAACATTTTCAAAATTTGAGCTTCCTAATCACTGCACTCTAAAACCAGCCCACTGTCTGGCTTTGAATTGAAATGTTTCAATGATGAGAGAAGACATATCAATACAAGTCTGTCTATTCGGAGACAGGAATAAAGAGAATGCTAAATGCACGCTGTCATGGCACTGAAGCCAAGTTAAATCAACAGTCGGCACCATCATTTATACAACATCTGAACAAGATTTGCTCAGGTTATTGAACTGAAATGTTAACTCAGGACGTGATTTACCGAACAACCGGCCACGGGTTTTACAGCGGCGTAGGCGGCCCACCAGTGGGATTTTCTGGTCATGCCGTTGTCAGCGGGATTTCCCGTTGAATGCACCCCTCGCCGCTGGGTGTTGGGCCAGAATATCACGCCGGCATGAACAACCGGTAAATCCCGCCCTTTGTATCTCTCTCCACCGATGCTGTCAGATCTGTGGAATATTTCTAATAATTTTCTATTTTTATTTCATCTTTCAAGCATGTTCTTGCAAGGACTGTGTGACATTATCAGGTATTGCGGAACCTAAGAGGCTGATGACCATTGGTTAAACCTAGGAGTTTACCAGTGGCTGTTGATACGTAGCTCCGCCCTGACAGGCGGAGTATAAGAACCGGTGCCGTCCCAGCAGCCTTCACTTTCTGTACCGAAGCTGCTGGGGAACAAGTTCTAGTCGATTAAAGCCTTCAGTTATGAAATCACTTTGTCTTGAGTATAATTGATTTAAAATGACTGAAAGCATTTAAATGAAATTTCCTCAAAATAGGTTACCTCATGGAGTGACCTGTAAACACAACTCAACCCCCACGCGGAGAACTCGGCTGCAATATTTAAACACTGGCTGGCGTGCTTTAAAGGCTACCTCGAAATGGCCAGAGGCACCCCCTCAGAAGGACAGAAATGCATCTCCTGCGCTCAAGGGTCAGCCCTGGGATCTACACCCTTATCGAGGAGACGGAGGACTATGATGCCGCAATCGAACTGTTAAAAGGACATTATATCCGCCCTGTAAATCAGGTCTACACACGTCACCTGCTTGCAACTGGACGGCAAAGCCCCGGGGAATCGTTGGAGGATTTCTACCGGGCGCTACTGGTGCTGGGCCGAAACTGTGGCTGCCCGCAAGTTTCGGGTAGCGAGCACACGGAACCTTTAATCAGGGATGCCTTCGTAGCAGGTAAGAGCTCCTCAGTGATCTGCCAAAGACTCCTAGAAAAGGACACCCTGGGACTTAGAGAGGCACGGGCCCTGGCAGGATCCATGGACGTAGCCTCCCAAAACGCGCAGTTCTATGCGCCCGACCAATCAGAGGGCCCCCTGGGCTGTGTGGCACCCCGCAGCGGCAGCCCCACAGACCTTCCCCCTGACCCCGCAGGCTGGCGCGGCGAGACAGCCCGCTAACGCCGCCGGGTCCCGCTGTTTCTTCTGCGGGAGGGCGAATCATCCCCGCCCGCGCTGCCCGGCCCGCACCGCCACCTGCACTTTGTGGGGGTCTGCCAGGCCCGCGCCGTGGCCGCGGTCTCCAGCAACTCCGGACAGCCACGGCAACCCCCCCCCTTCAGGCCCCGACTGGCCAGCGCTCACCGCCACCCCTCTATCCTAGGGTCACGTGCAACCCACGGGCACGGCCATCTTGCCCCACTGGTGGGCGCTGCCCTTTTGTTCATCCCCGCCGCCATCTTGTCCATCCCCGGCCACCACGTGCGACCCATGGGAGACGCCATCTTGGATGGGGCCCCAGCACGGCTGACTACACGCTGCCCGATCAGAACTCGCAACTGCTTCATCTGGCCTCGGTGACACTGGACCAAAGTCACCTCGGACACCCGCAATAGCAACAACGACGGTCTTCGTCAACGGTCACAAGACGTCCTGCCTGATTGACTCTGGGAGCATGGAAAGCTTTGTTCACCCCGATACGGTAAGGCGCTTTTCACTTGTTACCCACGCTGTAAACTAAAGGATCTCCCTGGCCTCCGGGTCACACTCGGTGGAGATAAAGGGGTTCTGCCTAGCGAACCTCATTGTTCAAGGCAGGAGATTTAACAATTTCTGCCTTTATGTCCTGCCGCACCTCTGCGCGGCTACCCTCCTGGGGTACTTCCAAAGCCTGACCTTTCAATTCGGCGGCCCTACACCCCCCCCTTACTGTCTGCGGCCTCGCGACACTTAAGGTCGACCCGCCTTCCCTGTTTACGAACCTCACCCCGGATTGCAAACCCGTCGCCACCAGGAGCAGGCTGCACAGTGCCCAGGACCGGACCTTCATCAGGTCAGAGGTCCAAAGGCTGCTGAGGGAAGGGGTCATCGAAGCGAGCAACAGTCCCCGGAGAGCTCAAGTGGTGGTGGTAAAGACCGGGGAGAAACATAGGATGGTCATTGACTACAGTCAGACCATCAACAGGTTTACGCAGCTGGACGCGTACTCTCTCCCCCGTATAGCTGACCTGGTAAACAGGATCGTGCAATACAAGGTCTTCTCCATGGTGGATCTCAAGTCCGCCTACCACCAGCTACCCCTCCGTAATAATGACCTCAAGTACACTGCCTTCGAAGCAGATGGGCGGCTCTATCAATTTTTAAGAGTTCCCTTTGGTGTCACTAATGGGGTCTCGGTCTTCCAGCGAGAGTTGGACCGAATGGTTGACCGGTACGGCTTACGCGCAACGTTCCCGTATCTGGATAACGTCACTATCTGCGGCCATGACCAGCAGGACCACGACACCAACCTCCGCAAATTTCTCCAGACCGCGAAAATCCTTAACTTAACGTACAATAAGGATAAATGCGTATTTAGCACCGACCTTCTAGCCATTCTAGGCTACGTAGTGCGAAATGGAGTTATAGGCCCCGACCCTGAGCGCATGCGCCGCCCTTATGGAGTTTCCCCCCCCCCCCCCCCCCTCACTGCCCCAAGGCTCTGAAGCGCTGCCTCGGGTTTTTCAGTTATTACGCCCAGTGGGTCCCTAACTACGGAGACAAAGCCCGACCCCTAATCCAGTCAACAACCTTCCCCCTGTCGACAGAGGCCCGCCAGGCCTTCAGCCGCATCAAAGCAGACATTGCAAAGGCCACAATGCGAGCCATCGACGAGTCCCTCCCCTTCCAGGTCGAGAGCAATGCGTCCGGCGTAGCTCTGGCGGCCACCCTCAACCAAGCGGGCAGGCCTGTGGCCTTCTTCTCCCGTACCCTCCATGCTTCCGAAAAAGAGGCACACGCCATAGTTGAAGCTGTGAGACATTGGATGCATTACCTGGCCGGCAGGAGATTCACTCTCCTCACGGACCAACGGTCGGTTGCTTTCATGTTCGATAATGCACAGCGGGGCAAGATTAAAAATGACAAGATCTTGCGGTGGAGGATAGAACTCTCCACCTTCAACTACGAGATCTTGTACCGTCCGGGGAAGATAAACGAGCCTCCTGATGCCATGTCCTGCGGCACTTGTGCCACTGCACAAGTGGACCGCCACCGAGCCCTCCACGAGGACCTCTGCCACCCGGGGTCACTCGTTTCTTCCACTTCATCAAGACCCGCAACTTGCCCTACTCCAGCAAGGAGGTCGGGACAGTCACCAGGGACTGCCAAATCTGCGCGGAGTGCAAACCGCACTTCTACCGGCCAGAGAGGGTGCACCTGATTAAAGCTTCCCATCCCTTTGAACGCCTCAGCATGGATTTCAAAGGCCCCTTCCCCTCCACCGACCGCAACACGTATTTCCTGAACGTGATTGACGAGTACTCCAGGTTCCCATTCGCCATCCCCTGCCCAGACATGTCCACAACCACCGTCATCAAGGCCCTCCAGGGTATCTTTACGCTTTTCGGTTTCCCCGCGTACATACACAGTGATAGGGGGTCCTCCTTTATGAGCGACGAACTGCGTCAATTCCTGCTCAGCAGGAGCATTGCCTCAAGCAGGACGACCAGTTACAACCCCCGGGGAAACGGACAGGTGGAGAGGGGAGAACGGAACGGTCTGGAAGGCTGTTCTACTGGCCCTACGGTCCAGGAATCTCCCAGTCTCCCGCTGGCAAGAGGTCCTCCCGGTGGCCCTCCACGCCATCTGGTCGCTGCTCTGTACAACTACCAATCAGACACCTCATGAACGTCTCCTTGTTTTCCCCAGGAAGTCCTCCTCCGGTACCTCGCTCCCAACCTGGCTAGCGACACCCGGACCCATCCTGCTTCGGAAGCACGTGCGGGCACACAAGTCGGATCCATTTGTCGAGAGTGTCCACCTGCTGCATGCCACCTACGTGGCGTTCCCTAATGGCCGGCAAGATACGGTCTCCCTACGGGACTTGGCGTCCGCCGGAACCCCACGCGCACCCGAACCATTACCTCCACCTCTCCACCTCCACCACCCCCCCCCCCCCCCCCCCCCCACAGCACCTCACTGGAGGGTCAGTACTCCCGCCGCTCCTGCCTAGGCCCGCCCACCCACCGACGCCCCCTGTCAACCGTTTGACCCAACAGCGCCGCCTAGGGGTGACGAAGCTGCCAGGGAGGCCGAAACCACGCTCCCGGAGTCGCAACCATCTGAACCCCCACCAGAATCACCACCGAAGCCCAGACGATCCAGAAGGACGACCAGGCCACCCGATCGACTGATTGCTTCGCTGTGACTTTGACCGTGAACGAACACTTTGTAAGTATTCTCGACAGCCCTGTAAGGAGGTATCACGGTATCTCCATATCTGTTCATACCATGTTATAGGTGACTGTTACCACTGCCCACCATCCCTGCCGGATTGTTTAAAATACTTTTTTAACAGAGGGTGAATGTGGTATTATCAGGTATTGCGGTACCTAAGAGGCTGATGACCATTGGTTAAACCTAGGACTTTACCATTGGCTGTTGATATGTGGCTCCGCCCTGACAGGCGGAGTATAAAAACCGGTGCCGTCCCAGCAGCCTTCACTTTCTGTACCGAAGCTGCTGGGGAACAAGTTCTAGTCGATTAAAGCCTTCAGTTATGAAATCATTTCGTCTTGAGTGTAATTGATCGTGCACCAGACTGTAAGCATTTAAATGAAATTTCCTCAAAATAGGTTACCTCATGGAGTGACCAGTAAACACATGTCCATTTTTAAAATATGAACTTTACTCAATGTGGAATCGTTGGAATTGATGTTTATTTTTAAAATGGACAAACACAGTGCTTCAAAGATGGCTGCTGATGACCAGTTCTGTGTGTTCAAGAACTGACTGCCTAATAAAGGTAAAAGGTACAGCACAGACCAAAGGGTGTGAATTGCACATATTGTAAAGACCATCAGAAGATATTCCTGAATTGAATGGGTCTTTTGGACGAAATGAAGTAATTGTCTTAACACATCCAGGTGAATTGTTTAATCCATCAAAGCAGGATGTGGTTCATCACTATAACAACATACCATTGTTTACAAATTCCTTCACAGGGTGTGAGCATTGCTGCCGAGAGCAGCATTTACTGTCCATTCCTAATCGTCCTTGAGAAGGTGGTAGTGAACCAGCTTCTTGAACTGCTGCAGTCCATGTGGTGTAGGTACACCCACATTGCTGTTATAAAGGGTGTTCTAGGATTTTGACTCAACAACACGGAAGGAATGGCAATATAGTTCCAAAATAATTCCAAAAATATATTCCAGATAGGAGGAAAGATTGTAAGAGGGGGGAAAAGCATCCATGGCTAAGCAAGGAAGTTAAATATCGGGCGGCGCGGTGGCACAGTAGTTAGCACTGCTGACTCACGGCGCCAGCAACCCAAGTTCGATTCCTGGCTTGGGTCACTGTGCGGAGTCTGCACGTTCTCCCCGTGTCTGCATGGGTGTCTTCCGGGTGTTTCAGTTCCCTCCCACAATCCAAATATGTGCAGGTTAGGTGGATTGGCCATGCTAAATTGACCCTTTGTGACCACAAATGTGCACGTTAGGTGGAGTTATGGGGATAAGAACATAAGGACTAGGAGCAGGAATTGGCCATCTGGCCCCTCGAGCCTGCTCCGCCATTCAATGAGATCATGGCTGATCTTTTGTGGACTCAGCTCAGCTTTCTGGCCCGAACACCATAATCCTTAATCCCTTTATTTGTCAAAAAACTATCTATCTTTATCTTAAAAACATTTAATGAAGGAGCCTCAACTGCTTCACTGGGCAAGGAAGGGGAGTGGGCCTTGGTAGAGTGCATTGAGGAGGAATGTTGTTGCATTGGAGGCAGTTCAGAGGAGGTTCACTAGATTGATTCCAGGGGGTTCGTCTTATGAAGAAGGTTTGAACAGTTTAGGCCTATAGTCTCTCGCGTTCAGAAGAATGAGAGGGGACCTAATTGAGGTATACAAGATGATAAAAGATATTGACAAAGTAGACAAAGAGCAGGTGCTTCCTCTTGACAGACAATCTAGTTTTAGGTTAAGAGGTTGCAGATTCTCTCAAAGTGTCATGAATCTATACAATTCGGTACGTCAGAGTTCGGTGGATGCCAGGACATTGAATAAATTTAGGAGGAGATAGACAGATTTTTAATTAGCACTGGGTTGAAGGGTTCCGGAGAACGGGAAGGAAAGTGGAGTTGAGGCCGAGATGAGATCCGCCATGATCACGTTGAATAGCGGAGCAGGCTCAAGGGGCTGAATTGCCATCTTCTGCTCTTAGTTCGTATGTTCTTCTGTTAAGTCAGAGTATTGTGTGGCTTGGAGGGGAACTTGCAAATGTTGGCGTTCATCTGCTGCGCTTGTCATTCAGGATGATAGAGGATGTGGGTTTGGAAGGGACTGCTAAAGAAGCCTTTGTGAGTTACTGCAGGGCATCTTGCAGGTGGTACACAATGCTGTCACTGTGCGCCATTGGTAGTGGAAGCAAATCTTTATGGTGGAGGATGGCGTGCCAGTCAAGTTTGACCGGATGCCATGAATCTACAGAGGTCAAAGGTCAATTTTGAAGACCCCCTAGGCAACTCAATCCCAACTGTACGCCACTGTGTCCCCACCACCTCTGGTGAGTCTGTCCTGCTGGTGGGACAGCACATACCCAAGGATGGTGATGGTCATACCTTGGATATTTTCTATAAGACATGATTTTGTGACTATGACTGCATCAGGCTATTGCTTGTTTAGTCTGTGGGACAGATGTGAGTAAGGAGAACCTTGCAGGGTGGGTAGGGCTGGGTGTACCATTGTCATTTCGGCACCATCCATCCCATTTCATTTCTATTGACTTTTCTGTAGCAGTTTGACACAACTGATTTGCTTGCACAGTCATTTCAGAGTGCATTTAAGAGTCAGCCACATTGTTGTTTGTCTGGAGTCACATGTATCATAGATCATAGAATTTACTGTGCATAAGGAGGCCATTCGGCCCATCGAATCTGCACAAGCCCTTGGAAAGAGCACTCTATTTAAGCCCACATCTCCACCCTATCCCTGAAACCCAGCAACTCCACCGAACCTTTTGGACACTAAGGACAATTGATCACGGCCAATCCACCTATCCTGCACATCTTTGGACTGTGGGAGGAAACTGGAGCACTTGGAGGAAACCCAGGCATTCACAGGGAGAATGTGCAGACTGTACAAAGACAGTGATCCAAGCCAGGAATCGAACCTGGGACGCTGGAGCTGTGAAGCAACAACGCTAACTACTGTGCTACCATGCCGACCAGGTAAGGACTGCAGATTTCCTTCCCGAAAGAATATTAGTGAACCAGATGGTTTTTTACGACAATAAACAATGGTTTCTTGGTCACCATTACTCAAATTCGCTTTTGAATTCCAAATTTCTTAACTGAATTCAATTCCACCAGCTGCAGGGGTGGAATTTGAACTTGTGAACCCCAGAGCATTAGCCGAGATTACTAATCCAATGACATTACCAATACACCAATGCCTCCACCATATTTGGTAAAGAAACAACTCTTGTGAGGAGCCACATGGTGGGGCAGCCACATTTGTCCCTTTTAATATTGAAATGTTGTCCACTGAAAGAGACATGGGGAAAATAAAGTAGTATCCACACTGGTATGTAGAGCTGAAAGATGTAGATGAGGTATTAAATGAACGCTTTGCATCTTGTGTTCACTACGGAGAAGGAAGATGTAGGTATAGAAAGCTGGGAGGGGAACTGCGGTTTAATTGAACAGATTAACATTGAGAGGGGAAAGGTGTTCGCAGTTTTAGTGGACTTAAAAGTGGATAAATCCCCTGGCCCAGATGAGATGTATCCTAAAATGCTGTGTGAGGCAAGGAAGGAGGTTGCAGAGGCTCTGACATTCATTTTCAAATCCTCTCAGGTCACATGTGAGGTGGCAGAGGACAGGAGAACAGCTAATGTGGTACCATTATTCAAGAAGGGAAGTGGGGAAGAACCAGGTCATACAGCCAAGTAAGTCTAACAGCAGTGGTAAGGACATTAGGAAAGAATTCTGAGGGACAGAATTCATCTCCACTTGGAGAGGCAAGGATTAATCAAGGATAGTCAACATGGCTTTGTCAAGAGGAGATCATGTCTGACAAATTTGATTGAATTTTTCAAGAAGGTGATTCATTTCATATGTGTGTTGATGCGGACAGTGGAGTTGATGTAGTCTACATGGACTTCAGTAAGGCTTTTGACAAGGTCCTGCATGGGAGACTTATCAAGAAGGTAACAGCCCATGGGATCTAGGGCAATTTGTCAAATTGGATCCAAATTTAGCTGAGTGGCAGGAGGTAGATGGTGTTGGTCAAAAGCTGTTTTGGTGACTGGCAGCATGTGTCCAGTAGTGTATCGCAGGGATCATACCTGGGTCCCTTGCTGTTTGTAGTGTACATGGGAATGTGGGTGGTAGGGTCAATAAGGTTGCAGATGACACAAAAATTGGTGGTGTGGTAAATAGTGAGG
Source organism: Scyliorhinus torazame (assembly GCF_047496885.1). NCBI lineage: Eukaryota > Metazoa > Chordata > Chondrichthyes > Carcharhiniformes > Scyliorhinidae > Scyliorhinus > Scyliorhinus torazame. The sequence goes on from NC_092724.1 coordinate 30,373,308, forward strand.
AAGAAAGCGTTAGGTTACAGGGCTATATTGACAGGCTGGTTAGATGGGAAGAACAGTGGCAAATGGAATATAACCCTTCAAAGTGTGAGGTGATGCAATTTGGGAGAACTAACAAGGCAAAGGAATTCATAATGAATGATAGAATGCTAGGAAATACAAAGGAGCAGAAGGATTTGGGGGTGGAAATCCATAGGTCCCCGAAGGCAGCAGGACAAGTGGATAAGGTGGCATATGGGAAACTTGCCTTTATTGAATATAAGAGCAGGGGAGATTATGATGGAATTGTATAAAATGCTCATTAGACCACAGCTAGAGCGCAAGATGCAGTTCAGGCCGCCACACGATAGGAGGGATGTGTTTGCACTGGAAAGGGTACAGAGGAGTTTGCACCAGGGTGTTGCCTGAGCAGTAGCATTGCAGCTATTAAGAAAGGCTGGCTATTCTGGGGTTGTTCTCCTGAAAGCAGAGAAGGTGGAGGGGGGACCTGATTGAGGTGTACAACCTGATTGAGAAGCACATAGATAGGGTAGATAGGAAGAAGTTCTCCCTTTCGTTGAGGGGCCATGACAGAGGGCATAGATTTAAGGTAATAGGTAGGAGATTTAGAGTGGATTTGAGAAAAAAAAATTAACCCAAGGGTGTTTTGAATCTGGAACTCACTGCTTGAAAGGGCAGTCGAGGCAGGAACCCTCACAACACTTAAAAAGCATTTAGATGAGGACTTGAAATGCCACAGCATACAAGGTTACGGACCCAGCGCTGGAAAATGGGATTAGAATAGAAAGATGTTTGATGGCCGGCACAGACACGATGGGCCGAAGGGCCTCTTTCTGTGCTGTAAAACTCTAAGACTCTGTTTATGAAAACTGCAACATCGTAAGTTCTCTAAGCCTCTTCCGTTTTCAATCCACCACAAAGAAGATTGACCTTGTGGTGACGAGTCACAAGAAACTGACATTGTGACCTGCAGTAGGTCCTTGGGAAAGCCCTGCAAATAACTTTGGCCTATGACTTTAGCTGTTGAATTAATCCACTCTGCATTTCACATATGAAGACAACCTTCCATCAGGTCTATAATGTACTTTCATAGAATAAAATCATAGAATCACTACAGTGCAGAAAGAGGTCATTCGGCCCATCGAGTCGGCACCGACCTCTGAAAGAGCATCCCACCTAGAGGTGAATTGGACATTCTGAATTCTCCCTCAGTGTACTCGAACAGGCAACGGAATGTGGCGACTAGGGGATTTCACAGTAGCTTCATTGCAGTGATAATGTAAGCCTACTTGTGACACTAATAAAGATTATTACTATTATTATTATTAACCTTTGGATACTTAAGGGCAATTTAGCATGGCCCATTCACCTAATCTGCATATCTTTGGACTGTGGGAAGAAACCAGAGGAAACCCACACAGACATGGGGAGAGTGTACAAACTCCATACAGTGACCAAAGTCGGAATCGAACGTGGGTCCCTGTCGCTGTGAGGCAGCAGTGCTAACCACTGTGCCACTGTGCTGCCACTTTCTCCAAAACAAGGCGACCATGTTAGTTACAAGCTATTCCATTTTTTATATAAAGTGTATTTTCTTGCCAACTGCACTTTCCTTGAACATGTTTGTGTGTGTGTGACTGGGTGAATGGGCAACATAGTGTTACACTTCAGGTTGAATTTTTGTTTAAACCCATGAAGACTTGCTGCTGATTATTCAAATCATCCACATAGAACATAGAATTTACAGTGCAGAAGGAGTCCATTTGGCCCATCGAGTCTGCACCGACCCTTGGAAAGACCACCCCACTTAACTCCACACTTCCACCCTACCCCCTAACCCCACCTAACCTTTTTGGACACTAAGGGCAATTTAACATGGCCAATCCACCTAACCTGCACATCTTTGGACTGTGGGTGGAAACTGGATCACCCGGAGGAAACGCACGCAGACACGGGGAGAACGTGCAGACTCCGCACAGATAGTGACTGAAGCCGCGAATCGAACCTGAGACCCTGGAGCTGTGAAGCCACAGAGCTAACCACTGTGCTACCATGTCGCCCATATTCCTCGCAAAAATATACTCATTCCAGAATGTTGGGAAGGTAACAGAGATTTCAGCAGTTCTCTCTCACCCTGTCTGTAGCATCCCATTCTGAAATTCATGAGCTTGCAAAATTGGAGATGAGATATTGGCCGAAACAGCTCTGCATTGTCATGAGCCACGAGCAGTGTAAAAAGATGCTGAAAATTCATGGTCTGGTCATCATCAAAGAGGACCGAGGGTCACCATGGTAACTCATCACCATAATTACCAGAGCATTCTGGGACATCAGTAATCCAAGAATTAACGTTTTGCTCCGACACTGCCAACCAGCGAACAAATAACTTACAAAAGCCTCTTTAAACATATGTCCCTGATAAATAAAAATAAATCATGACTGGAAGTAACCAACAAAATATATCAATCTTCTGTCAAAGCCAAATAGAAAGTGATGACATTATAGGACCAGAATAGCGACTGCACCCAAGCACTTTGGGATGCTACTTAATGCTACACAAAGAGTAGCTAACTACCCTACACAAGATTAATTTACCAAGTGTACCATGTACACGATGCAAGTTTAATTTTTTTAACATATACACAAAAAGATTGTGCAACTCACTGACCAGTGACTTTATTAGTCAGGAACAATGCAATTCCCTACATTCACAAAGTAAACATTATCTTGATATAAATATACTTTGTGTATATTTAGTGTCCGCTACATCATTGTAGGGGAGCTGCGGAGCTCAACAAATATAGAACCCTTTTTTGTCACTTCTTTTCACTTTTCATACTCTTTTATTCAAACGGAGAACATTTAGATAAACGTAGCTAAAGATGAAAAGCATTCAGAGAACTGACACTGTAACATTCTCTGCCAGCTCAGTCATGTTATTCAACGAAACACAGAAAATAAACTTGAAATGAAAAGCATGATTTTCCCAGTAATAACATGATTACAAACTCGTCCTGCCAGCTTCTGCTATTTGCATTATTCTATTACATCACACATTGTTCTCTTACAAAGGGAAACATAGCAATAGAAAATAAACCTAAACGAAGCACAGATTGAAAGTGTGATGTGACCAACAATTTCACAATTATTAACATCGCCTGCCATCACACGCTAAACATTTATTTCCATTTAGAGACTGAGTTAAATTGATTTCACTCTGACTGGACAGCATAAGGCCCATGCCTTGAAATACAATGGACTTCCTGTATTAAAAATGGTCCCACATCAGCACCCAGTGGAAATAAAAAAACACAACTGTTCGGACTCTAAATTGTTTCTCACTGCAATCTATATTTTTGCAAAAGTTTAAAAGACATTACATTATCATTTTCCTTTATTTTCTGTCTTTTATCTTTGTGCATAACAATCCTGCAAGCTGTGTGTATCCATAGCAAAATTCTATGAGGACTTACACTTCTTCTGTACCATCTTATTTACTATTAAACCCCAGACACCAAAAAAAATACATTCTGTTCATTAAGTAACAGGATTTCTGAAGAGCATATCCTTAGGATGTTTACTGAGGTACAAAAACATGAACCAAACAAAAAACCATCAGCAGTCTGAGAGCAATGGTTTCAAAATGTGTTTATAAAACCTCTTGGTATTGTAGTGTGTGAATAAAATTAAAGATTCAATCTTTTCACTATATTAACTAGGATACATCGGACTGTCACATCAGTGGCCTAATATCCACCATCACCTCACTGTCTACTATATGATATGAAAGCTGACCCACCTTTTATGTATTTTAAAAATGGTTCTCTTCATCACACTCCTTGGCCGGTCACACTACACCCAGTGTAAACTGTTAAAAAAAAAAGTCATCCTTAAGCCCAATTACTCAAATGGTCAGTGGAAGCTTCAGAATAAAAATGAGATTTATTGACCTTTTTGACCCCAAATCTGGTAAGGTCAGCCAGCAAGGTTTCAGGGGCAGTAAAATGCTGACCATCAGGGGTTGTCATGGCAACCTGTCCCTTGAGCAAGTTCTAAGTGTTTAGCACAACTTACAGTTTCTCCTCAAACCTGATCAGTTCAAATAACCTAGACCAGCTGCCAGGGTTTCTGGGTAAATCGTATTCCGTTCAAATGATCACATTTCAGCTTTTCAAATCCACTGTTTCTGGTAACATATCTGCACCTTAACTGTATTTAAAAATGGTGTTGTTTATGAAATGCAGACTGGTCTGCCCAACAGTATAGTTTAACCTCAGCTATTCATATGCAGAAGATAAAAATGAATTCATAGCATTTCAGAAGCATTCAAGGCCAGAAAAAATTGCAGTAAAATTGCACGATTTTTATTTTGTTTAGGTATTGTCATTATGTAAATATTGAATAATTGAGCAGACTTAAAATTTTAAAATAAATAGAGTATATTTTCTCTTAACTATTAGATATGTGTTGCACAATGAGCAAATGTTTAGCCACCTGCATACAACCTAATACCCTGAATAGGTTAAGGGTCAACAGTAATGCCAATGAGTCACTTTTTTTGTTCACTGTACAGGACTTTTTTTTTTGATTTCAACTCGTTCTGATTGAAAATGCCCCATTCAGACAATGGAGTGAATTCTCCGCTGGCGGGATTCTCTGCCGTTTGCTGGCAACACCCCCCCCCCCCCCACCCCACCCCAACTGTGGGATTCCCATCGGCGTGGGGTAGCCACAATGGGAAATTCCGTGGGCCAGCGGCAGAACGGAGAATCCCGCTGTCAATGCCGGCACTCTGCCGAGAAACACAGGGCTGGGGGGTGGGGAATTCACCCCAATGCTTCAACTGATCTAAAATGGGGTGCTATTACTTTACTGTTGCTTGATTTAAGAAAAATCTTTAGGTGGAAGAATGTGACCATTTGCACAAGAACTGTAGACAACCATATTTTAGCAAAATCAGCAAAATGCTTCATGAACAGAGGCTGTAGTCATATGAAAAGGAGAAAGAATTCAATACAAATGTCAAATCTATTTCCGTTCATTCATGCTAAAAGGGTAGGGAATAAATATTTTATACAGTAGATTCCATAGTAATTTCCATTGATGGTGGCCCTAGATTAGTATCAACATATTCTGCCTGTAGTGTCAGGCGCCAGGAAACTAATGCCCATTTTGTCAAACTATTAACAGTAACAGACTCTTAGGCGCTGATTGTAACTGCCCTTGCTTAGCAGATGGACAGGGGCAATTAAGGTAGGACAAAGTTGCTCAGACCAACTTCTTACACGTACACACTCACACACAAATACAGATAACAAAGTGAGGAAGGATAATCAAATTTATAAAGAATATACGGTCAGTTGCTTGGTGACTCTGTTGCTCCGTTACTGCTCCTAATGTTTCGATTTAAAGTTGCAACTGCTTTATTTGGTTGTTCCCCTGGTTGTTCCCTCCCCTATTTTAAAAGGTCTCAGCTCACAATAAATATACCTCTGGTTGCTCTCAATTGGCAAAGAACATTCTGGGAAGGGCGGGGCACAAGAGTTAAAGGTTCATTGGCTTCATCTGCTTGTCGTCAGTTCATCAGCATTTCAGCATCATCTCTGCAAAAATGTCTTTTTTCTAAAACACGCGAAAGGAGTTTGCTGGTATTGCGGCATGCTCACTCCACTGTTGGAGATTGCTAAGGGGAGGGGGGCTGCAGAATCAAAAAAACGTGTATTCCAAAAGGTACCTGGATTAGCTCATACCTGCCATTGTTTCATGGCCCAAGTGATTAGATTTAATTTCCCATCTCCAACAGTTGAATCTCAGGTGTTTATCTTAATGGCTTGCTAATGTCACAGGACGGGGGTCTCTCACATTCCTCGGAAATTTATGATCCCTAGTTTTCGCAAGCTTGGCAACTTCATCCCAATGAAATGGAATGTGGACTGCATAGTGTTGCAAACCAAAGCAGTCACTTTTGTTTAGCTGTGATTTCCTTCACCCTTTTTAGCCTCTTGTTTTTAAATAGTCCTCTTTAAAAGTTCCAATCCACGTTTCCAGCCAGTGGATTGAAGATCACTATTTGAGATGAACACATCTTCACTGCCACCCCCAGTTTAAAAAATTACCAACAAGATTTTACTTATTGGGCGGGATTCTTTGACCTCCCCCCCGCCGGGTCGGAGAATCACCAGGGGGCGGCGTGAATCCCGCCCCGCCGCTTCGACGGCGGCTGCAGAATTCTCCGGTGCCGGTTTTTTGGCGGGGGCGGGGATCGCGCCGCGCCGGTCGGGTGCCGTTGGCAGTGGCCCCCCGGCGATTCTCCAGTCCCCGATAGGCCGAGCAGCCGCCCGTTTTTTCTCCTCACAAGAATTTGGTGTTCCTTTGTCAGTTTCTGTCTGCAGTCGGTGTTTGCATCTATGCCTTCACCCTCCAAGTCTTTTTCTTGCTGTTATAACCTGCCTACTTACGATTGGCTGGGGACTAATGACTATCCCACAATCCTATGGGAGTATGAACTTCCCCAATGAGGGGGGCGGAGAAACTCCTAGTATAAATAAGCTGGCCAGTTCAGGAACCAGCAGGAAGGAGAAGGTAGCAAGGGAAGTTACGGCTACTGTTATAAATATATTGTCATAGTAAATAAACGTTATTATTTTGTATACTTAAAACTCGTGCTGGATTCTTCGTGGCCCTTACAAAACTGGCGACGAAGGTTAAAGTGAATAGCTGTCTACACTGCTGAAGCCACCTCCCTGGATTTTTGTTGGATACAGGTTGGAAGTTGTTTTCTATTATACCATGCCTCTGTACGGACGTTTGGATGTTTTTGATGCTGCGCTGGAAAGCTGGAACCAGTACACACAACGGATGCGTTACTATTTCCGGGCAAACAATATTACTGAAAATGAGCGCCAGGTGGTCATATTGCTCACCGCCTGCGGGCCGCATACGTTTGGGGTGATTAGGAGCCTTACGTACCCAGCTGCACCGGACACCAAAACGTTTGACGAACTTGTGAATATAGTGGGGCAACACTTTAACCCAACCCCGTCCACGATAGTCCAGTGTTACCGGTTTAATACCGCTGAGAGGACCCCTGGAGAATCCCTTGCCGATTTTTTATCCAGGCTACGCGGGATTGCGGAATACTGTGACTATGGTGAGACCTTGTCAGAAATGTTACGCGACCGTTTGGTTTGCGGTATTAACAATGCAGCAACCCAGAGAAAGTTGTTAGCGGAGCCAACATTGACTTTTCAACAGGCAATACAAATAGTCTTGTCCCGAGAGAGCGCAGAGCGAGGAGTACAGGAGCTACAGGGAATGGAAGTGCATGCCTTGGGGCGCAACCCTTTCCGCCCAAAAACGTCCCCTCGCACTCCTGCGGTACCTTGGGCGAGGCAACGACCGGACCGACGCCAGTGGCCATCGGACATTCCTCCCCGAAGGGAGCCTTCTCCAGAGCCAATGGATGAGGAGCTATGTCCGTGTCAGACTTGTAGGCGCCGACCCCGTCGCGGACGGCGGTCCTGGGGACGCCAGAGGCGCCGTCGTTCCGACCGAAACTGGGACCAGCCCAGGGGCCGTAACTGGGACCAGCCCAGAGGCCGTACCTTCCATGTGGATGAACCTGCGGCGACCACTCCTGAGGACGTGGAGACGGAGGACGACTGCCTGCAGCTGCATTGTGTGGCAGCTCCCCGTGTGGCCCCCATTAAGGTGACAGTACGGGTCAATGGCCACCCGCTGGAGATGGAGTTGGATACTGGTGCAGCGGTCTCCCTGATCGCCCAGAGGACGTTCGACCTCATCAAGCAGGGTATATAGACCCTTACATTAACTGACTCACAGGCCAGGTTGGCCACCTACACGGGGGAAACCATTGGACATTGCAGGAACTACAATGACCCCCGTTGTCTATGGACGCCAGGAGGGGCGTTTCCCACTTATCGTAGTGCGTGCCCATGGGCCCAGCCTGTTGGGTCGGGACTGGTTGTGCCATTTGCGGTTGCAATGGCAGCACATCCTCCAAACAGTTTCTGGAGGGTTGACTGAGGTGCTAGGACGATACCCAGAGGTATTCCAGCCTGGTTTGGGGAAAATAAAAGGGGCCGTAGCCCGTATCCAAGTCGAACCAGGAGCCACGCCGCGCTATTTCCGGGCGCGCCCAGTGCCTTACGCTTTGCTCGAGAAGGTAGAAGGGGAGCTCACTCGTTTGGAGAGTTTGGGTATTATCAGGCCCGTCCGTTTTGCTGACTGGGCAGCACCAATTGTACCAGTAATGAAGCCAGATGCCACAGTTCGCTTGTGTGGCGACTATAAACTTACAGCGAATACAGTTTCCCGACTCGACCGATACCCAATGCCTCGCATAGAGGATCTCTACGCGAAACTTGCAGGTGGACTCTCATTCACAAATTTAGATATGAGTCACGCCTACCTGCAGTTGGAGCTGGACCCTGCCTCCCGACCATATGTAACAATTAACACACACCGGGGTGGGCCTGTATGAATATACATGGTTGACCTTTGGAGTATCCTCTGCCTGCGCAATTTTTCAACGTGTTATGGAGGGCATTTTGAGAGGTTTACCACGTGTGGCTGTCTACCTAGATGACGCGTTGATTACAGGGACGTCGGAGCAAGAGCATTTGGAAAATCTGGAGGCTGTCCTTAGACGCCTTTCGGAGGCTGGAGTCCGTTTACGTCACAAAGTACGTATTTCAGGCAAAAGAAGTAGTCTACCTAGGTTATCGGGTGGACCGCGAGGGTCTGCACCCCGTCGCAGAGAAGGTGCGTGCAATTCAACATGCCCCCACCCCGACTGACACTTCGCATCTTCGTTCTTTTCTCGGTCTCATAAACTATTACGGGAAGTTCCTCCCCAATCTGGCAACTACGCTGGCCCCCTTGCACCTGCTGCTAAAGAAAAATCACACCTGGGTTTGGGGTCAGCCGCAAGAAACCGCTTTCCGGCGGGTAAAGCAACAATTGTCGTCGTCTGGGTTACTAACCCACTATGATCCGGGAAAGCCTTTGCTCGTCACATGTGATGCATCCCCGTATGGTATTGGGGCTGTCCTGTCCCACAAGATGGAGAACGGGGCCGAGCGACCGATAGCTTTCGCCTCCCGCACATTGACTGCAGCGGAGAAAAAGTACGCGCAGATCGAGAAGGAGGGCCTGGCAGTGGTTTTCGCGGTGAAACGCTTCCACCAGTATGTGTACGGCCGCCATTTCACTATCGTGACTGATCATAAGCCCCTGCTGGGACTCTTCAAAGAGGATAAGCCAATATTGCCCATTGCTTCTGCACGGATCCAGCGCTGGGCTTTGTTGCTTGCTGCATATGAGTATTCTCTGGAGCACAAACCAGGTACGCAGATAGCAAATGCCGACGCACTGAGCCGATTGCCTTTATCGACCGGTCCCATGTCGACCCCCACGACCAGTGAGGTGGTTGCAACCCTAAATTTTATGGACACCTTGCCTGTCACGGCATCACAGATCCGTGAGTGGACCCAGACGGAGCCAGTCTTGTCAAAGGTTCGGCACATAGTCCTGTATGGTGGGCAGCATAGACAGCTCCCAGGCGAGTTGCGGGCATTTTCCTCCAAGCTGTCAGAGTTCAGCGTGGAAGACGGCATCCTCTTGTGGGGGACGCGTGTGATTGTCCCGGAAAAAGGCCAGGAGCTGATATTATCAGACTTGCACAATGGGCATCCGGGCGTGACCAAGATGAAAATGTTGGCCCGGAGTTATGTCTGGTGGCCAGGCCTCGACACCGACATTGAGAAGGTGGCCCAAAACTGCTCCATTTGCCAGGAGCATCAGAAGCTTCCGCCGGCCGCACCCCTACATCACTGGGTATGGCCAGGGCGGCCTTGGGCACGCTTACATGCAGATTTCGCAGGCCCTTTTCAGGGATCCATGTTCCTTCTACTAATTGACGCCCAGTCCAAATGGCTGGAGGTGCATAAGATGCAGGGGACAACGTCCTGCGCAACAATTGAAAAGATGCGTTTATCATTTAGTACGCATGGCCTCCCCGAGGTGCTGGTCACGGATAATGGCACTCCATTCACAAGTGAGGAGTTTGCTAGGTTTACAAAGATGAACGGCATCCGCCATATCCGCACTGCCCCTTACCACCCGGCTTCAAATGGGTTGGCAGAGCGTGCAGTGCAAACATTCAAAAGAGGCCTAAAGAAGCAGTCTTCCGGATCAATGGACACGAGACTGGCTCGCTTTTTGTTTACGTACAGGACCACCCCCCATGCAGTGACTGGGGTAGCTCCCGCAGAACTCCTAATGGGCCGAAGACTTCGCACCCGCCTTAGTATGGTCTTCCCGGACATTGGCGCAAAAGTACGCCGCACACAAGAACGGCAGGGACAGGGATTGTCTCGGCATCGTCCGATTCGGCAGTTTGCGCCCGGTGACCCAGTATTCGTGCGGAATTTTGCTGGTGGTGCCCAATGGGTTCCTGGTGTAATCTTTCGCCAAACGGGCCCTATATCTTACCAAGTGCAAGCCCAGGGTCGTCTCCAGCGAAAACATGTAGACCATGTCCGGTCCAGAAGATCATCCCCTCAAAAGATTCCCCGCCCCCGGAGCTCATTTCAACAGCCGCAAAGACCAGAGACAAGGGAAGGTAGTCCTCAAAATCTTCCACTGGTGCATCACTCGAAGCCTGCGCAGGTCGTTAAGGGACCGAATGGAGATAGAAACGCTGACATGACGGAGGCAGCAGACTCTGACTCCGAGATGGAGACACAGGATGAATCAGAGGGGGAATCCTCGGGTCCACAGGCCGTGGATGTACAACCGCGCCGTTCATCACGGAAGCGCCGGTCTCCGTCTCGTTACACGCCGCCTGATCCAGCGCCGCGTGCAAATGGCGTCCGGCCTGCGGCCAAACGAGTTCGACGCCTTCCTTCGCCAGGGTCTTCGGTGGATTCTTTGGACTTTGGGGGGGAGGGATGTTATAACCTGCCTACTTACGATTGGCTGGGGACTAATGACTATCCCACAATCCTATGGGAGTATGAACTTCCCCAATGAGGGGGGCGAAGAAACTCCTAGTATAAATAAGCTGGCCAGTTCAGGAACCAGCAGGAAGGAGAAGGTAGCAAGGGAAGTTACTGCTACTGTTATATATATATATATATTGTTATAGTAAATAAACGTTATTATTTTGTATCCTTAAAACTCGTGCTGGATTCTTCGTGGCCCTTACAAAACTTGCGAACTCTCATTTGTATCTGCAGCTTTCCCTTGTGTCTGCTCGCCACATAGCTTCCTTCTTAACCTCCTTCCTGTTGCTATTGCTTCCAGGTCAAAGTTTACCAGGTCGCATGGACGAATATCTCTTATTATTGATATAGAATCTTAAACACCCTTTTCAAACAGTCTGAAAAACAATTAAAAATTCCAAAGACAGTTTAAAGAAATTACAAGTTTACCTTACTGTACTGGTTCTGGGTCAAAGCTCGTCACACTCCTCTAATCCCACTGCTTTCCCACTATGTTGTGATATTAGCCTTGAATAGGCAAGCGAGACACCCACAACAGAAAGTGAGTCCTACTTTAAATATGTTGTTCTGGTCCAATGATGCTGGCTAACCGGGGGACTGGTGCCAGATTTCCTATCATACAGTCAGGAGTTAGATCATGAGCCAGAAGAGGTTCAGACAGTGATTTTAAAAGTTATATTTTAGGTTTCCTACTGTGTGACTGTGGTTGTACGTATTAGGGGTAGTATGGTACCCTGTGATGCCGAGAGGCTATTGGTAGACAGACACTGGGTCTTGATTGGATCTGCCGCCTGCTGGCTCCACCCAGTAAGGTGGAGTATAAGAACCCGGGTTCTCCCAGCAGCCGAATTCTGTAACTGAGCTGCTGGGGAACAAAATCTGCTTAATAAAGCCTTCGATTGTCTTCATCTCTTCTCGTCTCATGAGTAATTGATTGTGCTACAGTGACATGAGGGGCCGGGCTGGTTCTTTGGACCTCACAGGAAAGCACTGAGCCTTCTTGTCAGATCCTACAAACCCCCTTTCAATTTTTACCCACACCATTCTCCCCCTTCAGCTGCTGCCAAGACACTTCCCCCACCTCCCCACTAATTATCACTAACTATTCACATGGCCACTGGCTGTGGCCTCCTGTTGCCAGATCACTACTGGGGCCTGCCAGCCAGGTAGTCAATTTGACTGCACGCTGAGTGGGACTCTGCAGAAATCCATTCAAATAAGACCCTGCCATTAAGGTCAGTCGATTTCACAGATACCTGCCTTGGTCTGGTTAGTCCCTTGCCACGAAGATGCTCTTTAAAATGGTAGGCCGAGTATAATAATGAATCAACGAGAGTATATATTTTTTAATATGTATTTTAATAAAAATGTTTGTTGTAGGAGTCCTATGACTTCAATGTTGCGTGTCAACTAGTGATAACCAGACATTGAAGGTCAAATAAGACATAGTTAATGTCCTGGTTGCAATGCCTGCCTGTACTGGGGTTGAGTGGATCACCTGAACCGGGAAATTGGGCTGAATCTTGACCGGTTTTAAACATTCTAATATCCTCAGCTCAATGCAAGGCTGGCCTAAAGAGATGCCAGCCAAAAATAGACAAAGACCCTAATTTCAATATGAGATTCAATGGAATTAACACATGTGCAGCTCTTCAATTTTCTCACAGAAAATGCAGTGCATGTTGAGGTTATCAATATAAAACATGTTCTACATTGACAGAAGATCAACCTTATTTGAGGAGAATATGGAAGGCGTCTTTAGATTTACATATAAATGCATCCTGCAATTTCTTTCTGACATTTTGCTTGTTTTTGGAAATTCTAGTCTCAGATTTTTGTCTTAGAGTGTTATCGTTGCTTTAGTCAAAATGTTATTTCTTTTAATGCCTCAATCTAGCTCTCCTAGGAATCTAGTAACATCATGCAATTCAAAGTATATAGGTACATCAAACAAGTCATTGATACATTGGCAAACAACTTAATCTCTCTCTCAGAAATGCAGAACAGAATGAGAGACAATTTCATTTTCATGTCATAGTTTTCACCAATTCAGGCCTCATGCTATGTATGTGGTCATCCAGCCCCTGTCCATTGCCCAGTGCCCTTCTTGAACTACAAGGGGATCCATCAGAATCCAGCAGGTTATTGCCAGTAACAAAGGATCATGTCTGACCACATCTGTGTCCCAGGCAGCAGTTATGTTTTACCCTCTGAGACTAGGCAATTTAAAAGAGAAGGTTGGCATCCAGGAGAGCTTCTAGGAGACCAGGACTATTTTATTTAACCCCAACACCATTGAGGCAACCACGAACAGCAGAATACCAAAGTTAGAGCAATTGGCTTGTGCAGTCATTAATACCAATATCAAACTAGATTTTGAAGGAGTACCGTAGATACTTAGGCAGACCAGTTGACATTTACCTCAAGCAATTCCATGAGGATCTCCAAGTTTATTGTATACTATTAGATATTCTATAATGTTACCATTCAAAGAGTAGCAAAGCAAGACAACGATGGTTAGCCAGAGACCAGCTCTGATAATACATCTCAGGCAGAAGAGCCATGCAGCATGTTTTCATCGAGTATGTACTCAGCTAAATGCCATGTCTGCCCACCTGAAGTAAGTGTTCATAGATGTGCGCAATGTGATGGTCTACAATATCTTCCATAATGTTCACTTCAACAGTAATTCAGCTATGTTGAATGCTAATCCGCTGACCTGCTAAAGCCTTATTCTATATCTTAGAGACATAGGAAAAGGATTAGGCTATTCGGCCCTTCGAGTCTGTTCCTCCATTCAATTAGGTCAGGGCAGATCTGTAGCATAACTTGATTACCTTGCCTTCATTCCATAACTCTGATATATTTACTTAATAAAAATCTATCATTCTCAAATTTGAAATGTCAAAAGCCTCAAAAGCTATTTGGGGGAGAAAGTTCCAGATTTAGCGTTACCGTTTATGCCAAGAAATGTTTCTTGGCATCATCCCTGAATGACCCAGCTTCAATGTTAAGCTTATATCCCTTTGTTCTGGGCTCCACCATTCAAGGAGATATGTTCTCTCGATTTATCCTATCAAATCTCTTAATAATCTTAAACACCTCAATTAAATCACCCCTTAATCTTCGATAATCAAGGGACTATGCAGCATGTCCTCATAATTTAACCCTTTTGGCCTCTTCAGAGAAAAGTCTCTAAAAGTGGCCGGTGTATGTGGCCAAGGTGTGTATCTTGGTATCTCCGCTTGGAGATGACGTACATTTTGTGTTTTTCAATCCTAAATCTCTGCTCCTTCTTGGTGTTTTTCCAGTTAGAGTAAATAAGCAAATTGGATTGAGGTGACCCTATGTCTCTTTGTGATCAGTCAAGAGATGTACCAATTGCCGATGCTACCCCTCTGCTCCTGCAGTGAAGGTGTGCTACTATCTGCTTGTTAGTATACCTTTTGACACTTCAGAGGGGATTGGATAGGCCAGATGTGGCATCCCTTCCTGGGATCTGACATCTATAGTTCTTCTACTCTGCTGCTGGACATCACGACAGCAAATCCTTTGATCCGTGCGCGTGTAGATTGCTGGGCAATTAAGGGGACTCTTTCCATCTGATCCACCAGCACATTGTAGTTGAATCAGAAGGCCTGTTGCAGATTGTCCAAATCATCCAGACTACCAGTAGGCGTACAACCCTTTCTGTGGAAAGGATCAAGATATCTCAAAATATGCTTTGAGTTAAAGAGCTTTCTTCAAGCCCATTCGCTTCTCGTGTCATTTTGTGAATTCAAAGTCAGACAAAAGGCAATTAACACTAATCAGAAATTGTTTCTCCCAGAGACTAAATAGCAAGCAATTTACTGGCTTGTCTCCTTAATTGATAAACACCTTACACCCATTGTATTAGAAGTGTTTTGATCTCTTTCTGATTGTAAGCAGTCAAGAATAAAGCAGAACGTTCGACGCTTTCAAAGACAGTTTTGCTTCTGGCTGTCAAACAACAAAAGACAGAAGGGCGGTGTTACTTGCAGTGGGGGGAAATCCCATATGATTACACGCATAATAATTATCAGCTTTGTCTACTCATTTCATTGAAAAGGACAAGATGTTTGCTGTTCCGTTTTTTTAAATGTCCAATTTTACAGGAAAGAACAAAGAGTCGACAAATGTCTACAATATGGATGGGCTGTTTGGTAAAACCTTGACATATTTTACTCATGCTTCAAAGTGATCCATTAATACAGTACCAGGGGGACTGGGCGATAGCATTTGTATAAGATATGAATTCATTGTCTAATATATTACGTTAAAGTAGCAACCTCCAGGGAAAATATAAACATCGCTACCCCAAACTATTTTATAAATGTCCCTTTATAATTCATGATATACATTTCTGATGGTGTCGCCTGGACAGAACAGAGCAAGAAAAAAATATTGTTACCTCACCATTTTATACCAACGATTGGTGCCCATTAAACAATAGTGGAAAATCAATAAATCATTAACAAAATCACGATTGTTGAGAATGCTCCTAATTGTCCTGGATCTAAATCACAGTCATTGAATAATACCCAAGAAAAACAATCTCGGTTATTCTGGATTAGATTGAAGTGTCTGATGTAGGATTTGTCTTTTTTAAAGAGGATTATGAACACCAGTTAAAAGAAATGATATGTTCTGACATTTTTAAAAAAAAATTTGCTCTCTATGTATTATCTATAGGAGGTACTGCAACAACTTGGCAAGGCTTCTTTCACAGCACTTCCCAAACTTGTGTTGACACACAAAGGTCCCATCAGCCAACAGCTTTCACATTAGCTGTGAATAAAGGATTTCATCTGAAAATAATGCCATTCTCACCCCTCCCATCCTTGTTCTTTATCAACGTTTCTTGATTCCTTTGTTGTGTACAATGTATTTATTTTAATTTATTTTCCTGTCTTTTATCTGGTAGATTTTCCGAGATTGACCCCCCCCCCCTCTTTTCCTGAAAGTTTTGCCTCATGCAGACACATGCATTTATAGATCAGTATCCAAAGGACCAATCTTCATGATAAAAATGTGGTGAAATTACAATCATCCGGGACGTGGTACTGAGCAAATTGATGGGGCTGCGGGCCGACAAGTCCAGATGGAGTTCACTGTCCAATCTCTGCCTCAGAAGGCGATGGGGGCGGGGTAATTGAATATCACGATGTTCGTGATGCAGAGCGAGGCCAACAGCGTGGGTTAAATTCTCGCACTGACTGAGGTTATTCATGAAGGCCCCGCCTTCTCAACCTTGCCCCTTGCCTGAGGTGTTATGATCCTCAATTTAAATCACCACCGGTCAGCTCTTGACCTCAAAGGGGAAAAGCATCCTGTGGTCATTTGGGCTATGGCGATTTTACTTACTTTTAATTTTAGTATTTCTATTTCTGATTGCTAAATGGACTTACCTCATGGGGTAACATTGCAATAGCTATACAGTGTTATTGTGCTTACTTTGTTACTTATATTGTAGACAATTCTTTACCACTCCACCTCCCCCACCCCTCGGGAATCTGACTCAGATACTATCAATGGTCAGCATCTTCCACAAGACAATTAGCCAAATCTGAGTGTATATAAACATAAAATATTTGCACAGAAATAAAACCACGAGCATTGAAACTGATATGCAGTTATAGCTTTTGCTGAGAAAAAAACAATACTGCATGCCTAATGCTATCGACCTTGAAGTTAGTGTGTCAGTCTGTGCAATTGCTACAATTCCTTTAGAATGAAATGCCACTGTTAACAACATCAAATATTTTTTTAACTTCAGGCAGCAACCAGATTCATCAGTTCAAGAATACAGTCATGATAGGGAGATATTAGGAACTTGGGTCCAGAAATGACATCCAAGATGTAGCAGGTAATTTAGGGGCTAAACAGACTGTGGGAAAAGACTGCTAGCAGCAGACTCGGCGGGTTACGCCTGCAGCCTGAGTTACCTTGTCCCATTCAGACTTAATCTCGTTACTGGGAGACACAGGAGGCCCCCGTTCAGCCAGGATGATTCGCTCAAGATCCATTGTCATTCGGGGCAACCTTGTTTGACCAGCCATCAGCCCATCGCAGAGCCTGATTACCTATTTGTCAGTCAATGGAAGGCTAATTATGTATGAATGGCATAGCTCTGTTCTTTTGAATAAATGGGAGTGGGTAGTTAGCCAAGATAATGATGACAGGTTCATGTCTGGAAACCCAAGAGGACTTTTTTTTGAGAAGCTGGGTGGAGCCTAGAGAGAGAAAGAGAACGAATGCTGCTCTGAACAGTTACAGCAGAAGGCTGTGGAAATCAACCAGTAAGGTCATGAAAGTTGCTATCGAGGCAGGCTTTGGAAAAGGGTTCAGAACTATTGTCCAACCAGAAGACAAATTGCTTCATAAATGCAAGTATTGCCTTTGTCTGAATGTATAAGTGGAACAAGAGCTGCATGTTTGTGTACAGTGTTGCTTAATGGGAACAAGTGTGTTAAGGTTAAGAAAATGCATGTAATCTGTTAGTGTTAGAGCTGAAGTAAAAGTTGAAATATTATTTTCTTTTCTTTTGTTTTAATAAAGTTGTTTAAAAAATAACCAAGCCCTATTTCTTATATTCTCACTCCTGGAATGAATCGATCTTTCTGCACCATCTTAAAACTTTTTTAAAATGGTGGCATCTGGTCCAGTCTCTTAGCCACTGGTGAGAGATGACCAGGCTCCATAATAATACCTACTCAAAAACTGATCAAAATGGCAATCATTCCTAAGCTATAGGGCAAGATGGTATACTTTCATGTGGCAGAGGCAAATCGCCATTGGCTGCCAGTGGGAACTTCCAGTCCCGCCTATGTGTGCGGAGTTTTCTGTGGCTCGGTTGTCCCACCACCAGGGAACTGACCACAGGCAATCATCTTCAGTGGGAACAGAAAATCTCACTGGCGGGAATGGCTGGAAAAATTACCTTTGGAGAGTCACACAGTAAAATGTAATTTTATTGAAATGTTTAAGCTATGAATTAAAGGTATTAAATTCTCCGTCTATAAGAAGGGATAATAGGGAAAGAGCAGCAGTGTGAGACCAATTGACTAGATCTTTCAAAAAGCTGACACCAGCTCGATGGACCAAATGGCCTACTTCTGTGGTGTGTGATTTTATGATATGTTACCAAAGTTACTTCATAAACAAATTCACCCTAACGCAGACTAAAGGAACAGGATTACGGGTTCGGGAAGGCACGACTCGGCAATACTTGAGGAATAACTGCTGCACATTTGAAGATTTTTTTTTAACTTACATTGCACAGTGGCCCCAATGCAGTGGATATTCGCCTAGATGAACCATTCAAAAAAGGAACGGACAGATCACTGATTCAGAAAGGAGTCAAGGGATGCGAGATTAACAATATGACAAAAGGAAGTCGAAAATCCTGAAAAGATGTTTCTTTCCCCTGAATTCTTGCAGTGCGTTATTTTTGTGATTGTCTCGTATTTTATAAATAACATACAGAGACTAAAGGGGATGTTTGGTCGATTCAATTCTATTGATGTTTTTCAATAGCAGCTGACTTTAAGCCAAAGTCGGGCGGCACAGTGGGTAAAACCGCTACCTCACAGCGCCAGTGACCCTGGTTCAATTTCGGCCTTGGGATAACTGTCCGTGTGGAGTTTGAACGTTCTCCCTCTGTCTGCATGGGCTTCCTCCGGATGCACCAGTTTCCTCCCACAGTCCAAGGATGTGCAGGTTAGGTAGATTGGCCATGCTAAATTGTCCCGCAGTGCCCAAATGTGGGCAGGTTATGTGGGGATACAGGGTTATGGGGATAGGGCGGAGGAGTGGGCCTAGGTGGGGTGTTCTTTGTTAGAGCTGATGGATTTGATGGGCCGAATGACCTCCTTCTGCACTGTAGGGATTCTAGGGATTCTATGGATTCTAAAATAAGATATATTCCTTGTTCACAATAGACGTAGTTTATTGAGGCAAAGTGTTTAATTTGCCACTGTTAGGCCTATCATAAAAAAATGCAATAGGTTTAATACGCATTTTTAATGTGCTTTTTAACTAAAACCATTCATCAATGCTTCCACATGAAGGCCTGATATTCTTTTTCACTGCACTGAAGACTGCAGTGACCTGTAGTTAAAAATATAGTGTCATAAATCAAATCTACATATTCCATTTACCCACTTTTTTGGTGTCGTTAAAGCTTTTCACAGTCAAAACAATTCTACCAAAAATAATCTGAGTGTTCTCAGAGAAAAGCAGATAGGAGCTTGCCCTGACCACCGACATCTTAATATATTTAAATGACTTTTCCTGAGAAATTAATTTATCTACTTAATTGATCGACTTCAAACAGCCAATTAATATTTAAAATAATTCTGCTAATCAATAATTAATATTGAATTAGTTTAAGACTCAAAGTGGTAAATGCAATACGTCACGTTGAAACTGGTTTTCCCTTTAAAATTTCTGCAGTCATTTAGTACACATTGCTCACCATTTGTTCACATGCACTGGCAGAGCTTGAGGCTCGTTGCTGCTCGCACTTATTCAAAATATTTTCGCTATAATGCAAAGGATGAAATGGAATATAAATGTGGTCATTAATGTGGCATAAATCCACTGCTCAGTATAGCTGTTGCCATACTGTCACAATGATGGAGAATAAAACCATGGAACTATGGAAATATTGGATTGTATAAAGACCTGAGTTTTGTATTTTTAAAATGGGCACAAACTCCACAGATAGCTGGGAATGTACAGTTATCCATTAATAAGAATGGCTGCAGCTCATTTCTCTCAGGGACAATGGAACCCCTCCCTGTTTCCATATAAGGTTCCAGTGAAGACAAAGGAATATGATGACTATCTCATCTCAAGGATCCTGGATGTAATTGCCTAGACGGACTACTGTATTCTGGGTTTCCAGTTGGAATATACAAAGATGGAATTAAAAGTGAGATGAGGGTGCTGCACGTTACTTGCCTGCCTGCCTGTCAGTCTGTGTGTATGTGTGTTCACTGTGAGGAAAAACAGGTGGAAACTTTCCACACTGAAGGTGTGTGGTTCAGCACCAGAAGCAATGCCCATGCAAAAAGTAAATAGCAAGAGTATCTAAAAACTCTCTCTCTGACTGTGGAAGTCAACCAGCCGGCAAAAAGGATCACAGTGGAAAAAGAACTGGAATATCTGTTCCAAACCTCAAAATACCTGAATCGAAGAATCAGCTACTCACCTGCAGGAGTCAACTATCCTGGAATCAATTTGTAATAGCCACACACAACATCATCTACTCCTCGCAAATCAAGGGCTATTCCATAAAACGTGTTATTTATATTTACTTACTATTAGACTCAATTGTTAATTCTAATCCATATAAATGAATGTAGTGTCCATATGCATGTGTCTTAACATTTCTCCTTACCTTTTTAGTAGTTAATAAACTTATTTTATCTTAACTCAAGAAAGTCTGGTTCAATTGGCTCCTTTTAAAACTTAACTATTGGGTCTGGAAAAGGTATCCAAGGGAAAGGGAACCTTGTTAGATTAAACCTTTATTTCTACCAGCAGAGGGTGTGTTGAATAAAGACATGGAGCCAGTCATCCCTCCTCACCCAGTTTGTGACAACTTAGGGGTATCCTAGCTGGGCAGTGACAAATTGAGGGGTCTCAGCCAGATCAACAACTTTTGGAGAACCTCACTTAGGGCTGATCGTAACAATACCAATGTTGTTTTGTTAGTATTTCAGCAAACCAGTCATTTGATGCAACATGCAAAATAAAAATCATATTTACATATTTTTAAATTCATTTACAGGATGTGGCCGTCGCTGGTTAGGCCAGCATTTATTGCCCCTCCCTAGTTGCCCTTCAGAAGGTGGTGGTGAGTTGTGTTCTTGAACTGCTGCAATCCCTGAGGTGTAGGGAGTTTCAGGATTTTGACCCAGCAACAGTGAAGGAATGGTGATATATTTCCAAGTCAGGGTGGTGAGTGACTTGGGAAGGGAACCTCCAGGTGTTGGGGTTCCCAGGTTTCTGCTACTTTTGTCCTTCTAATGATAGTGGTCGTGGGTTTAGAAGGTGCTGCCTAAAGAACATCGGCAAGTTCTTGCAGTGCATCTTGTAGATGGGACACATGGCTGCCACTGTTCATCGGTAGTGGAGGGATTGGCTGCTTGTGGAAGAGGTAGCAATCAAGCAGGCTGCTTTGTCCTGGATGGTGTTGAGCTTCTGCAGTGTTTTTGGAGCTTCACTCATCTAGAGGCATGTGGAGAGTATTCCATTACACTCCTGACTTGTGCCTTATAGATGGTAGACAAGCTGTGGGGGGGTCATGAGGTGATTTAGTCATCTTGGCGTTTCTAGCCTTTGACCTGCCCTGGTAGCCACTGTATTAATAGGACAAGTCCAGTTCAGTTTATGATCAATGGCAACCCCCAGGATGTTGATTGTGGGGGACTCAGCAATGGAAGTGCCATTGAATGTCAAGGGGCGATGTTTCGATGCTCTTCTTGTAGGAGATGGTCATTGCCTGGCATTTGTGTGGCGTGAATATAACTTGCCACTTGTCAACTCAAGTCTGGATCTTGTCCAGATCTTGCTGCATTTGGATATGGACTTCTTCAATATCTGAGGAGTTGCGAATGGTGCGGTCGGTATGTTTTTCCATGAATTCGAAAAATACCTTTGCGATCATGTAGAGGATGACAAGCTCTCTAAATTGTCCATTTAAGTTGTCCTACATTTGGACTTGCTTGATTCAGCTCTGATTAGAAATGATTTTGATCCAATCTAAGATGGTTATAAATATTACAAATCCACCATTTAATGATTGATTCTGGAGGTAAATGGGGAGGGGAAATCAGCAACCATCACAACAATGTAAAAGCCATGCTTGGCAGTTCTGCTGGAGGTACTGTAAAACTGACAATGTCTTATGTTTTCCTCCATTATGGTGGAAAAGCAGACACATGTTTAGGGGCAGGACGGTGGCACAGTGCTTAGCACTGCTGCCTCACAGCGCCAGGGACCCGGGTTCAATTCCGGCCTTGGGTCACTGTCTGTGTGGAGTTTGCACTTTCTCCACATGTCTGCGTGGGTTTCCTCCGGGTACTCTGGTTTCTTCCCACAGCTGTGCGGGTTAGGTGGGTTGGCCACGTTAATTGTCCCTTAGTACAGGTTAGGCTATTGGGTTATGAGTGTAGGGGGGGAGTGGGTTTGGATAGAGTGCTCATTTGAAGGGTGGGTGTAGACTTGATGGGCCGAATGGCCTCCTTTGGCACTGTAGGGATTCTATGATGTTCTATGATTCTATGGAAACAATAAACCTATCAGGAAACTTGGATAGAAAGAGGCAGGATGCCACCAAGATAGAAGCGTAGATCAAGGGATGAGGCAAAATCAGAAAGTCGGGATTTGCTGACATCAAGCTTAAATTTGGAGTTTGCAGCAGAAGACAAAACAAATGCCATTCATGCAGACAGATACATTCACAATAAAATGCACCATTCATTAACAATGTGCACATGCTGCAGAGTATGATTACCCATCAAATTTTATAGTTCCAGCATTATCACAGAATCATATAGCACAGGAAATTATTCAACAATTGTGCTTTTACTTGCCCTCTGGAAGAACTGTCTAAAGACCACCACTCTCCTGCTCTTTCCTCACAACCCCATGAAGTTTAATCTTTCAAGTAAGTAACCAATTTCCTTTTGAAAGTTCCTATTGAATCTGCTTCTACTACCCTTTCACACAGTGGATTCCAGATCATAACAACTTGCTGTGTTAAAAAAAACTGCTCATCTCCCCAAACCCTCCCCACCTCTCCCCACCCCAACTTCGTTTTCCTTTTCCAACTATTTTAAATCTGTGTCTTTTTATAGATGAACGTATTCTCATCAGAAACAGTTCCTCCTTATTTACTCTACTGTCATGTTCCAGCAAATTCTGAACTTCAAACTAATATTAATATTTAAAAACTAACCACTTAGGGCAGCACGGTAGCACAAGTGGATAGCACTGTGGCTTCACAGCGCCAGGGTCCCAGGTTCGATTCCCTGCTGGGTCACTGTCTGTGCGGAGTCTGCACGTTCTCCCCGTGTGTGCGTGGGTTTCCTCCGGGTGCTCCGGTTTCCTCCCACAGTCCAAGACGTGCAGGTTAGGTGGATTGGCCATGATAAATTGCCCTTAGTGACCAAAAAGGTTAGGAGGGGTTATTGGGTTATGGGGATAGGGTGGAAGTGAGGACTTAAGTGGGTCGGTGCAGACTCGATGGGCCGAATGGCCTCCTTCTGCATTGTATGTTCTATGTTCTAAGAAGGCTGCAAAAAGTGGCTGCCTGAAGATCAGCTGACTTCTTTTGTGGATTGAAACACTCCCCTGCCTCCAGAGGGAACAGAAGGAGCCATCCAGACTGATGTCGACGCAATGTCTTTTCTTGAAATTAAATTAAAAAGAGCACTTACAAATTGTATGTGTCATTCAGATAAAAAGATACTAGCTGTCTAAAACGAATGTTCAAGGTATGAAAGCTACTGTACAGGATGTGTGATCAACCCACCGCCCCTTTTTAGGGATAAGTTATGGACTTTGAACTTGTACAAGTCACATGGTGAGGATCACATGTTTATTGCCTGCTTTTCAAAGGAGCTGTTCTGCAAAGACAGAGTTCCACCAGAAAGCTATTGAAGTAGCCAGGGTGATAAGGAGCAATGCCTTGAAAACGGGAGAAGGACACCAGCACAACCTAACCCAACTCCAAGTTTACCTGAAAAAAACACCTCTTGGAAATTTGACTACAAAAAGCTTTGCAGCTTACTGAAAATTTTCTGCTTTAAAAGACCCTCACTTCATCTGAAATATTACCTCATCTAAGAAACTATAGGTTTGCCACAAAAGAGACTGCGACAATCATTAATTGTAATTGTATTGTTTTACCTTCATCTTAATTTAATTTCTGTGTGTGTGATAGCATGTATGAGTAGTGTGTGTGAGATGTCATGTTTTGAATTTCAGGCCAAATGTGTGATAATAAATAACTTAATTTGTTTTAAACTCACACAGAGCTTGCTGCAGGAATTTTTTTAAATTGGGACAATCACTCTAAGGGTAAAAAAACATATATTTTACATAAACATATTGCTTTGGGGCAATAAAAGGAAACACATCAACTCTGTTTGTGATACAGTCAAAACCTTTCATAATTTTGAACACCTCTATCAAATCTCCACTTCGCCTTATATGCTCTAAGAATATAATATTATGTGCAAACTATATTACCATGAATAAATTCTATTAATTTCACCCTGATTCCCTGAACCCCAAAGGTGAGTTAATTACCAATATTTATTTTGTTCTAACATTGAATCATAACATATTAATGATGCAAAACATTAATGGTTAACTGCATGTTGTATGGATGGTGTCCTATGATAACTAAGCTCCATTATATAGCATTCTCAATGCCCTCCTGAATGTGATATCACAATTTGGCAAACTTAGATTACCTTCCCCAAATCCTTTGCCTTGCATGCAGTCACTGCGGTTTCCAGTGCACATATGTGGCATTTATTCTTTACATTAGACCCATAGAGTCCTTAGAGTGCTGAAGGAGGCCATTCGGCTCAACAAGTCTGTAGCGAGACTCTGAAAGAACATCCTATCTAGGCCCACTCCTCCGCCCTGTCCCTGTAACCCCACCTAACCTGCACATCTTTGGGAACCAATGGGCAATTTTAATGTGGCCAATCCACCTAGCCTGCACATCTTTGGACACTGAGAGGCAATTTTAGCTTGACCAATCCACCTAACATGCACATCTTTGGTCACTGAGGGGAAATTTTAGCATGGCCAATCCACCTAACCTGCATATCTTTGGACACTATGGTGCAATTTTAATGTGACCAATCCACCTAAACTGCATATCTTTGGACACTGAGGGGCAATTTTAATGTCACCAATCCATCCAGCCTGCACATCTTTGGACACTGAGGGGCAATTTTAGCATGGCCACTCCACCTAACCTGCACATATTTGGACACTAAGGTGCAATTTATGTCACCAAGCCACCTAACCGGCACATCTTTGTACACTAAGATGCAATTTTAGCATGGCTAATCCACCTAACCTGCATATCTTTGGGCACTGAGAGGCAATTTTAGCATGACCAGTCCACCTACCTGCACATCTTTGAACACTAAGGGGCAGTTTTAACCTGACTAATCCACCGAACTTGCACACCTTTGGACACTAAAGAGCAATTTTTGCATGGTAATTCCACTAACCTGCACACCTTTGGACTGTGGGAGGAAACTGGAGTACCCGAAGGAAACCTACGCAGACTCAGGGAGAATGTACAAACTCCACACAGACAGTCACCCAAGGCTGGAATTGAACCTGGGTCCATGGTGCTGTGAGGAAGCAGTGCTAACCACTGTGCCACTGGGCTGTCCATTAGCTAGTACCCCTGCTCTACTTTTCTCCAATGTTAGGCCTTGTGCCATTCCCTGCAGATGGGGTCAGTTCAGAGGATCCGATGTATACACATTGCCAGGCACATTTCCTCTGCAACCCCATTTTTTGATAAAGCGACAATGAATAAAAAAGAAAGCTGCTTTCTGTTTTGTACAAAGGCCATTGCACCTATTTGCTTGTGCAAGGTAGAAGTGAACTTTATACATTATAAATGGATTTGAAATAAAAGCAATGCACCACACACAACAGACAGGAGGAAAGCTGCTTGCTTTTTCAAGGGCAAATATTAAAAAATAAATAAAATAATTAAATAATCTTTATCTTCACAAGTAGGCTTATATTAACACTGCAATTAAATTACTGTGAAAAGCCCCTCGTCACCACATTCTGGCGCCTGTTCGGGTACACTGAGGGAGAATTCAGAATTCTCAATCGGTACGTGAATAAACTGGGAGCTGGAAACGCTGTCCTATCTGTGTATCAAGGCTTTTCTTTACAAAGTGTAATTGTCTATATCAATGTCACTCCAGTTATAAGCAGCATGCATAAACTGGAAATAATTATTTTTAACATGATTAGAAAAATCAAAGAAAAAATGAACACCTGGACCCGTGCGTTCAAACCAGAACAACTTATGTGCAGAATCGACACAACCGTACCGATAAAAAATCATTTATAATCTGTAGGATTTTATCAGGTGGTCTTAGAATACTTTTTAAGTAAGAGACTAATGTAGTGGATCCTCACTGTGCTGCCTTACGGAATGGTAGGTCACAGATGTGACCCCCTATTCTTCAGGTGAAGACTGAACCTGTGCAACATGAAGTGTTGAGCATGTTGAGACGTCTGTACACTGTGTTGTTAAGCCACACTTGGTGTCTTGTGGGTTGAATCGCTCATGTTCCTCAGCTACATTAGCATGAAAGGTTAGCAGCTGCTATTCAGGACTGAGCAGTGGAAGTTATGCTCTGGTTTGAGGACATAACCTTCTGTTTCGCTCCCCACACTCCTCAGTTCCTGAATGCATCACATTTATTATGAAGCCAGAGTGAATAAGCCAGCAGGTATAAAAGCTCGGCTGTTGGCATCTTCAGAGATTCAGCTGCTGAAAGCAATGATTACTTGTGCCAAACCAATTAGGAAGATGCCAGGTTCAATCCCAAGTCTGCGTTGAATTAACTAATTTCAGCCAGGGGAACAGTAGAGGATGCAATTGTGTTGCTGGAAGACTCCCGCCTTCCACCCTTCACAGGTCTTCTCTTTCGTTGTGCCCTTTCCACCTCCCCTTTTTCCCAGCTCCGCACTTGCTTCACAACAGTCATGCATCTAACATTTTTCTGCTCCTGATTAAATGTCATTGACCCGAAACGTTAACGCGACTCCTCTCTCCACAGGTACTGCCAGATCTTCTGAGTCTTTTCTCTTTTTATTTCAAATCTCCAGTATTTTGGGTTGCAGTCTTCCTGATTGACATTATCATTACTATCGCTGGATTCTGGATGAGAAGATCAATCAGTCAGGGCTAGCATTTCCAATTGCACTCCAGCAATCCTCTTCTAGCCTGTGTGTGGGTTATCAGGGTTAAGGATCCACGAGTGAAGGGCAGTGATTCGGCAAGTATATTGAGCACATATAAGGAAAGACTTGCGTGCACGATCAACCCTAGGAATGATCATTTGGCTTGCTTAGATATATTTCCTTTGACGTTTTGATTTTTGTTTTGGTACCCCACCAGAGTTCCCCATCAGCCATCATTTCTACTTAACAAATTGATTTTTGTTTTACAAGAAGAGTATATATAGGGGACAATTTGATTTGCTCATTTATTAATTGTTTTCATGCAAAACAGTATTCACCGAACCAAAATATTACTTTAATTTAATTTGTTACATTTCCTTTAAATGTTTGGTCTTGTTGCAGAACCCCTTTAAGGGACTGTTAATTCATTTATTTGGTTCACTATTGTTCTCGAAAGCATATAAAGAAAGATTTGATCATCATCATCAATCCTGGGAATTATATTTTGGTTTGATTGAATAAGTTTCCTTTGATGTTTTGATTTTTCACAACAGTACCCCACCAGGGGCTAGTGGCCCCTGTCATTTAAAAAATGTATTGATTTTTGTTTTATTAAAAAGAGTTTCCTTTCAGGTTTTGTCTTTTAATTATGGTGTCCCTATAAAGGGCTGTTGGCTTGATTATTAGTCTATTTATTAATTCAAGTTTTTTATTGGTTTACTTGAAAGAATAGAAAGAAAAAATTTGAATGCACCATCAACCCGGAAATTACATTTTAATTTAATTAGTTAAGTTTCTGTTAAAGAGGTTTTTTTTACTTACAGTGACCCTTTAAGGCGTTGGCCATTAGTTCATTAGTTCGTTTGTTTTCATTTCTGCTTAAAATTGTATAAAGCAGGACTTGGAATGTCTTGGGACACTGAATAGCCTCTGATCCAAAAGCTCCACTTTGAAGCCCCACACTTAGGCTGGAACCTTCTGGCACAACCTGCTGCTAGGATCATCTGCCCCGCTGCATCCCCCACGGCAGGTCCCACTATGGCGGGGCCAGAAAACTCCGGCCTGAGGCTTGATGGCCAAGGCAGGTGCATTCATAATATGGTCAAACAGGTTGAGCAGCAACTTGTAAACCCTTCTCTTGGCAGGCAGTAACAGCAAGAGCTATTCCTGGTCAGCCATCAGCAGAAGGCAACACAGACCAAAGCAGTACCTTGCCAAGCATGACCTTGGCCCAGCACATGGAAGACCATGGTCATCATATTGGATTCTGGGTGTCACTAAGTGAGAGACCTAGAGCTGCATTCTGTGTATAAACCAACTATCAAGAAAAGGATTTGTGTCAAGTTTCATACTTCACTTTAACAATGTGGCCCTCATGGTGAATAAGAGTCACATGACAGGATAGGTTTAATTGTGATGGAATAGCCTCTTGGTGTTAACCAAGTCTAGACTCACAGATAATTATTGGCCATTTGGCTAATGTCTTTAGGGCAAAGCACGTATCTCCACTCAGGCCCATGCACCTGGGAAGTTCAAAGTGAATTGAAGTAAAATTGGCAGGAAAAAGCATGAGGTGAAATGAAAAGCATGATTCCTGCCATCCAGCAGCTGGCCATCATCTCTCTGCAGGGGGTTTGGCAGCAGTTATTTGAACCTGTTTCCATTGTGCAAAATTAGACAGGATTCAAAGAATTTAAAATCAAAATGCTTAATGTTTGATGTCACAAGTCAGCGTCCAGGTACCTCTGCATCTCGAATGGTTACTGTGACGGGAGCCAAATGGTTGCAGTAGAACAGGAAGCAATCAGCATTCCATGGCCATGTTTTTCTCACACCACAGGTAGCGTTGTGGAGTCTGCCAATGTCGATAGCGGCAGGAGGCATTTGAAATTGATAAATTTCTTTTAATTCAAACCTCAACAGCAAACGTCATGCCGTGCAAATCTAAATTAAAGAAGAGCAGAGATAGAGCCAACCAAAGTTATTCGCGGCAAAACAAAACAAAACCATATATTGCCATTTACTTTTTTAAATTAACCTGCCTTTGAAATATTATCATGACATTTCTTCTTTCTTCACCTGGGATTGGCTCTGACTGATCCCACAGAGAGTCTGGGAATGAAAACAGTCTGATCACCATAGCAACGGTATTGGTTTGTGCCTGTGATCGCAGCAGAATTGGAGTAGCATTTACCATAGCGAGGTGTCTGAATAATAATAGTGAGAATATGAATAATAATTGAAATGTCTCAAAAATGCATGGTGTACTTAAATCGTGCCCCCATTACAAGTATACAAGTGAACCTCGAGATAGATTTGTATCTTCAAAGTATCTAAAAGAGTAGAGTGGAGTTAGTTGAGCTCAGACAGCACAATTGATTGCATGGCAGCTGGACCAAGCAACAGAAGAGTCAGCAGGATTCCGGTTAATTATCCAGAGCCTCAGCTGAATGTTGAACAAATGTGGGTGTCAGGCGAGGATTGAGACTGCGAGGATGCCTCTGCAGCGAAATGGCCCATCAGGTTTTACCATTTGGCCTGGCATGTGTAGACCAGCTCTATTGATGAGGTACTGGCGGGTCACTGATGAGCATCGAACTGTTCATCAGCTTTAGTGCACCATGGAGAGGAGGGAGAAACACTGGAAATAAGGTCAAAGGTGAAAGTGTCATCAGTTAGCAAATGCTGCTGTATTAACTCAAATAACCAGGTCCTAGAAAGGCAAGGAAGCGAGAGGGAAAAGGGAAGGAAGAGGAACACAATTATTATTCAGTCCTTCCTAAGAGGATGTAGGGACAGAAAACAACAACATATGATTCAGTGGAGTGAATTTGATTATTGTGGGCCCGGTTTAACAGGTCAGAAACAGAGTCCCGTTTTAGGTGCGTTTAGCAGAGTGATTCTCAAGGCACCGTTATTTAACATCACCTTTTGGCTTGGGCGGGGAACGCCCCGCCAAGGCCGCACTTACATAATTTCCTGCACTGAGAT
Organism: Scyliorhinus torazame; assembly: GCF_047496885.1. Classification (NCBI taxonomy): domain Eukaryota; kingdom Metazoa; phylum Chordata; class Chondrichthyes; order Carcharhiniformes; family Scyliorhinidae; genus Scyliorhinus; species Scyliorhinus torazame. Next base: position 30,403,319 of record NC_092724.1, read on the forward strand.
GAGATCAGCTCACCAGTGCAGGATGAGTATTTGCCCCGATCTTTCAACCCCCTCAGCCACCCCACCACAGCCTCTGGACCTCCCCACTGCACCCAATTTACCTCCTATGGGGGTCCTCGAGTTCTCCCTCACCCCACCTCTTAAGGGCAAGGCACCCTGGGCACAATTCCTGGCACCTGGGTACCTTGGCACTGCCAGCAAGGAACCCTGGCAGTGCCCCTGCCAGCCTGGCAGCACCACCTCGGCACCCTGGAAGTGCCAGGATGGCATGGCCAGTGTGTCGAGGTGGCACTGCCCAGGTGCCAGGTTGGCAGTGCCCAGGTGCCCAGGTGTCAGCGGGGGTGCAAGGGTACCACCCTGCCCAGAGCCCGACCACCCAGGGTTTCTAATGGCCTAGGGACCCCTCCAGGGGGCTGTTACGCCTGGTCTACATTTATCGAAACCATTGATCCCTGGCGAGGTCTTCTGGGTGCAGATGTTAGTTCCCGGCCCAGGGAAAATACAGTGCAGACATTTTTAAATAAGCCTAATGAGCACTTAAATATGTTAAATAGGTTAACCTGGATCTTATCCTCGCTGGACGAGATTCAGCTCGCGACATCTCGTGAGATTCCATTAAATCACGCGAGATGTTTTGAGCTTCACGAATCTCGCGAGAGGCCACTTGCGAGATTAAACAGCCTCGTTGCATCATCAAATTGGGTGCAATGAGGCCATTAAATCGTGCCCTGTGTCTCCTATGCCCAGCCTGATGGGAATGTTTCCATCAGGGACGGGCATAATTCGAATATTTTAACAACAAAACTCCTATTTGTTTTTACAAACAAAATTAAGGTTTGGACAGATTGACAGGTCCTCAAAAGAGCAAAGACATAATATCAAAGGATAGAAAAACCTGAAATATATTTATCAGATCAGGCAGCACCTGTGGAGAGGGAAAAAGGGTTAATGCTTCAGGCCAAGACCTTTCTTCAGGTCATCCGTTATCTCCGTAGAGAGCTGATAGCTTTAAAAGAAAATTTCAAACCTCCAGTTAACAGCTGAAAGAATGGTACACCAACATTTCATGTTGTAAAACATTTACATTAACAAATTACTAAAAACATTATTTCCAAAAGTTATTTATTTTTGATAGGCAATTTATACTTTAAATTAGAGAAAAGTGCATTCTGCTTTATGCCTAAAACACATTGCATGCTCCATAGAATTACAGCCTCTATAACACATAGTCCACAGTTGCTCACTGCTTCTAATAGGTTGCTTCCTATTTGCTTCCTCAGCCAAGTAACCTCTAATCCCAGAACTAACTTCCACTGTGAGGGTTACACTTTTGACTCCTTACCTCTATCACCTAGCTAGGTGAATCTTCCAGTCTCCTTTAAATTTTCACAAATTCGGTCTTCAATCTGAGCACTGTCTGAGCAATCCCACCAATATTGTGTGGTGAACAATAACATCAGCATTATCCCTGTTTCTATTGTAGGACTTGTTGCCCCTGTCTCCTGCTGTTTACTTTTTGGGTGTCTGTAGACCACACCAACCCAAACTACTGTCATATTCATGGATTTCTAGGGAAGCCTGTAACCTGATCTCAAAAATGGCTTTAGTTGCCCTTTTCCCCATGATAACATGAAACACAATAACCTCCTATCTAGGTAGAAATACTCATGAACTATCTTTGATCCAACTCCCTTTCACCTCAGAAGTAAATGAATAATTTATAGTGCACCTGTTTACAACTCAATATTCTTCTTGGGAGACTACGGTTTACTCATGGTATACTCAGCAACTGCAGTCGTTGTCTCCAAGCATAAATACCTTGCATTTCCTTCTTAGTAAAATAATCCAAGTCTTTCATTAATCCTTAACAATTAAACTACCCAGGCGTCCTGTTGGCAGATGGAAGAGATCACATAACCCCCTTCATTTACCCTAAGTTTAAAGCTACTGTCCCAAAATATAATAATTTTATAAACTTAACAATTGTAACATAGTGACCTGAAACACTACCTCTATTTCTTTCTCCATGGAAGTTTCCTGACCTGCTGAGTTTTCCCAGCATTTTCTATTTTTGCTTCAGATTCCCAGCATCTGTAGCATTTTGATTTTGTAATATCAAAGGACTTCACATCCAGAGCCATCCTTTCACTTGAGAAGACCAATTGTGGCAATTAATTGATTAACTTATTTTGAGAAATTTCATTTGGCTATAAACACTGACTTCCGAAGTCCAATAAAGCTTTACAGGGTCTATGCTAAATTTGGTATGCTTTGAGCAGCAGATCAAAACATCATTGCTGCTTCTCAATAATGTCTTGCCACTTTTACCTTAAATTGGAAGAATAGCACCCCTCCTAGCATCAGTTTATAATCGTCATCTTCAAAATATCTTTTATTTCATATATATATATATCTGAATTCCCACTGCAAAAATCCAAAGGTAACAATGCGCCTTTATCAGAACTCAGTCTGCTCATTCTACTGTGGCTTGTAATGACAAAAGCATTAGCTGAAAAATATCTTTATTCGAAACACCTTTATAGGCATGGCCCGACAACGCATAAATCAATTTGCTTTTCCAATGATAAGTTCAGTTTATTTTCAATACTGCTGTCCAGGCTGCCCTGTGTGCTTGCTAATGCTGAGCCACAATTCTCTGCAGGTACCTGTCCCTTCCTGTACATTAATGAAAAGGATTCTCATAACTTTTCAGCTCAGAACCGATCGCACAACAATTCAAGGCATATCAAGTCATTCTCTTAACCCTTATCCCGGCACGCAGGAGAAAAGCGTGTGACATTTTCCATAGGATGGTCGCATCAATATTACAGTATCTCAGGGGCTTTAGCCGCTACTTGTAATATTGACAGTAGAAAGATTATGAGATAGAGACAGTTGCTCAATGTGGTGGCCTATTGCACAGACAGTGCGCCTGCAATCCTTTGAGGACCGTGCAAGCATTTTGCACTGCATCAAAATGTAATTTCAGTTTTATCGAAGAATATTCATAAGAAAGGCTTGTTCCTTGCGTTGCATACTTGATGGTTATTGCTGAAATACTCGGTGTTCTCATTCATTTTCATTTCTCTCGCATATTATTTGGTGGAATCTATTTGTGTTTAACCTTCAAAGATTCTGCAGCATTCACTTCATCATTATGATACAACTCGAATGAGAAGATTAGCAGTTAGAACAGAGTCTGTTTAGCCATTTTTGTTCTGCCTTCTTTCTTATGTTCTCTTTATGCCTGAAGTCAATGTGGCATTAACCCTGTAAGTATTGAAAGATATTAGCCGAAAAATTACTGTGTGACATATTGTGCGTAAAGACTTAAGGAATTTACAAGACAACCCTCAGTCTGCTATTTTAACCAGCGTCATTCCATTTAAAATTAAATGAATTAGCTCCCCCATCAAAATAGCTGAGATGTTTGTCACTTAAATACATTTAACATTAATTCATTAATATCACAAACAGTGCTTCCTTGGCCAATGTATGCTGCAATTTATTTTCTTCCCTCAGATTGGGCATCAAGGTGCTCTTGTTTCCACAAGTTCCTATTGGATTCCAGGAATGGGTCTGTCAGGTTCTGCTGAATGAAATCTCTGTTTTGTATTGGAGAAAGTGAGAACAGGATATTTCTGGAGCAAAACCAGTTTAGATTGATGTGCTCAGATTAGTCAAGTGCGGTTCAGTACTCATCCACAACACACGTCAGCAAAAATAAAATGATTTTCTATAACTTTGTAATGATGAATGATGGATAGGTAGAATGAGAAAAAAAATACAGAGAACCATGGAGCATGTTGTGGCCAATTGTATATATTTTTAGGAATAAATTAACAGTTTATAAACTTCTTGTGCGATTGAAATTAGCACAAAACTTGAATTCTCCTCTTCAAAGGAAAAGGAAGTGAGCAACTTGGCAAATTTGCGTAAAATGAAACGATACGTTAAAAAATTAAAATAGATGGAACTATTAAAATGCGTTGAAACATTGAATTACAATTTAGAAAATAGATATGATTGATGATGGATTTATATTTTTGTTTCACTAATTTATCGCAATAGAAGTCAAAATGTGTTTTTATTTCCCATAGTAATACTGTGGGCTGCATTTTTAAAAATGTCGTTTCACCCTTTCAGGACTTTAGCAAGGCAATTGTTTAAAAATGTAGGTTGTGCATTTGTTTAATTGTGATGTAAAGGTTTGTCTAACAATATGTGACTGAAGTTTCCTTTCAAGCGAACCTGTCTGCACTCCAAGTCCAGGTGCTTCCCATTACGCTTAAATCCTAACAACATATTTGTTTCGGGCAATATTTCACTTGTACACATACATAAATTTATGTCGCGCCTCATCTGGTTGTTTTTAGTCGTAGCTACATTTTCCTTATTACATGATTTTACTCCTTTTCCAACAGTCATAAAAAAATCTTTTTAAAAATCCTGTTTGGGCTGGATTCGTGAAAGAGAACATCTAAATTCCATTTCCTTGGTTTTGATCAACTGCCAAAATCCACAGAACAGAACCAGACTACATTTGCCCTCACTTCCTCAGGTGTACACTTATGCCTGGCTGCCATGTGTGCACCTTTGAACAAATCACCGGCATTACATTGATCTGGAGATCACAGCACACGTTTCTGTGTTCTTTTACTGACTGCTCTTAGATTTGGGGAGGTTCTGTTGGCTGAAGAAAAAATAGGCAAGAATTTGCTTGGAGCTGCTCCCGCACCGTCACTGGAACGCCGGGTGGAATGTTCCCGGCCCCACAGAGGTGGTTCTGAAGCCAGGACTGGAAGTAGATTCCGAGAGTCGTGCATCGGATGGGTTTCCCGTGGCATTGCTGCCTCCGAGTGACCTTATCAGAGGCCGGGCGCACAGCAGCTATTAAGGGTTATCGTCTTGGCAACATCAGGTGGTGAATTGGGGCCACTTGAGGGATGAATTGGGGGAGAGCTGCCATCACCGGGATCTTCCTGCTGTCGGATGGATCCACCCTGCTGAGGCTGAAACCTGGCAGATCCCTGGAGGTGGCACCACATTGGCAAGCCTGGGGCTAACAATGCCTCCTCTAAATCTCGCCATTCTGGAATCACAGAGATCAGAGGGCAGCCACTAACAGCCCTCCTGAGACATTTCCTCTTCACAATGATGGCCTGTCAATGGTGGCCATTCTCCATTTTAAAATCTCCACCCAGCTTCAGAGAGTGCCTACATACTGTCCCCTTCTGGCTGCGTTTGTTGCCAATAGCGTGCATGTGCAGTTCTGGTATTTCATTCCAGTACGAATGATAGACTAGGCAGTGGTCAGGAGCAGAAATGCTTACTAAATAGTTATTACATTTGCAAGCAGTATTTTGCAACTTTGACTTTCTTAACTAGTTTTCCTCATCCCCTGGATCTTGTGGACCTTCCCTCGCCTGCACCCAGTGTCAGGTAAAATGTTTTGATCGCCCATTAATGGTGAAGAGAGTAGAGATGTGTATGGATTTGATACACAACCCAGAGTTCTCTCTGTTATGACCCCCTTGTGTGCCAAAGACTCTGCTCCATTCGATTTCCCCCTTACAGAGCTGAGTATGAACTCTCCTGGTAATTGGGGGTGGGGTTTCCCCTTAACAAGGAGTATAGAAACCCTGACCTGCGTGCAGGTGGGGGAGGATGACCCTTCGGAGCGAGGAGTTGTAGTTTGTTATTCTTTGTATACCGTAATATACCAGTTGTTCATTTCTACCATACCATCCTGAGAACTGGATTGGCAGCTGGGGAATAAAATCAGGTTCAGGCGGGTAAGAATCAGCTCTGCAGTTAAGGTCGCAGACTATTAGATATCACATAAACACAGGCAATATTCATAACCTCCTGTGTCCAGGGTAGCATTTAAAATTGATTAATTCCTAGTCGCTGCATCTCTGAGGGTGCCATTGTTAAAATCTGTGCAACGTCATTGACTTACCATGGTTAAAAAATTAAATGCATGCACCCTTCAAGTAACGGGATGGGTGCAGCGCAGTGACATCATTGGTATTGTACGCATGCACGGGCCAGTGCGCATGCACAGATGTGGTATCGGCAGCCATTTTTGTGGCCATCCTGCACTGACAGCAGACATAATAGTCCCCTTCTTGCTCCATTAGCACCTGCCTTCCCCATTGAGGCTCCTGGCTGTCCACATCTATGGTCCCTCTGATTGGGCCTCCAGTCTCAGGAATCCACCCGCTGCTCTTAATTGGCTACCTTGCGAGTCAAACACAGACACCACCAGGATCGAGATTCGGAAACTGTCCCACAGGCCGAGAATCTTCCAAGATAAGAAGATTCCCCCTGTGCGTCATTCTCCGCCGGCGGGAGTCTCCGTTTTGCCGGCGCCCGGGGGTTTCCTGATGGCGTGGGGCTGCCCCACAATGGGAAACCCCATTGACCGGCCGGTGTAAAGGAGCATCCCGCCGGCGGGTCGGGGCAGAAATGTGGCGGGGCGGGATGGAGAATTTCGCTCCACATTTCCGCCAGATCCTTCGACTAAGTTACAGCAGTGGAGTCAGGAAATTTCAGGTAGTTACTTTAAAGAACATGGTTTTTGTAATAAAGTAAACTTACAGTCAATACTATCAATATGTTGAACGCAAATAGTCCATTAAAATGGTCACTGAAAGCCATGTGACCTTTTGTCTTCTGAGCTCCAGACAGTCCTGAGACTCAGACAAATTCCTAATTAAATATGGACATTCATAGCCATCCAGAGAATTCACACGTTCCTTTCTTTACAAATGGGCCATTAACTGAAGAACTATACAATTCAAGCCAACTCACCTTTCTGTTTCACCCTGGCATTATGACAGGTGGGAAGGAGTGAACTGGCTCCCCTCTATTCAGCCTCCTCAGTTAGTCACAAAAAAGGTCTAAGTTTATTTTTCACGAGGGGTATGCCTTTTCCCAATCCAGATTTATTTAACTATTTAAGCTGTGAGCAATAAAGAGTCAATCAACCAAGGTTTTTTTGAGTAAAAGAAAGAGCAAATTTATTAGCCACTACACCCAAGAAAAAAACAATTAAAACGTCACACACACAGGTATCAGAAATCAGGGGAATAAAGTCCAACTAAAAGAAAGTTAGAAGAATGTATGGTTAATTGTCCTTCAATTATCCTTGAGGCATATATTTTTAAACGTTGTGGTCAATTTGGATTAGATGGTTTTGTGGATGTGGTCAGATGTAAAAGATGTTGCAATTATTACATGGTCTCAGTTCTCTGGTAGATGTCTAGTAATGTTGGTTTGCGAACAAGGTTGTTGTGCGCTTATGTGGCAGGAAGGGGACTTGATTCAAAAGAGAGAGAAGGAGAGAACCCGGGCAGGATTTTTCATTGCCCGACGCCGCTATCGTAATCGGTGATCGGGCGGAAAATCCACTCCGACGTCAAAATTGGGGCCAGCGGTGGTTTGACTCCGGTCAGCCATGCTCCACCCCCTCTGAAATGGCGTCATCGCATCGCGCGGTGCACGCCTTTGCAATGGCGTTGGCACGTCATCGGCAAGCCCTCCCACAATGCCCCGATAGGCCGTGATCCCGACCGGGTGGGACACGTGTGGTCTCATTTTCATTTTTCAGCGGTTGGGAACCTAGCACAGCAGCTGCGGACTGTGTTCATCACCGCCACACTTGGCCGGGATCCGTGCCGCTGGCCGGGGAGGGGGACTTCTGCGAAGGCTGGAGGGACAGATGGAGGGTGGTCAGGGTGTGGCCTGTGGGGTCCCAGATGGTGGGTTGTGTCCGCGCATGGCCACGCCATGTTGTACGGCACGACTGCTGCAGGTCGTTGACGTGTGCATATATGGTCATGGACCCGGCCATTCTCCGGCTGTTTTTGACACGGGTGCTGGGAGTTTCACCCGGCGCCACTGCTAGCCTCTCACTCTTCCTGGAATCGATTAGGGTTCGATGCTAATTTTGGGGGCGTAAAACGCCCATGAATTCTCCGCTCAAGCCGGCACTTAGCCGCTGATACGGAGAATCCAGCCCCCCAGCTTTCAGCTTGTTCCTTCTGCCGAATCCTTCTTGCAATCCCTATGCAGTGGCTGCAGCCTGGCCTGTTTAAATCACCCGCTGTGTATTTCCCAGAGGGTTTTGGGTGGGCCTGTCAGTGGCAGCCATTGTTTCAATATCCAGCACTTTGCATTTCAATGTCACTTCCTGAGACAGTGACTGGTTTTGATGGGTCTAAATGACAGGAAATGGCTCTCCCTTCACACTCCCCTGAGGGGGGCTTGTTTGTTTTTTCACCTTCACCTGGGAAAGTGGCCTTGCATTTTTAAGTAGTTTGTTCTGTTTCATTTCAAAATTTCTAGCCATATGTAAGTTGAAATCATATTTTCAAAAACCAATGGAGCATTAACCTCATGATAATAAACAAAAGAAGTATTGTAACTCAATATGTGTTGGACAAATTTGAGTGGATTCCCATCGACCTTCAGGGGAGGTGGCGGTGCAGTGGTATTGTTGCGGGACAAGTAATCCAGGGACCCAGGGTAATCCTCTAGCGGCCTGGTTCAGCAAAGTCAGTAAAACATCTGGAATGCAAAGTCACGTGATGACCATGAAATCATTGTCGATTGTCGTAAAACAAAACTCCAACTGGTTCATTAATGTCCTTTAGGGAAGGAAACATGCCGCCCTTATCTGGTCTGGCCTTCATGTGACCCCAGACCCACAAAAATGTGGTTAACCCTCTGAAATGGCCGAGCAATCCACTCAATTGTCTTCAATCTCTACAAAGAAAACACAAAGGAATGAAAACGAATGGACCACCCAGCAAATTTGAACCTGAAAATTCCACCGTATTAGCATCTGGGGGTTTGTGCCAAAATTGGGAGAGCTGTCTCACAAGCTTGTCAAGCAACAACCTGACATAATCATACTCACAGAATAATCTTCTTCTTATTGAGCAGTCCCTCAGGGTTGAGGGTGGCTTGATTCCATTCCAGGGAGGTGAGTTCTACGGTGGCTCAATAGTCCAATCCTGGATCTGCAGGCTCTGCTTTGGGTTTGGCAGATGTTGTTTGATGAGGTGGGTGGATGGGACGCTTTGGATTCTGTGCTCTCTTTCCGCTGTTTCCACTTGGCCTCCGTGTGCTCCACCTGAGGTGATTGGCGCCTTCGCGGGTTCTTCTTCTCCAGTTTATGCATTCCAAGACAAGCAATTCCCACATGTCAATGAGGATGTTGCATTTATTTAAGGAGGCTTTCAGAGTGTCCTTATAGCGTTTCCTCTGCCCTCCTAGTAATCACGGAATAATAAATTATAGCTAATGTCCCAGATACCAGCATCACTATTTCTGGGTACGTCCTTTCTGACCGTCAGGACAGGCCCAGCAGAGGTGGCAGCACAGTGGTATATAGTCAGGAAGGAGTTGCCCTGAGAGTCCTCAACATCAAATCTGAAGTCTCATGGCACCAGATCAAACATGGGCAAGGAAACATCTGGCTGATCACGCACAGCACCCCATCAGCTGATTAATCAGTACTCCTCCATGTTAAACATCACTTGGAGGAATCACTGAGCATGGCAAGGGCACAGAATGTATTCTGGGTGAGACCTGCCTGCCGCAAATGCTTCTGTCCATGATAGTGTCGGTAGGAGTTACCACCACACAGTCCTTGTGGAGACAAAGTCCCGTCTTCACACAGAGGTTACATTCAATTGTGCTGCGTGGCACTACCACCATGCTAAATGGGATAGACTTGAACAGATTTAGCAACTCAAGATTGGGCATCCATGAGGTGCTATGAACCATCACCAGAATCAGGGCTCAAGCAGAATCTGTAACTTCATGACCTGACATATCCCCATTCTACCATTACTTCCAAGCCAGGGTGTTGATCCTGATTCAATGAGGAGTGCAGGAGAGTATGCCAGGAGCAACAATCAGGCATACCAAAAAATGAGGTGTCAGCCTGGTGAAGCTACAACAACAGGATTACTTGCATAAGCTGCAATAATAGACAGAGCTGAGCAAACCCACAATCAACGGATCAAATCTAAGCTCTGCAGCCCTGCCCACCCAACCACGATTAGTGATGGACAATTAAGCAACTCACTGGAGGAGAAGGCTCCACAAATATCCCCATCCTCAATGATGGAGGAGTCCAGCAAATCTGTGCAAAAGATAAGGCTAAAGCATTCACAACAATCTCCAGCCAGAAGTGCCGAGTGGATGATCCATTGTGGCTTCCTCCAGAGGTCCCCAGCAACACAGATGTCAGTCTTCAGCCAATTCGATTCACTCCATGTGATGTCAAGAAACTGCTGAAAGCACTGGACACTGCAATGGCTATGGACCCTGACAATATTCTGGCAATAGTCGGTAAGACTTGTGCTTCGGAACTTGCTGCATTCCTAGCCGAACTGTTTCAGTAGAGCCACAACACTGGCATCGATCCGGCAATGTGGAAGTTCCTGTACACAGGAAACAGGACAAATCCAATTATCACCCCATATGTTTATTATCGATCATTAGCAAAGTGATGGAAGATGTCATCAACAGTGCTATCAAGTGGCACTTACTCAGATTTAACCTGGGTTCCGCCAGGGTCACTCAGCTCCTGTCCTCATTACAGCCTTGTTTCAAATATGCACAAAAGAGCTGAATGCCAGAGGTGAGGTGAGAGTGACTGCCCTTGACATCCAGGCAGCATTTGACCGAGTTTGACATCAAATAACCTTAGCAAAACTGGAGTCAATGGGAATCAGGGCGGAAACTCTCCACTGGTCATGGTGCTTTGAGGTCAATCATCTTAGCTCCAGGACATCACTGCAGGAGTTCCTCAGGGTAGTGCGTGAGGCCCAACTATCTTCAGCTGCTTCATAAAAGACCTTTCTTCCATCATAAGGTCAGAAGTTGTGATGTTTGCTGATGACTGCACAATGTTCAGCACCATTCGCGACTCCTCAGATACTGAAGCAGTTCATGTCCAAATGCAGCAGGATTTGGACAATATTCTGGTTTGGGCTGAAAAGTGGCAAGTAATATTCCCGCCACACAAGTGCCAGGCAATGACCATGTCCAACAAGAAAAGTCTAACTATTGTTCCTGAACGTTCAATGGCATTACTATTGTTGAATCCCCGACTATCAACATCCTGGGGGTTACCATAGACAGGAAACTGAACTGAACTAGCCATATAAATACTGTGGCTACCAGAGCAGGTCAGAGGCTAGGAATACTGCGGTGAATAATTCACCTCCCAAGGCCTCACAATGACTCCCAAAAGTCTGTCCATCACCTACAAGGCACAAGTCAGGAGTGTAATGGAATACTCTCCACTTTCCTGGATGGGTGCAGCTCCAACAACACTCAAGAGGCTTTACACCATCCAGGAAAGTGGAGAGTATTGCATTAGACTTTTGACTTGTGCCTTGTTTGATTGCTACACCTTCCACAGACATTCCATCCCTCTACTCCCAACGAACAATGGCAGCAGTGTGTACCATCTGCAAGATGCACTGCAGGAACTCATCAGTTTTCCTTAGACAGCACCTTCCAAACCCATGATCACTACCATCTAGAAGGACGCAGCAGATACCTGGGAACACCACCACCAGGAGGTTCTCCTCCCAGTCACTCACCATCCTGATGAGGAAATATGTCACTGTCCCTTCACTATCCCTGGGTCAAAATTCAGGAACTCCCTCCCTAACAGCACTGTGCATGCACCAACACCTCAAGGACTACAGCGGTTCAAAGAACAAAGAACAAAGAAAAGTACAGCACAGGAACAGGCCCTTCGGCCCTCCAAGCCCGTGCCAACCATGCTGCCCGACTAAACTACAATCTTCTACACTTCCTGGGTCTGTATCCCTCTATTCCCATCCTATTCATGTATTTGTCAAGGTGCCCCTTAAATGTCACTATCGTCCCTGCTTCCATCACCTCCTCCGGCAGCGAGTTCCAGGCACCCTCTACCCTCTGTGCAAAAAACTTGCCTCGTACATCTACTCTAAACCTTGCCCCTCACACCTTAAACCGATGCCCCCTAGTAATTGATCCCTCTACCCTGGGGAAAAGCCTCTGACTATCCACTCTGTTTATGTCCCTCATAATTTTGTAGACCTCTATCAGGTCGCCCCTCAACCTCCGTCTTTCCAGTGAGAACAAACCAAGTTTATTCAACCGCTCCTCATAGCTAATGCTAAGCAAATTCATGGAAGGATGAATTTAAAGTGACCTCCTGGTGTGATCCAAACGAATAATGTGCTTGGATGTTGCTGCCCTATGGTGCTCTAATTCTGTTTGATAAAACTATTTGAGTTTTGCTATCGAAAACATACATCAGCAGAAGCCTCACAAAGATTATCCATCATGCAGAAGGTTAAGAGAATGTATCATCGTAGGAACAATGAAGGCCAGAATAAAATTTTATTGATCCAGTGCTGAGAAACTTTTGTTCTACATAAATACCTATTTAACCAAGTCAATTCCTCAGTTTCTTTGGAAAGTGCAGTGAAATTGTAGGTCTTGTAACTTCAGGAATGGCACAACCTTCACTGAACATCCCATAAGTTTGGTTTCCACTGATCTTCCCCAGACACACCTTGAAGTCCAACAACAAATATTACACTCACAGCAGGATACGCAAGTAGTTATCCATATATTATATTCTATATAGTGACAGTGAAGTAGCTGATCTGAGTAATAAATTAAAGTAACAAATTAATTTTCTGACAATGAGAACAGTTAATACTTGTAACAGAACACCTCACCTGCCAGGAGGGGAGAAACTGACAGACAAGCTTAGTTCCTGTGAACCGATATCAAGTTCTTGTCACAACGACCAGGTAACCTGTCATTACGGGTGTCACGGCAGCACAGTGGTTAGCACTGTTGCTTCACAGCTCCAGGGTCCCAGGTTCGATTCCCGGCTTGGGTCACTGTCTGTGCCGAGTCTGCACGTTCTCCCCGTGTGTGTGTGGGTTTCCTCCGGGTGCTCCGGTTTCCTCCCACAGTCCAAAGATGTGCAGGTTAGGTGGATTGGCCATGATAAAATTCTCACTTAGTGTCCAAAAAAGGCTAGGTGGAGGTACTGAGTTACGGGGATAGGGTGGAGGTGTGGGCTTGGATGGACTGCACAAAGGCCGGTGCAGACTCGATGGGCCAAATGGCCTCCTTCTTCACTGTACATTCCATGATTCTACAGCAAAGCAACAATATGATGGGCAGAAATTTCACCACAGACTTCTAAACCCCATCATCCGGGTCAAATGGGGGTGGGTGGGGGGCGGGGGGGGGGGGGGGGGGGGGGGCTTGTCAGATGGCCGCACTGTATGGGGAACAGTCACCCACCCGGTTGTGGTTTTCCCCGAACTGGCCACTTAATGGTCAGAATGTGGGTTGATCACCAGAATAAGAATGGCGGGTGAGTACTCGAAGCTGGTGGTCCGATAGTTCGCCTTCCAGCCCTGAAGAGGCAGCCGGCTGCCTTTTCAAGTGAGGCAAGGGACAGCAAGAGCGTCCCTGTCCCCTCTCCAACTTTATTTTTTAATTTTAAATTTTAAAATGGCCTCAGCAGCCGGGTACACATCGGAACATAGAGAATAGGAGCAGGAATAGGCCATTCGGCCCTTTGAATCTGTCCCACCATTCAATGTGGTCATGGCTGATCCTTCATCTCGATGCCACATTCCAGCGCTCTCCCCCTACCCCTTGACATCTTTAGAGTCGAGAAATCTATCTATTTCCTTCTTAAATATATGCAGTGATTTGACCTCCGCAGCCTTCTAGAGAATTCAATAGATTCATCACCCTCTGATGAAGAAATTTCTCCTCATCTCAGTTCTAAAAGGCCTACCACCTCAATTTCTTTTATACTCCAAGGTGAATCACCCAAGCTTCTCCGACCTAACCCTATAGCTGAAATCCCCTCATCCCTGACACCATCTATGATATTTGCCTCAACCTCGTCATAGGGTAGCACATTCTAACCACCCTCTGGGTAAAATAGTTTCAGGAATCATGCGTCCTCATTCAACTTCGCCTGACAGTCACTAAGTTGAAAAGTACTGACAAACAGCAAATGTCCGTTTTGTAGATCATAAAGTACAGCGTGTGGCCTTCTACATGGCTTCTGTAATGTAACTGTGGTAACTTGACACCACAAAGAAGGTAGCCAAATGCGTTGTTTAAAAGAAGAAACTTCTTTATATAAATAAATAATGAAGTTTGACAATAACAGCAACTCTGCGGAACAGTAGTAACAGCAGTAACTATGAAAACATGACCTCTAGTAAAACAGGTCACCTCTTACACATTGAAAAAACCCACTCAAAGCTTGCACATGCTCAGCACCCTCAACAGATGGCGATAAAACGTACATTTTACGTACATAAAAAGCAAGAGGGTAGCCAGGGAAAGGATTGGCCCACTGAAGGATAGGCAAGGGAATCTATGTGTGGAGCCAGAGGAAATGGGCAAGGTACTAAATGAATACTTTGCATCAGTATTCACCAAAGAGAAGAAATTGGTAGATGTTGAGTCTGGAGAAGGGTGTGTAGATAGCCTGGGTCACATTGAGATCCAAAAAGACGAGGTGTTGGGTGTCTTAAAAAATATTAAGGTAGATAAGTCCCCAGGGCCTGATGAGATCTACCCCAGAATACTGAAGGAGGCTGGAGAGGAAATTGCTGAGGCCTTGACAGAAATCTTTGGATCCTCACTGTCTTCAGGGGATGTCCCGGAGGACTGGAGAATAGCCAATGTTGTTCCTCTGTTTAAGAAGGGTAGCAAGGATAATCCAGGGAACTACAGGCCGGTGAGCCTTACTTCAGTGATAGGGAAATTACTGGAGAGAATTCTTCGAGACAGGATCTACTCCTATTTGGAAGCAAATGGACGTATTAGTGAGAGGCAGCATGGTTTTGTGAAGGGGAGGTTGTGTCTCACTAACTTGATAGAGTTTTTCGAGGAGGTCACTAAGATGATTGATGCAGGTAGGGCAGTGGATGTTGTCTATATGGACTTCAGTAAGGCCTTTGACAAGGTCCCTCATGGTAGACTAGTACAAAAGGTGAAGTCACACGGGATCAGGGGTGAGCTGGCAAGGTGGATACAGAACTGGCTAGGTCATAGAAGGCAGAGAGTAGCAATGGAAGGATGCTTTTCTAATTGGAGGGCTGTGACCAGTGGTGTTCCACAGGGATCAGTGCTGGGACCTTTGCTGTTTGTAGTATATATAAATGATTTGGAGGAAAATGTAACTGGTCTGATTAGTAAGTTTGCAGACGACACAAAGGTTGGTGGAATTGCGGATAGCGATGAGGACTGTCAGAGAATACAGCAGGATTTAGATTGTTTGGAGACTTGGGCGGAGAGATGGCAGATGGAGTTTAATCCGGACAAATGTGAGGTAATGCATTTTGGAAGGTCTAATGCAGGTAGGGAATATACAGTGAATGGTAGAACCCTCAAGAGTATTGAAAGTCAAAGAGATCTAGGAGTACATGTCCACAGGTCACTGAAAGGGGCAACACAGGTGGAGAAGGTAGTCAAGAAGGCATACGGCTGCTTGCCTTCATTGGCCAGGGCATTGAGTATAAGAATTGGCAAGTCATGTTGCAGCTGTATAGAACCTTAGTTAGGCCACACTTGGAGTATAGTGTTCAATTCTGGTCGCCACACTACCAGAAGGATGTGGAGACTTTAGAGAGGGTGCAGAAGAGATTTACCAGAATGTTGCCTGGTATGGAGGGCATTAGCTATGAGGAGCGGTTGAATAAACTTGTTTTTTTCTCACTGGAACGAAGGAGGTTGAGGGGCGACCTGATAGAGGTCTACAAAATTATGAGGGGAATAGACAGAGTGGATAGTCAGAGGCTTTTCCCCGGGGTAGAGGAGTCAATTACTCGGGGACATAGGTTTAAGGTGAGAGGGGCAAGGTTTAGAGTAGATGTACGAGGCAAGTTTTTTACGCAGAGGGTAGTGGGTGCCTGGAACTCGTTACCGGAGGAGGAGGTGGTGGAAGCAGGGACGATAGTGACATTTAAGGGGCATCTTGACAAATACATGAATAGGATGGGAATAGAGGGATACGGACCCAGGAAGTGTAGAAGATTGTAGTTTAGTCGGGCAGCATGGTCGGCACGGGCTTGGAGGGCCGAAGGGCCTGTTCCCGGGCTGTACATTTCTTTGTTCTTTGTTCTTTGTAAAACAATTACGTAGGAGAAAGGTTTATTAGAATACTCTACTCAAAATGGCACTCTGTAACAGTTACATGAAGAATGGGCTTGCTGTACAACTGCAAACATTTGCTTCTTTCTTCACCCTGTTTCTGAACCTGTTGGCACCATGATACAAAGTTAAAGTTTTCCATGTGCTACCCTGTCGTGAAACTGATAGTTTAATGAGGGAACAAACAGGCACTTGAAGCACTGATCCATTATCATGTCTGTGTGAAGTACACTCAAGGCTGCCATGTTGTACACAGTCAAACTGGACAAAATTGTAACATTGGCAACCTTTTCTTTATAAACGCTTCAAACATTTCTAAATCATTTTGAAGTCATTACAATTTAAAGGTTCAGGGAAAAAAAAATCAGAAATCCAACATTTCACTGAAATATTTATTTTCATCTCTTTATCTTTAAAGTTAAATCATTTTGGTTGGGATTTTTTCAGCGCTTGCCCAACTAGACTACTTTTTTGAGTCAAACAATATGAGCATCGCATGGAATATTGAATGTCAAGAGAGCATTTTGAGGAAGGCCGCTGGAATTGGAGAATCAGGAATGATCATTTTCAAAATTCCCACCAACATCAGGAACTTCACGGCTTAATTCTGGCTCAGATAGGCTCAAAGCATGAGATTTGGGTGATCAAGGATTGGGTCAGACTGAGAAACATCAGCAGTGATCAGTCCTGTGTGCATAAGAGCTACGTGACTCAGAAGCGACTTTTTCTAGCCAGAAACTTCAGATGTGCCATCCTTAAAGTTTGGTAACTCCAGCGTTAGTTATCGAAAGCTTAGAAATGCTATTGTCTTGGAAGACAAAGAAA
Source organism: Scyliorhinus torazame (assembly GCF_047496885.1). Taxonomy (NCBI): domain Eukaryota; kingdom Metazoa; phylum Chordata; class Chondrichthyes; order Carcharhiniformes; family Scyliorhinidae; genus Scyliorhinus; species Scyliorhinus torazame. The sequence goes on from NC_092724.1 coordinate 30,420,368, forward strand.
TTGAACCTGCATTGTGCTCAAAATTTCAGGATACAGAGGGCAGAGATCGAACATACCCTTCAGAAGTCGCAGAAATCGTCCAAGATCGGTCATTGAAATGGGAAATGAAAGCATACAAACTGTTCACCTTTACTGATACACCTTTACGGTGCAGAAGAGATTTACCAGTATGTTGCCTGCTATGGAGGGCATTAGCTATGAGGAGAGGTTGAATAAACTTGGTTTGTTCTCACTGGAAAAGGACGGTTGAGAGGCGACCTGATAGAGGTCTACAAATTTATGAGGGGCATAGACAGGGTGGATAGTCAGAGACCTTTTTCCCAGGCTAGACGGGTCAATTACTAGGGGGCATAGGTTTAAGGTGCGAGGGGCAAGGTTTAGAGGATATGTACTCGCTGCCGGAGGAGGTGGTGGAGGAAGGGACGATAGTGACTTTTATGGGACATCTTGACAAATACATGAATAGGATGGGAACAGAGGGATACGGACCCCAGAAGTGTAGAAGATTTTAGTTTAGACGGGCAGCATGGTCGGCACAGGCTTGGAGGGCCGAAGGGCCTGTTCCTGTGCTTTTCTTTGTTCTTTGCTGAGCAGAAAGGGGTGCCCTCAGGTCTGTTCATATTGGTACCCACAAGTTGCACTTTTGTGGATCCCTTAATCACCAAGACACTTACAATTCCATGAGAGTTGCAGAAACAGAAGGAAGAAACCTGCTTCATTGTGGTCGAACGCTTCAAATATCTGAAGCAGGACAGCAAATGAGGATGATACCCGTTCCTTTTATCATTTAGGGGATAACTTCATGTTATCATGAAGTTCGTGACTTCAGAGGTTTTTCCAACCGTTCTCGTGCGAGTTAAGGCATGAGCTTTCTCCAATACCTTCTCCATTCTGAGTTGACCTTAGGGAGGTCACTCAACCTGATTGCATGTGCAGTCTACAGTGACTTTGTCCAATAACATTTATTGTGAAATTCCAGAAAGACTTCTATCGTATACTGACTTGTACCATTCAATAAATTTCGCTCCAACAACCTCGAGTTTAGATGTGCACAGCTGCTCCATGTTAAGTCTGAAATTTCTACTTCTGGCCCATTTCCAAAGAGAATCCAATTGCTTTTAGTAGTCTTTTCCTAGAGATGCCAACTTTGATTGGATGTATTCTTGGAGAGTTCATCACTTGACCTTATCTACAACTGCTCCGCAGAGAGAGAGAGACAAATACCAAGAGAGACTGAGAATGAGACAGAGACAGAACACAGGTTACACGTGAACCAAGTGACAGTTCTAGACGGACTAAGAGCTAAACCTTGAGGTGTCTTTACTTAGTAAACATTCAGGGAATCAGACAAAGTAGGAATCATTCTTCTGAAAAAGAGCCATACGGACTTGAAACGGTTAACTCTGTTTCTCTATTCACGGATGCTGCCAGATCTGCTGAGTTTTTCCAACATTTTCTGTTTTGATTTCAGATTTCCAGCTTCTGCAGGATTTTGCTTTTAATTCAGGCATCTTGTAGAACGTTTGGGGTATTTTTCCATTGTACGTAAAGAGGGAGAACATTAACAAATAGGTAACTTCTGCTACATTTGTGAGCTGGTTTGTGGGATGTTTCAATGTTTTGCGCCGTTGTTGATCAAGAGAAACTCTGCTCCTTCGGGCTCACAGTTGGCTAATTAGAAAGTATAACATTTGAGTACTCCGTACAGCAATTGCGTGACCCATTCAACACAAGGCGCAAGAAATGCTTGGGGTGATCTGTATCTTCTAATATCCACAATGCATGTTGCTAATAGGAACATAGGGGTAGGAGTAGGCCACTCAGCCCCTCGAGGCTGTTCCAGCATTCAGTGAGATCATGGCTGATCTGTAACCTAACTCCATTTATCATGGTTCTAGAATATCCTTGACTAGCAAATACCTATCGATTTTGTTTGGATCTTTGAATAGTATTGTTTGCTTCTTTGTTAATTGGGAATACAAATCTACCTAATGTTAGACAATTGTTTTTCATCTGATCATGGGTGTACCAGCATCACTGGTAGGGAGGACATTTGTTACCCATCCCTAATGACCCTTGAGAATGTGGTGGCGGACCACCTCCTTGAACCGTTGCAGTCCATGTGATGTAGGTACATCCATGGTGTGTTATGGAGGGAATTCCAGTATTTCGACCCAGTGAAGGAACGGTGATTTAGTTCCAAGTCAGGGTGGTGAGTGACTTGGAGAGAACTTGTAGATGGTGGTATTCCCATACTTCTAATGCCCTTGTCCTTTAGGTGGTAATGGTTTTGGAGCCTTGGAGAGTTGATGCAGTGCATCTGGTGGATGGTACACAATGTTGCCAGTTTGCACTGGTGGTGGACGGAATTAACCTTTCAGGTGGTGGATGGGGTACAGGCCAAGCGGGCAGTTTTGTCTTGGATGGTACTGAGCGGTATGCATCCAGGCAAATGGAGACTAGTGCCTGATGGATGTTGGACAGATTTTGGGAGTCAGTAGGTGAGTTACAAAACTCCCAGCCTCTGACCTGCTCTTATAGTTACAGTATTTACATGATTGATTAAATTAAGGTCCTGGTTAATGGTAAACAGGATGTTGATAGTTGGGGATGCAGTGATGTTATTGAATTTCAAAGGGGGACCATTAGATTCTCTTTTGTTGGAGGTGATCTTTATTGTCATAGTATGGCATGAATGTCACTTGCTACTTATCGGTCCAAGCCAAGAGGTCCAGGTCTTGCTTCATGAGGACACAGACCATTTCAGTATCTGGTGAGTTGTGAATAGTGCTGAATACTGTGCAGTCATCAGTGAACATTCCCACTCTGATCTTATGTTGAAGAGAAGGTCGTTAATGAAGCAGATGAAGATGATTTGGCTTAAAACATTACCCTGAGGAACTCCTACATCTGAAATGATTGGCCTCCAACAGCTGTAAACGTGAGTTTTTCCCCTGATTCACATTGGCTTCAATTTTGCTCGGACTCTTTAATGCCACGGTTGGTCAAATGATTTCAAAGGCACTCACTCTCACCTCACTTATGGATTTTAGAAATTTTGTCCATGTTTGAACCAAGGCTGTAATGAGATCTGGAGGTGGATGGCCCTGGCAAAGCCCAAGCTGAGTATCAGTAAGCAGGTTATTGCTGAGTAAGAGCCATTTGATAGCACTATTGATGATATCTTCCATCACTTTGCTGATGTTTGAGAGGTGACTGATGGAGTGCTAATTGGTCAGATTAGATTTGTCCTGCTTTCAGTGGATAAGACAGATCTTGGCAAATTTTCCAGGGGATATCAATGTTGAAAAGGTACCGGAACAGCAAGGCTAGGGGCAAGGCTAGTTCTGAAGGCCAATTCTTCAGTATCACAGTCGGAATGTTGTCAGACCCCATAGTCTTTGCTGCATCCAGTGTCTTCAATCATTTCTTGATATCACATGGAGTGAATTGAGTTGGCTGAAGACTGACATCTATGTTGGTGTGGACTTCAGGAGAAGGCCGAGATGGATCATCCACTTGGCACTTCTGGCTGAAGGTGGTTGCAAAGCTTCAGATTTTCTTTTGGCATTGGTGTGTGCAGTACCCATCATTGGGGATGTGGATGTGTTTTGGGACCCCCCCCCCATCCCCCCACCCCCCATCTTCTGATTAGCTCTAACATCCTGTGGCTTTAACAAGACAGAAAATCAAGCATGTACAAACATATCAAACATTGGGCAGTGACTGCCATTATCACACTATTCAGGTCATTACAATGTTATTTAACAGTATGCAAACCAACTGTAAACGCACCATGCGTTTGCTAATATGAACATACTTTTTATTCTGGACTCAACACTTTGGAATTGTGTCTAAAATCCCTATTTCAAAGCCATGGTTTAGAAATCTGTTGACATCATGTCCATTTTATGGATGTTCGAGGAGTGGCTACATATCCAGTATGGTAGGCATTGTGCACACGCTCATTCCGTGGCAGAGGTGACACTCCCCGTTGTTGATAAAGGTTCCAGTGTAGGTCAACAGTCTCAGCAAAGATTAGCAATGCACAAGAAACTAGCAGCATTAACCAGCTCCAGCTGCAGGTTTTACATGAGGTGACAAAAATGAGGGCCCAAACTGACCTTTGAACTTAAACCAGCCCACTAAGCCCCCCAGGACCAGGAGGTGGCAATTGCAGGCGGCAAATAGAAAATCTACTCGCCTGGCGACACAAGCTCAACTTCATCTCAAGAAAAACCTAATCACCATTTATCACTGAGAATCACAGTGTGCAGCGAACTACAGGGAACATTAAATTATTTACATTGTTTAAAGTGTCTCACTAGTCTGAAAATGAACTTATTGCAGCGTAGGTTAAGAATCAGCTTCACTCCGAATCCAAACTATTATTATAAATCCTTGAGCTTTTCCACTGCAGTGTTCGAAGGAATTAGTCGTTGCCATTTAATTAAAGATTTGCATTAAACACTTCACCCATCTTGCTTTTGATCATTTATCCACACTAAAACAGTTATCAAAATACAGAATGCACAGCCACTGTCTTTTTAATTTCACCTCTCTACAAAATGGCATGGTATGGCAGCACAAATTTTGAGTTATTGTAAAAAATGTACAGTTGATTCAATTTATAATACCGTGCTCCCTGTGTGCTTCGTGGGTATCTGGTACATAACTGGAGCGACCTCGCATTGTGACGCACTGGTGCCCTCTTCCTGCTTCTTCACCGCTTGCAGCCGAATGAACTATTCTAACTCGACCGTTTCATCACCTCCACATCACTTAACGTACGGCCCCCTGGAGACAGCTTGCAATGCTCTGAACCATCTGTCATTCCGCGCTTTAAAGGTTTGTCAACAGGTCCACAGAGAAGGAGGGGGGGGGGGGGGGCGGCGTATTAGTGGGGGGCAGTGTTTTATGCCGGGCAACAAAGCAAAAAGATTGCCCGATATTGGGATGGATGCATAGCAGGGCTGCCTGAGTGTTTGAGGTCATTCAAGATATTTCAGTTGTAGTAGGCTGTGACGCTGGATGCTACATGGGTCCTGTCAGCTATTAAGATTACTACATAACTTTGCCCATTTTTTGCTCTTCAACCCTGTAAATCACCGTGATTTTGTGTACGCAATCCAACAGTATAGAGTGTGTGTGTCATGAGTCAACATCCAGTGTCTTTCATTGTCAAATAAATTCAAGCAACTGCTCAAATTAGCGATCTTACTAATAATAATCTTTATTATTAGTGTCACAAGTAGGCTTATATTAACACTGAAATGCAGTTACTGTGAAAATTCCCCAGTCACCACACTCCTGCGCCAGTTCAGGTACACAGGGAGAGAGTTCAGAATGTCCAATTCACCAACAAGCACATTTTTAGGGACTTGTGGGAAGAAACTGGAGCGCCTGGAGGAAACCCACACAGACACAGGGAGAACGTGCAGACTCCGCACAGACAGTAACCCAGCCGGGAATCGAACCAGGGTTCCTGGCGCTGTGAAGCAACAGTGTTAACCACTGTGCTACCGTTGCCGGGTAAAATTTTCAGTCCCGCTATTAAGGCAAGTAATGAGGTTAGCATGTGTGACAAACCCCATACATTTCTAGATGAAAGCAAATTACTGCGGATGCTGAAATCTGGAACAAAAACAAGAAATACTGGACAATCTCGGCAGGACAAGGAATCATTCAGACTCTAAACGTCAGCTCCCTTTTTTCTCCGCAGAAGCTGTCGGACCTGCTGAGATTGTCCCATACATTTTTACACTGGCTGGGTGGTATAAATGTGCTGGCCAAGTTCCTCAAAGTTTAACAAAAGGCCAAGAGAAAGTGCAGATGTGAGTGCGAAATCAAGTGTCATAACCACCACAATTTGACATTACAAAGATCTATAAAGAAGATGCGAATCTCAGCTTGTGTTATGAGTAAACTCCCTCTGTTTGGATTTCTGAGTGGACGGTTGCGTACAACCTCACATATTTTCGGTGGCTGTAGATTATTTCTTTCTGTGAAAATAAACTCTGTACCGTGGACAGATAAACATTTATTTTGGGGAGCTTCTCGTGTACGTTTGGGTCGACCTCAATAAGTATGAACGGATTATGTGGTGCTACCATTTATGCGAAGTCAACAACATTGATTTATCAATCAGTTTGAATCTAGTAGACAGTAAAAAATCATTATCCTCAATGACGTCGTCAAAAGATTATGCATGTCAACAGAATCTATAATTTCATGTGATGTGTATAGAAATATCTGAACAATGAGTGTCTACCTCAAACGTATCTCTCAATTAATTCATCAACCATGTCTAATGAAATGGCTTTCCCTGAAAGGAAGCAATTTTGGATTTAGATTCTTAAACTTTATATTCATATTTATAAAACTCATCTTGGATCTGATCTATCGCTGCATTGAGGAAAATAACAAGAATTTAACTACAATTGAAAATACATCGTGGTGAGAAGACTGTTAAAGTCTGATTTTTGTTTAATAACGAACATTGTTTAGGATCTTATAATACCGAATATAATGCGCTCACCTTGAGATGCAAACTGTTGTACAGCGGAACAGTAAGCAAAAAGCAAAAAAAAAATTTTAAACAAAGGAATATGGTTAATGCGACACCAACTTAACGCACTGAGAGACTATGTTCATACAGATAGCACCTGAGATTTATATCCCCTAATCACACATACAGCAAACACTTTGGTGCAGCTCAAAGCTTCACACCCTCGCACACTTCTTAATAGCTAATTATGTGTCTGCTCACTGCCCATTTGGGGAAGATACAATTAAATAGGATTAAAGTTTGGCAAATAATAGTACCAATGTAATAATTAACGCCGCACTTGATGTTCTCCAATATCTAATTTTAATTGATGTCATGCAGTTGACATAGTTACACGCACAGAGAAACTTCTCAATTCCAGTCTATTCAAAGCAAGAAATGTTACTGTATTCATGTGTATCAGATGGTCAGCATGAGAGGGACCCATAACAACCCATACAAAAATGGGCAAAGAGTCCAAATTACTGGCCAATTTATAACCCCCAGTGTGATGATGAAAGATGGGCTGCAGGTGTTTTGGAAAAGCTTTTTATTGATTGGGATTTTCAGATGGGTCCCATCCAGCTGCTGGAGGAGCTACACAACAGCTCTCCACATTGACAATTATCATGGCACCATTTTTCTTCATGACTGCACACTGATTATTTTTTATTTCTGGTCTAAAACCAGCGGGTATCACAGAGTTTCTTTGGAATGATTGTTACACGGCACCATACGTGGTATCGAATGCAAAGAAATCACTTATTGCTACAATTAAAACATAAATGGAAGAATCCTCCAAGCTGCGAGCAACTTTATTCCTTTGTTGTTTCGTCCCTGTGTTTCCGATTTTCTCCCTATGATAGTAGGACATTCTGGGGCACAACTGGCCTGCAACATTCACAATTCCGTCAAGTAAAGACATTCCACTCCCAAGACAAGTGTTTCCATCTAGAGCTCCATCTGGTGACCAAACTGAGAAGTGCGAAAACTCATCAATCTCAATGGGATCGAGGGATTCACACCTATGGTGCCCGGGCTGGGAACGCAGCAATGTGTGTGAGAAACTCAGTAAAAAAAATATACTTTACACTACCGCACATAGTAGTTTACGTGGCACACCAAGGAATCTCATAAAACATTGGAAAGAGACATGTTTTAAAACAAGCTGCTCACAATGTTATGTTGTTTTTTTGCTTACAAATCTACAGATAAAAGTGAAGCACCGCATTGTTGCTGGGTTAAAAGCCTAGAACTCCCTAACTGCAGTGTAGGTGTACCAACACCACATGGACAGCAACGGTTCAAGAGTGCAGCTTCATCACCACCTTCTCAAGGACAATTACAGACAGGCAGCAAACGCTGGCCTTGCCAGCAATGGTCACAGGATGAATATAAAAGTGTAACGTAATACCGTTTGACAGCAATGTTACACAATTCTGCATCGTATGGTTCTTATATTTATACAATGAAAAACATATTTATAGCCCAGATTTTAGTCAGCAGTGAAGCACTGCTGTACTCAAAGAAAGCTGGCTGAGAGAGCAAGTGACTCTCATGATGTGCAATCGAATGTGCCATTGTTTAATGCAGATTCCCAGCATGGAACTGCAGTGATGTCATCAAGCAGTCCAATCAACCAATCACTTTAAAGAATTGTCAGACACACACACACAACCAGGAAACGAAAAACAATAAGAATCAAATTACTTCATGACCATTTTACAGAGAGTGGAATAAAGATTGGGACATAACATGGGAATTATGTAGAAGCTAAAAATGATTTAAAATAACTTTTAAAAACTGTTTTTTTTAAAAGCCTGGGTATAATATCTAGTAATTAGTATAACAGGGGCATGTAAAAACATTCGACACACATTTCGAGGGCCAGATCAGTTGCTCAATGGTAGCGAATACTCAGATTTCCACTAAACGTCCAGTTGCACTACACCGAACAAGGCTTGGCTTTTAATCAGAGTGGAAAAGGGGAAGTTCTCACTGAATTAATGGAATTCACTGATTGCAGGCTTTAAGGTCTTGGGGAGGTGAGCGGACAGGGTGTGCTGGGGTGATGTGGTGTAGTTCATTGCGCAGCCTATAGCAGAGCAATGAATGGCAGGCAACAATGTCAGGATTTCCACATTCACTTGTGCTCACCCTAACGCCTGAAATGGCGGTCTGATTTAGAAGGGTAACAAGAGTAAATATTGATCCCAGAAAAAGCCTGGCAAATTCCAGGCCAATAGAATGTAAAATGCAAAATGAAAACTACAGGTTTGAGTAGTTCTGCTCTCCTCACTGCAGATTAAAACAGAATGGCTAATATTCTGTCTATTGAATTGTCGTTGTTACATTGGGACAGACTTATCTTTGTCCTTACTTTCCTGCCTTTGGTGTAGTCCCTCTACTACAGTCTAATGTTTGCCTCATTATTCCCCTAAAATCTAAGACCACCAAATATAATGGCTAGGTGTTCCTGGTAATTAGTTTGTCAAGCCATAATTTTACTTGTTATTTTCTTGAAATCTTGCACTAAAACATTTATCTTGCACATGAGCAGTGTTGAGTGCCCCATTTTATTTCCAAATCATATAATGTACTTCAGTCCAATTATTAAACAGTATTATTTACTACCTCCAATTACCATTGTATTGGTTGGGTTTACCTTCTGACAGTATTAATATACAAATAGCATGTTAGAGTATGGGCATTTTTTGCAATGACCTATATATAATTGCCCTATAATCCCACCAAAGATCATCTAGCAGTATTGCATTGTACAAGATATAGGAGCATAATTAGGCCATTTGGCCCTTCAAGTCTGCTCCACCATTTGATCTTTGCTGATCTCATCCTGGCCTTAACTCCACCGGCCTGCCCGTTTTCCATAACCCTTCATCTCATCACCAATTAAAAATCTGTCTAACTCCTCCTTAAATTTACTCACTGTCACAGCATCCACCGTGGTGAATTCCACAGATTCATAATCCTTTGGGAGAATTAGATTTTCCTCAACTCTGTTTTAAATTTGCTATCTCTTATCCTAAGAGTATGACCTCTCGTTCTAAAATGCCCCACAAGAGGAAGCATCCACTCCACATCTACTTTATCCATGCCATTTATCATCTTGAATATCTCAATTTGATCTCAACTCATTCTTCTAAACTCCAGAAAGTATAGGCCTAAACTGTTCAATCTTGCTTCATATGACAAACCCCCTGGGCGCGATTCTCCACTCCCACGCCGATTGGGAGAATCGCCTGGGCCGCCGAAATTTCCAGGGACGCCGGTCTGACCCCCTCCCGCGATTCTCCCAAGCGGCGGGAACGGGCTGGTCGAGTTTCGCGGGCCGCAGGCCGGAGAATCGCCGGAGATACCCAAAATGGCGATTCTCCGGCACCCCTGCGATTCTGAGGCCCGGATGGGCCGAGCAGCCAGGCCAAAACGGCGGGTTCCCCCCGGCGCCGTCCACACCTGGTCGCTACAGTCGTGGGCGGTGCGTGAACGCTGGGGGGGCGGCCTGTGGTGAGGCGAGGGGGGATCCTGCACCGGGCTTCACCTTGAATGTGGGGTGGCCCGCGATCGGTGCCCACTGATCGTCAGGCCGTCCTCTCTGAAGGAGGACCTCCTTCCTTCCGCAGCCCCCAAGATCCGTCCCCCATCTTCTTGCGGGGCGGATTTGGACAGGACGGCAACCACGCATGCATGGGTTGGCGCCGGCCAACCCGTGCATGCGCGGATGACGTCCGTTATGCGGCGCCGGCCGCGTCATCTATTCGGCGCCGCTTTTACGCGGGCGACAAGGCCTGGCGCGGGTAGATGACGCGGCCCCGATACTGGCCCATTCTCAGGGCCTGAATCAGTCGGGACCGGGGCCGTTCCGCGCCGTCGTGAACCTCGACGGCGTTCACGATGGCGCGGCCACTTCGGCGTGGGAGTGGAGAATCGCGCCCCTCATCTCTGGAATCAACCTAGTGAACCTCCTCTGGACTGCCTCCAATGCCACCACATCTTTCCTCAAATAAGGGGACAACATTGTGCACAATACTCAAGGTGTGGTCTCACCAATGCCTTGTGTAATATGTGGCAACATTACCCACCGAAACAGGAGGCACAGGTTATCAGAAGTACACCGGGAGGGAAAATGGCTCTGCGCTCTAAGTATTGTGGCGTTGTAAATCCATTCAGAATGGAAGTGTTTATGATTTTGCCATACAAATCGGCCTGCATTGTCTTAAAATCATTTCTACCCCCACGACTAAAGAAATTGATGGGCTGTGTAACTGAACCATTCAGTTCAGGAAGCTTCCAGGTTCAATCCCAATGCTTAGTGTTGCTGATCCCATTCACAGCTACGAATCAGAAAAGGGAAAATTCGTCAGGGCTGCCACTAATAATTGTTATCAAGTAGTCCACTTTGGGTGCATGGACATCTGGACACAGCTATAATTCTCCCCAGCGGTCCAGTGCCTGTTGACTAGCACACTAAAGGCATTAAATTAAATAATACTTCACTGAAGCATAGGGAGGCGGTTGGGATAATGCTATTGTCACTGGACTAGTAATCCAGAGACCAGGGTAATGCTCTGAGGACCTGGGTTCACGCCATGGCAGATGGTGAAATTTGAACTGCATAAAATTCTGGAGTTAAAAGCCGAATGGTAAAAATTGTTGTAAAACCCATCTGATTCACCAATGTCCTTTGGGAAGAAAATTTGCCATCCTTACCTGATCCACAGATATGTGGTTGATTCTGAAATGCCCACTCAGTTCAAGGGCAATTAGGGATGAAAGTAAATGTTGGCCCAGCCAGTGAGGCCCACATGAATGACAAATTCAACCTGGACTAGGAATGAATAGCTGCAATTTTCCCATTCGCGCCGGGAAGGTTTGGAGACCGGAGCGGAAAATATCACAAGCTGCGATTTACGTTGGCATAAACACTTACTACGATTGTCTTCTCACCCCATCAATGATGGGTGCATTTATCAACATCATAATAATAAAACATGATTATCAACCGTCGTGAACCAGAATCATTCTACCCCCCCATCAGAAAACCCATCCAAGGCGGTGTGACTGCAGAACGACATGAATATTGACTGGTCTCTGAAGATGTGCACCTGGCGAGCAGACCTACCAATGAACTCAGGTGGGTGCAGCACTCAGGGGGAGAGAGTCATGGCAAGGGTGCTGCTCGGGCATTGTGGTGTCTGGGTAGTCCCAGTGCAGTGCCCTGGTAGTGCCAATGCAGTTGCCGGGTAGTGCCAGAGGCAGTGCCCGAGTAGTGCCAGGGGGCAGTGCCTGGGTAGTGCTGGGGCATTCCAGGGTTAACTGGTCTTCTTGCTGCGCGTTGGAGTGGCCTTTAAAAATGGCGCCCCAATCCCCGCGCTTCTATACTGCTGGCTGGGCAGGCGAATCAGAGGTCTATGAGGCCCGATCCTTGAAGGTGTTCTTCCTGTGTGCCAAGAAAGCCGCCATCATCGGCGGCGGCTTCAACGCTGCTTTTCCTGCCTGACATCGGCCTTTGCCGATTTCCGGGAAAATCCCGCCCAACATCTTCAGAAGGAAAGGGAGAATGTTATATGTTATTGAACTTTTCTTGTTACTTTTCTTGTTCGCCACCTGAGCATCAATCTTGTGATCGAATTGCCCATTCCATGATAGAACCTGTTTTGCCAGATTACCACAAAGAAGGTACAAATGTGTTCCATCATTAGAATCTGGAACGCACTGCCCGAGAGTGCAGTGGAGGCAGATTCAAGCATGGCTTTCAAAAGGGGAACTGGATAATCATCTGAAGGGAAATAAAAGAAATTACAAGGCTATGAGAAAAAGGCATTGGATCTGTACGGACACAGTGGGCCGAATGCTGTAACTAACCTCCAATGATTCCAGGTCACAATGCACAACCGTGCATAAAGGCAACTGTTGACAACAGTGTCGGAATACCAACTTCTTTGAAGGGAGATCTACACTCTGAGTATAAAATCTCAATGTTAAAGCTCCAAATTTGTGTGGATGATAGAAAAGCGTAATGAAACTGACGTGAGGGTGTGTGTCTGAGTTCAAAACAAATACACTTTTGGGATGGTTGCTTTCATGGTTTATGACTATTTAAACCCCTGGAGTGCGTTACAATGTACAAGTCATTATTTGCCTCATAATTGGATGAATAGTAATTGGGTACAAAGGAGAGTAGGTAGAGCTCACTATACCAATTAAGTAAATAGTTTGTGGTTTAATAAGTGACTCGTAGTTGTGTAATAGGCTAAGGCGTGAATAATTGATGTTTCTGGAAAAGCATCTACTCTTAGAGGAATCCGACAGGGAAGGCTTGCAAAAACTATGAGCCTTCCCTGAGGAACTGTGAGATAGTTTAAAAAAATGAATTGTAAATTGATTTTGCAAATATTTCAACAACCATCCCTCATTTTGAATCAAAACCTCTACCATTTTTAAAAAAAAAATCTTTTTATTGGCATTTCTCTTATTTATAAACAGTTGTATATATACACATCTCATTTTTCTCGCCTGCGCTAATTTCCTTTATTATACAGACGTTTAGTTTGTCCTTCGTTTAACTGACCCTACGTGCCTTTATTGCCCTCTGGGTCAGTCTATGGTTCCTCCCCCTTCCCCGTTCACCGCACCCCCCCCCCCCCACCCCCCCCCCCCCACCCCCCCCCCACCCCCACCCCCTGGCTTCGGCTGTGCATTTCTTTTATTTTCCGGACAGAGTGGAATCATCTCTCGTGGTTTCCCTGCCTTCCTTCCGCCTCCCCCCCCACCTCTGCCCCCGCCCCCACGCTCCCCCCCCCCACCCCCCGGGTTGCGCAGTCTTTTGCTAACTCATCTATCTTGGTGTTTTAAAAAAAAAATTCTTATTAGGTTACTCCTCGTTGTTGGCCTCGAACAGGTTTTGGAACAGACCGACAAACTGCCCCCAAGTATCCAGGAAGCCTTCCTCTGACCCTCGGATGGAGTACTTAATCTTCTCCAGGTGGAGAAATTCCGAGAGGTCAGCGAGCCAGTCTGCAGCTGTGGGTGGTGCCGCCGATCGCCAGCCGAGCAGGATTCTCCGGCGTGCAATTAGGGAAGCGAAAGCAAGGGCGTTGGCCCCCTTCCCCATGTGTAACTCTGGCTGCTCCGATACCCCGAAGATTGCCATTATTGGGCATGGCTTCACCCTCACCCCCACAACCTTGGACATTGCCTCGGAGAAGGCGGTCCAGAACCCAGCAAGCTTAGGGCAAGCCCAAAACATGTGGGTGGGTTGGCCGGGCCCCTCTGGCACCGTTCACATTTGTCCTCCACCTCCGGGAAGAACCTGCTCATTCGGGTTCTGGTCAGGTGCGCTCTGTGCACCACTTTGAGCTGCATTAGGCTTAGCCTTGCACAGGAGGAGGTGGAGCTCACCCTGCTCAGTGCTTCGCTCCAGAGTCCCCATCCCACCTCTGTCCCCAGTTCGTCCTCCCATTTTTGTCTGGTCCCGTCCAGTGGAGTCCGGGCTCTGTCCAGTAGCTGTCTGTATATTTTCCCACATAGCCCCCCCCTTCTCGTTGCTTGTGCCTATCAGGTCGTCTACTAGTGTGCTTTCTGGGGCCCCAGGGTACCCCACTGTCTCTTTGCGGAGTAAGTGTTTTATTTGGAGGTGTCTCATTTCCTGTCCTTTTGCTAGCCTCCACTTCCTCGTCAGTTTGTCTAGTGTCACCAGTCTGTGCCCTACATAGAAGTCCCCGACCGTCAATGTGCCCCCGTCCCGCCTCCATCTTTTGAAGGTGGTATCTAGCACGCACACACACACAAATGCCATGATTAGACTGTCTACGTTTTGGAAAAAGGCCTTGGGGATGAAGATTGGAATGGATCTAAACAGGAAGAGGAACCTTGGCAGTACGTTCATCTTGATCGTCTGCACTCTTCCCGCCAGGGAGAGTGGGAGTGAGCCCCACCTTTGAAGGTCTCTTCTTACTTCCTCCACCAGGCTGGTCAGGTTCCACCTGTGGATCTGTGCCCGGTCTCTGGCTATCTGGATCCCCAGGTAGCGGAATCTGTTCTGGGCTGTTTTGAACGGGAGCCCCTCCAGCTCTCTCCCTCCCCCGTTTGGGTTCACTGTGAATGCCTCGCTTTTGCCCAGGTTAAGTTTGTAGCCCGAGAAGGTTCCAAACTCTTTCAGTATTTGTAGTATTGCCTTCAGTCCCTCCTGTGGCTTCGAGACATAGAGGAACAGGTCATCTGCATAGAGTGAGACTCTGCTCTCTGTCTCCTCTCCCGATTCCCTTCCAGCTTTTCGCGTCCCGCAGGGCTATCGCCAAGGGTTCAATGGCTAGCACGAACAAGAGTGGGGACAGGGGGCAGCCCTGTCTTGTTCCTCTCTGTAGCTGGAAGTATTCAGAGCTGGTGGTGTTAGTTCGGACGCTCGCTTTGGGAGCGTTGTACAGGAGCCTCACCCAGGCGGTGAACCCCACTCCTAGCCCAAACCGTTCCAGTACCTTGAGGAGGTATTTCCATTCGACTCTGTCGAAGGCCTTTTCTGCGTCCAGGGAGGCGATCACCTCTGGTGTTCTCTCCCCAGAGGGGATCATTATTGATGTTCGCTGTGAGCTGCCTACCCTTGACAAAGCCGGTTTGGTCCTCTGCGACCACCTCTGGTACACAGCCCTCCAGCCTTTTGGCCAGGACCTCTGCGAGTATTTTCGCATCCACGTTCAGCAGTGAAATGGGTCTGTATGATTCACATTCCGTCAGGTCTTTATCTTTTTTGGGTATCAGCGAAATTGTGGCCTGTCCCTTAGGTGTGGGGCCAGGACTGGTGCAAATCTTTTGTAGAAGTCCGCCGGGAACCCATCCGGTCCCGGTGCCTTCCCCGCCTGCATGGAGCTGATGCTCTCCATGATTTCTCCCAGGTCTATTGGTGCTTCCAGCTCTGCCCATCTGTCTTCCCCCACAACTGGTAGTTCCAGTCCGTCTAGGAACATTTTCATCCCCGCGTCCCCGTTGGGGGGCTCGGAGGTGTACAGTCCCCGGTAGAAGGTCTCAAATGCCCGATTGACCTCCTTTGGTTCTGTTACCAGTCTGCCTCTGCTATCCTTTACCTGCGCTTTTTCCCTCGTGGCTGCCTGCTTTCTCAGCTGGTGAGTGTGATGAACTGTTACTGCCTTATCATCATGTAAGGTGATGTCCACTTTAAGACCGGGCTTGGAACCCTGGGGACTCCGCCTCTGGCTCCGCCCATCTGTGAGCCATATATAAAGGGCTGCCTTGTGGGCTGTACAGCTGTTAGCAGATGTCTCAGCTCTAGCATAGTTCTTAGTCTAATAAAGCCTTCTTTACCGTTTACACTCTAAGCGTCGTTATTGAGGGTACCTCAATTTATTAGACTAAACTAGATTCAGGATGGACGCAGGCCTAAAACCGGAGAAGCTCAGCCTGGAAGCACGGACTCCGGAGGTGAAGGAAATTTTTAAATACTGGCTGCGGTGCTGCGAGGACTACCAGGACTCTGAAGAGACTCCCATCCAGGGGCCACGCAAGCTGCGTCTACTCCACGCCTGGGTGAGTCACAGAATCTCCGCCACGCTCGAAAAGGCGACGACTTATGAAGAGGCGGTCGAGTTACTCCGCAAGCGGTTTGTCAAGCCCATCAACGAGGTACACGCCAGGCATCTGCTCTCTACCTGCCGGCAGTGCTCGGGGCAATCGCAGGACGAATTCGTCGAGAAACTCACCGCGCTTGCCAGGGACTGTGACCATCAGGATGTGACAGGGGAAGTCCATATGAACCTGCACATCAGAGATGCTTTCGTGTCCGGCATCCGCTCAACCTACACCTGGCAGCGGCAGCTCGTAAACAGGGCAAAAGACCTCCAGGACACGCTAACGCTTGCCTCCTCGCTGGCGGTGGCCCGACATAACTTGGGTACGTACCCCGCGGACTCTGCGAGCCCCCCCCGGACTTCCTCAGACTCAGCCGCATTACAGGCCTGCGCCACGCGGTGACAAGCTCACCATGGGGGCACACCGTGCTACTTCTGCGGGCAGGGCCAGCATCCACGCCCACGCTGCCCAGCCCGCTCCGCGATCTGCAGCGACTGCGGGAAGAAAGGGCATTTTGCGAGGGTCTGCCTGGCCAGACACAGGGGCCAGGAAAACAAAGAACAGCCGGCCCGAAAATCAGGCTCTCAGGCCTGCATGCCTCGCAATGCGGCTGTGCACCGACCCGACACGCCCCCTTCTGCTGCATCATCAGCCTCGTGCGAATCATGGGAGCGGCCATCTTGTTGGCGGCCATCTTCTCGACCCGACACTGAGGACAGCTGAGGACTCAGACTCCCCGCGAGTGGGAGCGATCACCCTCGACCAAACTCGGCCAAAACACCTGCAGAACTCTATGATGCAGGTCCAGGTCAACGGGCACGACACTGCATGCCTCTTCGACTCTGGGAGCACGGAGAGCTTTATCCACCCTGAAACGGTAAGGCGCTGCCCCCTACGCACCCACCGCGCATCCCAAACAATAGCCCTCGCATCCGGGTCCCACTCGGTACAAATCAAGGGGTACTGTATTGCGGATCTCTCGATCCAGGGTGCCAAATACACCCGTTTCAAATTTTATATCCTCCCTCACCTCTGTGCCCCCTGCTGCTCGGACTGAATTTCCAGTGCAGCCACCGAAGCCTGACATTGAAGTTCGGCGGACCCTTGCCCCCCCTCACGGTATGCTGCCTTGCGACACTGAAAGTCGCACCCCCCTCGCTATTCGCGAACCTCACTCCCGACTGTAAACTAGTCGCCACCAGGAGCCGGCGCTACAGTGCCCAAGATATGGCTTTTATCAAGTCAGAGGTCCAGCGTTTACTGGGAGAGGGGGTCATCGAGGCTAGCAACAGCCCTTGGAGAGCGCAAGTGGTGGTAGTCCGGTCCGGGGAGAAGAAACGGATGGTCGTGGATTATAGCCAGACCATAAACCGATCCACGCAGCTTGATGCGTACCCCCTTCCCCGCATCGCGGAAGTGGTAAATCGGATCGCCCAATACCGAGTCTTTTCCACGGTCAACCTCAAATCCGCCTACCACCAGCTCCCCATCCAACCAAAAGACCGCCCCTATACTGCCTTCGAAGCAGCCGGCCGGCTCTTCCACTTCCTCAGGGTCCCCTTCGGTGTCACAAATGGGGTCTCCGTCTTTCAAAGGGCGATGGACCAAATGGTGGACCAGTACGGTTTGCGGGCTACATACCCGTACTTGGACAATGTCACCATCTGTGGCCATGACCAGCAGGACCATGACGCTAACCTCGAAAAGTTCCTCCAGACCGCCCGAGCCCTTAACCTGACCTATAACGAGGACAAATGCGTTTTCCACACCACCCGGCTAGCCATCCTCGGCTCTGTCGTGGAAGACGGGGTCCTAGGCCCCGACCCTGACCGCATGCGCCCCCTTAAGGAACTCCCTCTCCCCCGCAGCCTCAAGGCCCTCAAACGGTGCTTGGGGCTTTTCTCCTATTACGCCCAGTAGGTCCCCAAGTATGCGGACAAACCCCGCCCACTCATAAAGACCACCATTCTTCCCCTCTCGGCTGAGGCTCAATTGGCCTTCAACCGCATCAAGGCCGACATCATCAAGGCCGCTATGCACACGGTGGACGAAACCATCCCTTTCCAGGTAGAGAGCGATGCATCAGACATCGCCCTGGCTGCTACCCTCAATCAGGCAGGCAGACCAGTAGCGCTCTTCTCCTGAACCCTCACCGCCTCCGAGGTTCGACACTCTGCAGTCGAAAAGGAGGCACAAGCCATTGTGGAGGCTGTGCGGCGCTGGAGACACTACCTCGCCGGTAGGAGGTTTACCCTCGTCACCGACCAACGGTCAGTCGCCTATATGTTTGATAACACGCAACGGGGCAAAATAAAAAATGATAAAATTTTGAGGTGGAGGATCGAACTCTCCACCTACACGTACGATATCAAGTATTGTCCAGGGGAGCTCAACGAGCCTCCAGATGCCCTGTCCCACGGCACATGTGCCAACGCGCAGGACGACCGCCTGCAAGCCATCCACAATGACCTCTGCCACCCGGGGGTTACTCGGCTCGTCCATTTTATCAAGTCCCGCAACCTACCTTACTCAACCAAGGATGTCAAGGCCATGTTCAGGGCCTCCCAGATTTGTGCGGAGTGCAAACCGCTCATCATGGCCACGAATGAGACCCCTCACAACCGATTGTTTGCCTTCCCCAGGAAGTCTACCTCCGGGGTCTCGCTTCCACCTTGGCTGATGGCTCCAGGACCTGTTCTTCTCCGGAGGCACACGAGGAGCCATAAAACGAAAAGGTCCGACTGCTCCACGCCAATCCCCGTTATGCCTATGTTGTGTACCCCGGCAGGCAAGATACGGTTTCCCTCCGGGATCTGGCACCCGCTGGATCCCCCACCCCAGATGTCCCTTCCCGCGCCGCTCTCCTGCAGGACCCGGCGCCCCCTACAACACACCCCCTTCCAGCTCTACCCCCCGTTGGTGAGTACCTACCGCGCCCTTGCGTCCCCCCTTTACACACCCCGCTGGCGCGGCATCGCTACCCCCTGCCCTGCCTAGTTCCCCTGCCCCGACCCGGACCGAAGCTCCGACCGCTGTGCTCCCGGATGTGCCCTCAACTGGGACGTCCGTGCCCGCCGCACCACCGCCCGAACTGAGCAGGTCGATGAGGATGATCCGGCCACCGAGACGGATGGACCTATGATGGCACTTCACCCCCGCCGCCGGACTCTTTTTAAACAGGGGGTGAATGTGATGAACGGTTACTGCCTTATCATCATGTAAGGTGATGTCCCCTTTAAGACCGGGCTTGGAACCCTGGGGACTCCACCTCTGGCTCCGCCCATCTGTGAGCCATATATAAAGGGCTGCCTTGTGGGTTGTACAGCAGTTAGCACATGTCTCAGCTCTAGCATAGTTCTTAGTCTAATAAAGCCTTCTTTACCGTTTACACTCTAAGCGTCGTTATTGAGGGTACCTCAGTGAGCCAATAGGCGGCCAGCCTTGTCTCCATGTTCGTAGAAGGTCCCCCGTGTCTGACGGAGTTGGTACACTGCTTTCCTAGTGGATAGCAGGTTAAAGTCCATTTGCAGCTTTTTCCTCTCCGCCAGCAGCCCTACGGTCAGGGCCTCAGAGTATTTTCTGTCGACTTCCAGGATGGAGTCCACCAGTTGTTGCCTGGCCACCCTCTCTTCCCTATCTCTGCTTGCCTTGTAGGCTATGATCTCTCCTCTAATCACGGCCTTCAGTGCCTCCCAGAATGTGGAGGATGAGACCTCCCCGTTTTGGTTGTTACTCACATTTTCTGGCAGAAGGTCTTGTTGGCCAGGAGGTCCGTGTCCAGCCTCCATGTGGGGCACTGGGCACAGCCTGTCTCCAACCTCCCATCCATATAGTGTGGAGCGTGGTCAGAGATAACGATCGCGGATTATTCCGTTCCCGTGATCCCTGGAAGCACCGATTTCCCCACTGCAAAGAAGTCGAAACGGGTATATACCTTGTGTACTTGTGAGAAGTATGAAAATTGCTTCTCTCCCGGGTGCAGGAACCTCCATGGGTCCACCACCCCGATCTGCTCCATAAATGCTCCTAGTTCCCTAGCCATGCCAGTCTTTTTCCCTGCTCTGGGGTTTGATCGGTCGGTCAGTGGGTCCTGTACACAGTTGAAGTCGCCCCCCATGATCAGCCGGTGTGTGTCAAGGTCGGGGATTTCTGCCATGGTCTTCTTTATGAATTCTGTGTTGTCCCAGTTGGGAGTGTACACATTTACCAGTACGACCGGTGCCCATTCCAGGACACCGCTGACCATGACGTACCGTCCCCCTGGGTCCGTAACTGTCTTGGTTTCCATAAACCTCGTCGTCTTACTAATTAATATTGCTACTCCCCTAGCCCTCGTCCCGTAGCATGAGTGGTATGTCTGTCCCACCCAGCCCTTCCTTACTAGCCCTTCCTTCCTTACTTCTCCCTCAGGTCCGTCTCTTGTAGGTAGATTATGTCTGCTTTCAGGCTTCTTAGGTGGGTGAAGACTCTGGATCTTTTGACCGGGCCATTGAGTCCCCATACGTTCCAGGGAACAATCCTGGTGGGGGGTATCTGACCCCCCCCGGTCCTGCGGGGTCACCCATACTTACCTGGTGGATGCGCCCCTGCCCTCCCGGGTTTCCATTCGTTAGGGGGCCGTACAAAATGGCCGTGGTCACCGCTCTCACCATGAGGTCGGGCCCCAGGGCTCCGGGGTTTCCTTTTGTCCAGGGGGCACCCACCATGGCCACATGGCTGCACCCCTGCACTCCAGGGTCTCCCTTCGTCCTGAAGCCCTCACGAGTGGCTGTTTGTGGCACCGTCTTGGTTCCTCACCCTGCTCCATGCCTGCCGAGGCCTGTGTTCATGCTGCTTATCTACCTCACCCTTACCTTTGCTTCTCTTTTGTTCTGCGCTCTCCCCCCGACTCCTCTCCCCCCCCCTCAGTCCCTGTTCCTCTGTCCCCCCCCTGTGTTCTTCCCCCCCTTCTGCCCTGTCCCCCCCTCTCTGTGCCAGGCGCTCCCTCTCCCCTGAGAAGCGCGTCACGGCCTCCTTTCTTCCTGTCCTCCCGTGTTAGCCCTCCTCGCTAGCACGGTGGCCCCCCTCCCAGCACTTGCCCTGCTCTGGTTCTGTTTTACCTTCCTTTTGCTAGCCCTTGCCTCGCCCTCCTGTCCGCCTTTTTCACCCTCATTCACCTTGCTTCGCTCCCCCCCATTGCATTGAGAGGTGGAATGAGCCCGGGAACGAGTCTGCACAGTCCCGCACAGTACACCAAACACGTGTGTACAGTTTGTGATCTTATTGTCCCTGTTTGCGGTCTGCCCGCTGCTCTTTGTTCCGATTCTTCCTTTCTTTTCCATCCCCGTCACTTTCATGATGGCCGTTGTGGCTGTCCCTCCCCCAGTTTGTTTGCTCTAACAAACTCCTCCGCTGCCGCTGGGGTGTTAAAAAACAGCTCCTTCCCCTCAAATGTTACCCAGAGTTTGGCCGGGAATAACATCCCAAATTTCACATTACTTTTGTAGAGAGCTGATTTGGCCCTGTTGAATTCAGCCCTTCTTTTGGCCAGGTCCGCCCCAATGTCCTGGTACACCCTTATGGTCTTCCCTTCCCCCGTGCTCCATTTAGTCTGCCGGGCCCACTTTAGGATTTTTTTCCCTGTCTTGGAACCTGTGCAGCTTCACGATAATCGCTCTGGGCTGCTCCCCGGCTTTGGGCCTGGGTCAGAACGACCTGTGCGCCCTGTCGATTTCTAGGGGGTTTGGAAACTGCTCCCTCCCCACTAGCTATTTGGGTGACGTAGCCTGTTGGATCTCTGCCCTCCATCCCCTCTGGCAGACCCACTATTTTAACATTCTGCCGTCTGGACCTATTTTCCTGGTCCTCCACTTTCCCTCTTAGGCTCCCCTGGGTCGTTACCAGCCTTTTCACCTCGGTTTCCTGAGTTACCATCCTGTCGCTCTGGTCCGAGGCGGCCCTCTCCAACTCCTGAATAGTTTTCTCCTGCACCTCCACCTTCCTTTCCAGGCCGTTGATGGTTCGCTGAATATTTTCTGTTGCCTCCGCCAGCATCTCCTTCATCATTGTGTGGAGCTCCGTCCTGAGTGCCTCCCTCATGGCGTTTATCTCCGTTTTTATCTCCTCCTTTATGGCGTTTATTTCCGTTTTCAACACGCTTCTCCATTCCTCCCCCTGTGCGGGGCGGGGGGGGGATGGTCGCCGCGTCCTGTTCCTGCTCCGCTGCTCGGCTCGCCAGCTTTTCCGCTTCCTGATTCGCCTGAACCTCCGCCTCGCCCCGTGGGGTCGTCTGCCTGCACGGCCGCAGCTCCTGCATTTTTCCTTCGCCTTCGCTGCTGTTCCTTCTTACATGTCGCCGTCCCCCCCCAATTTATTATTTGGAGGCATGTTTCTGTCTGTGCCTTTCTCTTTTTTTCCTGGGTTTTTGTGCGAAGAAAAAAATTCTTTTTTTTTTTGTTCCCCCCAAAGAAAAGAAAAACCCAAATTCTTTTAAAAACGATTTTTTTTTAATAAAAAGGGATTTTTTTTTTGAAGGTTTTTTTTTCCTTTAAAAAAGTTTTTCTTTTGTAAAAAAAAGTTTGCAGGAGAGGAACAAGGAAGGTTGAATTTTAAAATTCTTATATTGTTCTTGTGATCCTCTCCGTGCTCCAACTTTCAGGCCGTTTCTGAGCGATCCCCACTCCTCCTCCACGTGCAGCTCACCGGGACCAATCTCTCCTTTTTTTTTCTCTCCCTCTCCAGCTCCGTGGATCGGAGTTTTGGCGCCTGGGCAGGGCCGAATTTGCAGGGCCTAAAGAATTTTTTAAAAAAAATTCCCCGGGAAAACCCCCTCAAAAAAGCCGTGATTTTGTGGTTGTGCGGGGGGCGTCTTTGCTGCGGCCGTTCCATTCGCGATCGCCGCCGGACAACACCTCTACCATTTTTAACAGCAGAAAGGTGACCTGCATTTACATAGCATCTGCGATGCAATAAAGCACTCCAAAATACTTCAACAAGGCAGAACAGAAAGAAAAACAGGAACAGAAGAGTTAGAAGAATGGATGGTGTGGTGAATATATTGCTGTGACAATTCACCGTGTACATATCTGTATTACACTGTTGCCCATGTGAGCTCCACCTATGGACCATTGTAAGTTATTACCTATGATGTAGCATGTTGGGGCCTGTGTGGGCTCCGCCCCTGGCTCCACCCGTTGAGGGGAGGTATAAGAGCAGTCGACCTGTAGGCGGCTCCCACTGACAGATCAGTCGCAGGCAGGCACTGTTCTAGTTGATTAAAGCCACAGTTTACTTCTACTCTTGGTTTCGTGTGAATTGATGATCGAATCAGATGGAAAGTATCAAGGAGGTTTTTACAGGCAGGAAGTGACATAACAAGGTGAGTTATAGGAGGTAGGACACAAATGGTGAAAGTTGAGTCATTTAACAGAGTGACAGCGGGGGTACATAGTGGGTCCTTATCTGATGAAAGATAGAGTGACATTGAAGGCATTCCAGAGAAGGTTCACTAGGTTGATCTTGGGTATGGAAGGGATTATCTTATGAGGAGAGGTTGAGTAGGTTAGGCCTGTACTCACTGGAGTTCAGAAGAATGAGAGGACATCGTCTTGAGACTTATGGAATTCTCAAGGTGCTTGACAGGATAGGTGCTGAGAAGTTGTTTTCTCTTGTGGGAGGGTCTAGGACCAGAGGGCATAATTTCAGTGTAAGGGGTCGACCATTTAAGACCAAGATGAGGATAAATTTCATCTCTCAAAGGGCAGTGAGTCTGTGGAATTCTTTACCACAGGAGGCTCCAGGGGCTGGGTCTTTAAGCATGTTCAAGGCTGAGATGGACATTTTTAATCAGTGAGAGGCTCAAGGGTTATGGACATAAGGCGGGAAAGTGAAGTTGAAGATTATCATCAGATCAGCCATGATCTCATCGAATGGAGGAGCAGGCTCGAATGGCCTACTTCTGCTCCAACGTCTTGTGCTCTTATGAGTGGGAGAGTGGGGGATGGAAATCAGCCAACAGACAGAATCTGAAGATCACAGGGCAAGGGCTGAGATATCAGATTGGAGAAGGTAAGGAGGGGGCGAGGTCTACCGACAGGATTGTGAACAAGACCAAAGATTCTGATTTCGATATTATGGGGAAATTGAAGCCAGTGGTCTTTACTGAGGACAGGACTTTGGGGTAGGATGTGGATGACAGTAGTGGACAAGTTGGCATTTGTGTAGGGCACCAAGGAGGCAAGTCTTGAAGAAACAAGAGCGTGGAGAAACATTTCAGTCGTGGTGGAGTTACAGTATGAGTGGAAGGAGCAAAGCATTATGGATGCGGAAATAGAATTAGTGAGGAGTAAGATATAGGGTTTGAAATGAAGAATCAAACTTAGATTCGGAACTCATTTCTTCCATTTTCAAATGGGGAGATTCCACCTAGATATGATGAAACTATTCAGGAAAACAACAGTTGCTCAGGAATTATTCTGTGTGACAGTCAGGTGAGAAGTGATGTAATGGCTCTCCTCGCTTTCCACCTCTCAGTTGATTGCAACAGCCGTTTTTAAAAATAATTTCTTACCAATTTAGTAAGTGTTTAACTGTTTCTGTGCTGTGGCTGTAAAGGACAGACATGGACATATTTTGTTGTAAGCTTAAAAAGAGGAAATCTGCAGTGATCTCTGTATATGTATATACATGAAGGGTTAATATGTAGTCAGTACAGTCAGAAAATCACTAGAGGGCAACACTAATATGGAGTATAAATACAAGCTCAATCTGTTTCCCCACTCTCTTTGAATGTGTTGTGGCTAGAGAACAGAAGTGTATAGTTAGCTCAGAGTACAAAGTATAATATTCATAGTTAATCTAATTCTATCTTGTTTAATTTAACTACTAGTAAAAGTATTGAAGAATCAAACTCACAAGTTAATTGATTAGTTACTCAATAAATTATTTGTTATCACCAGACGACACCATCATCAAAGTTAAGTACATCTCAACATAAACAAATGAGTAACATATATTACTCCAAGTAATATAACAAAACGTAAGACGTGGGCCGGGATTCTTTGAAATCCCTTCCAAGTGTTGACACCGGCGTCAAAACCGGCGCGAGTGACGCCGTCGTCAACCGGTCTCCAGGCCCAGTCATTCTCCCCTTCCTAGGGTCTAGAACGGCGCCGGAGTGCTGTGCGCTGCTCCGGCGCAAAGCCAGCCCGCCACGGCCAGCGCGGGTCCGCGCATGCGGGCCACAGCTGGCGGGGGTCCGCGAAAGCGCGCCTCGACCGTCTCCGCCCCGGCCCCAGGGCAATATGGCGGAGCCTTACTGGGGCCCGGCATGGAGGAACATAGGCCGCATCCCCCCCCCCCCCTGGCCACCATCGAGGCCCCCCCCGGAGTCGGCTCCCCCGCCCCCCCACTAGGGCGGCCCCCGCAGCCAGAACGGCGAGGTCCCGCCGGGTAAGGCCACACATAAACGACGCTGGCGGGACTCGGCGGAACACGGTGGGGACTTGGCCCGTCGAGCGCGGAGAATCGCAGGGGGGGGGGGCGCTTTCAATGGCCCCCGACCGGCGCCGTGGTGCCGGCGCCGGCGCGATTGACGCCATTTCTCTGGTCGCCTGAGAGTCGGTGGCTTGGTGTTGGAGCGGCGTGGCGCGATTTGCGCCCCCCCCCCCCCCCCGACGATTCTCGGAGAATCCTGGCCAAAGTGAAAATATTTTAACATACACACGCACACACACACATTAAAAAAGGGAGGGTAGGTTAAATTCTTTAAAAGTGCCTGAATAGAAACTCAACCTCATATGGATCCAGGAGACTGAAGAGTTTGGAAGGTTTCAGGACATGTTTGGTGCCTTTTGGGGATCTGTTTTGAGATGGTTTAAAGATGGATGGGTGATCTTTGTCTTTTCTTCTGAAGGCAGCAGCTGTTTAGTTTACATTGAAGACACTGGGCTGAATCCTCCGCCGTCGGAATGCTCCGTTTTGCCGGCAGCCCGGGGGTTTCCTGACGGCTTATGGCTACCACACAATGGGAAACCCCATTGACTAGCCGGTGAAACTGAGCATCCCGCCGGCTTGCTGAGACAGAAATCTGGCGCGGCAGGATGTAGAATCCAGCCCCCAGTCTGTGATGTTTGGCTGGTCAGATGCAGGCAGGGCACCCTCGTCCGGCTGGAGAGAAAGAGAAAGAGAGAGAGAGAGACAATGAGTTCTCTTTTCCCTGTTACCAACACATAGTTTGTCTGTTGTGTGTCTCTGACCCTGGAAAAGCAGTTCCTTTGAACACAAAGGGTTAGCTTGCTTATCACATGACCTCCATTCACAAACTGGCCAGTTACCAAATATAGTCACAAAAAGCTGAGGAACCATGGGGTCCACTGTCCAAAGTGATTGAATCTAATGGCCTGGCCTGCGCCCACCTGAATAACACATAATGGACGGGATTCTCCGACCCCCCCCGCCTATAGCAGCGGCCCCTCCGGTGATTCTCTGGGCCCCGATGGGCCGAGCAGACGTCCATTTTTGGCCAGTCCCACCGGTGTGGGTTACGTATGGTCCCACACGGCGGGACCTGGCAGGTAAGTTGGCGTGGGTGGTCCTCAGGGGTCGCTGGGGGTTCCGACCCGGGGAGGGCCCCCACAGTGACCTGGCCCGCGATTGGGGCCCGTTGACGCTGGAATCGTTGGCGCCGGTTTTCCCGCCAGCATGGGGACTTAGTCCCCAGAAGGAAGAATCCCGGCCCATGTCTGGATATTGTGAATGGATCAGAGGATGGGCCATTCACACTCATTCAAGTTGATTGGCCCTCACAAGCTACTTCCTTTCTGTCATTTGCAAGGTGAAATTATATAAATATTTGGCCGTTTTAAGAGCTGCTGTTTAGGTTACTTAGAGTGCAGTTGCCAGACATTTTAAAAATGGTTTTGTAACATCTGCAGCAGAATGATGATCATCCCACTCCTCATTATTTGAATTCTTTCTCGGATATTCTTTCTGGAGTTTCTTGCAGTGCTGCTGATGTTTTATTGGAACTGTAAATGAAAGCTGAACAGTGAGGGTTCAAAGCTGGTAACCACATTGCTCCTGGCAGCTGTTACAACTAAAGTTTTATGGGTCAAGCTGGCTGGGCAGGAACTCTCAATGATTCCGTTAATACCTTGAACTTCCACCATTCCAGGACAGTTAGAAATATGGATACTTCCCATCCGCTCGCAACTCCTTTGCGTTTCTCTTCACATATTTTGCATTTCTGCATTTCTCAAGCGCAGGTCAATGAATCACAAATGTTACATCACAGAAGGTGGCCTTTCGGCCGTCCGTAACCATGCTGGCTCTCTCTGCAAGAACAATTTTGCTAGTCCCCGCTCTTTCCCAGTGGCCCTGTATCTTTCCAACTCCCCCACCCACCCTTCAATGCTTATTCAACTCCGCATTGAGTGCCGCGAATGTGCCTCCATCGCCCTTTCGGGCAATGCATTCCAGATCATAACTGCACGTTGCACAATGATGTTCTTTCCCCGTCGCTTTTTGTTCTTTTGCCGACCGCATTCAGCCTGTGTCCTCCATTCTCAAATTCCGCCAATGTGAATAGTTTCCCTCCATCAGCTCTCCTCGAACTCTCTCATGGCATTGAACGCCTCTATCAGGTTTCCTCTCAGCTCTCTCTGCCCTGAGAACAGCAACAGCTTCTCCATTCCATCCGCATGACTGAGGTCCCTCATCATTCCCTGGAACCATTCTCGTAAATCTTTTCTGCACCCTCTCTAAAGCCCTCACATCCTTCCCAAACTGAAACACAATACTCTGGCTGAGCAGCGGAGAGACGAAGGACCAGACGGTCGAATTTATGCCTTTGAATGCATGCTGTATAGTTCTTCTGATCTGTCCCGTAAACTTTAATAACTGCTGTTCCAATCCTGCTGCTTTCCATACTGATGCTCAGACGACTTGACTGGTTCAATTCTATTCATGTTTATTAAACCCTGATTTCATTGTTGCACGCACTCGAAACCCTCAGTTCACCGAGCACAGGAGTCCTGTCTGCCCGTCAAACCTGTGCTGGGTCTTTGAAAGACCCAGGGCAAGATTTAATGGGAATGAAACAGAGTGCCGTTTCGATTGCGTTTAGCGAGATGCTTCCCAGCGCTGGCAATGCTGAGAACGGCCCCGCTATTAAACAGGGCTTTGCTTCATTTTGGGGCCTGGGCGAGGAACGCCCCACTGAAGCTGCACTCAGGCTAATTTCCTGCACTAACGAGCTCAGCTCGCCAGTGCAGGAAGGGATCGGGGTGCCATTTTTAAAATTGGGCCTCGAGTCGGGTGCGACTCGCACCCGACTCGTGCCCGTCAATTAATCCCACTCAGTTTGCTTTTGAAAACGATGACTAAATCTGCTTACGTCACCCCCTCAGGCTGTACGTTCCACATCCTAAATCATTCCCAAAAGTAATTTTGTTTTAAATGTAACATAACTTGAGAATTATTATCCGTGATTCTGAACTTTAAGTAACTGCACGGCCTCATTCAGGAGAGTAGCAGGAAGTGTCGCCATGCTACTCATTGGGAAACCAATGGGTGGTGGGGGGGGGGGCTGGGGGGGGGTGGGGGGGTGCGGTTGGCTTTCAGTGTGATTGGCAGTGAGAGGGGACAGAGCACTGGAGATGGTCAGCTCATGGGTCACGTAAGCTGACTGTTGCTTTTCCCCTTTCACTTTTCACTTCTTTTCCCCTTTCCATTTATTTATCTTACTCACATACATGCACGCAACATGAAAACAGCTGTAGCATTGCCCAGTTTCTTAACTGCTACCCTTGCCATTATGAGCTAACCCTCAGCCCGAGTCCTTTTTCTAACTCCTTCATCTGGCTCAGGCCTTGCAGCCAGACAGAGCAAAGAAAAGAACCCTTCCCCGACAGAAGACAGAACCCCAACATTTACACTCCACCAATCAGTTACAGCGGCAGGCCTTCTCCAGGATCAAGGACCCCAGGAGCAGACATCCTGCACCCTGAAAGTTGCTGACAAATCAGAGAATTGCCAAAAGATTCATGCCCGGCGCAAATCTCGCATTTGGTCTCTCCCGAGACTCACGCGGCGCACCCCGATTGGGGCCGCGCCGCAGCGTGGTGGTTGAATCGCGGCCATAGAGAGAGATGGAGGGAGAGATAGAGCGACAGATAGCGGGTGCGATTGTATGGCTCGTCGTGCCTGACTCAATGACGCAACAAGTCCATTAAATCTCACGAGAGGCCTCTTGCAAGATTTACGATGCTCGGGATGCCTTTCGAAATCGATTGAGATCTCGCAATATGTCGCGATCTGGATCCCGCTGGATACAGATTTGCATATTTAAGTGTGCAGCTAGTTTCACTCAAATATGTCTGCGGCAGAGTATCCCAAGGATCAGGATTGAACGCCTGCGCCTGGGATACCTCGCCGTGGCGCTGTTTAGCACTGTTTTCTATGAATGTAGACTAGGCATAATGGCACCTAGGCGTCTCCCAGGCGATCAGAGGCCCCCGGGTGGATGGGCTCTGGGCAGAGTGGTACCCTGACACCCCTGATGCCACCCGGGCACCTTGGCATGGCCAGGCTGTCATTTAGAAAATGCCGCCCTGATCTCTTCCAGGAAGTGAGGTAAGTGCGTCCTCGGCAGGGGCATTCCCCGCCAAGGCCCCCCTAAAAAAGGTCTTGTTTGATAGCGCGGTTATTCTCAGCACGGCGGGCTCCAAGAAACACCCTGCTATTCGCGGCCAAAACGGGACTCCGCTTTTTCCATTAAATCACACCGAGAAACACATGGCTATTCAACGCAACTCACATTGAATAAGGGGCCTGAACGGGGAATGCGCGGCTGACACCGCATATAGCTCCATTTTGTACAGTGGGGTGTTCCGGCGAGCAGAGCTCCCCATAGTAACGAGAGATCGGAGCGCTATTTTTAAATGGCATCCGGGTCTCCGAGGCCCCCGAAACAATCACCCACCTCCCCCCAACCCGAATCCAATATGGGAGGGTTTCTGCTCTGGCCCAATCGCATGCAAAAAATGCCAGCTTGGCATCCTGACAGTGCCCATGGCAGCTGGCAATGCCACCTGGATGTGCCAGGGTGGCATCCAGGTGGCACTACCAGGATGCCAGGCTAGCCCAGCCAGGGTACCAAGGTAGCACCAGCAGCGCCATGGCACTACCCTGCCCAAAGGGCATGCATCTGGGGCTCCCAATCCCCCGGGAGACCCCCACAGGTACCGTTCCAGCTGGTCCCTGTTTGAGGGGACCAGTGCTGAACTGCATTCACCAAGGTCTCTGTGGCAAAGGGGTTGAATCCCAAAATCTTAGGTACCTCAGGGAACTGCACATTAGGGTGAGGCTTACTGCCTCGCTCTAATATACAGATTTGCCAAAAATGATCCCGCCCATTGTGGACAGGATTCACTTGCAACATCTCGCAAGATCGCGTTGAATCTCGCGAGGTGTGGCTCGCCGGTTAGATCCCGCGAGCTGCTTTTCAGGCGCAGTGTGGCCGTTGGATCGTGCCTGAGTGAGTGATAAAGAAATAGATAGGACAGAGAAGTGAAGTGTCTCCAAAGTAACAGTGAAAATTTCCAAGTGTCATTGCTAAAATTGAATTATACATCGGTTAAAGAGAAGAGTATTTCATCACGATCAGAAATGCATCTTCCTTTTGCATCATAATAATGCCGGAATGAGTAATGTAGGTCAATTGTCTTAAAGGTAAGATGGTCAGATAACATAGAGGAGAGTTGATTCAACTGAATCCAAGAAATTAGGCAGAAGACCCAAATATCAAATTGATATAAAGCAGTTAATCTTCTGTCTCAGTATAAGCAGCACCATGAGAGATCAGCGTTGACATTGTCACACTTCAGATGTGACATTTGGGTACTGATGCAAAATAAATCTTCTACAAGAAATATTAAAAAGAGCAAGCCAATCATTTCCTGCCATTTTGTTTCTGACCTGAGGGCTGAGGCAGAGATTTAAAAACACGTGTCAATCTGAAACCAATCAATTGACTTTTAATTGACCTCAAGTTGTCTAGAAAATAAATTGATCTTTAATTGACCTCAAGATGTTATGCAACTTTGTGCCATTAGAGAGGAGAGTGGCACAGAAGAATAATAATGCACCTGCTTCATGTGGTGCGATACTCCAGTATTTATCCCTTGACTTACTGTAAATTATGTCACAGTAGACCAACTAGCTATTTTAAACATCTATTATTATAAATAAACTTTACTTCAATGTACATTAGTCTGCCACTAATAACTAACGCGCTGTGTGTGCTAATGAAATATGTGCTGCAATGAATATTCTGTGGGAACATAAAAAGTACTGGAATCCTGTAACGAGGTAGGAATGAACTGAGAATCTGCTAATTAAGGTAAAGAATATCAATTAGGTGTTAGAGTGTTAGAACCCGCAAGGGTCTTCCGGGATGGGGAATGAATAACTACCCCATGGACCTTACAGAATATGAGCTGCCTGATAAGGGGGCTGGGGACAGCTAACAATGTCTTGCGTGGACCCCTCGTGGTGTTATGAAACTGGCGACGAGGATAAAAACTGGATAGCTACCGATGTTGCTGAGCCAGGTCCCAGTCTCTATCGGATACAGGTTGGAAATTTTAGTTCATAGTGCCTCTTTTCAGACATTTGGACATGATTGATGCCGGATTGGAATCCGTACGCACAGAGGATGTCTTACTTTGTCCAGGCAAACGATACCGCAAAGAACAGCTGTCAGATAGTCATATTGCTCACTACCTGTGGTGCTCACACATTCGGAGTGATGTGGAGCCTTACTTATCCAGTGGCCCCAGACATTAAAACTTGCGATGAACTGTAGCCTTAGTAGGCCTTTAATCCAACCCTATCCATTATAGTACAATGGTATAATTTTAATACCACAGAGAGGACCCCTGGTGAGTCCATCACCGGGTAATTGTCGAGGTGACGGAAAATTGCAGAATTTTGTGACGTTGGTACCGCCTATCTGAGGTGCTGCGTGATTGCTTGATTTGCGGCATTAACAATGCATCCTGTCAGAAGAAACTGCCAGCCGAACCTTCCCTGTTCCTGCAGCAAACCAGGACTGCGCAGTCCCGGGAAAGTGCAGAGCAAAGGGTGCAGGAGATGCAGGTGATGGAGGTGAATGCCTTAGGGCTTGCCCCATTCTGCCAAGGGGCCCCTCCCCAGACTGCCACCTTGCCCTGGACCAAGCAGCATAAAGGCCTGACCCGATGGCTGAAGGAAGAGCCTTCCCTGCGGGAGACTTCCCTAGATTCCGTCGAAGAGGAGCCTGGTCGATGTGGGGCATGTGGTCGCCGGCCCTGGTGTAAGCGCAGTCCGTGAGTGACCCAGAGACCCAGACACCCTGGGAGAAGTAAACGTCAGTCCAGAGCCCAGACCTTCCATCTGGATGAACTGGGAGAGGAGGATGACTGCATGCAGTTGCATTGCGTGGTGGCCCCTATAAAGTTTGCAAGTCAGTGGGCATTTTCTTGATATGTAATTGGACACTGGCACGGTCTCCATGGTCAGACAGAAGATGTTTGACCAAATTAAACAGGATATTCGGACTTTGCATCTAACGGACGCTCAGGCCAGGCTGGCCACCTACACAGGAGAACCGTTGGATATTGCTGGTGCTTCCATAATCTTGGTGGCTTATGGGCACCAATCGGTGTGCCTCCCGCTTATTGTGGTAAAGGGCCAAGGCCCCAGTCTGTTGTGCTGTGATTCGTTGTGCCATCTGCAGCTGTGTTGGCAGCACATCCTCCAGATAGGGTCTGAAGGCCTGGGCGAGGTGCTGGGCAAGTATCCCGCAGTGATTCAACCCAGACTGGGGATGATAAAAGGGGCCATAGCCACATACAGGTTGATCCGGAAGCCCCGCCACAGGACTTCCGGACTTGCCTGGTCCCCTATGCCTTGCTGGAAAAGGTGGAATCAAAGCTAAATTGATTGGAGACCTTGGGCATCAGCCGGCCCGTACGGTTCGCTGATTGGGCAGCACCATTGGTACCGGTAATGAAGCGGTCCCTTTTTGCGGGGATTAGAAATTGACAGTAAACACGGTGTTGCAGTGTTTTACCCCATTCTCTGCATTGAGTATCTCTATGCAAAACTTGTGGGTGGGCATTTGTTTACGAAGCTCATTATGAGCCATGTATATTTGCAGCTTGAGTTGGATCCCGTCTTCTGCAAATATGTTACCATTAATACGCACAGGGGCTTATACGAGTATACGCGGATGCCTTTTGGAGTGTCCTCTGCCTGTGCAACATTTCAGCGACTAATGGAGAACATCCTGCAAGGACTGCTGCATACAGCAGTATACTTAGATGATGTGCTGCTTGCTGGAGTTTTGGACCAGGACCAATTGGACAATCTGGAGGCAGTGTTGAAAAGGTTTTCTAAAGCTGCTGTCTGCCTACAACAAGCAAAGTCTATTTTCCATGCGAAATAGGTGGTCTAACTTAGCTATCGGATGGGCCGCGAAGGTTTGCACCCCATCGCGGAAAAGATCCACGCCATCCAGCAAGCCCCCACCCCGGCAGATGCCATGGAACTTGGCTCTTTTCTTGGACTTGTTAACTATTACGGCAAGTTTATCTTGAATCTCGCGACCACATTGGCCCCTTTGCACCTCTTTCTGAAGAAGAATCATTTGTGGACATGGGGCCAGCCACAGGAATCAGCTTTTTGACATTTGAAGAAGCAACTGTCACCTTCCAGGTTACTGACCAATTACGATCCCACCAAATCCTTGCTCCTCGCATGAGATGCTTTCCACCCCCTATGGAATTCGGGCCGTTCTGACCCACAGAATGGAGGGTGGAAGCGAATGTCTGATCATCTTTGCCTGCTGTACATTGGCAGCAGTGGAACAAAAGTACACACAGTCGAGAAGGAAGGTCTGCCGGTGGTCTTCGCGGTAAAATATTTTCACCAATTCATCTACAGCCGCCGCTTCACTACTATTATGGACCATAAACCTTTGCTCGGACTTTTCAAGGAGGATAAGACGATTCTGCCCGTATGCCTCCGCAGGGATACAACGCTGGGCCCTGTTATTAGCCGCCTACATGTTTTTCTTCGAACATCGGCTGTGGACTCAAATTGTGAATGCCGACGCACTAAGCCGTTTCCCTTTACCGGCTGGCCCCTCATCAATGCCTAGGATAGTCGACGTAGTTCATGGAATTTCATAGACTCCTTGCCGGTCACGGTGTTCCCGATCCGTGAATGGACCCAAACAGATCCGACCCAATCGAAAGTTCGATATGTGGTCCTATACGGAGGGCAGCATCGACAGTTTCCAGGTGGGTTCCGGCATTTTCATCCAGGCTGTCAGAGTTCAGCGTGGAGGATGGTATCCTGCTGTGGGGTATGCGCATCATTGTCTCAGACAAAGGTCAAGAGTTGATCTTGAAGGACCTCCACAATGGACATCCAGACATGCCCTAGATGAAAATGCTGGCACGAAGTTACATATGGTGGCTGGGTCTAGATGCGGACATTGAGAAATTAGCCCAACGATGCTCTGTTTGCCAGGAGCATCAGAAGCTCCCGCTGACTGCATCCCTGCAACATTGGAAATGGTCAGGACGGCCGTGAGCACAGTGGCATGCCGACATTGCTGGTCCGTTTCAGTGATCCATGCTCCTCCTGGTGATTGATGACCTTTCGAAGTGGCTAGGGGAGTGCAGAATTGCAGCAACCACACCCCGGGCAGCCATTGAGAAGTTACGCACATCATTTTACATGCACGGCACTCCATTTACGAATGCGGAGTTCACCAGGTTTCTGAAAGTGAATGGGGTGCGGCTTATTCGGATCGTTCCATACCACCTGGCGCGAATGGTTTAGCAGAGCGAGTGGTGCAAGCATTTATGCTGAGCCTTAAGAAACAGTCCGCTGGTTCGATGGACACTAGGCTGGTTCATTTTTTAGTTTTGCTACAGGGCCACGCCGCACACAGTAACTGCGGTGGACCCCGCCAAAATGCTGCTGGGCCGGAGACTTCGTACCTGTCTTACCCTGATCATTCCAAACATCGGTGGGTAAGTGCGCCACAACCAGGAGCAGCAAGGGCGTTGCCCACCTGATGTCGACTGTCCAGGCACTTTGCACCAGGTGACCCAGTGCTTGTTCGAAACTTTTCTGATGATACCCAATGGGTCTCTGGAGTTATCCTCCGCCAAACAGGGCCGGTTTCTTACCAGAGGCAAGCCCAAGGTCGGAATATGCAAAAGCACCTTGATCTCATTCGGTCTGGGCGACCACTTCTTAGGAAAATTCCTCTTCCTCGGAAACCTCTTTTCGAACCTGATCTGGCCACAGCGGAACCCCAAGGGAGTCAAGACGCCAACATGACTGAGATAGTTGATTCGGGCTCTGAGATGGGAAGACAGGGAGCCTCCGATGGGGTGCTATCGGAGCCGCAGCCTCAGGCATTGCAGCCACAATGATGTTCGTGTTGGAAGTGGCATTCACCTTCTAGATACACACCGCCTGGCCCAGAACCCCGGGTGCACGGCACCCAGCCAGTCACCAAGAGAGCCCTGTGCCCTCCTTTACCATGGGCCTCGGAGGATTCTTTGGACTTTGGGGGGAGGAGGGATGTTATAATCTGCACGGGTCTTACGTGGTGAGAATGATTAACTACCCCATGGACCTTGCAGAATGTGAGCTGCCCCGTACGGGGAACTCTAACAATGTCTGGCTTTGTATAAACAGTGTCGGGCAGTAAGGCACCGACTAGAGGAGACCCAATAGGGAACAACTGGAGCTGTGTGTAATAGTAGTCGTAAAATAAAGTTTTAGTTTCTACAAACTCGGTGTGGACCCTTCCTGGCCATATAAAACTGAGATTAGAATCTAATGCTTTCAATAGAATTGCTGGTATATTATTAATCATTCTGTCATGATCCTATATGATAAAATATGTTCCTAAATAAGCTTCTCTAATGTGCATGCTGTGGAATGATATCAAACTCTTCCAGTGTAATGTGCCACTTTCCTCAGCTGACAGCAATACCACTTGTCCTCACTAGGTGTCAGTGCACAGTATGCCTGAAGCCTAACGGTCAATGGAACTTTTTTTTCGCTTGCACATTTTCTCCCCTCAGCACCTGCAGGCATTGGCTTCCTGTACAAGCACAGATGTTTAAAAAATATTTGTTCTTCCAATATGGACAAGGTCCTATTTATCATCTATTCCTAGTTGCAAGGAGAAGACAATGGAAAGGGTTCATAGCTATAGTTTAGGTGTTAATTGTAATAAATAATAATAAATAATAATAATCTTTATTAGTGTCACATGTAGGCTTACATTAGCACTGCAATGAAGTTACTGTGAAAATCCCCTGGTCTCCACACTACAGCGCCTGTTCGGGTGCACAAAGGGAAAATTCAGAATGTCCAACTCGCCTAACAGCACGTCTTTCAGGACTTGTGGAAGGAAACTGGAGCACCCGGAGGAAACCCACGCAGACACGGGATAGAACGTGCAGACTCCACACAGACAGTGACCCAAGCCGGGAATCGAACCCGCGACCCTGCCGCTGTGAAGAAACATGCTAACCACTGTGCTACCGTGCCGCCATCGGGCACAGTGATTCAGTTACAAAATAATGCATTATATGTGAAGCTCTGTGAGATGTTTCTGAGAGCAAAAAGGTTCAAAGACTTTTGCGTTCTTCAAACAAGCAAATCTCTTAGAATTCATTCATTTGAAATTATATAAGCAAGTACATCAACCATTCTGTGCATAGCGCAATGACAAAATGAGCATTGACTGTAATGCTATCCATTATCTAGCCTGCATGCGCTGGCTTTTTTTATGCAAATGTCTTCATATTACATTAGACTTTTCACTAGTATTGTTGCCGTAAGACTTCTGTCACCACTACATTATACAGTGTAAATTGATATGGGGCTGGATGAGCCTTATCAGCAGTGAGACCTCTAGTTCTATTTACTGGAAGATCAGACACAGTACAGTACCAACTGACACACATTTAAATCCAATTAGCATTAGTATGTTAAACCAATCTGCAACTGAGTCCCGTAGACCAGGAAGGCCCCTGGTTCCAGCTTGCCTGTTTGAGTTAACTGGTCCTAACTGGGGTGGCGAGGGTGTCCTGCAAAAACCCTTATTACTCTTGCGCTAGGGGAACCCCCTTCATGGTTCTACTCTTGGGACCAACAGTCTCTTGGAATGGAAAGAATTATTACATCTGCGTCGACCCGTCTGAAAGTAATGGTTACGCCATGTGAAAGATTTTTCCCTTCCTGAAGCAAATTAAAATCCCTTTGTATGGCCCTTTAATAGACCAAAAATTATTAGATGAATGAGGGGAAAATGGCATGAAATTTTGGTACAAAATAGTGCACGGAAAACAAATGTTATGCCATTTCCCACAAGATGGCACTGTCCAACCCTAAAAACTGTCAATAAAACTGTTCTATTTACATACACCATTTTGAAAATGGAAACCTCTGAATTATGAGCAACAGAGGCCGACTTTAGTGGGAATCGAGTTCCAGAAGGGTATGTGCAACTTCTATCTTTCCCCTGCAAGTGACTCTCGTATCCCAACGACAACTGACAGGTTTTGTGGAAGTTTTTAAAACAAAATCCATCACAATATTTTTTGGGGGTTCCATCTCCGCCCACCCTCCCCCCCCCCCCCCCCCACCCCTGGGGGGTAAATCAGGAGGTGATTCATCACAAGTCAGTTACATATCCCCTGCCAAAAAGTCCTTTCAGAATTTCATCTGAATGTTGTTTTCTTTTTAAACCGAGGTCACTTTTCTAGTTTCGAAGTCCTTCCTGCTATTATTTTTAAAATAAAACATCGCAGCCCACACTTCAAATGACTGCTGAGAGCGACGCACAGCTCAGCGGAAGGCAGCAAGTGAAAGACTGAGAGCGGCGGAATTATCCAGAGACGGCAAGCACCCCTCCAGAGGCTCGCTAATGGATGGGGATGGACATCTTGTTCATATTTCCTTTCATGAAAAGGATTCCTAGATCCATTCATACGGCTGCTGCTGCTGCAAAACATTCTGTAAAACACAAATATGCCAACTGGCCAGCAAAGTGCATGCCAAGTCCAGATTTTACCATTAAAACCTCACGTCTAGTATGCAGCTGTTCTCGTTGCTCAGTTCGAGGGCTGGACTGCTGCCTGCATTCCCTCCCGATCGACAATCTTGGGTGACCTACATCTGAAACTTCATACTTGGCATCTCTGCAAATGATGTCCAGTAATTGGGTTAGAGTCCATTTTTCTTGGCAGAATGCCATTCAGCAGCAGTTGTTAAAGCCAGGGATCATTTTTAAGTCGTATAATGGGCCCACTGTATCAAGATGAAAATCCACGTTAAAAAATAAAATCTAACGTGTGAGACCCAATCAAAAAAATCGCACCAAATATTTTCCATTTTTCAAAACACTGGTGATTTTGAGAATCTATTTATGTTGCCAACTCTGTTCGAGAGTTGCTTTGCAAAATCTAAAAACAATGAAACCATCTTTATGAAAGCACTTGTGTTGGTTTGAGAGTCTGTTGTGTGCTGTGTTGCTCACAGCATTGGGCTGATTGCATTATATCAAAGCTACATTGATTTCAGACTGTGCCATGTTGTGTTGGAACTGTTTTCTGCTCTATTGCATCTATTGAAGGTGTGTTTTCTTCAGGTGCCTTGATTGTGAACTATATTGTTGTCATATATACCCTGAATACCCTGGCTATTTCAGAGATATGGGGCGAAGCTCTCTGCTTGGGAGACTAAATGTTGACCGCAGGACTGAACTGCGTATTGTTCTCGTTCCCATTGGGGGAGCTGTTAATGGAGCAATTCAGGGCATGCTATTGGGCCAGCACTCTACCCACGAGAATCTGGAGCAAACCTCAACACCTGTATTGTTCTCTTGTTGCACACAAATGCCACCAGCTACGGACCCCGCTCCCCCCGTGTAACTCGCCTCCATGCGTCTGACCATGTCCTTTATGTGTCACCGAGGAAAAGATGGCCCATAATAGAAGGGAGTGGGAGAAGACCGGAGGGGGGGGGGGCAGATCCAAGCTCTCACCCCCGCTGAGCAGAGGGCGATAGCATTATCCGGGGAGGTGCTGGAGAGGGCTATCTCTGAGGCGGAGGTTGGCATGTGACATGAGCCCCGAATGCAAAATGATGCCCCAGTAGCAAGTGAGTCACCCGTCTCCCTCACACCACTCGTTCGCAAGATCTCACCATGGGTCTTGTCTTTTGTCTTGCAATACCAGTAACAGACCATGCCAGCCTGTGTGGAGTACCTCGCCCTCAGCAACAACCCCAGCATACCCCGGAGCCCCAGTCCGGGGACGACAATGACTTCTCGGCATTGCATTAACCTGCACCTTCCACCACCGCAGAGACTATCACCTTGGTGGGGCATTTTAGTGAAGAGGCTCCTGGGTCACATTCTGGTGTGCGCTTCACACATGCCACAGCACATCAGGTGGAGGTAGGAGGGAGCGGGCGGATGGAGGACTGCCCGATCTCAGGAAACAGCTGTAATCCAGACAGGTATCATGCTTCTGGAAAGTATGATCCCATCACTGGTGGAGATGCAGAGCCAGGATAGAACATAGAACATTGAATTTACAGTGTAGAAGGAGGCTATTTGGCCCATCGAGTCTGCACCAACCCTTCGAAAGACCACCCCATTTAAACCCACACTTCCACCCTATCCCCGTAACCCCTCCTAATCCTTTTAGTCACTAAGGGCAATTTGTCATGGCCAATAAACCTAACCTGCACATCTTTGGGCTGTGGGAGGAAACCGGAGCACCCGGAGGAAACCCACGCAGACACGAGGGGAACCTGCAGACACCGCACAGACAGCGACCCAAGCCGGGAATCGAACCTGGGACCCTGGAGCTGTGGAGCCACAGTGCTACCCACTGTGCTACCGGGCCGCCCAGGAACTGCACGAGAGGGTGTAAGCAACTTTCCAGTGCCTGCAGGTGCAGCTGGAGGTGTCCAACTGCCTTCAGGTGCAGGAGATCGTGCCGACAATGCGTGGTACCCAGGCCAACACTGAACCGATTGCATTCTGCGGTGGAAGCCATGGGTCAAGACGTCCAAGGCTTGGGGCACACTGTGCAGTCAAAGGCTGAGGCTCAGGATAGGGGGGCTCAGTCACAGGCAGCCATGTACCGGGCCCACATGGACATTGGCTGAGGCACTTCAGAGCTTGGCCTAGTCACAAAAGGCCATGGCTGAAGCGCTGACTGACCTGGGCCAGTCACAGAGGGTCATGACCGAGGTGCAGAGGGACATGACACACTCACTGTGTGACGTGGCCCAGACTCTGTCCTCCATGGTTGAGGGCATCAAAACTCTGGTTGAGACAAGAGCAGGCCTCCACGACCGGCAGTGCCAGGTGCAGCATCCGGAGCTCACTCAGGCCTCACCTCCATCCCGTGGAGTAGCCCAGGAGCCATTCGGCACCCCGAGGAGGAAGGAAGTGATGGGGCCCATGTTGGTGCCTCCCACAAGAACACCTCAGTGCTTCTGAATCCAGCCCCCGCCACAACCTGGCACTGGGTCATTTGATGGGCAGCAGGCTGAACAGGGTGACACCTGTTTAACTGTGACACCCAAAAGTCAGCCGGGCCCAACCAGCTCCAGGCCCTCAAAGGGATGGTTGCCAAAGCCATTTCAGGTCAGAGGACGATTTATGTACTCAGCCGCCTCCATGTCTGATGTGCTGTCTGGGGTCACACCTAGAAGGAGCATTAAGCCACGTAAAATAAGGAAATTAGACACTAGTTAAGTTGGCATGGGTGCAGCACATAGGTTCGAGGTCGGGGTCAGGGCACAATAATGTATATAGTCGCTATTAAACACCTTTTCACCAACATTCCGACCTGCCTCAAACGTCTGACTGAAGGGTGTGAGGGATGGGCTGGGCTGGGTGTCGATGATGTGCCGGGCATGTGGGAGGTTGGTGGTGTGGTAGGGGTGAGTGTTGGGGGATGGCACAGGGCAGGACCCCCCAGGACATTTGAACATTCCACCTGCGATCACTCTCAGAGGTGGCAGGGACCGGGGCCAGAACTGTGAGGCCGCCTTGTAGGACAGCTTGCCCAGTGAGTGACTCATCACTGCTCACCATCTCCATAAATGACCCCCCCCACACCCACCACCACCACCCCACAGACATATGATGGAATCCATAACGGACATTGGAAGATGATCCAGAATGGAGTCAGACTTTGTCAAACGATGAGGAGCATCGGAGTTCACTCACAGTGGTTCCCAAATGACCAGAGACTCGGTGAACATTTAGAGGACACAGTGAGCAGTCAGCAGAGTGAGCAGCCAGGGGCCTGTAACTTGTACCAAATAATGCATTTAAAACAGATACTGCAGCAATGGCCTGAGCCAGACCACCCCGATCCCAAGGGGGACACCTGAATCCATGGAGCTGTCACTAAGTCGCTCCACGTTACTCCTCCAACCCTAGCAGCCACCCCCTAGCAAACGCTACAATTGTTAACAGTCTTTCCAACTTTGATTACCTTCCCCCTCCCCCTCAGCAGCCATGGCGCCTGCCCAGTCCCCATTTCTAAACACGATTTCTAAATTGCATCCATGTGACATCCGCCTGAGAGGAGCGGAGCATCACGGGGGCCCGGAACATAGTGGGTCAAACGCGCTAATCACATTTAAATGCATGCAAATTCCAGTTTCACCTGAGGAAGGAGCAGTGCTCCGAAAGCTAGTGATTTGAAACAAACTGTTGGACTTTAACCTGGTGTTGTAAGACTTCTTACTGTGCTCACCCCAGTCCAACGCCGGCATCTCCACATCAGGGGCGGGATTCTCCGACCCCCCCCCCCCCGCCGGGTCGGAGAATCGCCGGGGGCTGGCGTGAATCCCGCCCCCGCCGTGTTCCGAAGTCTCCGCCACCAGAGATTCGGCGGGGGCAGGAATCGCGCTGCGCCGGTCGCCGGGCCCACCCCCACCGATTCTCCGGCCCGCGATGGGCCGAAGTCCCGCTGCTGGAATGCCTGTCCCGTCAGCGTGGATTAAACCACCTATTGAACGGCGGGACACGGCGGCGCGGGCGGGCTCCTGGAGGGGCGTTCTGGCCCCGGGGGGCGCCCCCACGGTGGCCTGGCCCGCGATCGGGACCCACCGATCCGCAGGCGGGCCTGTGCCATGGGGACACTCTTTTTCTTCTGCCTTCGCCGTGGTCTTCACTGTGGCGGGGGCGGAAGAGATCTCCTCCACTGCGCATGTGCGGGGATGACGCTAGCAGTCGCTGACGCTCCCACACATGCGCGGACCCGCGTCGACCGGTGAAGACCTTTCGGCCCTGGCTGGCGTGGCACCAAAGGCCTTTCCCGCCAGCCGGTGGAGCGGAAACTGCTCCGGCGCGGGCCTAGCCCCTCAAGGTGAGGGCTTGGCCCCTAAAGGTGCGGAGACTTCCGCACCTTTGGGGCGGCCCAATGCCGGAGTGGTTCCCGCCACTCCATCACGCCGGGACCCCCCGCCCCGCCCGGTAGGGGAGAATCCCACCCCATATTCTAATTATGTTGGAGTGTAAGTGGTTTGCCTTCATTTAGAAGTTAATTTGCCAACTCATGAAGTATCAATTACAGTCCGATTATCTGTGACTTTTTCTGATCCATTGTTACCTTTACTTTTTGACTTTTTAGTTGTCTCCCTAATGAGTGATGCCCCCAAACCTATAAGGGTGTAGGCAATGCAACATGAATTCTAAGACCATCCACTTTCTTAAATCCCATAGGTTACCTTGTATTTCTGATGTGCAACTTATGTTTTGTACTGAGGACAGATACAAATACTTGTTCAGTATGTCTACCATTTCCTCATTCCCAATGATTTCTCCTGTCTCTGTTTCTAATGAACTGACATTTATTTAGCTACTCTCCTCCTTCTTATATACTTGTAAAAGCTCTCCAACATGTTTTTATATTCCTGGTTAGTTTCCTCATTCTATTTTCCCCTTTTTATCAGCATTTCCAAATTTCCAAATTAAAAGCTATTCCAAAATTCAAACTTATTACGATTTTTGCAACATTATAAGTCTCTTCTTTGGAGGGGGAGTTCTTTTAACTGCCTTAATGAGCCATGAATAGATCTTTCTTGCTGAGGTTTTGTATTTTAGTGCAATACATTTCTTTACTTACCCATCAATCTTAGCCAGATCTCCCCCCCCCCACCCCACCCCCTACCAATGTAATTAATTTTGTTTACGTATAAAATTCTTCTTTATGATTGGAGTGTACCATTTCAAACTTCATGTGGAATTCAATCGTATTATGATCACTATTTCCCAATGGATCATTTAATATGGCATTACTTATCAACCCTCCCTCATTGCACAATATTAGATTTAAAATGCCTTTATCCCTAGTTGGTTCCACAACAAATTGTTCCAGGAAGCTTTCATGACATCATCCTACCAACTCATCTTGCAGACCACATTTGCTAATTTGATTGGCCAGGCCTATATGAAGATTAAAGTTTTTCCATTACATTGCCTTTGTTACAAACTCCAATAATTTCTCATTTAATGCTCTGTCCAACAGAATTACTACTGTGAGGTAGCCTATAAATTGCACACATCATTGATTCCTGACCCTTGCTATTCTTAATCTCGAGCCATATCGATACTACTTCCTGATTTTTGACCCAAGGTCCTTCCTCGCTAATGTTCTTACATCATCCTTAACTTTAAGGACTATCCTCCTGTTGAAAACTGTTGTTTTCTGTTTCTCCAGGCCCCAGGAAAAGGCAGGTCATAACCATCGGGAGAGGGAGAAAACTGG
Source organism: Scyliorhinus torazame (assembly GCF_047496885.1). Lineage (NCBI taxonomy): Eukaryota > Metazoa > Chordata > Chondrichthyes > Carcharhiniformes > Scyliorhinidae > Scyliorhinus > Scyliorhinus torazame. Next base: position 30,464,375 of record NC_092724.1, read on the forward strand.
ATGGGAATTGCCTGACCTGCTCCCTTGACCATGGCCAAGCAGAGGGCCCTGGATGTGGTCTGCGGCCCACAGGAAAGGGAAGTCGCCGGGATGGAGATCGGCCATGCATGAGGAAGGGAGACCCCGCTTAATTACTGTTTCCCATGCCACATGTGTCAAACCCCCCCCCCCAACACCACGCCCACACCACGCTCACCCTCACCCCCACATCACTCTCATTTCCATCCTCACCCCACAACATCCCCACCCTCACCCCCACCACCCCCACCCTCACTCCCACACCACCCTCATCCCCACCACCCTCACCCCCACCGCCACCACTCCCCCGACCTGTGGGCATGGTCCAGATTAGAATATTTAAGTGAGTCATTAGGCTCATTTAAATATGACTGGACCATATTCTCCTGGCGCGTGGCAGTGACTCGATGACCTCACCAGGGCACTGCTTAGTATTGGTTCACCCAATCTGGGGATCTCCCAGGCCATTAGAGACCCCCAGGTGATTGGGCTCTGGGCAGGGTGGTACCCTGGCACACTTGCAAACATCTGGGCACCATGGCACTGCCACCTGGGCGCCCTAGCGGTGCCACATTGGCACTGCCAGCGTGGCACTGCCAGGTGTCAGTTTGCCCATGCCATGGGTCAGGCGGGGTTGCCTTGCCCATAAGTGGTAGGGTGTGGGGTGGGCTCGAGGACCCCGGAAGAGGTAGGTTGGGTGTCGGTGGGGTGTCCAGAGGCCGTAGTGGGTTTGATAAGGGGGGGTGCTGAAAGATCAGGGTGGTCATTAAAAATTGCGACCCGATCCGCAGGTTGTCTTTGTGCACTGGCAAGCTGAGCTGATGTAGTGGTGATACCTCTTCGAGCCAGAAAAACAGCAAAATGCCATTGCAAAGCGGGGCCTTTTCTCGGCAGAAACACCCCCTTAAACGCTTCCGGAAAAGGACTCTGCTTTTGTCCTGTTGAATCGCGCCCCGGGACACCCTTTCAAAACAGTGCCCCCATCAGTGAGGAGCTGGTCAACTGGTACGTTCAGCTTCCCACTGCTGAAAACATTTCGAAGTGTGGGCTAGGCCGGGGAGAAATTCCCTAACACCCAAAAAAAGGAAGTGTGGGTGAATACTGGTGTGGATCTCACCCAAAATGCTGACAGGAAACACCCCACCAAACCTGCCCAAAATAACACTTAGGGCGTGATCCAACGGCCACGCTACACATGAAAAGCAGCTCACCACAGCGCAGTGTAGTGGTTAAAAGCCTGGAGAGCCCTCTCCCGATATGTACCCAGCTCAATATGCTTTGTGAGATGTAACACAATCTCGCGAGACGTTGCAATGTAAATCCCGCCCATTCTGGGCTGGATTGCTTTTTGGCAAATCTGCGTATTAAAACGAGATAGTCTCACTTTATTGTGCAGATTCCCAAGGTACTTGAGGCTTTGGGATTCATTCCCTTTGCCTCGGGCACATTGGGTGAGCACTGTTTGGTACTGGTCTCCACAAATGGGGACCAGACTCGTGAGGGTCTCCCAGGGGATCAGAGACCCCCAGCTGCATGCCCTTTGTCAGGGTAATGCCCTGGCACTGCTGGTGCTACCTGGGCACCCTGGAAGTACAATTTTGGCAGTGCTGAGGTGGCACTGCCAGCTGGCATGGGCACTGCCAGGTTGGCACTGCCAAGGTGTCAAGCTGGTATTTATTGTGCACATGTGATCGGGCCGGAGGTGCATTCAGACTGGGGGGGGGGTCACTTCGGGGGCCTCGGAGATTGGGACATCCGAATCTCTCACTACACTAGGCAATTCCAGTGAGCGGAGCTCCTCAATGTGCAAAACGGGGAGATGTGCGGCTTTGGCCGCGCGTTTGCCACTGAGGCCCCTGATACAACACGAGCTGCAAGCGCCAGGAAACACGCGCTAAACGCGCTTGCTATGGGACATTGTTCCCAATTAGCTGAATTAGAAATGTTTTGGTTGAATCGCGCCCCAAATCTTGCATTAAGAAAAACATGGAAATTAGCTAAGATATTCTTAAAAATTCTGTTTTCTCCGTCTTGTACTTCTCAACCAACAATAATGAAGTTTCTGGTGAGAACAGGCAACAAGTTTGTTGTCATAAGAATTGCAATAACAGGAGTTATTCTTACTCTAATTGCTTTCACTATGAGCTATCTCTGCATATTGAGATGAACAACTGAGAGGAATATTGAATAACTCACCTCATCAGAGTGTGGAAGAACAGCCAAGTGTGCGATCTCCACATTCTCACAGAGGCAACAGTCATTGTGATACAAGTTGTAAATTACACTCAAAAACTGAAACAGAGACACATTATTAAAACTTTGGAGAGCTAATCCATTTTCTAATAATTGTGGCCATAATCCTTTTTGAAATGAGCACTGGGTCTGAATTATTAAACAGCAATAGCTGAATTGGATTTTCTCAGAACAATCAAACGTTGTCCCTGCTCAGTCAGGTTCAGATGTACAACTGATCATTTTCATTTTCCCTGACACTCCAGTGGATCTCCGGACAATCTAGTGAATTTCAGGCTCTGCGTATCCCCGCAACCTGGGAAAATGTTGTGTCTGGTTTCTGGAGTATTGAGTCAGGATCTCTAACTGTTTCTAACTGTGTTATTCAATGGGTTAGTATGATTTGCACCTGCTTTTTCCATAGTTTAATTGGAGTCTATGAATGTGTTTCTTGATGATCCGACTGATGTCCTGCCTCTGTGCTCACTGGTAATTTAATGGTAATAAATAATTTAATTTAATTTAAATTTTATGATGTTTTTGTTGCCAATCTAGTGAAGAACCCAATTATCCTGCTGACCTAGTGAGGCCCCATGTTCATCAGTTCCATTGATCTGTTTAAGGTTTTCCCTGATGATCTAATGAAAGCTTGTTATCACGTTTCTTAACCAGCTGATATGGCTCTTTCATATCCCACATTTGGCTTTGTAGCTACCCCTACCAGGACAATCATGGGACGGCATCCTCATACATCCACTGGAGATCATCTGAAACCACTCTGTGAAATCCTCCGTCTAGTTCGACTCCCCTTTCTGCCACCCCTCCACTTTGCTCTCTCGGGCAAAGAGCTTTCCAGCTCTCATAAAATGGCTGACATTTTCTTGTTTCTGGGTGTCACTTTTTGGAGTTCTTTTTGCAATTTCAAGCACCTCTTCACGTGCTGAGCATATGCAAATCTGTTTTGCTTCAGGAAAGGATCAAATGAAGTCTAAATGGAAGTATCTAATTTTCGGAGAATTTTGCTGTGAATCAGCACATTGTGCTGTCAATGCTCTCAGAAAGAACCAATCCCAGGGTGGCTTCTTGTTGATCGAGACTGACTGGAACCAAAGCTCAAGACGCCTTCTCTGGTGTTTCCATAATGAGAGGTGAATGGAGGTTTAGTGAGGTGTATCCCTCTGGTCATGTAGCCATCTTGCAAATCGAGGTATGATTGGATCAGCGGTTCAAGTACCCCATGAGTAGATCTGGTAAAAGGTGCCGCATCATCTAATGTACATCAAAAACAATTAGGGATTCTGTTTCAACTGCCAGTTCTAGTAACATGTATTTCCTGTGTGAAAGGAGGTATTTCCTGAAATAAAAACAGAAAATGCTGGAAATAGTCTGTAGCTCAGGCAGCACCTGTGGTGCGAAAAACAGGGCGGGAATTTTCAACCGCCCACCCACCTGGCTACTGGAAGTTCCCGACCAAGGTCAACAGACCTTTACAGGTCCTCATCCTGTCCGTGGCAATCTTGCGGGCATGGCTGAAACATCCAGCCCTTAAATGTTTGATATCAATGACCTTTCATCAGAACTGGGAAAAGTTAGAGATGTAATAAGTTTTGGACAAGAACATTTCCCGATCTCTCCATTCATTCTTTTGCTAATATGTGCTGTCCTTAAACAGTATTTTCCACATTTACTGCATGAAACTCCCTCACAGTTTTAAACACTCATTTCAGGGGCTGGATTCTCCGTTTCAGAGACCAAGGGCGTGATTCTCCGATTTCCGAGGCCGAAATCGCATTTGGTGACTGGCCAGAGAATCCGTTTTTACGCCGAAATCGGGGGCGACGTCGTACTTCAGATATTCCGCCCCCTCAAAAACGATATGATGGCTGAGTACACCGCACGCCATCGGGACTGCCTCAGGAAGTCCGCTGAGGCCCTCCCCCAATGCTCCGCCCCTGATAGGCCGACTTCCCGATGGCGTCGGTCGCGTGTTCTCTCAGTTTTCGGGGACCTCGCGTGGCGTCGGCGGACTGTGTCCAGTGCCGCCACAGCCGGAGCGGGGGGAAGCCGCTCCACTGGCCGGGTGGGCTTCGGCGGGGGTTGGGGTGGTCTGGGGGTGGCGAGGGGGGTTACAGGGGGGCACTATCTGGCAGGCCGGGTCCGCGTGCGGCCGGCACCTTGTTGCACGGCACGGCAGTCGCAGGTCCCTGCCGTGCCCATGCGTGGCCACGGACCCGGCAATTCTCCATCCGTATCTGCAGGGGTCTTTACGTGGTGCAGCGAAGCATCGGTGCGGGGTGGGACCTAATGGGCTAGCACAGGTGCCACGTGGAACTAGTGCAATTCCAACGAATGCTGGCTTGTGATTCTCCAGGGTTGGGTTTGGCATCGGAGAGTCTGACAAGCGGGTGCTGCAGACAGGCATTCCACTCCCCACACACCCTCATCCCAGCTATGAAGGTGGCACTGGTTGCATTGGTGCACGCTCACCCCAAGTTGGGTCAGCTGGGGCCACAGGGTACCTAGGTGGCGTGGCCTCGGGAGGCACCCATACGACCCGTGGCACTAAGTTCACAGTGGCGTTGAAGTCAATATTTTCCTGCTTCTTTGACTGTGGTAAAGACTCAACAATAGATTGTTATGGTAAAATAACAAGGATTTATTTGCGAAACGACCGCATGCAGTTTTGGCTGAAAGTTGAGGTTGGAGAACAGTTATTGCCACTGCTGATTCCTACTCAAGTCTGCTCTTTTACAGAAAATCAGTTCAGTATTTATACATTATCATTATCAAGATTGCATGACTACAGCTTAGTCAGGAATTCGATCGGAAGTAGAAGCGGCAGCAATGTCATGAACCTGCTGACCTCCAAGACTCTTTGTCTCATCACTCATACCATTATCTTGTCCTTTGATAGAACATTAAAAGGTCGGAGGAGACTCATCCATTCCTTATCTTGTCTTATTCATACCGCCCTGCGTTATGACGAGTTATCCTTATCAGAATTTACAGAGGTCAGGCATTTTGGAATGGCTAGATCAGCATTCCTTACAAAGGGCTCTGGTACATTGAAGTGACTAGGTCAGTTTTTCTTACATTGTATCAACTAGCTGACCAGTCTTCCCATTGACCAGTTTTCCCATCATGCCATTACTTAATTCATACAACATCACGGTGGGCAGCCAGCGGCACGAGCAGCGGCATGGGTGCCTTGAGGGTGTGGCAATGGTGGTCCGTACCCTTCCACCCCAACTCCCAAGACCAACCTCCTGGCCCCGCCTGGAGCCCGCCTGGCAGAAGCCCGCCCGCCCGGCCAGCGGCACATCTGTCAGCACACTATAGCGATGCTGGACACTTTTCTTACCCCCTCTCTCACCCTCAGCAACCACGGCACCTGTTTCCATATTTTAAATACCACAAGTGAACCTCGCCGTCGCTATTTCCTCCTGGCGGAGGTGGAGCATCGCGGGGGACCCCGAAAATAATAATAATCACTTATTGTCACATATGCTGGGTCAGGCCTGTAAATGATATGCCAACGGTGTTTAGTGTACAATATGCATGGCCACGCTGTCTGTCGAGGCACCAGAGCAGAGCATTCTGTTCAGTGACCGGTGCCAGCCTCGATTTCCGGCCGAATCCAGAGTCGCTGGATGGAGACTCTGGAATCTCCCGTTCCAGATCTTTTAATATATTTTACTCTCATGGAAAGAGACTAAAATATTTAGTTTCGTTCCTTTCCTCATTTCAAAAGTCTCTCTTTCCTCGTGTCTGACTTGCTTCTGCACACTTTGCCTGGCCTTAATGTTCCCAAAAGACCAGCGTTTTATTCTACACTTCAGCCCTTTAAGCATCTCCAGATAACCTCATTGAGAAATATTGGGTGCAATCTGCCCGAATGGAGTCCCTGATTAGACCAGGTGTTTCCCTCCAGCACCGAGAAACAGCCCCACTATCTTGCAAATGATTGTCTCAAATGTTTCATTCATTTGCCCACCGGGAGCCTCAGCGGGGAACGTGCGGCCGAAGTCGCACTTAGCCCCTTCCTTGCACTGAGGCGCTCTGCTCGCCGGAACATCAAGTGCAGGGAGAGATCAGGATGATCTCTCGAGCCCTGAATGAGACTCCCGAACCCTCCCCCAAGCCCCAGCTCTCTACAAGAGGGTCCTCTGCCCCCCCCCCAGTGCACCCTGGCCCAATCCCATCTGGGCAAAAAATGCCAGCTTGGCACACTGGCAGTGTCCATGCCAGTTGGCATTGCTACTTGGGCACCTTGGCAGTGCCAGGCTAGCAGTGCGAGGGTGCCAGCCTGCCAAGAGGGCATACACTCTAGGGCGTCCAATCCCCTGGGAGACCCCCACAAGTGCCATTCCATCTGGTCCCCATTTGTGGAACCCAGCACTGAACAGCGCTCGTCCCAGGTCTCCAAGATCTCGGGAAGACATATTAGAGTAAGACTAGCTGCCTCACTCCATAATGGGCGGGATTCACATTGTGATGTCTCACGAGATCACGTTAGATCTCACGAGGCGTGGCAAGCTGGGTAGATCTTGGAAGTGGGATCTCCCGGCATCTGCCAGCCACACTGGGCACAATGCGGCCGGTAGATCCTATCCATTGTCATTTTCTAGCAGCTGAGGCAGGGACCCCTGTTCAAAACCAACATCTAGAAGGGCTTTGATGCCCACACTGTAATCCTGAACTAAAAAGGGGATTAACTTCTTTCGGCATCTAGGCTTCCACAGCCTGTAATCTCGCTGATCATCCCCTCTGGCAGGATCTCAGTACAGCGACTGGAATCCAATAACTGTCAGCGCTCTCCGTCTCTGGGCCTTTATAGCATTACAGAGAAGCGCCTTCAGCACATGGACTGCAGTGGGTCAAGAGGTAGGCTAGGCATCACCTTCTCAAAAGCAATTAGGGGTGCCCAATGCATACTGGCTTTGCCAATCAAAATCTCAAAAATGACGAAAAGCAATGCACTAAAGTACCTAAATAAGATTTATCTGCCAGAAAGACAATGGTAAGAACAACCCTTTCCAAATAACAAGCATTACATATTTCCCACTGAGTATAAGAAATGTAAGCACAAATCGAAGGAAGTTGTCTGGATATCATGGACTGGATTGCTTGGCCTCACTTAGGCCACAGTTTGGAGAGCCACGTTCTGCCCACTTAACCCTTCAGTTGTGATATTTTGCTGTTTTATGAATGAAACATTTCAGCCAATCATTTGCAAGAAGCCCATGGACGTGCTCAGGTCAGTGCGGTGGAGAACGATGATGAAACCTCTTCATGCGTGTGGTAGTCACCACTGATGTATATATTAGGTGCTTTGTGGTAAGGCCCTGTACTACAGGTACGGGGGTAGTTCCCTGCCTGCTGGCGCTGCCCAGTAGGCGGAGTACAAATATGCATGTTCCTCGTACAGCAGCCATTTCGCCAGCTACTGTAGGAGGCCACACATCTTAGTGTAATAAAGCCTCGATTGCATCCAACTCTGGTCTTTGTGTAATTGATTGTGCATCAATTTATTACACTAAAGTCTTCAGAAGATGGACCTCCGCATCAAGCCGGATCGCCTGCAGCTGGATACGCAATCAGGCAACGCCAAAAAGGACTTTGAACATTGGCTAGCCTGTTTCGAAGTTTACATCAGGTCTGCACCAGACCCAATTCCGGAAGCTCAGAAGATTCAGATCCTCTACACGCGGCTGAGCTCCAACGTCTTTCCACTTATTCAGGACGCGCCGACCTACGAAGACGCCATGGCGCTACTGAAGGAAAACTATGCTCAGCAGACTTAACACGCTCTACGCCAAACACATCCTCTCCACTCGTAGTCAATTTCCTGGTGAGTCAGTGGAAGATTTCTGGTGTGCTCTAATTCCCCAAGTCAGAGACTGTGACTGTCAGGCCGTCACGGCCACGGAACACTCGAACTTGCTCATGAGAGATGCTTTTTGTGGTGTTGGGTGTTCTAACACACAGAAGAGCCAACACAGTTGCATATGGTACAACGCTTGTTTATTTAAACTCACTATTTACAACTTGGTCTTTGCACTCTGCACGTGGGGGGCTCCCTGCTTGTGGTGTTTCAACAGCTCTTTCATGCTTCCTTCTCCCCAGACCTACTGACCTCCAGGTGTCGTGCTCGTGCTTTTTATGTGGTTGGTGTTCTTGTCTGTGATTGGTTGTGGTGTTGTGTACTCTGATTTGCCTGTTAGTGTGTCCATCATGATGTGTGTGTTTGAATATCATGACATCCCCCCTTTTTACAAAGATATGTGCCTACGTGGTAATAAATATGATCGTGACGTGAGTGCATCTAAGAGTGTGTGTGTGTCGTGTGCAGCATGTGTCTATGACGGAACTATGTACATGGGGCGATGTCGAGTGCGTCACATGAATCCAGTTGTACCATAACATAACAGAAATGCGAACGAGAGAAGAAGAAAAAAAATTTTGAACAGTTGTCCAGTCAGACGACATCTGGAACGATAAACAACAACAGGTTATCATGTAAAATTGTCCAACTTATTAAACATATGAACTGTATTATAAGTCCATTCTAATGGGTTTGCGACGAATTCGGGTTGACCGCCTTAAGGGTGGATCAAGAACCACCGGCTGCTGTGCAGGCATGGCCATGGGTGGCGATGGAAAGGGCGTGATGTGCGGCAGCTCCACAAAGTCATCCTCGGAAGCCTGTTGAGGATCTGGCGTGTTGTGTGGCTGTGAACGTGGAAGTCGGCGAAGGGCGCGCCGATTGCGGCGACGCACGGAACCATCCGGCATGCGAACCAGGAACGAGCGGGGAGCCACTTGTCGGAGGACTTCGGCCGGTGCTGACCAGCCACCATACGGTTGATGGACGCGTACTTTGTCTCCGGAGGACAGGGGGGGCAGGTCCGTCGCTCGTGTGTCGTACCGACCTTTCTGGCGATCACGCTGCAGTTGCATGTCCCGAAGAACCGCCTCATGGTCTGTTGTCGGTGCCAGGACGGAAGGTACCGTCGTCCTGAGGGAGCGACCCATTAGTAGCTGCGCTGGCGAGAGGCCCGTGGATAACGGGGCCGATCGATAGGCCAGCAAGGCAAGGTTAAAGTCCGATCCGGCATCAGCCGCCTTGCACAGGAGCCGCTTTGCGATGTGGACACCCTTTTCAGCCTTCCCGTTCGATTGTGGATGCAGAGGGCTGGATGTCACATGAGTGAAACCATATGCTGCGGCAAAGGACGACCATTCACGGCTGGCAAAACAAGGTCCATTGTCTGACATGACAGTCCTTGGAATGCCATGGCGAGCAAACGTTTCCTTGCAGGCCCCAATGACTGCGGACGACGTCAGATCATGGAGAGGCATGACTTCCGGGTAGTTTGAGAAGTAGTCTATAATAACAATGTAATCTCTGCCGAGCGCGTGAAATAGGTCAACACCCACCTTCGCCCAGGGGGACGTCACCATCTCGTGTGGTAGAAGTGTTTCCGGAGGTTGCGCCGGCTGAAACCTCTGACAGGTTGTGCAGTTGAGCACCATGTTGGCTATGTCTTCATTAATACCCGGCCAATATACCGCCGCCCGGGCCCTTCGTCTGCATTTTTCGACACCCAAGTGGCCTTCGTGTAGTTGACGAAGAATCATCTGGCGCACACTGTGTGGAATGACGATCCTATGCGATTTCATAAGGACCCCGTCTATATTGGTGAGATCATCTCGCACATTGTAAAACTGGGGGCACTGCCCTTTTAGCCACCCTTCCGTCATGTGGCGCATCACTCGCTGCAGCAGAGGGTCAGTCGCCGTCTCTGCGCGTATGTGGGCCAGACAAGGATCATCAGCTGGCATATTTGCTGCTGTCAGAGTCACGTGTGCCTCAATTTGACGCACGAACCCCTCCGCATCTGGTGGTGTGCTCACTGCTCGGGAAAGAGTGTCCGCCACTATGAGTTCCTTCCCCGGAGTGTAGATCAGTTCAAAATCGTACCTCCTGAGTTTGAGTAAGATGCGCTGGAGGCGAGGAGTCATGTCGTTCAGGTCTTTGTTAATGATGTTGACCAGGGGGCGGTGGTCAGTTTCGACCGTGAATCGTGGCAGGCCATACACATAGTCGTGGAACTTGTCCAGTCCAGTTAACAAGCCCAGGCATTCTTTTTCGATTTGCGCGTAGCGCTGTTCGGTAGGGGTCATGGCTCGTGAGGCATACGCAACCGGGGCCCATGATGACGTGCTGTCTTTTTGCAGGAGTACCGCTCCAATACCAGATTGGCTGGCGTCTGTTGAGATCTTTGTAGGGCGAGTCGCGTCAAAGAAGGCCAGCACTGGTGCCGTGACCAGTTTGTGCTTGAGCTCCTCCCATTCCTGCTGATGCGACTGGTGCCAGTTGAATTCCGTCGATTTTTTTACGAGATGGCGCATGTTTGTTGTATGAGAAGCCAGGTTGGGAATGAACTTCCCAAGGAAGTTGACCATGCCCAGGAATCTTAAGACAGCCTTCTTGTCAGCCGGTCGTGGCATGGCTGTGATGGCGCTAACCTTGTCTGCATCGGGACGGACCCCGGACCTTGAGATGTGGTCCCCGAGGAATTTCAGCTCCGTCTGGCCGAAAGCACACTTCGCACGGTTGAGACGCAGGCCATTTTGCCGTATGCGGGTGAAGACACGTCGAAGACGATGCATGTGTTCCTGCGGAGTGGTGGACCAAATGATGATATCGTCCACATATACACGTACCCCTTCGATGCCTTCCATCATCTGCTCCATAATGCGGTGGAATACTTCAGATGCCGAAATGATGCCGAATGGCATCCGGTTGTAGCAGAATCTGCCAAAAGGGGTGTTGAATGTGCATAGTCTTCGGCTGGCCGGGTCCAGTTGGATCTGCCAGAATCCTTTGGACGCATCCAATTTAGTGAATATGTTGGCTCGCGCCATCTCGCTGGTGAGGTCTTCTCGTGTCGGGATGGGATAGTGTTCCCGCATGATGTTGTTGTTCAGATCTTTTGGATCTATACATATACGGAGCTCGCCAGAGGGCTTCTTTACACAGACCATGGAGCTGACCCATGGCGTGGGCTCCGTGACCTTGGATAGGACCCCTTGGTCCTGAAGAATCTGCAGTTGTGCCTTGAGGCGGTCTTTGAGAGGCGCAGGAACCCTGCGAGGTGCGTGAACGACAGGGATGGCGTCCGGTCTGAGTCGAATCTTGTACGTGTGTGGCAATGTCCCCATGCCTTCAAAAACCTCCTGGTTGTGAGCGAGGAGGGAATGGAGATTCGCGTGGAACTCAGCATCCGGGAAGTCGGATATCTCATCTGGAGAGAGAGACATGATGCGCTGTACCAGGTGAAGGACCTTACACGCTTGTGCGCCCAGTAACGAGTCCTTTGATGAGCCCACAACTTCGAAGGGGAGTGTGGCCGTGTACCTCTTGTGAGTCACCTGTAGCTGGCAAGATCCTACGGACGGGATAACGTTCCCGTTATAGTCAACCATCTTAAGCCGGGATGGTGTGATGAGTGGTTTGACCTTCATGGCCTGGACTGCAGAGTAAGCAATCAGGTTGGCGGATGCGCCGGTGTCCAGACGGAAGGCGACGCGCGATCGGTTGACCGTCAGGGTGGCACACCACTCATCGTCTGGATTGATGGCATTGACCTTGTTGACATCAATGACGGCAACTCTGAAGTCATCCTGGTCATCTGCATCACTTAACTGGAAGTCTTGATGCGTGGGCTGGACGGTCCTGACTCGTGTGCGAGGTTGTCGAGGATGCGCCGGATCCATGGGTTGAGCCGCACGACAGCGGGCTGCGTAGTGGCCTATCATGGCACATCTGTTGCACTGTTGGTATTTTGCAGGACATTGCCCTTTTAAGTGTAGACCTCCACACTTGCTGCACGTCATGACGTCACGGCGTTCGTTGCGCCACTGCGCATGCGCAGTGCGATCTTGCGGTGGGCGCGCCTGCGCAGTGCGTCCCTCGTTGTGGCCGTTATTCTTGGCGCGCACCTGCGCGGGAGACCGCGAAAAGCGCGGGAAGCGGCCGCTGTCGTCCGGGCCGTGGGGCGGGAAGAAATCGACGGCCTGGATGCGTTCAACGTCGTGGGCGGCCTGGCTTGCCGATTCGACGGCTGGGGACCCCCTCCGTGCCAACTCGGACGCCTGAAATCGGGCAAAACGGCAGGCAGCATTCTCATGGAGGACACAGGCTTCCACAGCAGACGCTAAGGTGAGGCTCTTTATTTTAAGAAGCTGCTGGCGTAGGCCACTGGAGGCAACGCCAAAAACAATCTGGTCCCTGATCATGGACTCTGTGGTGGTGCCGTAACCGCAGGACTGCGCCAGAATCCGGAGGTGCGTCAAGAAGGGTTGAAAAAGCTCCTCCTTACCTTGCAGGCGTTGCTGAAAGATGTATCTTTCGAAAGTTTCGTTTACTTCAGTTTGAAAGTGCTGGTCCATTTTGAGGATGACCGTGTCATATTTGGCCTGGTTTTCGCCTTCCTCGAACACCAGTGAATTAAAGACATCATTTGGGTGGGGGCCTGCGTAGAAGAGGAGCATTGCAATCTTCGAATCATCCGAGACATTCTGTTTTTCGGTGGCACGGATGTACAGGTCAAATCGCTGCCTGTAGAGCTTCCAGTTGGTGCCTAGGTTCCCCGTGACTTGCATCGGCTGCGGTTTGCCGGTGTGGTCCATGTCCAGAATGGCAGGTTGGTAGGCAGGTATCGATCCACTCCTGTACCATGTGGTGTTGGGTGTTCTAACACACAGAAGAGCCAACACAGTTGCATATGGTACAACGCTTGTTTATTTAAACTCACTATTTACAACTTGGTCTTTGCACTCTGCACGTGGGGGGCTCCCTGCTTGTGGTGTTTCAACAGCTCTTTCATGCTTCCTTCTCCCCAGACCTACTGACCTCCAGGTGTCGTGCTCGTGCTTTTTATGTGGTTGGTGTTCTTGTCTGTGATTGGTTGTGGTGTTGTGTACTCTGATTTGCCTGTTAGTGTGTCCATCATGATGTGTGTGTTTGAATATCATGACACTTTTGTTACGGGGATAGGATCGGATTATACCCACCAGCGCCTCTTAGAAGGGGCCACGCTTGACCTCGCGGCAACCAAAAAGCTAGCGCTCTCGCTGACGGTCGCTTTGCGCAAAATCCAGGCCTACACCCCAGGCCGCACAGCCCACCCCTCCTACGCATCATGGACTCCGCAGATGGCCGCCCCATCGGGGACCCCACTCAGCCAACCCCACGCTTGTGACGCGCGGCAGCCAACCAACCCCGGGGGCCCCAAATGTTACTTCTGTTGGGCAGCCAAAACACCCCCGACAACACTGCCCGGCCCGGGGCACCCTTTGCAAGGCCTGAGGCAAGAAGGGGCACTTCACTGCGGTGTGCCAGGCCCACGCTGTCGCCGCTATTGCCCCGGCTATTGTCCCGACCCCCCCCCCCCCCGCACGTACGGCCAGTGGGCACCGCCATCTTCCCCTCCCCGGACCATGTGCGGCCCGTGGGCGCTATCATCTTGTTCGACCCCCACCATGTGCGGCCCATGGGCGCTGCCATCTTGTCCTCCCCAGGATCATCAGGCGCCACCATCTTGTTTCCCCCATGACACGTGCGCCCCGTGGGCGCCGCCATCGTACCAGGACCCATGCCCCCCGTCTGCCACCATCGATGACCAGCCGCGTCTCGCCGCGGTCACGATTGACCAGTCCCGCCCATGCAACCTAACAACGGCCTCTACCAACGTGAAAATCGATGGGCATGAGATCTCCTGCCTGCTGGACTCCGGGAGCACTGAGAGCTTCATCCATCCCAATATGGTAAGGTGCTGCTCCCTCGCGGTACACCCCGCCAACCAGAGAATCTCCCTCGCCTCCGGGTCCCACTCCGTGGCGATCCGGGGGTACTGCATAGCCACTCTCACTGTCCAGGGCGTGGAGTTCAGCGGCTTCCGCCTCTACGTCCTCCCCAACCTCTGCGCTGCATTGCTACTCAGACTGGACTTCCAGTGCAACCTCCAGAGCCTAACATTGAAATTCGGCGGGCCCCTACCACCCCTTACTGTGTGCGGCCTCGCGACCCTAAAGGTCGATCCACCTTCCCTATTTGCAAATTTAACCCCAGATTGCAAACCTGTCGCCACCAGGAGCAGATGGTACAGCGCCCAGGACAGGACCTTCTTCAGGTCCGAAGTCCAGCGACTGCTTCGGGAAGGCATCATCGAGGCCAGCAACAGCCCCTGGAGAGCCCAAGTGGTAGTTGTGAAAACTGGGAGAAACACAGAATGGTCGTGGACTACAGTCAGACCATCAATAGGTACATGCAGCTCGATGCGTACCCCCTCCCACGCATATCTGATATGGTCAATCAGATTGCACAGTACCGGGTCTTTTCAACTGTCGACCTAAAATCCACCTACCACCAGCTCCCCATCCGTAAGGCGGACCGCCCATACACTGCCTTCGAGGCAGATGGCCGCCTTTACCACTTTCTTAGGGTTCCCTTTGGCGTTACCAACGGGGTCTCGGTTTTCCAACGGGAAATGGACCGAATGGTTCACCGGTGCGGGCTGCGGGCCACTTTCCCGTACCTAGACAATGTCACCATCTGCGGCCACGATCAGCAGGACCATGACGCCAACCTTGCCAAATTTCTCCACACTGCCACTCTCCTCAACCTAACTTATAACAAGGAGAAGTGCGTGTTCAGCATGAACCGCTTAGCCATCCTTGGCTATGTGGTCCAGAACGGAGTTCTGCGGCCCGATCCTAATCGCATGCGGCCACTCATGGAGCACCCCCTCCCCCACTGCCCCAAGGCCCTCAAACGTTGCCTGGGGTTCTTTTCTTACTACGCCCAGTGGGTCCCAAATTATGCGGACAAGGCCCGCCCACTCATTCGATCCACTCTTTTTCCCCTAACGGCTGAGGCTCACCAGGCCTTCAACCATATTAAGGCTGACATCGCCAAGGCCGCGATGCACGCAGTCGACGAGATGTTACCTTTTCAAGTCGAGAGCGACGCATCAGACGTCGCTCTAGCCGCC
Source organism: Scyliorhinus torazame (assembly GCF_047496885.1). Lineage (NCBI taxonomy): Eukaryota > Metazoa > Chordata > Chondrichthyes > Carcharhiniformes > Scyliorhinidae > Scyliorhinus > Scyliorhinus torazame. The sequence continues at coordinate 30,479,686 of NC_092724.1, forward strand.
ACCCTCATCCAGGCAGGCAGGCCCGTGGCATTCTTTTCACGAACCCTTCATGCCTCTGAAATTCGGCATTCCTCCCTCGAAAAAGAGGCCCAAGCCATCGTTGAAGCTGTGCGGCATTGGAGGCATTACCTGGCCAGCAGGAGATTCACTCTCCTCACTGACCAACGGTCGGTAGCCTTCATGTTTAACAACACACAGCGGGGCAAGATCAAGAACGATAAAATCTTGAGGTGGAGGATCGAGCTCACCACCTACAACTACGAGATTTTGTATCGCCCCGGTAAGCTCAACGAGCCCCCCTATGCCCTATCCCGAGGTACATCTGCCAGCGCACAGGTGGACTGACTCCAGACTCTGCACGCCAACCTTTGTCACCCGGGAGTCACACGTTTGTACCACTTCATCAAGGCCCGCAATCTGCCCTACTCCGTCGAGCATGTCAGGGCAATCACCAGAGACTGCCAGGTCTGCGCGGAGTGCAAACCGCATTTCTACCAGCCAGACCGTGTGTGCCTGGTGAAGACCTCCCGCCCCTTTGTACGACTCAGCGTGGCCTTCAAAGGGCCCCTCCCCTCCACCGACCGTAACACGTACTTCCTCAGTGTGGTCAATGAATATTCCAGATTCCCCTTCGCCATCCCATGCCCTGACATGATGCCTGCCACCGTCATCAAAGCCCTCAACACCATCTTCGCTCTGTTCGGCTTCCCCGCCTACGTCCAGGCGACAGGGGATGCTCATTCATGAGCGGTGAGCTGCGTCAGTTCCTGCTCAACAAAGGTATCGCCTCGAGCAGGACGACCAACCAAAATCCCCAAGGAAACGGGCAGGTGGAGGGGGAGAATGGGATGGTCTGGATGGCCGTCCAGCTGTCCCTATGGTCCAGAAATCTCCCGCCCCCTCGCTGGCAGGAGGTCCTCCCCGATGAACTGCACTCCATTCGGTCGCTCCTATGCACTGCGACTAATGACACACCCCATGAACGTCTCTTTGCCTTCCCCAGGAAGTCCACCTGCGGGGTGTCGTTCCCCACTTGGCTCGCAGCTCCAGGACCCGTACTCCTCCGTAAGCACGTACGACTCCACAAGGCAGACCCGTTGGTTGAGAAGGTACAGCTACTCCACGCCAACCCACAGTCCGCCTACGTAGCGTACCCCGACGGCCGCCAAGATACTGTCTCCCTCAGGGACCTGGCACCAGCTGCTTCCACACACACACACCCCTCCGGCCCGGCGCCACCCTCCCCTCCCCCGACGCACCCAGCCGCAACCCCCGCTCCAGGACAATCCGTCCTCCCCCTGCCCACGCCCGAGGATAAAGAGGATTTCAGCACGCTCCCGGAGTCACCGAAGACCAGACCGACACCGGAATCGCCGCCATCACTGCGGCGCTCCCAGCGGCAGATCAAGGCTCCGGACCGACTGAACCTGTAACTTGATCGGGAATCTTAAAAAACATCATCCTTCTGCATAACTCTCCTCCACCCCCGCTGGACTCAATTTTTTATCTGTACTTTATAACATCTACTTGTATATAGTTCTCCACCAGCCCCGCCGGACTTTAACAGGGGGTGAATGTGGTAGTCACCACTGATGTATATATTAGGTGCTTTGTGGTAAGGCCCTGTACTACAGGTATGGGGTAGTTCCCTGCCTGCTGGCTCTGCCCAGTAGGCGGAGTATAAATATGTGTGTTCCTCGTACAGCAGCCATTTTGCCAGCTGCTGTAGGAGGCCACACATCTTAGTGTAATAAAGCCTCGACTGCATCCAACTCTCGTCTTTGTTTAATTGATCGTGCATCAATGCATAGGTACATATAATACTGGAAAAAGAATAGTTTGTTCAAATTGATTGTGCACATGTTATAGTAAATACAATAGTAAGTGCATTAAAAAACTTCTCTGATCGCTGGTAAAATTCTCAATTACCCCGCTCATCCCAGAATGGGTTGTCATCATCTTCCATTCCATGGAACAGATCCACTGTTACAGCCAACCCAGGGTCCACACCCCGTTGTGCAGCAGGAGAGCATGTATCACGGAGATGGTTGCAGGCGGTGGGTGTTGTGGGCGGAGAGGCAGCGTCCATGCACTGGGCTAGTCCCGCCAGCCCCCAGTCGGCGAACCTGGAGGCGATCAGAGCGTCCCCTGCGCGTTGGCCCTGGTGCATACATCGTGTGGCCTCCCGTGCCTGCCTGGGCCCCATGTCCTGTCCGTCCCAGCACGGTAGCAAGGTGGTTAGCACTGTTGCTTCACAGCTCCAGGGTCCCACGTTTGATTCCCGGCTTGGGTCATTGTCTGTGCGGAGTCTGCACATCCTCCCCGTGTCTGCACGGGTTTCCTCCGGGTGCTCCGGTTTCCTTCCACAAGTCCCGAAAGACACACTGTTAGTTAATTTGGACATTCTGAATTCTCCCTCAGTGTACCCGAACAGGTGCCGGAATGTGACTTCTAGGGGCTTTTCATAGGAACTTCATTGCAGTGTTAATGTAAGCCTACTTGTGACAATAAAGATTATTATTATTATTCTCGTATCCTCCTCGTCGGACGAGGTCAGCCGTACATCCTCCTCCTCCAGAATGTCGCCCCTCTGCTATGCAATGTTGTGGAGGACGCAGCAGGCCGCCACGATGCGGGTGACTCTCTCAGTGCCATACTGGAGGGCCCCTCCAAAGCGGTCCAGTCACCTGAACCACATCTTCAGGATGCTGAAGCCCTGCTCGATCGCACCCCTGGTTGCTCCAGCCCACACACAACGTCCACCCATTACACCCCCTCCCCCCCCCCCCCCCTGCAGCATCCCCTCTCTGCTCCCCCCCCCCCTCACCAGCATCATATCTCTGGTCAGCCCAGACCAGCCCACCCCTCACACCCATCTGACAGAGCACCGAGGCAGCTTGTAACAGTGTGAACAGGTGTTTAATTGCATAAATATATACATATACGTGCCCTAGCCCCCATAACTAAACTGTGCCCTGCATCCATGCCAACTTAACTGGTGTCTACCTTTCTGGCCTTACAGACCCCAACGCTATGCCTAGGTGGATCACCAGACGGTGCATCAGGAGTGGAAGCAGCCTGCTGAAATTCCCGCCCTGCGGCCTGGGTTCCTGTTGGCAGCCGTCCTCTTGAGCGGCCGGGTCTGGATGTGCCTGACTGCTGCTCGGGTGTCCCAGGTGGCGTGATGCCACCCTGCTTTGCCCGCTGCCCATCAGTTACGGCAGGGACAGATGGAGGGGGGTGGGGGGGGGGGAGTCCGAGATGTTGCAGTGTTCCGGCACTTCCCCTGTGGGAGTCACCGGCATGGGTCCCTTCACCTCCTCCTCCCTCGGGGTACGCGATGACCCCCGGGCTACTCCATTGGACAGGGGTGCAAGCGGCGCTATCGCCTGAGGCATCCCCGCCACCTGCTGCTGACCCAAGACACCCCGGAGCTCGAGTCTGGGGATGCCACTGATACTCTGTCACAGCTGTTTCAACACCCTCTACCATCCCAGAGACACTCACCTCGTTTGGGCACATTAGTGAAGAGGCTCCTGGGACACCCTCTCGTGCGCAGCACGCAGCTGCTTTGGTACATCAGGTGGGGATAAGAACTCCTGAAGGGGCAGACGGTCTGAGGGCAGGTCGACCCCAGGGCCCAGCTGCTGCCCAGATGGGTTTCGGGCTTCTGGAACGGACGGTCCCATCGATTGTGGAGATGCTGTCGCAGAGCCAGGGACTACATGAGGGGTTGTCGGCGAGCATCCAGCGCCTGCAGGCGCAGGTGGAGGAGTCCAACCGCCTGCAGGAGCAGGGGGTGGTGCCGACCATGCATGCCACCCAGGCCAACACCGCACGGGTGGTGTGCGTAGTGGAGGCATTGGGGCGAGGGTTTTGGCTATGCAACAGCCAAGGACGGGGGCATTCTGTACAGGCACTGGCCGAGGCCCAGGAAAGCACTGCCCTCTCACAGGCAGCCATGTGCCAGAGCCACCTAGACATTATAGCGACGCTTCTGAATGTGGCCCAGTCACAGTGGGCCATGGCTGAGAACATCGGAGGCATTGTCCAGCCGCTGGCCGACGTGGTGCCCTCCGACTGTCTGCCCCAACAGGAGTTCTTATCCCCACCTGATGTACCAAAGCAGCTGCGAGGTGCGCACGAGAGTGTGTCCCAGGAGCCTCTTCACTAAAGTCCCCAGCCGAGGTGAGTGTCTCTGGGGTGGTAGAGGATGTTGGAGAAGCTGTGAGAGGGAATCAGTGGCATCCCCAGACTCGTGCTCCGGGGTGTCTTGGGTCACAGGCATAACATGGCTCCCGTCCGTGTTGCTGTCCTCGTTGTTGGTCGGCACACGGGCGCGGGGGGGTCAGGTTGTGGCACTGGCGGGGGACAACATAAGGACCCATCCCGTCACCAGCAGGTCCTGCAAGACACAAGGTGCAAGATTAGACTGCCGGGGGCGGGGGGAGGCGTGGAGTGGGGTTGAAGGTGGGGGTGAGGGTGCTGTGGGAGTGAGAGTGGGAGTGAGGGTGGTGGGGGTGGTGTTGGAGGTGGGGTTGACACACGTGTCACGGGGAGCCACAACTTCCTCGTCCGGGGCCGACCTTCACCCCGGTGGCTTCTCTTTCTTCGGTTCGGCTGACCACCGTCAGATCCGCTGCACAGCCACAGTGAGGGACTGCAGGCCCGGTTTTCTCACGGGGGGTGGCGTGTGGAAACAGAAAACTCCGTCGCATACAGCCCAGGGGGTGGGTAGCTGGTGGCCTCAGAGGCCAGGGCACCCGGCCATGCCAGCCGATATGGGCGCCAGCATGTGGTACAGGGTGAGGGTTCAGCCGCTCCCCTGGTGGGGGGGGAGGTGGTCACGGATATGTGGGACGGGGGTTTGGTGTCAGGGACAGTGCTGACTACTCATCCTGGCTGCCCTGAGGTGTCTGCGCAGTTTCTTCCTGCACTGTAGGCTGGTCCAGACGGTGGTTCCCGTAGCGCTGACCGCCTCTGCCACCTGCGCCCAGGCCCGGCAAATGGCGGTGGCTGGCTGCCTCCTTCTCGGACCGGGGTACAGGGTGGCCTGCTTCTCCTCCACCGCATCCAGGTGGTTCTCGAGCTCATTGTCGGTGAAGGGTGGGGCTGTGCGTCTTGCTGCCATCTTGTTGGCTGGGATGGTGTGTGTGGGGTGTGAAGTGTGGAGATGTGGCTGCAGTTTATCAGCCTCCTGAGTGTCAATCGCAAATCTGACGAATCCGGCGTCAGTTCCCATTGGAATCGATCGTGTTCCACATGCCGCCGGTGCTCGCCCCTCAACAGTCGCTGAATCTGGTGCAGCGCCAGTTTTGCTGTCGTGGAAGTCCACGAATCCTGCCTCGGCGTCAACACTTCGTCTCAGGAAAAGAGAATCCCTCCGCATATGTTTTTGAAAAGTAATTGCGATCAAAACACAGAATTACAATATTTTTTCTTCAACACTATTTCCCATTCATTTGTATAGTTCAGAATGCCTCATCTGAGCATAATTCTGATGCCTGTTTGTGCCCCAGTTACAAAGTCACATTAGACAAAAAAATTGCTTGCTTATTTTTCCAGATTCGGAACCAAAACCACAGGGAGACAACAGCTGTGCATTTTACCTCAGGCTACAGATTCTCCTTTGCATTCTCGCTGTGACTTTGATTGGAGTTCTGCCGGGTGTACTCCCGATGGTTTCCCGTATAACTGAGGGGATTAAACCGACAAAAAAATCCCTAGTCTTCAGCTGCATGCCTGTGTGACCATCTTTTGATGGTAAATGGTACAAAACATTTATCATAGAATTTACAGTGCAGGAGGAGGCCATTCGGCCCATCGAGTCTGCACCGGCTCTTGGAAAGGGCACCCTACCCAAGGTCAACACCTCCACCCTATCCCCATAACCCAGTAACCCCACCTGACACTAAGGGCAATTTTGGACACTAAGGGCAATTTATCATGGCCAATCCACCTAACCTGCACATCTTTGGACTATGGGAGGAAACCGGAGCACCCGGAGGAAACCCACGCACACACGGAGAGGATGTGCAGACTCCGCACAGACAGTGGCCCAAGCTGGAATCGAACCTGGGACCCTGGAGCTGTGAAGCAATTGTGCTATCCACAATGCTACCGTGCTGCCCCATGGTGTCGTGTGTGAACATGGTGTGAAAAAGCCAGGCAAAATGTGGGGTGGCGGCGGGAGGGTTTTGGGTGATTGATGATATCGGATCATCTACTTGTCTCTCTGCTTTTACATTTCCCATTGCCTAACTGTAATGTTGATGTCAGCGTCACGGCTAAAATGATCTCAATCATTAGAAAACAGGAACTGGGCCAGGGCTATGGGGGTGAGGGAGCACAAACACCAATTGATCTGAACACACCGCAGAAAAGAGTCTGGCCTAAGGGCATGCTGAAATTAGTTCTTGGACTTCAGGGGATCTGCTGGCACCTGGTGTGTCTCCAGAGACCTATCACCCATCTGGCCCACTTTCATCTAGGGCCACCTGCCTCGCTAGCAGCAGCCCCTAGGTGGGACATGGAAAGGAGGGCGGTGGGGTTAGAAGATGGGATAGAGAGTGAGCGGGGGGTGGGGGGTTCGAGCACCTACCAGCTAAGAAGCTGCAAATGTCTTCAGCTCCTCCTTGATCCACAGTCAGTGTTTCTCAAAACCTACCTTTGTGGTGACACCCTCCTGGGGCCACTTTAAGTTTGCAGGTAGACCAGTGGCAGGGTCCTCTCATCCCCCAGCCGCCTGTTTCTCAGCGGCACGCCGTTCACTGCCGGCGGGATTCTCTACTCCCGCTGCTTGTCAACGGGATTTCCCATTGAAGCCACCCCATGCCGCCCGGAAACCCGCGGGAACACAGAATCCCAACGACCAGAGAATCGGCCCATATAACCCTGTGCCTAGCAAGCCTGACAGAGCAAATTAAATTCTGTGACGGGTCTTAAAACAGGCAGTAGACAATGGCATATTCAGGGTGCCTGACACTTCTTTTTGGAGGCTGTGACGAATACCTGGGTGAAGATACTGAGGTCATGAATCCATAACCTGACCCGAACAGAAAATAATTTCAATTGAATTTAACGTTGTAGAGTAACAAAGCTTTAAGACTTGAGCCTCTGTCCAATTATTTTGTGGCACAGCACAGCGCTGAATGTATTGGCAGTTCATTATGAAACATGGTGGCAATTTGTGCTGAAAAAAATAGATGAAGTGACACTGAATATGATAATATTGCCACCTATTTAACATTAATAATGGAGTGGATATTTTGCCTTTCAATTCACTCGTAGTCCATTACTCACATTTGGCATTATTAATTCATCAAAGATATAATGCATTCTTGCACACGCAATAAATAACCAATTAAACTGACTATTAAGGCATAGACCTGTTTAAATAAGGCAACCAATGGTTTGATGCCCTAAAACCAACATTATGCACTTGTGCCATAAGTGACAGTTAGTTCAAATGCACTGAGAATCTGTGAGCCACATCTGTTAGCAGTGAAGAATCAGTGGACTGGGCCAAATTTAATCCAGGGGGTGGGGGTCTCGCCCGCTGACTGGAGAGCCAGTGAGACCTTTGAGGACGGTCAGCCGTATTCGGCGCCAGTCATACACTGAAGTGGCCAGTGGCGGGCTTTTGGAGCCACCCCCTTCTTCCTGCTCCTGGCTCCTCAATCAGACACTGAGTGCCTGACAACAAGGATCCTCCATTGGGAGTCAGCAGAAGTGACCCACATGCCAACTGCCTCACCCACCGACAGTTGAAAACCAATAGTGGCAGGGTGAGGCCTTTAATTGGGGATTTATTTTGGGTTTCAACTGGCAATATATGTGTAATATCCCGCGCGGGGCCCACAGGGTGTGAATGATTATCTCCCATGTGGTCCTTACGGAGAACGAGCTCCCCCACTAGGGGCGAGGGAAATCTATTAAACTCGGTATGAAAGGTCGGGTAGTAAGACACCAATCAGAACAGGAACCCGTTAGGGATTGACCAGGCAGTGTACATATCATGTTGTAAATAAAACTACGCTTCAGTGTGGATGTCCCGTGTCCTTATTAAAATATGTTATATATGTGGATTATTGTAGTTGTGTTCAATATCTCTTGGAGAACGGATTCACATGACATGTGTGATGTCATTGGCTGCTCCACGGCCTTTTACCTAGGCCGGTACCAAACCTTGTACAGTGAAGACCAATTCAATAAATCTCTGTTAATCTTGCATTAAGCCACATTGCTTTAGCAATCTGTTTCTTCTGCACTGTTAGTCTGAAGATACAACAGATGGGAGGCCATTAATGAGCATTTTCACCCCAGATTCAATGGGAGCAGAGATGGGAAAGTAGCAGGATTACCACCCAACACTCTCCCACCTGAATTAATGCCTTTCCACCAGCAAACACACCTCGGGGAAGGTCAAATTCCGGCCAACATATCCAATATTATTTACTTCTTTATTTGATTACGATCGAGGCACGAAAGGAGAAAGAGAAAACATATTTTGGCATACTGCCTTTCTCAAAGAACTTCCCGGACTTCAATATTGACTTTAACTTAAGAACAGATTTAAATTCAGAACGGCTCATTCAAGGCCAAGATGGGTTCCTTTCTGAGCTGTTTGCTTCGTCCTGCTGAGGTCGGTATTCAGAGGATGATGGCCACTGTCAGAATAATAGGAATAGGTGCCCTTAACCCAGCAGTTTGTCCTCAATCACATAAGAAGTTGAAATGAATGGGTTATGGCATGATACATGGAAAGTCAGGAACAGGGGCTAAATTTCTCTGCCCAATAATGGCAGGTTTAGTAGCGGAGCGTTTGGAGAGGGGAGTGAAGGGAAAATTAGTGGGGGGGATCCATGTTGACAAGGCCCCCCAATGCATTCTCGCCGATGGGAAAGTTTCCAATGGGAGGGAGAGTACCAGATTGCCTGCCCGCAACACAGAAGCGGGCAATCAATTAAGCTGATTACAGATTGGTTTTGTGAAGGCTGTCGCCATTTTACTGCCAGCCTGGAGAGCCATTGGAGTCAGAGGCTCCATATCCCAGAATGGGGATTGTGCAGGAAAGGCTGTACCCTGTGTCCAAAAGCTGCACCCAGGTTTGATTCCCCTCTGCTCCAAGGGGTGTAACAGTTTAATACTTAATAATTTTAACGTTAAATACATGTCTTCAAGGATGCTTCGACGTTGAGGCAACCTCATGCTCCCTGACCTGCCTCAGCAAGCGCCTCTCCCAGTGGCGCTACCAAGATTCCAGAGCTGTTGACTCTGACTGCCCTGGTGTGGTGAACCACTGTATTATATTGTACATACTGTTCTTACTTATTGTACTTACTGTTCTTACTGTTTGTTACATGTCTGGGTTTGTCCCTGCTGGCTCCGCCCCTCGGGCTCAAGTATAAAGGTAGCCAACCTCCAGCCCTGCCCTCATTCTGGGACCGGCTGCCAACAGGTATCTTTTAGCTGATTAAAGCCACAGTTTACTCTTCCAACTCTCGTCTGTCGTCATTGATGGTACATCACCTGGCAGCATCGAGAATCCACCCAAGCCTTAATAGGACACATAGGCAGCTAATTATGATCCGCCTCAAGGACAATTGCTTCAGCGGGCAAGTGCAGGGACCCCCATTTCGTCCCAATATCAGGTTCCCAAAGCCCATGACAAAATTCAGCCCCACATGTACAAAGATGTCCTTGATGTGAGGAAAGAGAAATTCTTCCTGGCTTTCAATAAACTGGCCTGCTCTCAGCTGTCAGGGAGAGCAGTGCAGAGTGAGGAGGCCACTTTACACAGGTCAGAAAAGAATGATGATTTTGAACAGAGGGCAGCCTGACATCACTGTGCCAAGAGCGATCTTCAGGTTGCCCAGGGCTGGAAGGGGCAGTTAGACACGAGGCATCTCAATCACGATGGAGGGACTGAGGTCAATCCCTTACCCACAGCCTGAGCCCACCCAACCCCTAAGACCATTGGGGGACCCTCCCTCTGCAGCCTGACAGTGGCAAAGGGGCAAATGAGCAATGCGCTAACCTCCTTGATGCCCCCGCCCCCCCCCCCCCCCCCTCAGGTTCTCGTGTGCCAGGACAGTGCTTGTCAATACTTGCACCAAAGAATACGCAGTGGAGTTCCCGCTTGGAGGCGTGGAGCATAAATGGGGGTGGGCAGATGAATGCACATGAGCTGTTTGCATGTTCCCGCTGATACAAGGCAGGAAGTCCGCTATGGCTGGCGGGGTGGGACCAAATGCTGGGGATAGGTCTGCTGCCGGGCGCTGGTCCCGTTTTTGGACCGCCACAAGATTCTCCTCCCGATCGAGACAAAGAAAAATGCATTTATTTATACCAAACGATATTTTTAATATATACCTGTATAAAATAAAATCCTCCATGTGATACGAACTGTGCCACCTCACCTACAGCAATTCATAGGGTCAAGGGTTATCACACTAAATTCCCAGCCTAAAGTATGGACCAAGAGATTTAGAATGAAACAAAACATGATTACCTGATCTTTGTGCAAAAATAGTTAATGCAGCAACAAATTAGAAGAAAATAAAGTCTTGTATTTTGTACAATATATTGAATTTAGATTCATAATTTAATGCAGCATAATTGACTCAACTGACTTACAAACAATAAAAGTTATTAAGTTTCTGAACAGTCTGTTCCTAATCCAAGTACAATATCTTAATAACCACATTCACTTCAGATTCATCAAATTTGTAACCTATTAACTGAATCATTGATAATTAATAGAGATTTTCAAAAACATCCCACAAAACGTTTTGCAAGAGTGAAAGAATTATAAATATTATGAAACATTGTGAAAATAAAAAGTAAAATTTACTTTTGATTCTTCTTTCCTCAGGGATTTATCATAATGTTTTTCTTTTATTAAAAATAATAATTAATAGTATAAATCTTCAGAAACTTCAGAAACATGAGGCTCTATTTAGTGTGCTTTTTGGAATGAACCTCACCCCAGATTCAATCCTGTGAGCATTTCTCACGCAGCCTTTCAACCTTGTAAGCAATCATTTGTAATGCAATCATTCAACCTGCCAGCAGAATTTTGGCTCATTGGATCTTAATCAGCAGCCTTCAGGCTTTATTTTCCCCTTACCCTGTGGAAACACAAATATGTACGGAGCCATTTACTTTTCCATAGTAATTTATCCAAAGTAACAATTTTTCTGCATAGCATTCTGCTCACACCGATCAAAATCAAAGTGTAAATAATGGTAAAATAGAATTAAACATATGCAAATGAATGTGTTTGCACAATATAGTGCTGTCCCCATATACATGGCTAGATATGTGCCAGCTATGAGGAGAGATTGGGCAGCGTTGAGGAGAGATTGGAAAACTATGAGGAGAGATTAGGGAGCTATGAGGAGAGATTGGACAGCTATGCGGAGAGATTGGGGAGCTATGAGGAGAGATTGGGGAGCTATGAGGAGAGATTGGGGAGCTATGAGGAGAGATTGGGGAGCTATGAGGAGAGATTGGGGAGCTATGAGGAGAGATTGGGGAGCTGTGAGGAGAGATTGGGGAGCTATGAGGAGAGATTGGGAAGCTATGAGGAGAGATTGGGGAGCTATGAGGAGAGATTGGGAAGCTATGAGGAGAGATTGGGAAGCTATGAGGAGAGATTGGGGAGCTATGAGGAGAGATTGGGGAGCTATGAGGAGAGATTGGGAAGCTATGAGGAGAGATTGGGAAGCTATGCAGAGAGATTGGGGAGCTATGAGGAGAGATTGGGAAGCTATGAGGGGAGATTAGGGAGATATGAGGAGAGATTAGGGAGCTATGAGGAGAGATTGGGGAGCTAGGAGGAGAGATTGGGAAGATATGAGGGGAGATTAGGGAGCTATGAGGAGAGATTAGGGCGCTATGAGGAGAGATTAGGGAGCTATGAGGAGAGATTAGGGAGCTATGAGGAGAAATTGGGGCGTTATGAGGAGAGATTGGGGAGCTATGAAAAGAGATTGGAGAGCTATGCGGAGAGATTAGGGAGCTATGAGGAGGGATGGGGCTGCTGTGAGGAGAGATTGGGGAGCTAGGAGGAGAGACTGGGGAGCTATGAGGAGAGATTGGGCAGCCAAGAGGAGAGATTGGGGAGCTATGAGGAGAGATTGGGCAATTATAAGGAGAGATTGAGGAGCTATGAGGAGGGATTGGGAAAATATGAGGAGAGATTAGGGAGCTATGAGGAGAGAAATGGGAGCTATAAGGAGGGATTGGGCAGCTTTGATGAGAGATTGGGAAACTATTTTCTTTTTAATAAATGTTTTTATAGGGTTTTTGAACAAAGTGTATTTACCGTTATGTACACAGAATAAGAAATATATATATATACATATATAGAAGAGAAAGGCACACCCAAACATATCAAAAAATAAAGAAGTAATAATAAAAAATAAAATAGAATAACTGGTAGGGTATTGTGCACCAGCTCAACAGCAGCAACTCTGTACAACTGGCAAAATTATTTACAACACATAAGTAGGCGACTGTTTGTGGGGGAGGGAGGGGGGGCGGCGGCGGTGGAGACTGGGGAGGGAAATATACATTTGGGTGCCGGAGAAACAATTACAGTGGGCAATACTCGAATGGGTTTGGTGTTGGTGTTGTCACTTGCTCCTCCCGGACGGATCTCGCTGCCGTTGTTGTCTCGCGCTCACCTCCGCTTCAGCCGTTCCTCCCGTCTTTGCCTGTATTCTCCTTGTTCTCTGTTCCTGGAGATGCCAAGTTTGTTATCGTATCCTGTGCCCTCCTTCCGGCTGTCATTTCCCTGCCTCCCCCCCCCCCCCCCCCACCTCCCTGGTTCCCCTCTCTTGTTCCCTGTCCCTTCCCTATTGTTGCTCTCTTTGGTTGTTTCTAAATATGGCAGTCAATATGGTCACCTTCCTTAATTCTAATTATGTTTGCTTTAGAGTCGCCAGGTATCTTTCGATACCGCCACAAGGTTCAAACCCGAATACTGATCAAAGAGTTGGTACACCAGTTAGTTAGTTCAAAGTCAATACTATTTATTTACACACACAGTATTATCTACTCATGCACGAAGTACTACAGACTAAACTATCACTACTGCTAAAGCCCATACTTAGCTTCGGGCGCCCACTCAGTCAGAGGAACAATGGCCGTTGTTCGGTTCTGAGGCTGCTGGGGTCGAAGTGGTAGAGGGGAACAACTAAAGTCATCTGTCTGGTAGCGAGCGTTGACCTTGGACTTACTTGCTTCTGGTGTAGCTGGTGGAATAATCTCTCCACTTTGAGAGCCGATTCCAAGAGAGCGATTCTCTCTTGGGGCATTCTTCTTATATCCAACGGGGCTTCGCATGCTTTTGGGCGGGCCTTGTACTTGGCCCCAATCAATTGGGCCATTTCTTGATCATTCACATTGATCCTGACCAATAAAAGGGGTGGATGCCCTGATGGCTGGGCATGTCCTAGGTGGCCGTTGGCCTTGTTTTGTTTTCTGCTTTCGGTTTGGGGAACTGGCGCCGCGAGGTCTGGGGCCAGATCGGTTACTTAAGTATCTTCCTTTGTTCCTGGAGATGGGCCATCCATATGCTAATGAGCCTATAGTTTTGGTCTCGTCTGGGGGCTGTTTCTCCAATATGCAGACAGGCTCTGTGCCTGCCTGCTTTCTTAACATTGTCCATTTTTCCCTGCAATCTTTGCAAATGTCCATTTTGTATTCTGGAAGTGGCCATCCCAGATGGCTACACTCCCTCCTTGTCATCCTCAACGCTAAGCGTGAAGGATCAAATTACTGCATCTTCTTCGTTCTCCTCCTGAGTCGGGCACCCATAAGCACTCTACAATGTAGATAGGCTCTACACTGCTCTGTCTTATGAATTGCAACTTTTACCTAAATTATTTGATGTACATACATCATTATAAAATTCTACGAGGCGCTACAACATTCAGGCATGCATTACAAAATAAAAAAACTGGAACCTCTAACTGTCCTTAACTAAACTAACCTCAATCAATCAAAATAATTTACAACATTTTAAACTGTACAATAGCAGCAACACAGGTCTGGCAGTCAAGCACAGAGTTTTACATTTCTTTATTCAAACGAAATGAGCGCACACAAAGAAATGGATGGACTTTAATTCACTTAAAGGGGTTGGGGGGGTCTGTGGCAGTCCAAAAATAGGGGATCTGAAGGTGTATACCGGGGTTTGGGAGGCTTTCCTCCACCATTTCCTGAGTCTAAGGATCTGAACGACACTGCAGTGTATCGCCAGTACTAACAGTGCTTCCACAACGTAGGACAGGGAATACCAGGTGATGAAATTGTCACACCAGGTCGGTGTATCGGTAACTATCTCGGGGTTTAGTGTATGGCAGGGGTGGCAAACATTCACAGCCTGTGTGGTAAGGGTCAGGGGGGTAGCGTCCGCGCGCAACTGGAGGGATGCCGTTAAGATTCAACTGTAGAGCATGATGGTTGTCTTCATCTTTCCTTCTTTCTGTCTTCTTCTTTTCTTCTTCTGGGGTTCCTGAGGTTCCCGAGTTCTATGGACACAAGCATAATTTCTGTTATTATCTTGTTTAAGATCTCGTCTGTCTGTCTGTCTGTCTGTCTGTCCTTTATTGCCAATCACCCATTATAATTGGTCACCATCTGTGAATGCCTCATTTTATTTTTAAACCAAATATTTGGGACAAGACATCCGAGAAAAATACTGACACAGTGCGAGCCGTCTCGCAGCCCGTGTGATCTACCATCCTAGTGTTTGAGGATGTAAATAGCATCTGGAAGCAACCTAAGGGTTGCCATAAAGGAACAAAAGAGTTTTGAACTTAAAGAGCCAAGATGGGGTGCGTATGGGCTGCGGCGGGTAAGAATGGGTAGAATCCCCGGGTAGGACGGTGATCAGTGCCGTATGTGCTCTACCCGAGTGTAGCTGACCAGAGGGGGGTCCTCAGGCAGGGTGGGGACCAGTGCCGTTTCTCCACTGCCTGAGCGACCGGCAAGAACGGTACGAATATATGGTCGTCGTGGGGGTTGCCTCTTATGATTACCTTTGAATCAGAAGAGTAGCTATGATTGGTTGTCTGCTGACAAACTTGTTCCATTAACTGCCAGTGGGCGTTAAAAGAGTGGTGGCGTGGGGCCATGAAAACTTTAAATGAACAAACAATGTTTAACATTCACAATAACGAACAAACATACATTACAAACATGGTGCAGGTTCCATCAGAAAGGACATTGTAACTCTCCATCGGTTCCTTTTTACCATCACCTGGACACCTCCTTGCTCTAAAGCGAACAGAGTCGCAAAAGGATTTGTTTGGTGGGAGTCAGACTCTATGTCATCATCTTCTCTTGGCTGCCATACTCTTGACTGGAGTAGGTTTGCTGAAGCTGCTTGGGGCGAATTGGGGTCCATCTCATCATTCCGGATGAGCCTGAACGAATTGTCTCGGTGCCAGAATCGTGTGTCGAGATTGGAGCTGTAAGGGTTTAATCCATAATCGTCGGGCGGTGGGTCTGGATCAGGGGCTTTAATGTATGTTATCTCGAAGGGGTCGCTGGAATCATGTTCAGTATTGCTGGGAGTGGGGCCTGGTGCAGGGGTGTAATTGTAGCGTGGTGTGCTGGGGCTGTCGTTATCACTATCGCTGTTGCTGTCGCTGCTGGTTGAAGGAAGGGAGAGGCGGAGTCGTGCCTCTGGGGGTGGAGTCGAAGTTGTGTCTGAAGATAGGCTGGACTGGTTGGGGGACGGTAGGAATACGTCATTCGTGGGCGGGGCGTGCTCATCTGCTGCTGCAAGCGAGATGTGGTGTGTATGGTTGTTCTGCGAGCCATAAGCCTTAAGCTGGTTTATGTGAAACCACGCAGATTTGCCATTCGGATAGTTGATCTTATACACAGAGGGGCAGATTTTATCTGAGATGGAGTACGGTCCGGAAAATCTGGGGGAAAGGAATGAACTGGGGTTTTATAGGGATAGCATCACTTGCTGCCCGACTGCAAACTCGGTGGCATGTACCGTTTTATCAAAGCAAGCTTTGCTTTGTTTCTTCCGTGTGCCAAGCCTGACGGCTGCTGCAAGCTGGGCGGCCTTCACATTCTCAATAACTTGTTGTACTTCTTTCTCATGCGTGAGGGCGGTGACTGTGGGGCTGGCCAAATCCAGTCCTAATAAATATTCTTTCCCTTTCATGGGGCGTCCGGTCATAAGTGCATGGGGGGTGTAACCTGTGGACGTGGATACTGTGTTTCGAATGAACATTAATGCAAATGGGAGAACTGTGTCCCAGGTGCTGTTGTGCTGTTGCGCCATTTTTCTGAGGGTGGCTTTTAGAGTTCTGTTCATCCTTTCTACAATGCCGCTTGATTGGGGGTGGTATGCTCTATGAAATTTTTACTTTATTCCGAAAATTGTGAGGACGTTTTTCATCACTCGTCCTGTAAAATGGGAGCCTTGATTGGACTCTATACTGAGTGGAAGGTCCCATCTTGTAAAGATGTGCTGAGTGAGGATTTTAGCTGTCGTTTTGGCAGTGTTTGTTCTGGATGGAAAAGCTTCCACCCATTTTGTGAAGGTGTCGATGACCACCAACACATACTTAAAACAATTTCTGCAGGGGGGTAGGGGTCCTATATAGTCGATTTGCAAATTCGTCCAGGGGCCATTAATTGGGCGGGTGTGACTTAGCTGAGCTTTTCTTGCATATCTGTCCGGATTGTTCTGGGCACAGATTAAGCAATTCTCAATGTAATGTGTAACATTGGCTTTTAAATCAGGCCACCAGCAGAGGGGTCTGAGGTGGGCTCAGTGCCCTGGTGTCCATGATTGTCATGGAACTCACAAATAATTTGATTCCTGTCCTGGCTGGGGACTACATAAATGCTGTCTTTTAAAATCACACCGTCAGGTGTGGTTATCGCGTTTTTAAACTTATCATAAGGGGCTGGGAAGTTGCCATTTAAAACTTCCCTGAGCTTCTCATCTTTCTTTTGAGCCTTTGCCAAATCTTGAATGTTGGTCGGTGAGACCTGAACCGCGTGTACTGGGGCACTTTGGGGGGGTTCCAAAAGTGACATTGTCTGGAACCTGCCTTCGCTAGGGCATCTGCTTTAACGTTACCAGGGGGGGAAGAACGATGATGACTTTGAACTTTGATGATTCCATATTTACGGTCTTTGGCCTTTTTAAGAATATGTTGGAGTAATGGGGCTGAGGGTAGGGACTTTCCGTCTGCGGAAACAAATCCTCTAGTTTCCCACAGGGGTAGGAATTCTGTTAAACTGTTACAGACATAAAAACTGTTCGAATATATGTCGGCTGGGGTCGGAAACGAGTCGGGGTGAGCTACAATATAGGCTATGGCTGCCAGTTCTGCTGCCTGCGAGCCTAAATGTCCTGGCAATTTTAACGAAATCTTTTCTAGGGTGCGTCCCTGCGCGTCCTCTACATAAATGCCGCAACCTGTGATTCTTTTTCCATTTAAAACTGTGGAGGAGCCATCCACATAGATTCTCAGGGGTGCGCGTGTGTCTGTGGGCTGGGATCTCTTTGGCGTAGTACCTGGTTTCCTGGGGGCTGACTTAGGTATAAAGGGTATAAATTATGTTTAGTGGTGATGATTTCACTCTCATGTGGGGTACCTGCATAATGTAAATTATCGGCCAGGAAAGTATGGGTCTTGGTTGTCTTAACTGTTATGTCCCCGTCCCTGTAAAAGGGTCCAATGGGCTGCGCTGATTTGGCTGACTGTGCCATCCTTAAGTCGACCATCTAGTAGTAGCTGTGTTGGGGTGTGTTCAGTGAGAATGGTGATGGGGTTGAGTCCTGTAATGTAGGCGAAGTATTGTACTACCCAAAAAACTGCGAGCAGGCGCCTTTCACAGGCAGAAAATCCTTGCTCGACAGGATCTAATACCCGTGAGGCATATGCCACGGGGCCTAATCGGTCATTGCGTTCTTGGAGGAGCACAACCGAAAGGGTTCGGTCGATAGTTGCAACCTCAATTGTGTACGGGGAAAGTGGATCTGGGACCTGTGATACGGGGGCTGTGCTGAGGGCTCTTTTTAAAGCATCCATGGCATCTGTGTGCTATGGACGCCATTCCCAAGGTGCTTGTTTCTTGAGAGGTTCGGATAGGGGCGCGGCTTTTGTGGCGAAACCGTCGATATGGTTTCTGCAGTAGCCAACCAGTCCTAGAAATGACCGGAGGGCTGAGACATTATGGGGCAGGGGTAATTTGACGTGGGAGCCGATTCGTTTCTGCTCAATCTCGCGTTTGCCATGTGTGATTACTGTTCCTAAGTAAATCACTTTTTCCTGTAAAATCTGGGCCTTCTTGGGGCTTACTTTACAGCCAATTTGTTGGAGAAGTGCTAATAATTCGGCGAGAAGCGAAATGTGCTCTCCCTTTGTGTCTGTCTGTAGTAGCAGATCATTTACATATTGGACCAGACAATTGGGTCGGGGAAATTTTGCTAATCCATTTGCCAGCTGTCGGTGGAACATGGAGGGGGAGTTGTGGAAGGCTTGTGGAAGGCACGTCCATGTATATTGCTATCCCTGGAATGTTAATGCGAATTCATATTGGCACGCTTTATCCAATGGAATGGACCAAAAGCCGTTGCTAATGTCCAGAACCGAAAATGTTTTTAACTGCAGTCCCTGTTTGAGCATGGTCTCGGGCCTTGTGGCTATGGTGGGGGCTGCTACTGGGGTTACTTTGTTCAGATCCCGGTAATCAATGATCAGTCGACATGGTCCATCGGGTTTCCTGACGGGCCAAATTGGCGCATTATTTGTGGAGGCTACTGATCGGAGTACGCCTTGATCAAGCAAACTCTGTATTACTTTTGAGATTTCTCCCTCTGCCTCTTGGGGAAAACGGTATTGCTTTTGGGGTCTGGGGTCGGGACCTGTAATATTCACCAAGCCAGCTATCTTGCCACAGTCGTGCTTGTGCTGTGCAAATGCCACTTTGTGTTGCTGCAGGACTTCCCTAACTTGTTTGTTCTGACTAATGGCTCGAGGGTCGAACCAGAAGTCTCCTACTGCGCTGATCCTATTTTCGTACTGTCCAACTGTGAGCGTGCTGCCTTTGCCATTCTCCACACATATTTATTTACCGGATCAAATGAGAGGTTGTGGGGGCTCATGAAGTCAATTCCTAAGATGTGTTCGGCTGTCTGGGGTAGATCGACCATAACAACGGGGTGTTTTGTTTTAATGTTCCCTATCTCGATTGCTACAGGGGCTGTGATGTGTCCCTGCTGTAAATGCCCTGTAAAACCGCTGAGTGTAATGGTGTTGGTGGTAGGCCACGTGTCTCGCTGAAACATCGTGGAGGAATTGAGCGTGGTGCGGGACCCTCCTGTGTCCTAAAGAAATTCTACGGGGTGTCCCCGGACTGTGCCTGCCACTACCGGTCTACCAGACATGTCCCAAAGGGTGTCGCAGACCCAAGTTGGGGAGCCCGAACACCGTCAGTCGGTGCTGTTCATATCTGCGTTCTCAGAACGGGCACTAACGCTGTGGATTGGCTTTGCCCTATTCTTGTTTAGGGTGCCTGTCTGTTGGTTTCTCTGCTGCTTCTGGGGGGCTTGACATTCTCGTGCATAGTGTCCTAATTGTCCACAATTGTAACACTCCTGGGATTTGGTTTGCTGTGGGCTGTTCCTGCCATCATTTACCATTGCGGGGTTCTGGTCCGTCCTAACTGGATGCATGTCTGCCTGTTCTTCCTCTGTTTTAACAAATGCAGTTTTGCCTTGGATGGACTGTTCCCAACGGCGGGACAATCTTTTCAAAATCCATTTCTCGTTGTGGGCCTCGTCTGAGGGGTCGTAATTTGCGCTAGCTCTCTGTCGCATGAGAGACTAGGATGCAAGTCCATTTGGCCATATTATCTGGGGACAAATGGGCGCGGGCTAATTCTCCGAATACTGCTATGAAATGTATCCTCAAGCGTCCAGCAAATGCTGTGGGGTGCTCTGTTTTCTTTTGCCTACACTTGTTTAGGCCTTCTATGGGGTCTCCTTTGTTATAGCCGATCGCATCTAGGATCGCTGTGTGCATTTCTTGGAGTGTGCCTCCTCCTACATTCTGTGGGTGGGGAAGGGCTGCCACGACTGAAGGGTCGAGGCTTAAAACTGTGAGCTTCACTTGCTCCTTTTCATCCAGGCCGTACATGGTCGCCTGCTGTTTTACTCGAGCAAAGAACTGGTGGGGGCGGATCCGATGTGGGTAGGAACGGTGTTATTTTATCACACGCATCCCGTAATTGGTGACGGTTAACGGGGTAGTGTATAGGAAATCTGGGTTTCCTTCTGCTGCGGCCCTGCGATGTGTGGTTACAGGGTTCATAGGGGTGTGTTCTGCTTGTGCAGTCGGGGGTTGGGGTGCGTTTCGTTTCTGGGTTTTTTCCTGTGTACATATCTATGGGCAGTCTTATTTAAGTCCTGCCAATCGGGGCCATTTTCCTGGTCTAACTGGGGTCCAAACGTACTCTGAACCCATTCTGGACAGAAGGAAGAGATTGCAATTCTGCAATTTGCTTCCGGCACTTTGCGTGATCTACCGAGCTCTGCCTTTGTTCCGTCGTGGAAGTGTGGAGTGCTCATAGGGCTGCTTTTAAATCGCTGCACAGTTTCTGCAACTGCTCAACCTGTTGTTCGGTTTCCTGTCTTACCAACACCGCGCGTTGAGTGTCCTGGTAGGCTTTGTCATATTGGGACTGAAAGCTGCTCAAATGGGTGAGCCAAGACTGGTGTGCCCGCTTGGCATCCTCCACCTCATTGTCCCTCGCCGCTAACCTCTCTCTCAGTTCCTTCTTCTCTCTCTCATATCCACTCACATCTCCTTCACTACTCTTGTCTCTCTCCTCAATCTCTCTACGGAGCGTCCTCATGACCTCCTCTGTGCCTCGCAATTGTGCCAAGCAGGACATGATTGCCACCGGCTTGCGAGCTTTCCATAAGCTCTTCTTATGGATCTCTGTCAGGTTCTCCCACCAAGTATGTCCTATACTCCCGGGACCTTTTTCATCATTGGCGCAGAATTCACTCCAAAGGAGCCATCCTTTCCCTTTGAGATATATTTCTGATCTCTTGAAATGAAATGAAAATCGCTTATTGTCACAGGCAGGCTTCAAATGAAGTTACTGTGAAAAGCCCCTAGTCGCCACATTCCGGCGCCTGTTCGGGGAGGCTGGTATGGGAATTGAACCGTGCTGCTGGCCTGCCTTGGTCTGCTTTAAAAGCCCAGTGTGCTAAACCAGCCCCTTCTTTCCAAACGGGACACTGTCCTATTCTACTGGTTGCTTCGACCTCGAATTCCTGGGGGTTCATAAGGCTTTCCATTGCCTTCATTGCCATTTTTCTCTATCTATGGGTTTCTACCGAATTAGGAACAGGGGGTGATAAGGTGGTGATGTAAACACGGGTACGGCTTACGCTAATTTCTAACCTACAAAACTCCCGACAGTTTTACGCAACTAAATCTCTCAGGTTTACCTTATGTCCCTGTTAGTACGCATGCATTAACACACTTCCGAATCTTGGAGGTTTGATCAGTATCGTTCTTACACTTGTGGATTTTCTGTTTCCAATTGGATTCCAATTCAAATTTGGGTTCTCTCGGAGTGACTAGGCCACTTCTCGGTCGAGTCCCGTCAGAGGTCGCCATTAAATGTTGCTCTCTTTGGTTGTTTCTAAATATGGCAGTCAATATGGTCGCCTTCCTTAATTCTAATTACATTTGCTTTAGAGTCGCCAGGTATCTTTCGATACCGCCACAAGGTTCAAACCCGAATACTGATCAAAGAGCCGGTACACCAGTTAGTTAGTTCAAAGTCAATACTATTTATTAACACACACAGTAATATCTACTCATGCACGAAATACTACAGACTAAACTATCACTACTGCTAAAGCCCATACTTAGCTTCGGGCGCCCACTCAGTCAGAGGAACAATGGCCGTTGTTCGGTTCTGAGGCTGCTGGAGTCAAAGTGGTAGAGGGGAACAGCTAAGGTTGTCCGTCGGAAAACGAGCGTTGACCTTGGACTTACTTGCTTCTGGTGCAGCTACATAGAACATAGAACATAGAACAATACAGCGCAGTACAGGCCCTTCGGCCCACGATGTTGCACCGAAACAAAAGCCATCTAACCTACACTATGCCATTATCATCCATATGTTTATCCAATAAACTTTTAAATGCCCTCAATGTTGGCGAGTTCACTACTGTAGCAGGTAGGGCATTCCACGGCCTCACTACTCTTTGCGTAAAGAACCTACCTCTGACCTCTGTCCTATATCTATTACCCCTCAGTTTAAAGTTATGTCCCCTCGTGCCAGCCATATCCATCCGCGGGAGAAGGCTCTCACTGTCCACCCTATCCAACCCCCTGATCATTTTGTATGCCTCTATTAAGTCTCCTCTTAACCTTCTTCTCTCCAACGAAAACAACCTCAAGTCCGTCAGCCTTTCCTCATAAGATTTTCCCTCCATACCAGGCAACATCCTGGTAAATCTCCTCTGCACCCGCTCCAAAGCCTCCACGTCCTTCCTATAATGCGGTGACCAGAGCTGTACGCAATACTCCAAATGCGGCCGGACCAGAGTTCTGTACAGCTGCAACATGACCTCCCGACTCCGGAACTCAATCCCTCTACCAATAAAGGCCAACACTCCATAGGCCTTCTTCACAACCCTATCAACCTGGGTGGCAACTTTCAGGGATCTATGTACATGGACACCTAGATCCCTCTGCTCAGCCACACTTTCAAGAACTTTACCATTAGCCAAATATTCCGCATTCCTGTTATTCCTTCCAAAGTGAATCACCTCACACTTCTCTACATTAAACTCCATTTGCCACCTCTCAGCCCAGCTCTGCAGCTTATCTATATCCCTCTGTAACCTGCTACATCCTTCCACACTATCGACAACACCACCGACTTTAGTATCATCTGCAAATTTACTCACCCACCCTTCTGTGCCTTCCTCTAGGTCATTGATAAAAATGACAAACAGCAACGGCCCCAGAACAGATCCCTGTGGTACTCCACTTGTGACTGTACTCCATTCTGAACATTTCCCATCAACCACCACCCTCTGTCTTCTTTCAGCTAGCCAATTTCTGATCCACATCTCTAAATCACCCTCAATCCCCAGCCTCCGTATTTTTTGCAATAGCCTACCGTGGGGAACCTTATCAAACGCTTTGCTGAAATCCATATACACCACATCAACTGCTCTACCCTCGTCTACCTGTTCAGTCACCTTCTCAAAGAACTCAATAAGGTTTGTGAGGCATGACCTACCCTTCACAAAGCCATGCTGACTATCCCTGATCATATCATTCCTATCTAGATGATTATAAATCTTGTCCCTTATAATCCCCTCCAAGACTTTACCCACTACAGACGTGAGGCTCACCGGTCTATAGTTGCCGGGGTTGTCTCTGCTCCCCTTTTTGAACAAAGGGACCACATTTGCTGTCCTCCAGTCCTCTGGCACTATTCCTGTAGCCAATGATGACATAAAAATCAAAGCCAAAGGTCCAGCAATCTCTTCCCTGGCCTCCCATAGAATCCTAGGATAAATCCCATCAGGTCCCGGGGACTTATCTATTTTCAGCCTGTCCAGAATTGCCAACACCTCTTCCCTACGTACCTCAATGCCATCTATTCGATTAGCCTGGGGCTCAGCATTCTCCTCCACAACATTATCTTTTTCCTGAGTGAATACTCCCAGCACCCTCCCAGCTGGTGGAAGGGTCTCTCCGCTTTGAGAGCCGATTCAAAGAGAGCGATTCTCTCTTGGGGCCTTCTTCTTATACCCGAAGGGGCTTCACGCGCTTTTGGGCAGGCCTTGAACTTGGCCCCAATCAATTGGGCCATTTCTTGATCATTCGCATTGATCCTGACCAATAAAAGGGGTGGGTGCCCTGATGGCTGGGCGTGTCCTAGGTGGCCGTTGGCCTTACTCTGTCGAAGGCCTTTTCTGCATCTAGGGAGACGATCACCTCTGGTGTTCTCTCCCTGGAGGGGGTCATTATCACGTTTTGCAGGAACCTGATGTTCGAAGTAAGCTGTCTACCTTTGACAAAGCCCATCTGGTCCTCTGCAACCACCTCTAGTACTCAGTCTTCTAGCCTTTTGGCTAGGATTTTGGCCAGTATTTTGGCATCTGCGTTCAGCAGTGAGATGGGCCACTTCTGGTTGCGGCTATGCGGAGCTAAGTCTCACATTCAGCAGCTCCCATAAAAAACGGACTTTTGGGCTCTTTTCAGGGCCCCCAACGGCATTTTTCCGACGTTTCCCGCTGTGGGAAGGAGAGTACAATAGTCCCCCGACAGTATACGGCTTTTACCAGGAGCGGGGCGACTAAAAAAATGGTGGTGGACCCGAAGAAGGTGCGAGGGAAGAAGAAGAAAATGACGGCGGGCGGGGACCAGACAGCGTGGATGCAGTGGACGCAGGAGCAACAGGAGGTTATCCAGCGCTGCTTCAGGGAGATTAAAGCGGACCTGCTGGAGTCGATGAAGGCTTCTATCGATAAGCTGCTGGAGACACAGACGGCCCAGGGGGTGGCGATCCGCGAGGCCTGACAAAAGATCTCCGCCAACGAGGACGAGATCTTAGGTCTGGCGGTAAAGGTGGAGGCGCACGAGGCGCTCCACAAGAAATGGCAGGAGCAGTTCGAGGAGATGGAGAATCGGTCGAGGCAGACGAACTTGCGGATTCTGGGCCTCCCGGAGGGGCTGGAGGGGCCAGACGTGGGGGTCTATGTGGTCACCATGTTGAACTCGCTGATGGGAGCGGGGTCCTTCCAGGGGCCCCTGGAGCTGGAAGGGGCCCATAGAGTGCTGGTGAGCAGGCCCAAGGCTAACAAGCCTCTGCGGGCGGTGCTGGTGTGGTTTCACCGGTTCGCTGATCGGGAGTGTGTGCTCAGGTGGGCCAAGAAGGAGAGGAGCAGCAGGTGGGAGAACGCAGAGGTTCGAATATACCAGGACTGGAGTGCGGAGGTGGCGAAGAAGAGGGCCGGGTACAACCGGCGAAGGCGGTGCTGCACAGGAAGGGGGTGAAGTTTGGCATGTTGCAGCCGGCGCGACTGTGGGTTACCTACAAGGACCGGCACCATTATTTTGAGTCTCCAGAGGAGGCGTGGGTCTTTGTTCAGGCCGAGAAGTTGGACACAGATTGAGGGTCGGGATGGGCGTTTGGGGATTGCGGTTGGTATGTTACTTTTTGAGGGGGGGTCCTTTGCTCTTGTTTTTTTTCTTTCTGGTTCGGTGAGGGTGGTTAGGGTGGGTTGGGCACTGTTTTGGTTGGGTTGTTCGGGGGAACTCCTGGAGGGGGGTGAGCAAACGGAACAGGGGTGGATGGCCGGCAGTGAGATGGGACCCCACGGGGAAGGGGGAGGTCCGTGTCGGGGGTGAGGGGACTGGGCCTGTAAAAGGAGCTGCGTCAGAGGTGGCGGAGCCGGGTAGGTGGAAAGCGTGGGCTTTTTCCCGCGCTGAAGACTGGACGGAGCGGGGCCGGGGCGGGGAAGCGAGGGTTGTTTCCGCGCTTGAGATGGAAGGGGGAGGTGGAGAGCCTGCGGATGGGGAATGGAGGGGGAGGGGAAGTCCCACAATGGGAGGAGTCGAAGGAGAGACGGGAATGGCCAGGGTCAGCAGGAGTCAGCTGACTTGCGGAAGTGCAATGGGGGGAGTAAAGGCAGCTATGATGGGTCCTAGCCCGGGGGGGGGGGGGGGGGGGGGGGATCGAATTGCTGCTGCTATGGTCCAGGGGGAGCTGGTGCGAGTGGGGGGGGGGTCGAGACGGGGGTCTGCTGCCCTGGGGAACGGGCAGGGCGTGGGGTGCGGGCGCGTGGCTGGCCGAGGAGGGGTTATGGCTGGTCGGCGGGGGAGGGGGGCGGGTAGCCCCCTGATCCGGCTGATAACCTGGAATGTAAGGGGACTGAACGGGCCGGTCAAGCGGGCCCGCGTGTTCGCGCACCTGAAGGGGCTGAAGGCGGATGTGGTCATGCTCCAGGAGACACACCTGAAGGTGGCAGACCAGCTGAGATTGAGGAAAGGGTGGGTAGGTCAGGTGTTTCATTCGGGGCTGGAAGCCAAAAATCGAGGGGTGGCGATCTTGGTGGGAAAGAGGGTGTCGTTCGAGGCATCGAGCATTGTGCAGACAATGGCAGTAGATATGTAATGGTAAGTGGTAAGCTGCAGGGAGAGAGGGTGGTACTGGTCAATGTGTATGTCCTGAACTGGGACGATGCGGATTTTATGCGGCGCATGTTGGGTCGGATCCCAGACTTGGAAGTGGGGGGCCTGATAATGGGGGAAGACTTTAACACGGTGTTGGATCCGGAACTGGATCGATCTAGGTCTAGGACGGGTAGGAAACCGGCGGTGGCTAGAGTGCTGAGGGGGTTTATGGACCAGATGGGAGGGGTGGACCCTTGGAGATTTGCAAGGCCGTGGGCTAGGGAATTTTCATTCTTCTCACATGTCCATAAGGCTTATTCCCGGATCGACTTTTTATTTTGAGCAGGGCGCTGATAGCGAGAGTAGAGGATACCGAGTACTCGGCGATAGCCATTTCGGATCACGCCCCGCATTAGGTGGACTTAGAGCTGGGGGAGGAGAGGGACCAGCGCCCGTTGTGGCGCTTGGAGGTGGGGCTGTTGGCGGACGAGGAGGTGAGTGAGCGGGTCCGAGGAAGCATAGAGAGGTACCTGGAGGCCAACGATAACGGGGAGTTCCGAGTGGGGATGGTATGGGAGGCGCTGAAGGCGGTTGTTAGGGGAGAGCTGATCTCCATTAGGGCCCACAAGGAGAGGAGGGAGCAGAGGGAGAGGGAGAGGCTGGTGGGGGAGATGGTGAGGGTAGACAGGAGGTATGCGGAGGTGCCTGAGGAAGGACTGTTGAGGAAGAGACGCAGCCTCCAGGCCGAATACGACCTGGTGACCACCAGGAAGGCGGAGGTGCAGTGGAGGAAGGCCCAGGGCACGATTTATGAGTATGGGGAAAAGGCAAGCCGGATGTTGGCGGAGTGGGGTTGGCATCAATGGGGTCTTCAGGGACTTTTATGAGGAATTGTACCGATCCGAGCCCCCACTGGAGGAGGGAGGGATGGGCCGCTTTCTGGACCAATTGGGGTTTCCAAAGGTGGAAGAGGGACTGGTGGCGGGACTGGGGGCCCCGGTTGGGCTGGAGGAGCTGATCAAAGGGATAGGAAGCATGCAGGCGGGGAAGGCACCGGGGCCGGAGGGTTTCCCGGTCGAATTCTATAAAAAATATATGGACCTGTTGGGCCCGCTGTTAGTTAGGACCTTCAATGAGGCAAGGGAGGGGGGGGCTTTGCCCCTGACGATGTCCCGGGCACTGATCTCCTTGATCCTGAAGCGGGACAAGGATCCCCTGCAGTGTGGGTCTTACAGGCCAATTTCGTTGCTAAACGTAGATGCCAATGTGCTGGCGAAGGTCTTAGCCACGAGGATTGAGGATTGTGTGCCGCAGGTCATCCACGAAGACCAGACGGGGTTCGTGAAGGGGAGGCAGTTGAATGCGAATGTGCGGAGGCTTCTGAACGTTATCATGATGCCGGCGAGGGAGGGGGAGGCGGAGATAGTGGTGGCGATGGACGCTGAGAAAGCCTTCGATAGGGTAGAGTGGGGGTACCTGTGGGAGGTGCTGAAGACGTTTGTGTTTGGGGAGGGGTTTGTCAGGTGGGTTAGGTTGTTGTATGAGGTCCCAATGGCGAGTGTGGCCACGAACAGGGGGAGGTCTGAGTACTTTCGGTTGCACCGAGGGATGAGGCAGGGGTGTCCCCTGTCCCCCCTGCTCTTTGCACTGGCGATTGAACTCCTGGCTATGGCACTGAGGGATTCGAGGAACTGGAGGGGACTGGTGCAGGGTGGGGAGGAGCATAGGGTGTCGCTCTATGCGGACGACTTGCTGCTATATGTGGTGGACCCGGTGGGGGGAATGCCGGAGGTAATGAGGATCCTCAGGGAGTTCGGGGATTTCTCGGGGTACAAGCTCAACATGGGGAAGAGCGAGCTGTTCGTGGTTCACCCAGGGGACCAGGAGAGGGGATGATTGGCGAGCTCCCACTAAAAAGGGCGGAGAGAAGCTTCAGGTATTTGGGGTCCAGGTGGCCAGAAGCTGGGGGGCACTGCATAGAGTTAATTTCACAAGGCTGGTGGAGCAAATGGAGGAGGAGTTCAAGAGGTGGAACGCATTGCCGCTGTCCTTGGCGGGTAGGGTGCAGTCAGTCAAAATGACGGTGCTCCCAAGGTTTTTGTTCCTGTTCCAGTGCCTCCCCGTGTTTCTCCGAGGGTGAGAAGGGTGTTCCTGGAGTGGAGTAGAGATAGGAGGGGCTGGCGCTGCCCAGCCTCTGTGGGTACTACTGGGCCGCCAGTGCGACGATGGTGCACAAGTGGGTGATGGAGGGGGAGGGGGCTTCATGGAAGAGGCTGGAGACAGCGTCTTGTGTGGGTACGAGTCTGGGGGCGCTGGCTACGGCGCCGCTGCCGCTCCATCCAAGGAGGTATACCACGAGCCCGGTAGTGGCGGCTGCCCTCAAAATCTGGGGGCAGTGGAGGCGGCACAGGGGGGAAGTTGGGGCCTCGGTGTGGACCCCGATACGGGGGAACCACCGGTTCATCCCAGGGAGAACAGATAGGGGGTTTTCGGGCTGGCTCAGGCAGGGATACGAAGGTTGGGAGACCTGCTTGTGGACGGGAAGTTCACGAGCCTGGGTGAGCTGAAGGAGAAGTATGGTCTCCCCCTGGGGAACACCTTCAGGTACTTACAGGTAAGGGCGTTTGCCAGGCGGCAGGTGGTGGAATTCCCACGGCTACTGCCACATACGGTACAGGACAGGGTGCTCTCGGGGGGCTGGGTGGGAGTGGGGAAGATCTCGGAAACTTACCAGGTGATGCAGGAGGAGGAGGAGGCCTCGGTGGTGGCGGTGAAAGGTAAGTGGGAGGAGGAGTTGGGAGAGGAGATCGAGGAAGGGACGTGGGCAGATGCCCTGAGGGGGGTGAACTCTTCCTCATCGTGCGCGAGCTCATCCTCATACAGTTTAAGGTGCTGCACAGGGCACACATGAGCGGGACAAAGACGAGCCATTTTTTGGGGGGGTGAGGACAGGTGTGTTAGGTGCCTGGGGAGCCCAGCGAATCACACCCATATGTTCTGGGCATTGCCAGCGCTGGATGAATTTTGGAGGGGTGTAGCGAGGACGGTGTCGAGGGTGGTAGGTTCCAGGGTAAAGCCGGGCTGGGGGCTCACAATATTTGGGGTGGCAGAAGAGCCGGGAGTGCAGGAGGCGAAAGAGGCCAATATTCTGGCCTTTGCATCCCTGGTAGCCCGGCGGAGGATTCTTCTGCAGTGGAAGGATGCGAGGCCCCCAAGCGTAGAATCCTGGATCAACGATATGGCGGGGTTTAATAAGTTGTAGAGGGTGAAATTCGCCTTGAGAGGGTCAGTACAAGGGTTCTTTAGGTGGTGGCAATCGTTCTTAGACTTCCTGGCAGAGCGGTAGACATTGGTCAATGGCAGCAGCAACTCGGCGGGGGTGGGGGGGGGAGGTCACTTTATTTTTGTTTTTGTTTATTTACACTGGGGGATCTGAGGGGGTGTATATATTTGCTGTGTATGCTTTGTGTTAAGTCGGGGTGTTAATTTATTATTTATGTACAGGGGGGGAGGTGGGTATGCAGGGTTGCTTTTTTGGACTATGTTTTGTACTTAACCCTGTTGGGTTCCTTTTTTATTTTGTTACTGATATTCTGTGAAAACCTTAATAAAAAAAATTTTTTAAACAAAAGCAGTGAGATGGTTCCGTTGGGTTTTTGTCTTTCTTCGTTATCAGCGAGATTGAGGCCTGTGCTAGCGTGGGTGGCAGTGTGCCCCGGGCTAGCGAGTCTGTGAACATCTGCAGGTGCGGGGCCAGTGCTGTCGCAAATTGTTTGTAGAAGTCTGCCGGAAACCTGTCTGGTCCCAGCACCATCCCTGCCTGCATGGAGCTAATGCTGTCCATGATCTCTCCCAGTGCTAGTGGTGCTTCCAGGCCCCGTTTTCTGCCCTCCCCATGACTGGAATGTCCAGTCCATCAAGGAACCGTTTTATCCCGGACTCCGAGGTGTACAGCCCTTGGTGGAAGGCCTTGAAGGTTTTGTTGATCTTTTCTGGTTCTGTTTCTAGCGTGCCTCTGTATCCCTGATTTGTGCAATTTCTCTGGTGGCTGTCTGCTTTCTCAGCTGGTGTGCCAGCAGGCGGCTGGCTTTGTCTCCGTGTTCGTATAGGGTCCCACTACCTGGCGGAGTTGGTGCACTGCTTTCCTGGTGGAGAGCAGATCAAAGTTCCTTTGTAGCTCTTTCCTCTCCACCAGGAGCTCTATGGTTGGGGCCTCGGAGTATTTACGGTCTACCTCCAGTATGGAGTCGACCAGCTGCTGCCTAGCCGCCCTTTTCTCCCTATCTCTTTGCGCTTTGAAAGCGATGATTTCCCCTCTTAGTACGGCCTTTAGCGTAACCCAGAACGTGGAGGGTGAGACCTCCCCGTTCTGGTTGTTCTCCGTGTACTCTGCTATGGCCCGCAATATCTTTTCGTTGAAGGCCTTGTCAGCTAGTAGGGCAATGTCCAACCTCCATGTGGGGCATTGGGCCCAGCCCGTTTCCAGCCTCACGTCCATGTAGTGTGGAGCGTGGTCTGATATCACAATTGCGGAGTATTCCACTTTGTCTATCCCCGGAAGCACCGTTTTCCCCACCACAAAGATGTCAATTCTGGTGTATACGTTATGTACTGGGGAGAAGAAGGAGAACTCCTTCTCCCCTGGGTGGGCAAACCTCCAGGGGTCCACCGCTCCCATCTGTTCCATAAAGTGACTGAGTTCCCTTGCCATGCTTGAGGCTTTCCCCGTTTTGGGGTTTGATCTGTCTGTCGTTGGATCCTGTACACAGTTGAAGTCCCTCCCCAATATTAGTCGGTGCGTCGCTATGTCAGGGATTTCTGCCATGGTCTTCTTGATGAAGCTCGGTCCTGCTCTCTCAGGTGCGTCTCTTGGAGAAAGACGATGTTGGCCTTCACATTTGAGGACTTTGGATCTTTTGTCTGGGCCGTTGAGTCCCCTTATGTTCCAAGTGACTATCCTGGTGGGGGGCCTCTGGCCCCTCACTCCTGTGGGATTAACCATACTTACCTGGTGGACGCGCCCCTGCCCTCCGGGGTTCCCCTTTATTAGGGGGCCATCCAGGATGGCTGCTGTCACTGCTCTCTCCATGCGGTCGGGTCCCTGCGCTCCGGGGTTTCCCTTCGCCCAGGGGGCACCTGACATGGCCGCCTACTGTGTGTCGACCTGTTCACACGGCGTAGTGATGGATTGGGATAGGGCATCCGCAATTACCAGCTCCTTACCGAGTGTGTAGACGAGTTTGAAGTCATAGCGGCGGAGACGAACAAGAATTCGCTGAAGCCGAGGTGTCATATCATTTAAATCCTTCTGGATTATGTGGACTAAGGGCCTGTGGACTGATTCCACCGTGAACTTTGGCAGACCGTATAGGTAGTCATGAAACTTGACTATTCCTGTCAGGAGACCCAAGCACTCTTTTTCGATCTGGGCATACTGTTGTTCGGTCGGAGTCACTGCCCTGGATGCATACGCCACTGGAGCCCAGGACGAGGAGTCATCTTTCTGGAGGAGCATCGCACCAATACCGTCCTGGCTTGCGTCTGCGGATATTTTGGTATCCTTGGTCGGGTCAAAGAACGCCAGTACTGGGGCTGTGGTGAGCTTCGCCTTCAGCTCAAGCCACTCCGCTTGATGTGCGGGAAGCCACTGGAACACTGTGGACTTTTTTACGAGATGCCGGAGGGCTGTGGTGTGGGATGCCATGTTAGGAATGAATTTTCCAAGAAAATTTACCATCCCGAGGAAGCGGAGGACCGCCTTTTTGTCCTCTGGGGTCTTCATTGCATTGATTGCCAGCACCTTGTCAGCGTCAGGTTGCACACCCTGCTGGGAAATGTGGTCACCCAGAAACTTGATCGCGGACCGACCAAATGAGCATTTGGCCCTGTTTAGCTGGAGGCCATTCTTGTGGACCCTCTGAAAAACCTGTCTGAGACGAGCTATGTGATCCTCGGGC
Source organism: Scyliorhinus torazame (assembly GCF_047496885.1). NCBI lineage: Eukaryota > Metazoa > Chordata > Chondrichthyes > Carcharhiniformes > Scyliorhinidae > Scyliorhinus > Scyliorhinus torazame. The sequence goes on from NC_092724.1 coordinate 30,511,856, forward strand.
GTCGCGGACCAGATGATCACGTCATCCACATAGACTCGCACCCCCTCGATGCCCCCCATCATTTGCTCCATTATTTGATGAAAGACTTCGGAAGCTGAAATGAACCGAAAGGCATGCGGTTGTAACAATACCTGCCGTTAAATGTGCATAGCTTCCTACTGGACTTGTCCAGTTGTATCTGCCACAAGCCACGTGAGGCATCCAGTTTGGTGAAGAATTTGGCATGAGCCATCTCACAGGTTAATTCTTCCCGCTTCGGGATCGGGTAGTGCTCTCGCATTATGTTGCAATTCAGGTCTTTGGGATCGATGCAAATTTATAGTTCACCAGAGGGTTTCTTGATGCAGACCATGGAGCTGACCAAGTCTGTTGGTTCCGTGACCTTTGAAATGATGCCCTGGTCCTGGAGCTCTCGCAGCTGCGTTTTTAGACGTTCCTTGAGAGGAGCGGGCACCCGGCGTGGTGCATGGATGACTGGGGTGGCATTTGGTTTCAGTAGTATCTTGTAGCGATTCGGGAGCGTGCCCATCCCATCAAACACATTGTGATATTGCGTGAGGATGTCATCTATCTCAGCCTGTAGTTTCGCATTGGGCGAGGCAGTCGCAGGTGCAGAGGACATGGCATGGACTCGCTGGACCAGATTTAGGAGTTTGCATGCACGAGCACCGAGCAGGGATACCTTGTCAGGCTGGACGATGTTGAATCTTAACGTCACCTTGATTGCCTTGTGAGAGACACTTATCTGACATGAGCCACTAGCAGCTATGGCATTGGCATTGTAGTCAAGGAGCTGGCAGGCTGGAGGAAGAATTCTAGGTTGGTCTCGGATGCTGTCGAGGTCTGACTGGAATATGAGATTCGCAGACGCGCCAGTGTCCAATTTGAACCGGATGCGACACTGGTTGACCGCGATGACAGCACACCATTCGTCGCCAGGATCCACACTTAGGATTGAGGGGCCTTTTGCAGGAACGGAGGAGACCAATTTGCGTGTGGTGATGATGCCCACCCGATATGGAGACTCGAGGCAGTCAGCATAGAGGCCCGTTGGGCTTCCGGGATCAGAATCCTGCATGCCTTGTTGTACGCAGCGGACACGTCTGTGCTGCAGCTGGGATCGCTGGCTGTTGACCAGTGGAGCGGACCTGCAGAAGGCCGCATAATGCCCAGGCTTTGCACATTGTAGACATCGCCTTCCTTTGGCAGGACATTGCCACTTTAAATGGGCGGAGCCACAATTTTGACACGTCAGCGCGTTCCGTGCGCCTTCGCGCATTCGCAGTGCGGTCGGCCGATGTTTGCATATGCGCAGTAGGATTTTTGGCCTCATCGTCCTCCCGGTCGTGGTGCGCATGCATAGGAACCCGGGAAAAGCGCGCGAAACGGCCACTCTCCGCGATGTTCAGGCCTTGCATTCTTGCGACGGCCTGCACTCGTGGGAGGCCAGTTTTGCATTTTCTGCCGTCTTGATGCGGGAGTATCGATTGCTGGCAAGTTCATGGACAACGCACGTTTCGATGGCAAAGGAGAGGGTCATCCGTTTGATTTTGAGGAGCAGGGAGTCGGACTGGACCCCGAAAACGATCTGATCCCGGATCATGTAATCAGCCGTCGAGTCATAATTACATGACTGCGCTAGGATACGGAGATGGGTCAAAAAGGACTGAAAAGGTTCATCCTTACCCTGAAGCCTCTGTTGGCAGATGTACCGTTCAAAGCTCTCATTCACCTCGGCTGTCCAATTTCAGCAGAACTGTCTTGAACTTCATCTTGTCTTCACCATCGGCAAACGTGAGCGAGTTAAAGATGTGGATGGCGTGATCCCCCGCAGTCAACAGGAACAGCGCAATCTTTCTGGCATCTGATGCGGCCTTGAGGTCGGAGGCCTCGATATACAGGAGGAACTTCTGTTTGAAGACCTTCCAGTTGGCGCCGAGGTTACCGCAGATCCGGAGTTGCGGAGGGGGCTGGATCTTTTCCATGCCGCTGGATGGTTGCTTGCCGGTCGTTGCAGATTCACTCGAGGTAGGTTCATTAGAATTAATAGTTTCCTGGTACCATGATGTGTTATATGAGTTGGTTTAACACTGACTGCAACTGGATGTAGTAAGATGAGAAATAGGCTTCCGACACAGGAGATGGTTCAACACTGTTTTATTGAACCTTGTGATTGCTGTACATAATCTGCTGTGGGTTGACACACTATTAATCTAAACTGATAACCTCTGTCTGGCTTGAACAGACTGGCTCTCTGTCACATGGAGACGGTGCTCACTGCACTGTGCACCCTGACTATCTCTGTAGCTGTATCCAGTGAGAAGAGGCAGAGTCTTGATGCCTCGTGTGTTTTATAGTGGTGGTGTCCCCTGCAGTGTCCTGTCTGGTGATTGGTTGTTCTGTGTCCTGTGTGTTTATTGGTTATTCTGTGTGTCAGTCACTGCCTGTCTGTATCTCATTATATACATGCGTGGATATTATGACAATGCCAGTCACGGCTTTCTCCAGCTCCTTAATGGTCGCTTTTTGGGCTTCCGGTTTCTCCTCTTGGGCTTCAAGTTTCTCCTCTGCACTGCCCAGGGCAAGTTGCACCTCCGCCAGGGCCTTGGCCATTGCTGCCTGCAGTGCGGCTTCTATGTCTGCCCTAGCCTCTGCCTTGTTTTCCTGCTGATGTTCCCTCAGCGCCTCGGCAAAGGCTGTCTTCCAGTTCCAGTTCCCACCTGGCCCAGCGGGAAAATGCTCCTGATTGCCCTTCTTTTTGTTGCGGCGAACCTTCCGTCCCGCCGCTTCGTGCGCCGATTAGCTCGTCTGAACAGGCTCGCACATTGCCCCGTCTGCTTTTGGTGCCCCTTCTCCCTCTGCTTTGGCTCCCTTCTGGCATTTTTTTCCCCTTTTTACTTTTCCCCTCCCTTCTCTCCTTTACCACTTTTATTTTATAAAGTTCTTTTCAATAGAATTTTTTTTTTTTAAATGGTGGAAATAAAATTGAAAAAATGTCTTTCTCTTTAAAAGCTTTCTTTTCAAAGTTTTGTCTTTGCAAAAGGGGAAGTTCTTTTTCCTTTTCCCTCACTCACCCAGGGTCGAGAGAGAGAGAGGGGCTTCTGGCCGGGAGTCCCTCTTTGTTCCTGCCTCGTGGTGGTCGCCGCCGGTGGGGAGGGGGACGGGGGTCGGTCGCTCCCGCTGGCCCGGTCCCCGCTTTGGTCCGGGCCGGCGCTCATCCTGCCCTGCACTCTGCTGCCGTGCGTGGGGGAGGGGGCGGTGCCACCGGATCGCTCCGCTCCCGAGTTCCCAGTTCTCCCGCTCTAATGAGCTTTGGAGTCCGGGTTTTTCTTCATCCCCGCTCTCTTGTTGCCGAGGGAAAGGCCCAAACGGGTGAATTTGCGCGCTTAGCTGCAAGTTCTCGGCGAGGAGCGGGATGCAACTTTGTTCCCCTCCAGGAGCTCCTCCACCCGCAACCGCTCTCTTCCTCCGCCAGTAGCCAAAAGATTGGGAAACTATGAGGAGTGATTGGGGAGCGATGAGGAGAGATTAGGGAGCTATGAGGCGAGATTGGGAAGCTATGAGGAAAGATTGGGCAGCTATGAGAAGAGATTGGGCAGCTATGAGGAGAGATTGGGGAACTATGAGGAGAGGTATACGAGTTATGAGGGGAGATTGGGGAGCTAAGAGAAGAGATTGGGGAGATATGAAGAGAGATTGGGGAGCTATTAGGGGAGATTGGGCAGCTATGAGGAGAGATTGGGGAGCTATGAGGAGAGATTGGGCAGCAATGAGGAGAGATTGGGCAGCAATGAGGAGAGATTGGGGAGCTATGAAGAGAGACTGGGCAGCTATGAGGAGAGATTGGGAAGCTATGAAGAGAGATTGGGAAGCTATGAGGAGAGATTGGGGAGCTATGAGGAGAGATTGGGGAGCGATGAAAAGAGATTGGGGAGCTATGAGGAGAGATTGGGGAGATATGAGGAGGGTTTGGGGAGCTATGAGGAGAATGTGGGAGCTATGAGGAGAGATTGAGGAGCTAGGCGGAGAAACTGGGCAGCTATGAGGAGAGATTGTGCAGCTATGAGAAGAGATTGGACAGCTATGAGTAGAGATTGTGGAGCTATGTGGAGAGATCATGGAACCAAGATTAGAGATTGTGGAGCGATGAGAGATCGTGGAGCTATGAGGAGAGATTGTGGAGCTATGAAGAGAGATTGGATAGCTATGAGTAGAGATTGTGGATCTGTGTGGAGAGAGTGCGCAGCTATGAGGAGAAATTGGGTAGGCTGGGACTGTTTTCCTCAGAACTGAGGAGACTGTGGGGGACCGAATGGAGGTGTACAAAATTATGAGGGGCGTGACAAGGTAGACAGGAAAGGCTAGCTTCCCTCGAGCAGGGGGGTGAGATTTGCTAGCACCCAAAGCGAGTGCATTTAGGTTGCGCATCTGCGATGCTTGCCTGAATTCACAGTCAGGAAGCCCATATCATTTCTGGGTTTGGGCATCACTTGGATTCAGCCAGTGAGCTGCTCTCACCAAACGGGCACTCAATTGCAGCCTCCGGATTTGAGGAGGCCTAAAACCAGCCAGCTATGTCACAAAGCGAGCTCGTTTCGAGGGATGCCGATCCTAATGGGAATGAGTCAGCAGGAGCAGATTGATCCCACAAAAATCTGAAAGGACCCCAAATTGGCTGACAGTGGTTAGACCTCTCAATGTCTGGAACAACCAGAGTGCACAAAGTACTCAATTATTATTTTTTGAAATGTTTTTATTGCCATTTTTCAATTTTACAGAGTAAAACCTTTGTGTCCGATATCTACAATTTATTTTCATACATCTTCCTTGGTATATCATCTCCCCCTCCCCTTCCCTCCTCCCTGCCCCCCGCCCCCTCCCTGTCCCCTCCTTGGTATCCCCCTCTTCCACCCTGGGTGTTCAATCGCAGAGTTCATTTTCTTTTTCTTTCCCCCTTCTGCGGGTTTTGTTGCAGGCCTTGTGGGTTTGTGGGGGGGGGGAGGGCTTCTTGCCCCCTCTCCTCCCCCTTCCCCCCCCTCCTCCCCTCCCCCCATTCCATGCTTCTCCCTGTGGCTAAAGCACTCAATTATATATGAAAATTGCAATAAAACCTTTCTCTTCTTCTAATGGAACAGAATTAGGGTGAATTGTTTGCAGTGCCATTATACTCCCGTATTGTTTTTATTTTAGATTTATTTCAGGATGTTTTATTAAAACGCTGCATGTTCAAAATGATAATTGGGTGATAAAGTCTAATTAACTAACTTTTTTTTCAACATCGCAAAAAAAAAGCCAGCAATGTTAGTCGTATCGACTAAACCACCCGAAAACAAGATTAAGTGGAGCATTTACAGTACAGGACAGGAACAGAGAGGAAGAAAGGCAAAAAGAGCTCTTCCAGTATCAGCTTTCACAAGAGCTTAGGGAGCCACAAGGTATTGAAACACAAGTGCAGACTCCCGTGGCAGCCGATGAAAGGGCAGGTTTATGATGCGGTCTGGTTTGAATGGACCCCGAAATGCAGCATTTTGCAACTGAAGTTATACAGGATGGAAGAAAACAAGGGGAGGCAAGATTGTACTTGAACCACACTGGCTGCATTTGCCATTATGACATTAACCATATCAAACTTTTAGCACGTCTAGCTACGACCGCAAGCAGCTACCGCTACAGGTTTCCTGTAGCCATCTCGTTAAATAGGAATGTTAAACACATCTGTTAAACATTCCTCTGCTATTAACTGTGACCGTGATTTCTAGCCTCATATATTTCATAGTTCTAAATACAGAAACAAAAACTGGGAAAGGAAGGGTTAACGTTTGGGTGCCACTTTCACTGGCCCAGGGCGGTGCCCCAGTAATCCTGGTAATCCTTTGGAGCAAAGATTGCTAGACAGCTGTGAGGGCCTACGTGCCACTTTGGGGACTGATATCCACAGCAATGGCAGCAGCCTGACCCTGCATGGCACCAAGCTGACAGCAAGCAAAGATCTCGTCGTCTCAGTCTCAGCTTCCTTTGCAGCACTTTACCACTTCATGGCATCTGCCTGTGCAGCAATAGAAGCTCAGACAATGGCCACCAGATGCGGTATCACAGGTGGGGGCACCAGTATTCTCATGGAGTTGGGCTCTCCCATGTTCCTTGACAATGAAAACCGCCTCTGTGGCAGTTGCCAATACTCTGTTGCCAATACACCACACGTTCCTGTGTGTCTGCCCATCTGCCTTTTCCTGTACAACGTGTTATGACCATGTGGGGAGGGGTGAAATGACCCCCCTATTCTCCCTCTCCAGGTTTGACCACAGGGCTTTTTGTGAATTTAAAGAGTGGGCTGGATTCAGCGTGTTCCAGGCTAAGTGCCGATGCCAGCGTGGGAACTGTGGCATTTTGCACTCGCAAAATCGCCGCCGAACCCTCACTGATCCTGTGACTGGTGAGGAGCTAGCAGCCGCGCAGAGTAAAAGTCCCGGCTCCCACGATATAAACGGCTGGAGAATGGTTGGGTCCGTGCCGCCGGCCATGCACGAACCCAACCTACCAAATAGTGCCCCCTGGCCATCCCCTGGCCACTCCCTACCAGTCCCCCAGCCCTCGCGGAAGCCCCCCCCCCCGGGCCGACAGCACGGCTTCTGGCCGACTGTGGCGGCACTGGACACAGTCCGCAGCCGCCACGCCGGGTTCCCGACCACTGAGACCATACGCCCCCCCGCGTAGTCGGGGACTCGGCCCAATGGGGGCTGAGCATCACGGGAGGGCCTTCAGGTGACGCGCCAATGTCGTTCCAACGGCGTGCGGCACACAACGTGATGACACCATTTTGGAGGAGGCGGAGGATAGAAAACCGGCGTCAAACCGGCGCCGCTCTCGATTTCGGCATCGGAAGGGATTCTCCGCCTGATCAGCGATTACAATATCGCCGTCAGGGAACGGTGAATCCCGCCCTATGTGCCTAGTCAACAATCTGACTACTTACACTTTCAGATTCTAAAGAATTAGTCAGACAGGCTTTCTTAGCTTAAACAAAGAACAAAATAAGGTTATTAAAACTATTTCCCAAGCTAAAACAAATTAGATAAATTGCAACCACACATGTTCATCTGCGGCTGTTTAGCTCAGTTGGCTGGAGGGCTGGTATGTGATGTGGAGCGACGCCAACAGCACAGGTTCAATTCCCATACTGGACGAGGCTATCCACGAAGGCCCCACCATCTCAACCTCTCCTCCCCTGAGGTGTGGTGACCTCCAGGTTAAATCACCACTAGTCAATGTTCTCCCTCTCAAAACGGAGGGCAGGCCATGATCCTCAGGGATTATGGCAATTTTCATTTCTCATTCATCTGGGACAACATACAGGTGGCCTAGTCAGAAGCTAGGCTTACAGGAGTTTTACAGTTCATTGAAAAAACATAGAGATGTGCACAGTAAGCTGTTCCTTGGCTGGTCCCAATGCGGTAATTCGACGCCATGGCCGTTATGTTCCGTTGTCTTTTGCATGGATTGGCCATGCTAAATTGCCCCTTCGTGTCAAAGGTTAGGTGGGGTTACAGGGATAGAGCAGGGAAGTGGGGATGGGGTGCTCTTTCGGAGGGTCAGAGGAGGCAGGATAGGCCAAAGGCCTCCTTCTGCACTGCAGAGATTCTAAATAATAGATTTTTTTCTGAAAAGGTCTTGGCTTGTAATCAATTACCTTTATCAGGATGGTTACTTTGCAAACACTGGGCACAACACTTCAGAGAGAGAGGGGCAGTGAAGCGCCCATCTTCAACAGCTGATGTCAGTACAGCAGAGGGCCATAGGTTCCAACTAGTGTCGGAAAGGGATGGTCCGCAGGAATTACAAGACTTTAATGCGCACTTACCTGCTCTTGAAAACTACGCTGAAAGCTCAGATGGCTAGAGTTGCTTGGAGTATGCATGAAAAAAGGTCTCACAGGACCCAGCATAGTCTAGCAGTGCCGGATTCTGGGAGGCCACACCCCCTTTTTAATTACACTGACTGCCGTAAAGCAGGACAAGTTCAGAGAGCCAAGTGAAATCGACAGGCCAGGGAGAAGGCAAATGTCTGAGGTAAGTGGATGGGATTTGGGTGGTCGGGAGGGTCAAAGGCTGTGGTGGGGGGAAGGGGGGGGGGATGGTGGGGTTGGACTTCGGGGGTGGGGGGTTGGAGGTGGTGGGGATGTCAGGAATGGGGAGGGGAAGCGGAGATTTGGGGATTGGAGAGGATCTTAGACCGGGTGGAGGGCTAGGGGGCTTTGGAGATCGTGGTGGTCGGGGGGGGGGGGGGGGGGGTTGGGGGTGTCAGGGGTTGGGGGTGGGAGGAGTTGGAGGTCAAGTGGCTGGAGGGTCGGGCGTTGGGGTGGGGAGGTCAGAGGTGCAACTTTGGACATGTCGGATCTTGGGAATTGGGAGGTCAGATGTCGGAGGGGGTCAGACATTAAGGGGGGAGTGCGGTGCGGGGGTGTGTGGTGGGGGGGGTCCAGAAAGGGGTAGGAGTTGGGTCGGGATGTCCAGCTAATTTGGACAGATCAGGTCGGGTGGGTAAGGGTCCAGCTGTGCCGGGAAGTCGGGTCGGGGTAGGGATGAGAGTTGGGTCCATGGGTTGGGGGTGTAGGGGGGACAGTCCCATGCAGGTGGGAGTCTGGGGTGGAACGATTCCCACTGGGGCTTGGGGATGGGGTATACTGTGAAGGGAGGGTTGATTAGTTGGAAGTGAGGGAATGTCCCATGCGGTGATTGGCCTGGGCATTTACAGTAGTGATGCAGAATTTAGAAGTGGCTTTAATATTCTTTCATAGAATCCCTCCAGTGCCGAGGAGGCCATTCGAACCATTGAGTCTGCACTGCCCCTCTGAAACAGCACCCTACCTAGGCCCACTACCCCGTCCTATCCCCATAACACCAGCTAAGCTGCATAGCTCTGGACATAAAGTGGCAATTTAGCACGGCCAATCCACCTAACCTGCAGGTCTTTGGACTATTGAAAAACCCGGAGCAACTGGAGGAAACCCGCACAGGTACAGGGAGAATATGCAAACTCCACACAGTCGCCAAAGGCCGGAATCGAACCCGGGTCCCTAGCGCTGTGAAGCAGCAGTGCCAACCACTTACCATCATGCCGCCCTTTTATTTCTCCTAATTTTTTCTGAGTAATTATTAACAGAACACTGGCAGAGCAGTCCAAATTTGGCGGGGACCAGATGGAAAGCACTCGTGCGGGTGTCTCAGGGGATCGGAGGTCCCCAGGTGCATGTCCTTTGGGCAGGTTTGTAACCTGGTACTGCTGGTGTCACTCAGGTACTGTGGCACTGCCATCCTGATTATCTTTGTCTTTAGCACAGTGGGCTAAACAGCTGGCTTGTAATGCAGAATAAGGCCAGCAGCGCTGGAATGTGGCGACTAGGGGCTTTTCACAGTAACTTCATTGAAGCCTACTTGTGACAATAAGGGATTATTATTATCGGGCAGCACGGTAGCATTGTGGATAGCACAATTACTTCATAGCTCCAGGGTCCCAGGTTCGATTCCAGCTTGGGTCACTGTCTGTGCGGAGTCTGCACATCCTACCCGTGTGTGAGTGGGTTTCCTCCGGGTGCTCCGGTTTCCTCCCACAGTCCAAAGATGTGCGGGTTAGGTGGATTGGCCATGATAAATTGCCCTTAGTGTCCAAAGTTTCCCTTAGTGTTGGGTGGGGTTACTGGGTTATGGGGATAGGGTGGAGGTGTTGACCTTGGGCAGGGTGCTCTTTCCAAGAGCCAGTGCAGACTCGATGGGCCAAATGGCCTCCTTCTGCACTGCAAATTCTATGAATACTGACACCCTGGCACTGCCAGCTTGACACACTGACAGTGCCACCTGGGTGCCAGCCTGGCACTGCCAAGGTTCCCAGGTTTCACTGCCAACTGGCAGGAGCACGGTCAGGTGCCAGGTTGGCACTGCAAAGTTGCCAAGTTGGCATTTTTCATGTGCTGGTGATCAGGAAGCAAGAGTGTACTGTAGAAAGTTTAGTTAGAAACCAACTGTCTTTATATGAATTTAAGTTAAAATATTTTATATGAATCCAATTTTAGAAATTAAATAGCCATTAGTAGTGAATTTATTTAATTAATGTATGTAATAATGAATTCGGTAAGATTGTGCAATGACTTTAGGACAGAGCAGAGTAGGACCTTTACTGACCAAAGGGTGACCAAAACCAACAAGACAGACATGGGATCAATACAGTGATCCACCCCACGCTTCGCGTTCAGGATCAAGAGGACGGAATGTAGCCATCAAAAATGACCACCTGCAAAGGACCATGGGAATTGTGGTCAACTTGGGACACAGACAAGTACACAGCCTCTGTGTATCGTGCAAAGAAGCCAGACCTGACAGGAACTTGCCCCTATTAAAGGGAAATCACCATTTCGCACAGGACAATAGAACTCGAATCAAGGAACGACAACAGTAGCAGACTAACCGGCGTCATTTCCCCTTATTTGGAAAGGCCTACGTGCCTGGGACAATGCCAATGAGGACCCGCCCAGAAAACGAGGTATCTGCCCCCTAATTGACCAGGATCAATGAGGGTGATCAAAACCCTATCGATCCATTGGATCTGGAATTAGGACCGCCCCAAAGGCGCGAAAACCCAGGGGAATAAGAAGAACTGCAAGCCGGGAGATCGGCCTCTTTTGGACCGGCCTCTGTGTGACCAACTGCAGCATATCAACCAGCCAAGTTCAAGGACCCGCAATCGCTACCTGAAGGACGAGTCCAGCCGAGACGAACCTGACGACTTCCAACCGACCCACGTGGACACAGATAAAGGCCTTATCTCCTATACAGAGCCGGTCACCCCGAAGTTAAGTAAAGGTCATCTTAGTTATTAGGTCCAGTTTAGTGCGTAGCTGCGTGTATCATTGCATATACAAATAAGTCTTGTGTTTATTAATAAACTGTCTTTTGAACTAATACACTGGTTGTGTGGTCATTCGGTCAATATAAGAAACAGCTTGTGGTTCACATAGAAATAAAGATGTCAACACTCCTCACAGAGCGAGTTGTAATCATCCTATGGACCAGACCCGCTGTTACTGTCAAACCAGGGACCGCATCCCATCGGGTGGCAAGTGTGTATCACGGAGGGGGTTGCAAGTAGGGGCTGAGGGGGGAATGTGGTTTACGTGCCCCTGGCCAGTACCCCCTAGTCGGTGACCCAGAAGGTGGTCAGAGCGTCCCATGCACGTTGGCCCTGGCGTGCACATTAGGAAGCCTCCCGTGCCTGCCCCGTCCCCATGTCCTGCCCATCCTCACCCTCACCCTGCACCCTCCTCGTCAGAGGAGGCCTGGTGTTCATCCTCCACCTCCAGCATGTCGCCCCTCTGCTGTGTGATGTTGTGGAGGACGCGGCAGGCCCGCCGTGATACAGGCGACCCTCCCAGCACCATACTGGAGGGCCCCTCCAAAGTGGTCCCGGCACCTGAATGGCATCTTCAGGGTGCCGAAGCACTGTTCGATCACGTCCCTGGTCGCTGCGTGGGCATCATTGTAACGGGTCTCTGCGTCGGTCTGTGGCGGTCTGTAGATGTTATCAGCCACAAACACAGTGGGTAACCCCTACCGCCCAGGGGCCAACCCCCCGCCGGGGATGTGCCTCGAAGAGGACAGGAATTGTCGAGTGTGCCAAGATGAAGGCATCATGCACACTGCCCATGTGCGCAGATGTGCATTTGATGGTCACACACCAGCTGCACATTCATTGAGTGGAACCCCTTCCGGTTTGTGTAGAGCGGCCTGTCATCTGCAGCTGCTTGTAGGGCGACAAACATCTCATCGACCACCCCCTGCACCTGGTGCATTTCGGTGATGGCGGCGAACCCCACTGCCTGGGCAACCTGGAATGGATGCCACCCCCAGCCAGCCCGGATAGTGTGAGGACTGGCAGCCCATGGTCGCACCTCCTGTGACCTACCTCTTCTCTCTCACTCATCAGCCATGGCATCTATTTCTCAATTTTTAAAAGCTCAAGTAAACCTCGCCGTTGGTAATTTGCCCCGGTGGAGGCGGAGAATCGCGGAGGCCCCAGGTGGTCAGTCCCGCTAATGATATGCCAACGGCGTTTAATGTACATGCGGAGTGGAATGCATTGATACTGCTGTCGTGGCACCAGAGAATTGCGATTTGGCGTGAAACCGGCACCCGCCATGATTTCGCCGTCAAAACCAATTCTCCGCCCAATTCCGATTCCGGCTTCAGCCGACGGAGAATCCCGCCCTGATTTTGGCTGGCACAGTTCAGTCTTCACGTTGCAATTACAGGCCACAAAACCTCCTCACACAGGAATAGATTCCTCAAAATTCAGGACAAAACTCTTGGAATACTCAGTCAGTCAGCCAGCATCGGTGCAGAGAGAAAGTGAGTTAATGTTTTAGGTCAATGCTTCCTCGCCAGTTCAGTACTTCAAGCATTTTCTGTCTTTATTTCCAGCATCTACTGTATCGTGCTTTTGATTTCTTCTAAGCTGAAGTAGTTTGGGACTGGCGGCAATTAATTCTCCATGTCAACACCACATTTGCGGGGAATTATCTCAATGTTTTTTTCAGGCAGATCAGCCCCCCCAACTCCATTCAAACAAATGTCAAGTGTCAAAATAGCTCTGGGATGACAAGGCACGATGCTGCTTCCAAGGCTCCCAGCAATCCTTTGAGTGCCATTCTCAGGTGAACATCAATATGATGAGGTGTATTCGGTTTGAACTGCTCATTTCAGAGGCCTGGAGGAGTTCTGAAGACAAGGTTTCATTGCCTTGATGTATCAGGAGGAGCACTGCCTCCTGGAGCTCTCATGCTGTGGTTTTTATGCTGTGCCCTGCACGGCTTCACTGTTCAAAAATGAATGAACGGAGAATCCCCAGAGGAGGTGGGTTTAATTGCTGCGGGGACCAAGCAATCTGGAACTCAGTATTTTGACTCATGCAGAGGAGGCTACACTCCCATCTGTTAACTAAATTCATAGACTGGTTGCTATTCTTCCTGAATGAAACCACTGTCCCAACTAAAACTCCCATCATTACATATTCCTCAGGTTTCATGCCTACCTCAATCTTTCGGTGGCAAAACAGTCACCTTTATGTCTAACTAAACAAACATACCACTTCACCGCAGGCAGACCCTGTGAGATTTAATGAGCTCGCCAAGCAACAGAGCTGACTTAAATATCAGCATCTGATGTATTTTTCTTTTGCACAATTGTGCTTCAATCTTAGTACCTTACCTCCCATCACCGTGTTTCCCCAAGGATGCACAGACATGTTTTCCTACATCCTGGTTCTTCTTAGCAACTTGCTTTTAACAAGTCAGTGCTCATTCTGCCTGACCTGCCATCAGGAGCTCTGGGGATAGGTTCACAAATTGCCATTTTGTTTTTAAGACCATAAGACCATAAGACGTAGGAGCAGAATTAGGCCACTCGGCCCATCAAGTCTGCTCCGCCATTCAATCTTAGAACATAGAACATAGAACAATACAGCGCAGTACAGGCCCTTCGGCCCACGATGTTGCCCCGAAACAAAAGCCATCTAACCTACACTATGCCATTATCATCCATATGTTTATCCAATAAACTTTTAAATGCCCTCAATGTTGGCGCGTTCACTACTGTAGCAGGTAGGGCATTCCACGGCCTCACTACTCTTTGCATAAAGAACCTACCTCTGACCTCTGTCCTATATCTATTACCCCTCAGTTTAAAGCTATGTCCCCTCGTGCCAGCCATTTCCATCCGCGGGAGAAGGCTCTCACTGTCCACCCTATCCAACCCCCTGATCATTTTGTATGCCTCTATTAAGTCTCCTCTTAACCTTCTTCTCTCCAACGAAAACAACCTCAAGTCCATCAGCCTTTCCTCATAAGATTTTCCCTCCATACCAGGCAACATCCTGGTAAATCTCCTCTGCACCCGCTCCAAAGCCTCCACGTCCTTCCTATAATGCGGTGACCAGAACTGTACGCAATACTCCAAATGCGGCCGTACCAGAGTTCTGTACAGCTGCAACATGACCTCCCGACTCCGGAACTCAATCCCTCTACCAATAAAGGCTAACACTCCATAGGCCTTCTTCACAACCCTATCAACCTGGGTGGCAACTTTCAGGGATCTATGTACATGGACACCTAGATCCCTCTGCTCATCCACACTTTCAAGAACTTTACCATTAGCCAAATATTCCGCATTCCTGTTATTCCTTCCAAAGTGAATCACCTCACACTTCTCTACATTAAACTCCATTTGCCACCTCTCAGCCCAGCTCTGCAGCTTATCTATATCCCTCTGTAACCTGCTACATCCTTCTACACTATCGACAACACCACCGACTTTAGTATCGTCTGCAAATTTACTCACCCACCCTTCTGCGCCTTCCTCTAGGTCATTGATAAAAATGACAAACAGCAACGGCCCCAGGACAGATCCTTGTGGTACTCCACTTGTGACTGTACTCCATTCTGAACATTTCCCATCAACCACCACCCTCTGTCTTCTTTCAGCTAGCCAATTTCTGATCCACATCTCTAAATCACCCTCAATCCCCAGCCTCCGTATTTTTTGCAATAGCCTACCGTGGGGAACCTTATCAAACGCTTTGCTGAAATCCATATACACCACATCAACTGCTCTACCCTCATCTACCTGTTCAGTCACCTTCTCAAAGAACTCAATAAGGTTTGTGAGGCATGACCTACCCTTCACAAAGCCATGCTGACTATCCCTGATCATATTATTCCTATCTAGATGATTATAAATCTTGTCTCTTATAATCCCCTCCAAGACTTTACCCACTACAGACGGGAGGCTCACCGGTCTATAGTTGCCGGGGTTGTCTCTGCTCCCCTTTTTGAACAAAGGGACCACATTTGCTGTCCTCTAGTCCTCTGGCACTATTCCTGTAGCCAATGATGACATAAAAATCAAAGCCAAAGGTCCAGCAATCTCTTCCCTGGCCTCCCAGAGAATCCTAGGATAAATCCCATCAGGTCCCGGGGACTTATCTATTTTCAGCCTGTCCAGAATTGCCAACACCTCTTCCCTACGTACCTCAATGCCATCTATTCTATTAGCCTGGGGCTCAGCATTCTCCTCCACAACATTATCTTTTTCCTGAGTGAATACTGACGAAAAATATTCATTTAGTATCTCGCCTATCTCTTCAGACTCCACACACAATTTCCCATCCCTGTCCTTGACTGGTCCTACTCTTTCCCTAGTCATTCGCTTATGGCTGATATTTTTCTCATCCCCATTCTCCTGCCTTCTCCCCATAACCCCTGATCCCCTTAATAATAAAGAACCTATCTATGTTTATCTTAAAGATGCTCAGTGATTTGGCCTCCACAGCCTTCTGTGGCAAAGCATTCCATAGATTCACCGCCCTCTGGCTGAAGAAATTATTCCTCATCTCTGTTTTAAAGGATCGTCCCTTCAGTCTGAGATTGTGCCCCCTGGTTCTAGTTTTTCCTACCGTGGAAACATCCTCTCCATGCCCACTCTATCCAGGCCTCGCACTATCCTGTCAGTTTCAATAAGATCCCCCCTCATCCTTCTAAACTCCAACGAGTATAGACCCAGAGTCCTCCTCATATGGCAAGCTCCTCACTCCAGGAATCATTCTTGTGAACCTCCTCTGGACCCTTTCCAAGGCCAACACATCCGTCCTTAGATACGGGGTCTAAAACTGTTCACAATACTCCAAATGGAGTCTGACCAGAACCTTATACAGCCTCAGAAATACATCCCTTCTCTTGTATTCTAGGTGCATGCCGATAATTTGGATTGTTAATGCTTTGCCAAAGGAAGTGGTTGAGGCAGAGGCCAGTGCTGTGGATGAATACTTGAAGGGTGGTGCGCATCCCTTGAGAGAGAACATCATCATCAGCTTTCAAGCCAGTCTGGATGATAGAATGGAATTCTTTTGCACTGTAAACTTCTATTGCTCCCATCTCCAAAATAACATCACCTTTGCGACCCCAGGCCCAGGAAAGGCCCTTTGTTTTTACTCCTGGATTTTTAAGTATTTGACAAAGAAAAAAAACTAATCAATCCAGCTTTAATAATATAAAGAGTACTGTAATGCTTTGTGTAATTTTAATGCTTTTGTTTCCTTTAAACATGTCTTGGACATGTGTGCTTCTGATTTTTTACTTTTACTGATCAAGAAGTTTGATTATAATGGGGCAAAAAACTCTGGTTAATATGGGAATAGATAATAAGGCCGTTGGACACAACTTACTGCCAATGAGTTTACTGGACTGGTGGCTTACAGGTAGCACAATCACTCCGGTGAAGAGCTATGATAAGTTGCCGGGGTGAGAGGTATTTTTTATGAGGAGAGATTGAGTAGAATGGGTCTATATTCTCTGGAATTTAGAAGCTCCCACTGGCGCATTAAGAAGAATTTAGAGCATGCAGAGCGGTTGTTTCCCCTTGGTGAGAAGTCTCGAACCAGGCCGCATGACCTCAGAATACGTAGTCAGCCATGTCAGACTGTGATGATAATAATTTCTCCACTCAAATGGTTGTGAGTACATTCAAGACTAAGATCGATAGATTTTTATTCAATGAGGCCATCAAAGAACACGATATTAGGACGAGAACGTGATGCTGGCGCAAATGTTCAGCCAATCTTATGGAGTGTCAGAGCAGGCTTAATGGACCTTCTGATCTATACTTATTCCCAGTTATTCACTTGTGTTCTTAAAATCCTAGCACTCGTTAGTCCATGTACTTTCTTTGTAACGAGTCGTTGATTTAAAAAGTATAAAGTTTGCTGCTTTACATCCAGTTCCAAAGGAGGCATGTAAACCATGGTGGGAAGGTACTAAAGTTGATAGGATCTGAAGGTAGAAATTCATAGAAATCCTACAATTGAAGAATGGAAGAAGGCCATTCGGTCTATCAGGTCTGCACCGACACTCTGAAAGAACACCCTCCCTAGATCCACTCCCCCATCCTATTCCCGTAACCCCACCTAACCTGCACATCTTTGTACACTAAGTGGCAAATTAGCATGACCAATTTGCCTAACCTGCACATCTTTGTACACTAAGCGGCAACTTAGCATGACCAATCTACCTAACCTTGTACCGTGTCCTAATACCGTGTTCTTTGATGGCCCCATTGAATAAAAATCTATCGATCTTAGTCTTGAATGTACTCACAACCATTTGAGTGGAGAAATTATTATCATCACAGTCTGACATGGCTGACCACGTATTCTGAGGTCATGAGGCCTGGTTCGAGACTTCTCACCAGGGTAGTGCACATCTTTGTACACTAAGCGGCAACTTAGCATGAACAATCTGCCTAACCTGCACATTTTTGTACACTAAGCGGCAACTGAGTATGACCAATCCACATAACCTGCACATCTTTGGACTGTGAGGAAACTGGAGTATCTGGAGGAAATCCACGCAGACACGGGAAGAAAGTGCAAACTCCACACAGTCAGCTGAGGTCGGAATTGAACCTGGGTCCCTGACGTTGTGTCACCCTGCCGCCTATAGACAATGGCCATTGCGCAGCATATGCTGCATATTAAGATATTTTGTTTGCCAATGGGTTTTGGTTAATATATATATGTTAATATTTATTATTATATATTCAATAGATATTACAATATCTATTTTAGCTTATGTTCTGATTCATCGTGCTTGTTTATGACACAAATGGAAATGTCGTGTTTTGCAACTTAATGGGGTAACTTTTCCAGTGCCGTCACGCCGCGGGAATCATCACGGTGGGACGGCCAATTTGATGGACTATTTAAAGGAACGTTAACCTCGGATGGGAATTTCCAGTCTCGGGGCAGGGGCGAACCTAAAAATCCCACTCACTGGTGGAATTTTAGAACCTAGTCAGGGCTTTTTGGGGTGGGGGGGGGGGAGGTAGTATTGACTTTGGCCGGCCGCTAAAATCCCACCGGTGTAAAATTCCATCAAAGAAGAGCTGGGCTGTTCCACGTGTGCTAAATCACTGAATTTATATCATGTACATTTTTCTGTGAATTTTATTCCTCTGCATGCTTTTGGCTTTACAGAAGCAGGTGTTTGGAAAGAAAATTGCACTGAGCATAAAAATGGGAATGTTAGCGTTGTGGTTATGTGACTGGATTAGTAATACCACAGGCCTGGACTAATGATCCAGAGACATGAGTTCACATCCCACCGTGGCAGCTGGTGAATTGAAATTCAGGTATATTTTCCGAAATCTTGAATTTTTAAAAAAACGCCAGTATCAGCAATAGTGACTATGTCACTATTGGAGTGTTATAAGCACCCACCTGGTTCACTGATGCCCTCTGGAGAGGGAAATCTGGAACCCAGAACTGTTCTGGCCGGCATGTAATTCCACACTCCAGTGGCGCCATTGACTCTTAATTGCTCTTAAGGTCCAGCAAGCCACTCAGTTGCCAGGAAGATGGCACAACACCAGTTAAAGATGGGCAATAAATGCTGACTTTTCCTGCAACACCCACACCCTGTGAAGGAATTAATATTCGAAAGAGATCATCAATGTGTGTTTCAGTTAGGCTAATCACACAGATTGTGACCTTTTGCACATGAAAAAATGCTGCAAACTTCAATTAATTCAAAAATATTTAGACTGGGAAGCAATTATTGATTTTACGTGGAATGCTACTGAGAAAGGGAATGGTGTAAGTCCCTTGTGAAACACAAACAGATCAATATACTAGCATGTTATGTCAGTTGAGACTCAGTGAGTCGCCACTCACTGCTGAGTCAGTTGTCGGCCTACTCAAAAGACTTGAGCCTAAAATCTAGGCTGATATCTGAATGCAGTATTGAAAGAGTGCTGCACTGTCAGGGGTGTTGTTAAACCAGGACCCCATCTGCCCTCTCAAATGGATATAAAAGAACTCAGAATATTATTTTGAAGGAAAGCAGGAATGTCTTGGCCAACACTGGCCAAGCATTTTTAGAGGTCCTTTAATGCACAAGCCCTAGTTTTAACCAGGAGCAGGAATCAGGTAGGTGAGGGGCAAAACATTTTCCACCATATAATTGCCTCCCCTGACATCAGCAGCATGAGGGCAGGCCAATTTTAACTCCCAGGTTTCATCTATACACCTCTTTTTAAAAAAAATATTTTAATTCAATTTTAGCAAATTTTCAACAATTTCCTCCCCTTACAGAAAAAAGAAAAGCATAAAACACACAGATCAACATCGTACCCTTAAATCGCGAATTCCCCCAATGTACAAACCCCCCCCATGAAACAATAATAAACACATACCCAAAACCCCCCCTCTCCCCCCTCTTCCCCCCCCCCCCCCCCCGGGTTGCTGCTGCTGCTGACCACCTCCTAACGTTCCGCTAGAAAGTCTAGGAATGGATGCCACCGCCTGAAGAACCCTTGCACAGACCCCCGCAAGGCAAACGTTACCCTCTCCAGTTTAACGAACCCTGCCATGTCGCTGATCCAGTCTTCTACGCTTGGGGGCTTCGCATCCTTCCACTCTAGCAGAATCCTCCGCTGGGCTACCAGGGACGCAAAGGCCAGAATACCGGCTTCTTTCCTGCACTCCCGGCTCATCCGATACCCCAAATAATGCTAACCCCCAGCTTGGCTTGACCCGGGTGTTCACCACCTTAGACACAGTCCTCGCAAAGCCCCTCCAAAACCCATCCAGCGCCGGACACGCCCAGAACATATGGGTGTGGTTTGCTGGGCTCCCCGAGCACCTCACACAGCTGTTCTCTACCCCAAAAAACCTCCTCAACCTTGCCCCTGTCATATGCGCTCTGTGAAGAACCTTAAATTGTATCAGGCTAAGCCTGGCGCAAGAGGAGGAAGAATTAACCCTACCCAGGGCATCAGCCCACAGACCCTCATCTATCTCTTCCCCAAGCTCCTCCTCCCATTTACCCTTTAGCTCCTCCACCGAGGTCTCCTCCTCTTCCTGCATCTCCTGATAGACCGCCGAGACCTTGCCTTGTCTAACCCCCCACCGGAGAGCACCCTATCTTGAATCTTACGTGCTGGAAGCAGCGGAAATTCCCTCACCTGCCGTCTCACGAACGCCCTCACCTGCATGTACCTGAAGGCGTTTCCGGGGGGCAGCCCAAATTTCTCCTCCAGCGTCCCAAGGCTCGCAAACGTCCCATCTATGAACAGGTCCCTCATTCTTTTAATTCCTGCCCGATGCCAGCTCAAAAAACCCCCATCCATTCTCCCCGATACGAACCGATGGTTCTCTCGGATCGGGGACCAAACCGAGGCCTCTACCTCACCCCTGTGGCGCCTCCATTGCCCCCAAATTTTCAGAGTCGCCGCCACCACCGGACTCGTGGTGTACCTCGTCGGCGGGAGCGGCAGCTTTGCCGTCACCAGTGCGCTCAGACTCGTGCCCACACAGGACGCCATCTCCAGCCTCTTCCATGCTGCCCCCTCCCCCTCCATTACCCACTTGCGGATCATCGCCACATTTGCAGCCCAGTAGTACCCACATAGATTGGGTAGCCCTCCTCTGTCCCTGCTACACTCCAGAAACACCCTTTTTACTCTCGGGGTCTTATTCGCCCACACAAATCCCATGATGCTCCTGCTGACCCGTTTAAAAAAGGCCTTAGGGATCAGGATGGGAAGGCACCGGAACACAAAGAGGAACCTCGGAAGGACCGTCATTTTCTCCGACTGCACCCTACCCGCCAACAACAGTGGCAACATATCCCACCTTTTAAACTCCTCCTCCATCTGCTCCACCAGCCGCGTCAAATTGAGCTTGTGCAGGGCCCCCCAACTCCTAGCCACCTGGATCCCCAGGTACTGAAAGCTTCTTTCCGCCTCTTCAGCGGAAGCTCGTCTATCTCCCTTCCCTGGTCCCCTGGGTGTATCACAAAGAGCTCACTCTTCCCTACTTTAAGCTTATATCCGGAAAAGTCCCTGAACTCTCTGAGGATCCGCATAACCTCCGGCATCCCCTCCACTGGGTCCGCCACATACAATAACAGGTCATCGGCATACAGCGACATCTGGTGTTCCTCTCCCCCCCCGAACCAGTCCCCTCCAGTTCCTGGACTCCCTCAGTGCCATGGCCAAAGGCTCAATTGCCAATGCGAACAACAAGGGGGATAGGGGACACCCCTGCCTCGTCCCCCAATACAGCCAAAAGTATTCCGACCTCCGCCGGTTCGCGGCCACACTCGCCACTGGGGCTTCATAAAGTAGCCTAATCCAACTGATGAACCCCTCCCCGAACCCAAACCTCCTCAGCACTTCCCAAAGATACTCCCACTCCACCCTATCGAAGGCCTTCTCCGCGTCCATAGCCGCCACTACCTCCGCTTCGCCCTCCACTGCAGGCATCATAATTACATTGAGGAGCCTCCGCACATTGGTGTTCAACTGCCTACCCTTCACAAATCCCGTCTGGTCCTCGTGAATCACCCCCGGGACACAGTCCTTAATTCTGGTAGCACCTTCGCCAACAACTTTGCGTCGACGTTGAGGAGTGAGATCGGCCTGTACGACCCACACTGTAATGGGTCCTTGCCCAGCTTCAGGATCAGCGAGATCAGCACCCTGTACATTGTCGGGGGTAGGGCCCCCCCTCCCCCCCCTCGCCTCATTGAAAGTCCTCACTAGTAGTGGGCCCAACAGGTCCATGTACTTACAGTAGAATTCCACCGAGAACCCATCCGGCCCCGGGGCCTTCCCTGCCTGCATGCTCCCCAACCCCTTAACCAGCTCCTCCAGCCCAATCGGTGCCCCTAGCCCAACCACCTGCTCCTCCTCCACCCTCGGGAACCTCAGCCGATCAAAAAATCGGCGCATCCCCCCCCTCCCCCGTCGGGGGCTCAGATCTATACAGCTCCTCATAAAAGTCCCTGAATACCCCATTTATTCCCACCCCACTCCGCACCGTGTTCCCCCCTCTATCCCTAACTCCCCCAATCTCCCTCACTGCCTCCTGTTTCCGAAGCTGATGTGCCAACATCCGGCTCGCCTTCTCCCCATATTCGTACACCGCCCCTTGCGCTTTCCTCCACTGCACCTCTGCCTTCCTGGTAGTCAACAGGTCGAATTCGGCCTGGAGGCTTTGTCGCTCCTTAAGTAATCCCTCCTCGGGGACCTCTGCATACCTCCTATCCACCCTTAATATCTCCCCCACCAATCTCTCCCTCACTCTCCTCTCCTTCCTCTCCTTATGGGTCCTAGTGGAGATTCGCTCTCCCCTGACCACCGCCTTCAGCGCCTCCCAGACCTCCCCCATCTGCACCTCCCCATTGTCGTTAGCCTCTAAATATCTTTCAATGCACCCCCGGATCCGCCCGCTCACCTCCTCATCCGCCAACAGTCCCACATCGAGGAGCCACAGCGGGCGCTGGTCCCTCTCCTCCCCCAACTCCAGCTCCACCCATTGCGGGGCATGATCTGAGATAGCTATGGCCGAATATTCGTGCCCTCCACTCTCGGGATTAGTGCCCTACTCATAATGAAGAAATATCTCCGGGAGTAGGCTTTATGGACGTGGGAAAAAAAGGAAAATTCCCTGGCCCCCGGCCTGGCAAACCTCCATGGGTTCACACCCCCCATCTGGTCCATAAACCCCCTAAGCACCTTGGCTGCCGTCGGCCTCTTACCCGTCCTGAACCTGGAGCGGTCCAATGCTGGGTCCAACACCGTGTTGAAGTGTCCCCCCCCCCCCCCCCCCCCCAATTATCAAACTCCCTGTCTCTAGGTCCGGAATCCGACCCAACATGCGCCTCATGAATCCGGCATCGTCCCAATTCGGGGTGTATACATTCACCAGTACCACCCGCACCCCCTGCAGCTTACCACTCACCATCACGTACCGACCTCCACTATCTGCCACAATGTTCAGCGCCTCAAACGACACCCGCTTCCCCACCAAGATCGCCACCCCTCGATTCTTTGCGTCCAACCCCGAGTGGAAAACCTGCCCGACCAACCCTTTCTCAGCCTAACCTGATCTGCCACCCTCAAATGCGTCTCCTGGAGCATAACCACATCTGCCTTCAGTCCCTTCAGGTGCCCCCCCCCCCCCCCCCGCCCCGCCGACTAGCCATCTCCCTTTCTAGGCCAGCCACATGCCCGCGCCTCCCCCACCATCCATTCCCCCGCAGACCCCCGCCCCGACTCTCCGAACTCCAGCTCCCCTTTGGCCAATGAAGCAGCAACCCAGTTCCCTCCCCCCTTCCCCCCCCAGCTAAGTCCCCCCCTAGCTGTATTGCTCCCCCCATGGCACTCCCGTAAGTCAGCTGACCCCGGCCTCTCCCGCCACTCCGTCGACCCCCCAGTGTGAGAATCTCTCCTCCCCCTCCTGGCAGTCAGCGTGCGCTCCTCTCCAACACCGCCCTTCCCCCTCGCCCCCGTCCCCTTCCTTCCCTAGCGCGGGAAAAAGCCCGCGCTTTCCACCAAGCCGACCCCGCCCTCTCTGACGCAGCTCCCTTTTGCGGCCTTATCTCAGCTCCCCCACCTCGGGCCTCCCATTCCTCTTCCCCCCCGGCGAGGCCCCGTCCTTCCAACCACCGATGCCCACACTCTCACACAACCCCCACTTCGAACCATTTACCCAACCCCACCCAGCACCAAAGAAAACAGAACAGAACATCCCCCAAAACACAATAACCACAATAACCCCCCTCGACACCCCCTCCCAACACACCCTCAGTCCGTGTCCAACTTTTCGGCCTGGATAAAGGTCCACGCCTCCTCCGGCGTCGCGCCTGCTGCAGCATCCCGAATTTCATCCCTTCCGATGCAGAACCGCCTTAGCCCGGTTGTACCCGGCCCTCTTCTTGGCCACCTCCGCGCTCCAGTCCTGACATATACGGATCTCTGCGTTCTCCCACCTGCTGCTCCGCTCCTTTTTAGCCCATCTCAGGACACACTCCCTGTCCACAAAGCGGTGGAACCACACCATTACTCGTTGGCCTTGGGCCTCCTCGCCAGGACTCGGTGAGCCCCATCAAGCTCCAGGGGCCTCGGGAAAGCTCCCATGCCCATCAGCGTGTTCAACATCGTGACCACATATGCTCCAGCATCCGACCCCTCCACTCCCTCCGGGAGACCCAGAATCCAAAGGTTCTTCCTCCTCGACCGATTCTCCATGTCTTCAAACCTTTCTTGCCACTTCTTGTGCAGCGCCTCCACCTTCACCTCCAGGCCCAAGATCTCATCCTTGTTCTCCGAGGCCTTTTGCCGCACCTCCTGGATCGCCGCCCCTTGGGCCTTCTGGGTCTCGACCAGCTTATCAATCGATGCCTTCATCGGTTCCAGCAGCTCTGCCTTCAGGTCCGCAAAACAGCGCCTGAGGAACTCCTGCTGCTCTTGCGACCATTGCGCCCACGCTGCCTGGTCTCCTCCTGCCGCCATCTTGATTCTCCTCCCTCGCACTTTTCGCTGCACCAAAATCACTTTTTTTTACCGCTCCACTCCTGGTCTAATCCATACAGTGCCGGGGGAATCGTACTGTCGCCTTCCCACACTGGGAACCGTCGAACAAATGCCGCTGGGGCCCCTAAAAAGAACCCAAAAGTCAGTTTCTGACAGGAGCTGCCGAACGTGCGACTTAGCTCAGCATAGCCGCAACAGGAAGTCCCATTTATACACCTCTGGTCAGCTGCCCACCTAAAACAGGTCGGGCGTGGCAGCGAAACAATGGGTGAAACAAAGGGCAGACCTTTGGATGATGTTACGTCATCAGCTAGTACTGAAGAAACAGCCAAGGGCAACAAGACAACTTACGGGTTTTAGTGGATGGTCTCATGGAAGGTTAGGGAGGAAACGCAGCGGAGCAGAACACGACAATAGTTTAGTGGGGCCCAGTCTCAAAATCACATATCTATTTGGGAACACTGGGCCAGAAAACACAATGACATTACCTACTCAGGCCACTTTTCAAATTGCAATCAGAACCCAATTATGTCATCGGACCTCTATTGGCATATTTAAGGAAAGACCCCACCAGCTTCAGGTGGATGTCACTTGTCATGTGATAATAACAGCAGGTTAAAATGGAAGGCCGAGATCAATGTTGGACATCAATGGGTACTCAATGGGTACTCACAAGGCCGTTTTTAACTGCCCACTGTCAGTTCCTCCAAAAGTGTTATATTTTCTTGTAAATCTTGTCATTTTTTGAGTCTATAGTATGTTGCAAACCGTATTTCTAGAACTAAATTTCTCCTGGAGATGGTCACCAAATATATTTGCATTCAGGGGCCATTCTGCCTGAGATTGGATGTTTATTGACTGACTCCTGATCATAGAATCTACGGCCCTTCAGCCCATCTAAGCTAACCCCATTTGCCTGCATTTGGCCCTCTAAACATTTCCTACCCATGTATCCTGATATTACCATAATCAGATTTTGTGACATTTAGGCAATTTCTTTTTTCTGGATGGCCTTGTATAAAAACTCACAAAGCAAAGCTGGTAGGTTTAATTCCATAGATTATTTATTGTATAGAAATAAAATTGTGCTGCAAACAATTAGAGTATAAACAACCTGAACTGTTTTACATTTATATAATTGATTTGTGATAAGATATATAAATTTAAGGAAACATTTAGTGATGCAGCAGAGATAGATGTGTATTGATGTATCAATAGATTGTTACGATGCACATCAGCGCTGATTGATGAGACTTCAGGGCTTAATCATGCAATCGAGCTTTGATGAAAGCTGGCGGTTGAATGACAATATGCTGTTTCTTGCTTCAGCAAGCATTCTGGAAAAGTCAGGCTGCTAATCCAGAGATGCAGAGAAAAAGTGAGACGTGGCAAATGGAAATGGATGGGGAGAGCAGAAAAGGTTGACAGAACAAACAAACAGGCACAGGATAGGAGAAGAGGACGTGCGTAGGGGAAAATATATGTCTCCATTTCCCTTTCACCTCGATGGATGTTCTTTATCCATCAAAATTAAGATCACGTCACTTGTGGTGATGCACAAATTGCTGAAAGTAGTACCTAGGTGGCACAGCGTACTGGCGCCCCATGATCAGTGACCAAGTGGGGTAGATTGACAGATAGAATCCACAATTCCTGCCATGGAGATGTGCTGATCTTGGCCGTGCTTTCAGGTTTGGAGGGGGGCTGCATCCTTCCCTGACGGGAGTCAGCATTTAGCCAGTGGCAAATTCTCTGACAGTCCAATCACCCGCCTCTTGGCTGTGGCCGCCGTTTGCAGAGTGGAAGGAATAAATCTGGGCATGGCCTTCATCACTGAACACTGAATGATGCCATTTGCTGAAGGACAAATGGGTGCCACTTTTCGTAGATAATGCTGGGTGGGGGGGGGTGGAAATGTTGGGGGCGATTCTCCTGCTGTGTTGCACCTGGCGCACATCCCACTGTGTCAGGGAAATAGCGAGAGAGCCCCGAAATGGGGTTCACGCCAGACACCAAACTGTGCATGATGCTCCCAGCCCGCTGCAGCTGGAGGAATCTGATTCACGCCCAGCAGATTAGCATATTTAAATAATTGCCATTTCAATATGCTGGGTCGGTTTGAGACCAGGTTCTCCTGGCTCCCGTTTTTTTCCCCTCCACCCTAACTGGCGCAGCGTGCAGCCAGCAGGAATCACCACTGGCCTCCGCCACCAGAGACCAGGAGTGATGACTAATAGGGGGCTGTGAGGACATTGGAGCCCCCAGGTGGTGGGGGGGATGGCAGGGCAGTGCCATGCACTTTCCCCTGGCATGCTGGCAATGCCAACCTGGCACTGTCCAGGGGCGGGGCTGAAAAGGGTTGGGTACTGATATGGGGTGGGGCATGAAAGGGGCTGCATTTGGTCAACCCCATGGCGGGGTGTTGCTCACTTGGGGGGCCACTATTACCAGCAATTGGGGTGGGGCCTGATCCCAGTGAGAAGGGGAAGGGTCCGAAGGAAGGGGCCCAATGCCCTGATCCCAGCGATCCTTGGGTGGGTGGGGAGGGGAGAGTGGGTTGATGCCAGCGAGGTTGGTTGGGAGGGGGGGGGGGGGTCACTGAAGTCCTGATGTTGGTGATGTTTGGCGGGGGGGTGCCTTAAACTACACTTTGAGATCAGAGTGCTCTTTAAAAACAACGCTCCGATCTCGGTGAAGCCGGGCTTGTTGGTGTGTTTAGGCCCTGCCCCTCTCAGTGTCAATGCAAAACTCTCCTCCCTC
Source organism: Scyliorhinus torazame (assembly GCF_047496885.1). Classification (NCBI taxonomy): domain Eukaryota; kingdom Metazoa; phylum Chordata; class Chondrichthyes; order Carcharhiniformes; family Scyliorhinidae; genus Scyliorhinus; species Scyliorhinus torazame. The sequence continues at coordinate 30,539,029 of NC_092724.1, forward strand.
CCCAAAAAATTCTTAGTGTGGGTGGATGTTATCTGGATCATGCCCAACCACCCAGCAAGAATCACCTCGGGCGTGATTCAACAGAAAAAAAAGTCTATGTCCCGTTATAAGCACGTTTCTCGCAGTGTTTTACGCCCCGTGCTGCACCGAGAAACAGCAATTAAATGGCTCTTTGCCTGTTTGTTTGCCCTCGGCATGTTTCTCTCCACCAAGGCAGCACTTGAGATCGCCAGCAGGAAAGGCTCTTTGTAGATCGGGGTGTCATTTTGCCTGGCAGCGCCAATCTTTCCCTACCCCCCTTTTCAGCAGCCCCCACCAATTTTCAATCCCCTCCCCCCAACATCGGGGAGGCCTCCGGGAAAAGCCCTCACCACACCCCTTCACCGGGCCCAATCCCTGGCAGTGCCAATCTGGCACTTGGGCACCCTGGCACTGCCAGGCTGCTTGGGTGGCACTGCCGGGGTGTCAGACTGGCAATACCAAGGTGCCTGGGCACCAGGATGTCAGGCTGGCAGTGCCTGGGTCGGAGGGAGTGACAGTGTGCCACCCTGCCCTATCCCCAACCACCCGGAGGTCTATAATCGTCTGGGAGACCCCCCCAGGTGCTATTATGACTGGTCCAGGTTTGTGGACTCCCAAGCCTCTGAGGAGCGGTCGTTAGGTCCCAACACTACGGAATCCCACAAACGCATATTTAAGTGAGTCCAATGGATGATTTAAATATGCAGATCTGGATAATGCGCAATGAGGGTGAGATCCAGATCGCGACGTCTTACGAGATTTCATTAAAACACGCAAGCCATTTCGAGCACCGCAAATCTTGCGAGAGGCCTCTCACAAGATTGAACGGCCTTGTCCTGACACCAAGTCCGGTGCAACGAGGCCAATATGTCGCGTCCCCCGTCTCCCGCCGGAAACGACACTTAGAAATTTTGGGGGAGAATTCCGCCCGCCCAGTGTCATTTCAGAAACTCACCACGTGGTATCGACTGCTCACCCGTGGTATAAAGGAATCGGCCGGGATTATCTGATCCGAGTTCATCCGACTACCACTGCCAGCGAGAAGAAAGAATTTGGCGCTCCATTCACTGCACCGGGATGGGAAAATCCCACCATGGTGAACAGGCGGAGAATTCCGTCCATCATTCAGAATAAACCCCTCAGATGAGCAAGAGACCCGGGTCAGACCAGTGCCGACCTGCTTCACGTCGACTGGAGTGCCCGTAATGTCATTCCAATTAGTGGAATTTTCAGCATGGTTGTAAGGTACTGTTGGAGTTACATAGGAAATGAGAGCATCTCTCTGTAGGTCGACAAACCTCAGCATTGCAACAATGATTACTGCTGGCGATTAACCTGCAATTATGGTTATATTACAGTATTCATACCTGGAATCAGCTCATCAGGGATGACCAAGGCCAATGTCTGTCTGGAAAATTGACAGCCACATCACAGGTAAGATGTGGGCATCAAAGAGTGGCCCGGTTGATGGCCGTCATAGGGTGATGTGGGTCCCTGAATCCCCGAATGATCATTGGTCTGTAACATTTCATTTGGTTAGAAATGATAAGAAATCATTGGAATGAAGACGGTGATGGAGCAACCAGATAGCTCTGAATGGAAAATTAGAGAACATGAAAGTGACTGGTACAATTTGTAAATGATTTATCAACTAAAATTGTCTGGATATTCCAACCAATCCATCAAGAGAGATGGAGTTTAAGACTAGGGAGGTTATGCTGCAATTGTATAAGGTGTTAGTGAGGCCACACCTGGAGTATTGTGTTCAGTTTTGGTCTCCTTACCTGAGAAAGGACATACTGGCGCTGGAGGGTGTGCAGAGGAGATTCACTAGGTTAATCCCAGAGCTGAAGGGGTTGGATTGTGAGGAGAGGTTGAGTAGACTGGGATTGTACTCGTTGGAATTTAGAAGGATGAGGGGGAATCTTATAGAAACATATAAAATTATGAAGGGAATAGATAGGATAGATGCGGGCAGGTCGTTTCCACTGGCGGGTGAAAGCAGAACTAGGGGACATAGCCTCAAAATAAGGGGAAGTAGATTAAGGACTGAGTTTAGGAGGAACTTCTTCATCCAAAGGGTTGTGAATCTATGGAATTCCTTGCCCAGTGAAGCAGTTGAGGCTCCTTCATTAAATGTTTTTATGATAAAGATAGATAGTTTTTTGAAAAATAAAGGATTAAGGGTTATGGTGTTCGAGCCGGAAAGTGGAGCTGAGTCCACAAAAGATCAGCCATGATCTCATTGAATTGTGGAGCAGGTTGGCCTACTCCTGCTCCTAGTTCTTATGTTCTTAAATGTGGCGGGGCCAATTGATCAGGTCCAACGAAGAAATGCATTGTCCTGTCGGATCTTTGACAATTTTGTTTGCGATATCAGAGGTTGTGTTACCAGCAACGGAGGCACCTCAGACAGGCTAGAGTTCAGTGGAAACATGGGGCTAGATTTCACGGTCGTCCGACAAAGCAGCATTGCTCGCAGAAAGTTATCTTGAAAGATCTAGTTATGTTTGTGGGGGAGACTTTCTGACCCCATTTTTGATGGGCAGGAATTGCAGAGGGGCCAGAGAATCGAAGGATAGTCCCAAAATGTTTTTACGGCAGCGGGATTTTCCTCACCTCCCCACCCCCCCCCCCCGAACCCCCCACCAGCGATGTAATGGCATGCAATGAAGGGAACCCCATTTGAATACATTTTAATAGAATTAGCCTTTAAAAGTGGCACGCCAATCTGTCAGGAGCCAAGAGGCTGCCCCCACCAGCGTGACATTGTGGGGGCCGCCCCTTCATTTACTTTTGTCTGAGTGTTTAAAAATATGGCAGGAAAAACCGACAGCGCTGCCGACAGGTTACACCTGAGTCCACACTTCAACAGGACATGATAAAATTCCACCTGTGGCGCGGATTTCCCCCTTTCCCACTATCAGTTTAAATCTTGAGCAGGTTGAAGTGTCTCCGCTTCCGCAGCTGCAGTGATGTCAGCAAGCTGTCAATCACATTGAAGTATTCCCACAGACATCAAATTAGGAAGTGCTGTAAAACTCCTGATTATCAAGACTTTTCATCTCAACTTTCAGAGAGCAAAATAAATGATCAGAATCGGATTAAAATACAAACTAAAAATATCTTTAACAAGCTTTTTTTCTTCACCGACATTACTGCATCAAAATTCAGGCTATTAATTTTGGTGGGCTGTGGGGACGTGATGTCACTTTTCATGCCTGACATTTTGGTGTACCGAATGTTGATTCCAGATGATGTCCATATGCATGTCCAGGGCTGCCAAGAAATCAGTGAGAGGTAATTGATAGAAGGCTTCAAAGAGCAAATGTATTGTGAAGTTTTAAAGATGCTTCTTAATTCTGTACGCATCTTTTCACTAACACCAACATTCCAATGAGGCTTTGTGGCTAATTGACCACATTGTTCTAACACCATTATAGGCGGCAAAGGGTTTCTCAATGGAAATCCACCTAGGCTGAGGTATTTGGAAGAAGAAGAGGATAATGAACAGAAGAGTGCTAAGCAGGTCAACTGATTAAAGTGTGCTTTGTACCCACTCACCAGTATCACAGAATCACAGAATTGCTACAGCACAGAAGGGGGCCATTCGACCCATCATGTCTGTACTAGCTCCCCAAATGAGCAGTTAGTTCCCTTAGTGCCAGTCTACCACCTTCTCCCCATAACCCCGCATGTGCTCCCTTTTCAGATAACCATCTAACTCCCTTGCAAATGCTTTGCTTGAACACGCTCGCACACTTGCATCTGCAGATGGAAGTAAATCTAATTCACTTAGACCGGCTGATTGTATTTCAATGATTCCAATTTCTAAAGAAATATGGGGGGGCGGGATTCTCCGGTTGCTGACGCCGAAATCGCGTTCAGCGATTGGCCGGGGAATGCACGATTCTGACCAAATCGGGGGCGGTGCCGCTTTTGCGATGCCACGTATCGACGGCCTCAGGACATTGCCTGAGGCCCACCCCCCCCGATGCTCCACCCCCGGCGGCCGAGTTCCCGATGGTGTGGGGCACGTGTGGTCTCACCTGTCGGGAACTCGACGCGGCGGCTGCGGACTCAGCTCAGCGCCGCCACAGTTGGGAGAGGGCCGATCCAGGGGCAGGGGGAGACATTATTCGGGGCTGGGGGCACTGTGGGGGGGGGGGGGGCGGTGTGGTCAGTGGCGCACGAGTCAAAGAACAAACAAAGAACAAAGAAATGTACAGCACAGGAACAGGCCCTTCGGCCCTCCAAGCCCGCGCCGACCATACTGCCCGACTAAACTACAATCTTCTACACTTCCTGGGTCCGTATCCTTCTATTCCCATCCTATTCATATATTTGTCAAGATGCCCCTTAAATGTCCCTATCGTCCCTGCCTCCACTACCTCCTCCGGTAGTGAGTTCCAGGCACCCACTACCCTCTGCGTAAAAAACTTGCCTCGTACATCTACTCTAAACTTTGCCCCTCTCACCTTAAACCTATGCCCCCTAGTAATTGACCCCTCTACCCTGGGGAAAAGCCTCTGACTATCCACTCTGTCTATGCCCCTCATAATTTTGTATACCTCTATCAGGTCGCCCCTCAACCTCCTTCGTTCCAGTGAGAACAAACCGAGTTTATTCAATCGCTCCTCATAGCTTATGCCCTCCATACCAGGCAACATTCTGGTAAATCTCTTCTGCACCCTCTCTAAAGCCTCCACATCCTTCTGGTAGTGTGGCGACCAGAATTGAACACTATACTCCAAGTGTGGCCTAACTAAGGTTCTATACAGCTGCAACATGACTTGCCAATTCTTATACTCAATGCCCCGGCCAATGAAGGCAAGCATGCCGTATGCCTTCTTGACTACCTTCTCCACCTGTGTAGCCCCTTTCAGTGATCTGTGGACCTGTACTCCTAGATCTCTTTGACTTTCAATACTCTTGAGGGTTCTACCATTCACCGTATATTCCCTACCTGCATTAGCCCTTCCAAAATGCATTACCTCACATTTGTCCAGGTTAAACTCCATCTGCCATCTCTCCGCCCAAGTCTCCAGACAATCTAAATCCTGCTGTATCCTCAGACAGTCCTCATCGCTATCCGCAATTCCACCAACCTTTGTGTCGTCTGCAAACTTACTAATCAGACCAGTTACATTTTCCTCCAAATCATTTATATATACTACAAAGAGCAAAGGTCCCAGCACTGATCCCTGTGGAACACCACTGGTCACAGCCCTCCAATTAGAAAAGCATCCCTCCATTGCTACCCTCTGCCTTCTATGGCCTAGCCAGTTCTGTATCCACCTTGCCAGTTCACCCCTGATCCCGTGTGACTCCACCTTTTGTACTAGTCTACCATGAGGGACCTTGTCAAAGGCCTTACTGAAGTCCATATAGACAACATCTACTGCCCTACCTGCATCAATCATCTTAGTGACCTCCTCGAAAAACTCTATCAAGTTAGTGAGACACGACCTCCCCTTCACAAAACCGTGCTGCCTCTCACTAATACGTCCATTTGCTTCCAAATGGGAGTAGATCCTGTCTCGAAGAATTCTCTCCAGTAATTTCCCTACCACTGAAGTAAGGCTCACCGGCCTGTAGTTCCCGGGATTATCCCTGCCACCCTTCTTAAACAGAGGAACAACATTGGCTATTCTCCAGTCCTCCGGGACATCCCCTGAAGACAGCGAGGATCCAAAGATTTCTGTCAAGGCCTCAGCAATTTCCTCTCCAGCCTCCTTCAGTATTCTGGGGTAGATCCCATCCGGCCCTGGGGACTTATCTACCTTAATATTTTTTAAGACACCCAACACCTCGTCTTTTTGGATCACAATGTGACCCAGGCTATCTACACCCCCTTCTCCAGACTCAACATCTACCAATTCCTTCTCTTTGGTGAATACTGATGCAAAGTATTCATTTAGTACCTCGCCCATTTCCTCTGGCTCCACACATAGATTCCCTTGCCTATCCTTCAGTGGGCCAACCCTTTCCCTGGCTACCCTCTTGCTTTTTATGTAAGTGTAAAAAGCCTTGGGATTTTCCTTAACCCTATTTGCCAATGACTTTTCATGACCCCTTCTAGCCCTCCTGACTCCCTGCTTAAGTTCCTTCCTACTTTCCTTATATGCCACACAGGCTTCGTCTGTTCCCAGCCTTTTAGCCCTGACAAATGCCTCCTTTTTCTTTTTGACGAGGCCTACAATATCATTCGTCATCCAAGGTTCCCGAAAATTGCCGTATTTGTCTTTCTTCCTCACAGGAACATGCCTGTCCTGTATTCCTATCAACTGACACTTGAAAGCCTCCCACATGTCAGATGTTGATTTGCCCTCAAACATCCGCCCCCAATCTATGCTCTTCAGTTCCCGCCTAATATTGTTATAATTAGCCTTCCCCCAATTTAGCACATTCATCCTCGGACCACTCTTATCCTTGTCCACTAGTACTTTAAAACTTACTGAATTGTGGTCACTGTTACCGAAATGCTCCCCTACTGAAACATCTACCACCTGGCCGGGCTCATTCCCCAATACCAGGTCCAGTACCGCCTCTTCCCTAGTTGGACTGTTTACATATTGTTTTAAGAAGCCCTCCTGGATGCTCCTTACAAACTCTGCCCCGTCTAAGCCCCTGGCACTAAGTGAGTCCCAGTCAATATTGGGGAAGTTGAAGTCTCCCATCACCACAACCCTGTTGTTTTTACTCTTTTCCAAAATCTGTCTACCTATCTGCTCCTCTATCTCCCGCTGGCTGTTGGGAGGCCTGTAGTATACCCCCAACATTGTGACTGCACCCTTCTTATTCCTGATCTCTACCCATATAGCCTCACTGCCCTCTGAGGTGTCCTCTCGCTGTATAGCTGTGATACTCTCCTGAACAAGTAGCGCAACTCCGCCTCCCCTTTTACATCCCCCTCTATCCCGCCTGAAACATCTAAAACCTGGAACGTTTAGCTGCCAATCCTGCCCTTCCCTCAACCAGGTCTCTGTAATGGCAACAACATCATAGTTCCAAGTAGTAATCCAAGCTCTAAGTTTATCTGCCTTACCCGTAATGCTCCTTGCATTAAAACATATGCACTTCAGGCCACCAGACCCGCTGTGTTCAGCAACTTCTCCCCGTCTGCTCTGCCTCAGAGCCACACTGTCCATATTCCCTAGTTCTCCCTCAACGCTCTCACCTTCTGACCTATTGCTCCCGTGCCCACCCCCCTGCCATACTAGTTTAAACCCTCCCGTGTGACACTAGCAAATCTCGCGGCCAGGATATTTATGCCTCTCCGGTTTAGATGCAACCCGTCCATCTTATACAGGTCACACCTGCCCCGGAAGAGCTCCCAGTGGTCCAGATAACCGAAACCCTCCCTCCTACACCAGCTGTTTAGCCACGTGTTTGTCTGCTCTATCTTCCTATTTCTAGCCTCACTGGCACGTGGCACAGGGAGTAATCCCGAGATTACAACCCTCGAGGTCCTGTCTTTTAACTTTCTGCCTAGCTCCCTGAACTCCTGCTGCAGGACCTCATGCCTCTTCCTGCCTATGTCGTTAGTACCAATATGTACAACGACCTCTACCTGTTTGCCCTCCCCCTTCAGGATTCCCTCTACCCGTTTGGAGACATCCTGGACCCTGGCACCAGGGAGGCAACATACCATCCTGGAGTCTCTTTCACGTCCACAGAAGCGCCTATCTGTTCCCCTGACTATAGAGTCCCCTATAACTATTACTCTTCTGCGCTTTGACCCTCCCTTCTGAACATCAGAGCCAGCCGTGGTGCCACTGCTCTGGCTGCTGCTGTTTTCCCCTGATAGGCTATCCCCCCCGACAGTATCCAAAGGGGTATATCTGTTCGAGAGGGGGACAACCACAGGGGATTCCTGCACTGACTGCCTGCCCTTTCTGGTGGTCACCCATTTCTCTGCCTGCACCTTGGGTGTGACCACACTTACATAACTGCGATCTATGACGCTTTCCGCCACCTGCATGCTCCTAAGTGCATCCAATTGCTGCTCCAACCGAACCATGCGGTCTGTGAGGAGCTGCAGTTGGGTGCACTTTCTGCAGATGAAGCCATCCAGGACGCTGGAAGCCTCCCGGACCTGCCACATCTCACAGTCAGAGCACAGCACCCCTCTAACTGACATTGCGTCAATTAATTAAAATTAAAATTTGTCTTTTTTTTTTTAATAAATACTTTTTTTTTTTTAATTACAAAGTTACTGTCAACTATCTGTTTCCTAGCACTAGATTTCTAATAGAAATGCGATAGCTAACTATAATATCCTCCGATCTCTGGCTTAGATATCCTCTAAATTATAATTAAGTTATTATGTTTAATTAGTTCCCAAATAGTCAAAAAAAAAAATTAGGTTAGAATCCCAACCAGCCACTCAGGTCACAGCTTTTCTGTCCCCCCCGACACACACAATTTGAAAAAAGGTATAAAAGTAAAAATCTCTTGCTTACCTTCTGAGATGTTCTCAGGTTCTCTCGCTGACAGAGACTGCTCCTCCACCTCCAATCCTTGGCCTGCACAATGCTAATAATATATAATATAATATGGCACTTACCTTACACCAATGGGTCTTATTATTAGGTTAGAGGAGGAGGGTGGGTGGGAGTCGGCCAAAGGAGGGGACTATTTAGTGGGCTGAGTCCGCGAGCGGCCTCCGCCATGTAGCACGGCGCAGCCGCTGCAGGCCGCCGCCATGTGCATGCGTGGCCACGGCCCGGCAATTCTCCCGGATGTATCGGCAGCTAAAGCTGGGTGCTCTACGCTGCCGTTCTGCTAGCCCCCAGCAAAACGGGGAATTGGTGACCATTTTGCACCAGATTTTCTGGTGTAAAAGCCACTATTCCCACGCTGGCATGGGGATCTAGCCCCAGAATCGGAGAATCCTGCCCAGGATATTGGGCCACCACCAAGATGTGAGAATGCCTAGTAAATATAAATTCTGGATGCTTCCTTGTAAACATCCCAATCATGTGCTGTACTGTCAATGATGCTGCATGGGTGAAGGGATTCCGGGGCATTCAGCAGGCAGTGTAAGCCCGATTGGCATGGTGCCTGAGTGGTTAGCACTGCTGCCTCACAGCACCTGGGACCTAGGTTCCATTCCGGTCTTGGGTCGCTATCTATGTGGAGTTTGCACTTTCTTCCCGTGTCTGCGTGGGTTTTCCCTGGATGCTTTGGTTTCCTCCCACAGCACAAAAATGTGCAGGCTAGGTGGATTGGCCATTATCAATGCGTGAGGTTATGGGGGTAGAGAGGGGGAGTGGGCCTGGGTAGAGTGCTCTTTCGGAGGGTCAGTGCAGATCTGATGGGCTGAATGGCCTCCTTCGGCACTGAAAGGATTCTATGATCTATGAACCCCTGCCATGATCCTTCCATCCAACACTGTGGGGAATGATCAACACAGATTCCAGATGAGCGGACAGCTGGATACAGTGATCTGCCATCTGCTGCTAGGACATCTGCGACTGCTATAAAGCATGGGGCTAGCTTAGCAGCAACAACCAGGTGCAGTCTCCAAGCCATCTCCTGCTCATTGCAGCCATGTTGAAAAGCCACACTATGGGAACAGAGCAAGGAGCTGGCAAAGAAGAATGCTCTTCTACAACCATCTCGTGCAGTACTACTTCCATTTCACAGCAATCAAACAAGGGATCCGTTTCTTGATTGCACTGCTGTAATGAAGAACATTAATTAATTATTTTTTTTTTACTTTCCATGTTTATGTTGCTGTGCCCGCCCACAAATGATCAAATTCTGAAGTTTGTTATGTTTGGATTTGAGCTCACAAATCTCAGGGTCCACCACCATAATGACATTGTTATCATCTCCTCGCTGTGGGGAGGGGGCTTTGGGGTGGGTGGGTGAGGGAATTAAATTTTGCATGCTCCAGGCTCCCTGAGAAACTAATCGCCCAGATTGGAAACTGGTATAATTCAGATCCTGAGGTGGGTTCCTCACCCATCGCTACATTAACAAACAACCTCCACATGGATTGCACTTCAGCTCCCCAAAAGGCCAGGCAATCGGGCATCATCGATCTTTTTATTCACTCGTATCTCACCTCAGCTTTATCTTTTTTGTTATTTTCTTGATGCGCCCACAAAAGATTTTTAACTGTCAGCTTCATGTTTTTGCGTACTTTTCTCGGCAGCCGTCTACAGCTACAGCTGTTAAATGTGAGAAATTCCGGACATTGAATTTGAATGGAAGTGTATGTACAAAAATGCCTGTAAAATAGTATTCTGAGTCCCTTGCTATATATAAACGCAGGATCAGGCAATTTATTTCAAGAGAGGAACTAGGAACCTAAAATGGCCTAATCGCCTTGCTCAGCTCTGGCACGACCATCAGTCCAGAGATGGACACGAAAGAGCTTCACTTCAAGCAACTCCTGACACATGCAGTTCCACGATCGACCAACAATGTCACTGTCGGGCATACTTTGTTGGCAAGCTGTGAAGCCTATTTTAAAAGGCTTGCGTGCTGCAAACATTTGTAAATTTGTGACATATGGCCACCGTGGTTGCAACCATTATCTGCTCCATGTCACAGACCTGCACTGTGTGCGAAGTTGAAATAGTTCCCGCAATATGCTAAAATGCTTCTAGGATTATAACACAGTACAGAAACCCAAGGCGATTAGGCCATTTTAGGTTCAGAGTTTCTCTCTTAAAATAAATTGCCTGATCCTGCGTTTATATATAGCAAGGGACTCATAATACTATTTTACAGGCATTCTTAGACATACACTTCCATCCAAATTCAATGTATGGAATTTCTCACATTTAACAGTAATAATCAGTGAATAAAAAGTGTCTGAAATAAGGATGGACGCTTTCCATGTATTTCCCATCACCAAATGCAAACTAACGCATTAGCTTGCAGCACTTTTGTTTGTTTACATCATTAAGTAGTTTCTCAAATATAGTATTTGTCTAAACACTCATGGAAAATCATTTTTGGTGGTGGGTATTTGAGGGGAAAAAGTGGATATGTTTTGAACTCAAACGTGCGGCATGCAAAGGGTTACGTTCTGGAAGTGCAGTGAACTGTTCTGCATTTTGGTTTTTCACCATTGCTTTCAAACGTTAGGATTTTCAATTCATTCTACTTAATTACTGCAGCAAATGCGCAGTCATTAATATGCAAAAATGCAAATAATGTTGTAATTAAGCAGCAAATCTCCGGAGGATTTTTCCATTATAATATATTATTAGTTTGGAGGGAGCATGGCAATGCATACTGATGAATATTATTGAAGTTGAAGATTAAAAATATGAGCAATGTCCTGTCAGCTTGAAGTATCCTTTTGACATTGTAGTGATTTGGAAGAATAGATTTGCATAAAAGACTAAATAACTAACAGGTTTTTCTGTTGAATTAATAATTTACAGCAGTTAAACGAGCAGCATGCTCCACAATACAGGCTCAAACTATGGGAATATTGTTATTGATATGCCGCAGCTCTTGGTAATATTAATTAATGTATTCAGAAAAATAAGGTATTACATTGGAGGATAAGGAAATGTTAACATGCCAGTCGATGGAGGTATCATTTATTGTGCCATATTATCCAGAAGATGCAGTGGTCTATGTTCTTGATGATGTGCTCTGCCGCACAAGTGGCTTCTCCTGCTTGATCTTCAGAATCACACATGACAAGACCTAGACATGACCTAAATAGATACATTAGAAACTAGCCAGAGATTTTCAGCCAATCGGATGAGGCTAAGCACGCCACTGGATGATACCTACAAGCTGACAGAAGCATTACAAAAACATGATGGTGTCCACAATTCAATAGTCTGCTGCCTTTTGAAAATGCTGCTGCTTGCAGGAAGGTACACAGCATCAAATTATTCAGCTCCCTGATAGGACATGTCCACACCAAGTGAAAGCATTGAAAATTCATACATGTACATTATCAGTCATAAAGAAACACTTTCCCTTCTGTTGCACGGTCCACGGTTTAACCCTCAGGTCACTGCCACGGAGTTACTGTCCCATCAGAAAAGCACACATTTTTGTTCTCATTTTAATCACAGAACATTGCAGAAATATTTTTGTCCATGTGTTTAATTCTGCTACATAGTATCAAGCATTAGGAATGTGCTAGGTGTAAGTCATTACACAGGTTACACTGCTGAGGATATGGAGAGATATCAAAGCAGATGATATTCAGAAGTCAGTCATTTTCTTAGCATTGGCTTTCGTGGGATTATTTTTATATATAACGTAAAGGATAGAAGTATCTTTACTCAGAGTGTGTGGAACTTGCTGCCAGAGGAAAAGGTTGAGGCAAATAGTATAGACACATTTAAGTGAGAAAAACTATGACAGAGAAGAGAATAGAGGGTTTGCAGATAGAGATGGAAGAGCAAGGATGGGAGGAGGCTCAAACAGAGCATGAAGGCCAGCAGACAGATTGAGCCAAATGGTCTGTTTCTGTGCTGTTTATTGCATGCAATTCTATGCAATTCTCTTTGGATACTGTTGAGGGAGATGGCTCACCAGGGGAAGGCAGCAGCAGCGAGGTTCATGGCACCGTGGCTGGCTCTGCTGCGCAGAAGGGCAGGAAGAAGAATGGCAGGGCTATAGTGATAGGGGACTCAATCGTAAGGGGAATAGACAGGCGGTTCTGCGGACACAATCGAGACTCCAGGATGGTATGTTGCCTCCCTGGTGCAAGGGTCAAGGATGTCTCAGAGCGGCTTCAGGACATTCTGGGGGGGGGGGGGAGGGGGGGTGAACAGCCAGCTGTCGTGGTGCACATAGGCACCAACGATATAGGTAAAAAACGGGACGAGATCTTACAAGCTGTATTCAGGGAGTTAGGAGTTAAACTAAAAAGTAGGACCTCAAAGGTAGTAATCTCAGGATTGCTACCAGTGCCATGAGCTAGTCAGAGTAGGAATGTCAGGATGCATAGGATGAATGCGTGGCTCGAGAGATGGTGCAAGAGGGAGGGATTCAAATTCCTGGGGCATTGGAACCGGTTCTGGGGGAGGTGGGACCAGTACAAACCGGACGGTCTTCACCTGGGCAGTACTGGAACCAATGACCTGGGGGGGTGTTTGCTAGAGCTGTTGGGGAGAGTTTAAACTAATGTGGCAGGGGGATGGGAACCGATGCAGGAAGTTGGAAGGTAGTAAAACAGGGACAGAAGCAAAAGACAGTAAAGGGGAAAGTGTAAGGCAGAGAAGCCATAGTCAAAAATCAAAAAGAGCGACAGTACAAGGTACAGTGACTGAGGGGAGCTCAGTGAATAGGACCAGGAATACTAAATGGAATAAAACTGGAAGTAAAAACATGAATGGTAAGCAACGCGGCAGGTTGTTACATGAAGATATGGGTTCAACGACAAGGAAAATTAGGAGAAAAGTTAAGAGGAAATATAATTTAGGAGAGGTTACTGATCGAGGTGTTAAGATTCAGAACAGAGGTAAAAAAAACCAACATAAGTGTACTTTACCTGAATGCCCGTAGTATTCGGAATAAGGTAAATGAGTTGATGGCGCAAATCATCGTGAATGATTATGATTTAGTGGCCATTACTGAAACATCGTTAAAGGATGGTCACGACTGGGAGTTAAATATCCGAGGGTATCAAACTATTTGGAAGGACAGAGTGGACGGTAAGGGCGGTGGTGTAGCTCTGTTAATTAAGGATGACATCCGGGCAATAGTAAGGGATGACATCGGTGCTATGGAGGATAAGGTTGAATCCATCTGGGTGGAAATTAGGAATAGTAAGGCGAAAAAGTCACTGATAGGAGTAGTCTATAGGCCACCAAATATTAACATTATGGTGGGGCAGGCAATAAACAAAGAAATAACTGATGCATGTAAAAATGGTACAGCAGTTATCATGGGGAATTTTAATCTACATGTCGATTGGTTTAACCAGGTCAGTCAAGGCAGCCTTGAGGAGGAGTTTATAGAATGTATCCGTGATAGTTTCCTAGAACAGTATGTAATGGAACCTACGAGGGAACAAGCGGTCCTAGATCTGGTCCTGTGGAATGAGACAGGATTGATTCAGGATCTCATAGTTAGGGATCCTCTCGGAAGGAGCAATCACAATATGGTGGAATTTAAAATACTGAAGGAGGGTGAGAAGGTAAAACCAAACACTAGTGTTTAGTGCTTAAACAAAGGATATTACAATGGGATGAGAGAAGAACTAGCTAAGGTAGACTGGGAGCAAAGAATTTATGGTGAAACAGTTGAGGAACAGTGGAGAACCTTTCAAGCGATTTTTCACAGTGCTCAGCAAAGGTTTATACCAACAAAAAGGAAGGACGGTAGAAGGAGGGAAAATCGACCGTGGATATCTAAGGGAATAAGGGAGAGTATCAAATTGAAGGAAAAAGCATACAAAGTAGCGAAGATTAGTGGGAGACTAGAGGACTGGGAAATCTTTAGGGGGCAACAGAAAGCTACTAAAAAAACTATAAAGAAGAGTAAAATAGATTATGAGAGTAAACTTGCTCAGAATATAAAAACAGATAGTAAAAGTTTCTACAAATATATAAAACAAAAAAGAGTGGCTAAGGTAAATATTGGTCCTTTAGAGATGAGAAGGGAGATTTAATATTGGGGTATGAGGAAATGACTGAGGAACTGAACAGGTTTTTTGGGTCGGTCTTCACAGTGGAAGATACAAATACCATGCCAGTGACTGATGGAAATGAGGCTATGACAGGTGAGGACCTTGAGAGGATTGTTATCACTAAGGAGGTAGTGATGGGCAAGCTAATGGGGCTAAAGGTAGACAAGTCTCCTGGCCCTGATGGTATGCATCCCAGAGTGCTAAAAGAGACGGCTAGGGAAATTGCAAATGCACTAGTGATAATTTACCAAAATTCACTAAACTCTGGGGTGGTCCCGGCGGATTGGAAATTAGCAAACGTGACACCACTGTTTAAAAAAGGAGGTAGGCAGAAAGCGGGTAATTATAGGCCAGTGAGCTTAACTTCGGTAGTAGGGAAGGTGGTGGAATCTATCATCAAGGAAGAAATAGCGAGGCATCTGGATGGAAATTGTCCCATTGGGCAGACGCAGCATGGGTTCAGAAAAGGCAGGTCGTGCCTAACTAATTTAGTGGAATTTTTTGAGGACATTACCAGTGCGGTAGATAACGGGGAGCCAACGGATGTGGTATATCTGGATTTCCAGAAAGCCTTTGACAAGGTGCCACACAAAAGGTTGCTGCATAAGATAAAGATGCATGGCATTAAGGGGAAAGTAGTAGCATGGATAGAGGATTGGTTAATTAGTAGAAAGCAAAGAGTGGGGATTAATGGGTGTTTCTCTGGTTGGCAATCAGTAACTGGTGGTGTCACTCAGGGATCAGTATTGGGCCCACAATTGTTCACAATTTACATAGATGATTTGGAGTTGGGGACCAAGGGCAAAGTGTCCAGGTTTGCAGACGACACTAAGATAAGTGGTAAAGCAAAAAGTGCAGAAGATACTGGAAGTCTGCAGAGGGATTTGGATAGGCTAAGTGAAGGGGCTAGGGTCTGGCAGATGGAATACAATGTTGACAAATGTGAGGTTATCCATTTTGGTAGGAATAACAGCAAACGGGATTATTATTTAAATGATAAAATATTAAAACATGCTGCTGTGCAGAGAGATCTCGGTGTGCATGAGTCGCAAAAAGTTGGTTTACAAGTGCAAAAGGTGATTAAGAAGGCAAATGGAATTTTGTCCTTCATTGCTAGAGGGATGGAGTTTAAGACTAGGGAGGTTATGCTGCAATTGCATAAGGTGTTAGTGAGGCCACACCTGGAGTATTGTGTTCAGTTTTGGTCTCCTTACTTGAGAAAGGACGTACTGGCACTGGAGGGTGTGCAGAGGAGATTCACTAGGTTAATCCCAGAGCTGAAGGGGTTGGATTACGAGGAGACGTTGGGCAGACTGGGACTGTACTCATTGGAATTTAGAAGGATGAGGGGGGATCTTATAGAAACATCTCAAATTATGAAGGGAATAGATAGGATAGATGCGGGCAGGTTGTTTCCACTGGCGGGTGAAAGCAGAACTAGGAGGCATAGCCTCAAAATAAGGGGAACTAGATTTAGGACTGAGTTTAGGAGGAACTTCTTCACCCAAAGGGTTGTGAGTCTATGGAATTCCTTGCCCAGTGAAGCAGTAGAGGCTCCTTCATTAAATGTTTTTAAGATAAAGATAGATAGTTTTTTGAAGAATAAAGGGATTAAGGGTTCTGGTGTTCGGGCCGGAAAGTGGAGCTGAGTCCACAAAAGATCAGCCATGATCTCATTGAATGGCGGAGCAGGCTCGAGGGGCCAGATGGCCTACTCCTGCTCCTAGTTCTTATGTTCTTATGCTCTTATAAATGCAGTTCATAGTATTCTCTTACTTTAACTCTATCGCATACATCAAATGATCTTTTAGATCAGTAAGGCAAGATGACAAAGTATGATACACCAGTTTTCCATCAAGCTGTCTGTAGAAGCCACAAAACACACATGATGTCAAGTGGCACTTTGCTAGATGGTTTAGCCATTAAGGGAGCCACAAACAGCAAATGCCATCTCAGAAGTTGTGGTACATTAGAAAGTGTTAGATTGATGTTTACTCTGCACAGAAATGCAACTCTCTGCTTTGAGGGTTGCAAAGTTTTCTCTGTAGATTTGCTGTGCACAATTCACCCTGATGTTTTGGACTAAATATGTTTCGTGAAATGATTCTAGTGCCAGTCACGCTGCTATAACTGAAACAACTCAACAAGGGGGTGTTTGAGGCTTGGTTCTAGTGGGGAAATGGCTGGCGCTAAGAAGTAGGAATTATAAGACAAAAAACAGCTGAAATTAATACAATGATGCCTCCCCTGCCAGTCTTCTGTGCCATGTCCCTGCCACTTCTAATTACTGCCCCCTAATGAGAACCTTTATGCCAACTTTTTGAAGCCCTTTTTTGCCCAGTACCATTAATGGCATCAGTAGGTTTCTCAATCCCCATCTGAGATAAGGAAGGTCATCAAAGGCATGTCCAGAAAGTTAGCTGCATGAGAAATGCTCTGTGCTCACCCACCAATACCCATACTCTGAAGGCGGAGGTGAACCCGCCTCAGTTTAGCAGATAATTATAATGAAGATGTTCAAACTATTTAGGTAGATGTATGAAGTCCTGTTTAATGGTAAGATTGGATGTTGGCGCCTGAATCACAGTATATCATGGCCTGAACGTTTTCGATTGCAGGGATTCAACCACCCACCATCCAGAGATTTGATGGGGAATACATCCCTACCCACTCCGACATGCCGCCTGCCATTTCACGCTCAAACAAGCCTTGAGTGGCAGCAGGCGGGACTTCCATCCGCATTTGGAAAGAATTCCCACCTTGGAGAGCTGTCAGCCAATGTGATTGGCCAACAGCTCTCCAGCCCATCCCAAGTACAGTGCTGCAGTTGATGGAAGAGGCATTGCAGTGACCTGCCTGGGACTAAGTTCAGGGAACCGGTGCGAGTTAAGTGGTAGGGGTCCTGAGGAAGGGAGGGTAGGTAATTACTGGGAGGTCGTGGGGGGGTGAGTGGGTAATCAGGGAATAGGCCAGGGGTTGGGGGAAGGGTCCAGAGGTGTCTGATCTATGAGGGTGTCCCAAGTCAGTAGGAGGCTTCTGATGGAGACCCCCCTCAACGCCCCCCCCCCCCCACCCCCTTCCCACCTGAGAACAATGCCAGTGATTTTCTTCTATTTCCTAATCTCAACTATACAGTGTCTGCCAGCTTGAAAGTTGAGGCTGGGTGGGAAATGTCTTTATTGTGGCCACTTAAGGGACTTAATAGGGGCAAGGGTGGGCCTCCCATCTAAGGCCCTGCTCTATCGTAAAATCAAATCCGTATCAGGGCAGGCGGGAGTCCAGAAGGAATCTCGTCCATGCAGAGGGGGAGGGTAAAATTCAGGCCTATATTTTCAGTGGTACTGCATGAAAGAAAACAATGCCATAGTCAACATCAGCCACTGGAACTCTGATTGGACACACATGGATGGAGAGATGTTACCAACTATATTCCATACATCGCCGCACCTCACTCACACCGATTACGGAGAACTGGTCTTATATGTCCCGATTAATACTAGATGCAGAATTTTGCCAACTTTTGCTAAGATACAGAAACAGCGATGGAGCTCCACAGCTGCTACCTCTGCCTCTTTCCAGGTAACTGGCAATGCAGACCTATGGAGCTGGTGCCGGGGTGGGTGCACAGTGGACACCACGCAACAACTTGATGTAGTGCCACCTCCTCTTCAGCAGCCATCAAACATGAGACCATGTGTCCTGTCACTGATCTGCAAACCCCTGCCTGCTGGAACATTTTCCTTTCCTGTTAGCTTGGCTATAATTTTCATAATGCCCTACGACTTAGTATCAGGGGTCTCGTGGCAGAGTGGATAGCATCCCTGCCTCTTGTCATGATATGCTGACAGGCACTTAATGAGACACAAACAGGCAGCCAATGGACACAGGGAACAGGACATAACCAATCAGCAGGCAGAACACTTGGGAAGTGGTTTCCCACTATAAAAGGCACGAGGCACTCACACTCCGCCTCTTTCCACTGGGAACATCTACAGAGTGAGTCCAGTGTACATATCACGTAAAGCATACAGCATGCGGAGATGAGCTAGTCTGGTTCAGTCTAGATAGAGAAATCACAGCTAGGTTAGCAGAGAGTCGAACTCACATAAAACTGTGCTAACTGTGAAAGGTTCAATAAATCAAAGGTCTGGAATAAACTCAAGGTCTGGAATCTAATTGAGTCACAGCTGCATCAAGTTGCAGCCCGTGTTATCTCAACGTGCTTAACATGACACCTCTGAAGCAGAAGCGCCAGGTTCAAGTCCTACCCAACGACTCGATGGGCATGGAAGGTGCGTTAATAACACAGGTTGATTATCAATTTGGAAATCCTTCCAACACACACTAGCGGTAAGAGTATAATAATAATATTTTTTTATAATAGCAATAACCTTTATTAATCTCACAAGTAGGCTTACATTAATACCGCAATGAAGTTTTGTGAAAATCCCCTAGTCGCCACACTGCAGCGCCTGTTCGGGTACACAGAGGGAGAATTCAGAATGTCCAGTTCACCTAACCGCATGTCTTTCGGGACTTTGTGGAAGGAAACCGGAGCACCCGGAGGAAACCCACACAGCCAGGGGAAGAATGTGCAGACTCCGCACAGACAGTGACCAAGCTGGGAATTGAACCTGGGTCCCTGGCGCTGTGAAGCAACAGTGCTAACCACTGTGCTACCGTGCCACCCCAGAGTAGGAGACATTCCTGGACAGTTATGTGATGGAAAGAGTTTTGAAGCCTCTACCATAGCTCTAGACTGCAATATACATTTCTTCTTAAAGTGCTTATTGCCACAGCAACTCAGACTCTGAGTAAATTCAGTCCGAAGATGTGCAAGTTAGGAGGATCGAGTATGCTAAAATTGCCCCTTAATTTCCAAGGATTTGCAGGTTGGATGGGGTTACGGGGATAGGGCGGGGAATGGGCCTAGGTAGGATGCTCTTTCAGAGGGTCGGTACAGACTCGATGGGTTGAATAGCCTCTTTCTACACTGTAGGAATTCTATGATTCTATGAATTGTAACCCACCACCACATCCTATAGTCTCTGTAAAGCTAATTTTTTGAGATTTTCTAAAGGCTTTCAGCCTCAGACACTTGCCATTAATTGTCACCACCTTTCATTAATTTCACTTACACTTTTCATCGCCTTCCGCTAGTGTGGTATGTTCATATGTCTAAATCCTGTCTCTGAATAATTCAGACAGTAGACCAGTGTGTGAAATTTGAATGCTAATGGTACATTCAAATTCTGAAACAATTATCACCGTCTTAACTATTTAGAATGACATATAAGTAGATCCCTTTATGCCTTGCGTTTAAGTTCCACACATGTGCATTCGGGATAACATCAGCCTCAGTGATTTCAAATACAAGAATAACAAAATCGGACCCAGACTCCTTGCACCGCCAACAATTAAATACATTGTCAGTATTATAACCAGTTTCCGATACTGGGGGTCAGCAGGAAGGCAGGTTAGAGCACCCGGCTCTAGCTGCCGATACGCCCTGAGAATCGCCTGGTCCATGGCCGCGTATGCGTACAGCCACGGCCGCGCCGTGCAACATGGCACTGGCCACGCGCGGACCCAGCCTGCAAAATTATGCCCCCCTTTGGTCGGCTTGCAAGCCACCCCCCCCAAAACAGTGCTCCCAGCCCCTACCAAAGTCCACCTGCCTGCGGATCGGCTCACCCCTGACTGTGTCACCGCCGAACTGAGTCCGCAGCCGCCACACCGAGTTCCCGACAGTTAAGACCATGAGAGACCCACGCCGTCGGGAATTCGGCCGGTCGGGGGCAGAGCATCGGGGGGTGGGCCTCAGGCAATGTCCTGACGCCGTTGATACGGCGTGCCCACTTTGGAGGGGGCGGTTCATCGCGAAAGCACCGCCGCCCCCGATTCCGGCGGAAACGGAGATTCTCCGGCCGATCGCCGAAGACAATTTCGGTGTCGCCGACCAGAGAATCCCACCCCTCGTATCTTGGATTCAGGAAATTATTCTTATTCCAATGTACCTGTTGGCTCATGTAGCCATCCTGTGAAATATTTAAAGATGATTGTACAGGTCAGTAAACTTGGCCCTGGCTGCTCCTTGCTTACCTGCTGATGAATATGCTTCCTGCTTTATCTTGGACATTGTAACCCATCCAGCACTTCAAAGGTGCAAATCCAAATGTCTGAGAAACCAATATAAGTGAATGTTGTGTGAGGTAAAATGACCGTGCATGTTCTCGCTGGGACCTCACTTCCAAAGGGAATGTAATAGAAAACAGGAGGTCCCTGGTCACACATATGGAGTTCCCTTTAAGATGTATGCCTGGATTAATCTTAAAGGGACCGCGCAGTGCAACAGAACAAACATACCCCTGTCTGCATCGGTGGTGCCGAGGTGGCTACAACCAAGAAAGTACAACAGAGCCTATACATCCTCAGGAAACTAAGGACATTTGGCATGTTCACTTTGAATCATCAATTTTTACAGATACATAGAAATCATCCAATCTGGCTGCATCACAGCCTGGTATGGCAATTGCTCAGTCCAAGATGATAAGAAACTACAGGGAGTCGTGAACACAGCTCAGTCCATCACGTGAACCCGCCTCCAATCCATTGACTCTGTCTACACCTCCCGCTGCCTTGAAACAGCGGGCAGCATAATCAAAGACGTCTCCCACCTGGGTTATTCTCTCTTGCAACCTCTTCCATCATGCAGGAGATACAGAAGTCTGAGAACCCGCACGAACAGATTCAGAAACAGCTTTTTCCCCGCTGCTACCAGACTCCTAAATGATCCTCTTATGGGCTGATCTGATCTCTCCTTGCATCTTCTCTACTGAGTAGTACTATACTCCGTAAGCTTCACCCAATGTTTATGTCTATGTATTTACTTTATGTATTTATCATATGTCCTATATTTTTAATGTACAGAATGATCTGTCTGGACTGTACGCAGAATAATACTTTTCACCTTACCTCGGGTACACGTGATACTAAATCCAAATCCAAATACAAACTAGTGTGAACAGCAAGTAGAAGTTAGAAGGAGACCAGGCAGGAGAGCATTGGAATAATCACTTCTGCAGACAATAAGTTGGTCACATTTTTCACAAGGATCCTACAAAAGTGCGTGTCTCATTATAATGTTATGGGCCAGGGTTTAGAGAAACCCAAAGCATATCATGGAGTTCACCTGGCCCACAACTTTTAATAGATTGTGATATGGGGAGCACACGGCCCACTCTACAGGTGTGGTACAGCAGAAATGGAAAAGTATTTTTTAAAGCAAAACAATGTTTATTCGATTAACTCAAGTTAACCTGTTTAAAACATAGCAACCATTAATTCAAACACAACCCCCAAAGAATACAACACTAAGTAATTCTTAATAACTTCCCAAACAACATCCAGAAGACAAAAGAAACACATTTTAACAGAAGCACATTAGGTTTACATTCACTACTGAGAACATTTATAATTCTGAATTCACCAAATGATCAAGAGAAAGTCTTTTCATGGCAGAGTGATCAACAGTACACCTGCTCTGTCTGGCTTCAGCTCCAACACTGAAAACTAAACTAAAACACACCCTTCGGCAAACAGCCTAAAACAAAAGTAAAAAGCTGACAGACAGCCCAGCTCCACCCACTCTCTGACATCACTGCAGTAATAAACACCCATTTCTTAAAGGTATTCTCACTACAGATACTTATATACACACCCATTTATAAACACCCATTTCTTAAAGGTACTCTCACATGACACCTCCCCCCCCCCCCAAGAAAAAAAAATAAACCCTCAACTTCAAGATTTTTCATTTTTCACCTTTTCACCATCCTTCAAGAAATGCACACAGTAAATATACTTTATCGTTTCAAAAAAAACAACACACGCAAACAGGTATAATAATATAGTCCATATTTTTTTTGTTCTTCTTCCTCCAACTGAAATCCTTCGCAGTTGACAGTCTCTTTGAACAAGAAGGTCTCTGCACGATCCATCCATTGCTCTATGCCTCGGCATTTCTCTTTAAAGTCAGATACTTTAGTTCAATCTGATCACAGAGTCCCTTGCAATTCTCCAACACAGGAGCATTGGATATCACAGCTTTCAGGCAGTCAAATGCCTGTTGAAAGTCCGCTGTCCACTGAAATTTTTTAAGTGTCTTCAGCAAGTCCATCAGTGGAGCAACCACACTACAAAACTTTTGCACAAATGTTCGATCAAATCCACTCATGCCAAGAAATCACATTATTTCCCTTCGTCTTGAGGGTATCGGAAACTCCTCAATAACTGTTGGTTTCACATCCCGTATGACCATTCGACCCTGTCCAATTGTATGGCCAAGGAAAGTGACTTGGGCTTTTTCAAATTCACTTTTGGCTAGGTTTATCACCAAACCCACCTCCTGAAGTCGATAGGTTTCCCTTTGACTTGACATGTGTGACATGATTGACAAAATTTAACTACATCTTTATGTTGTCCAAGACAATAAAAATGTTTCTGGATTTTAGCTTGAGTTTTCCTTATCCCCAAATGACCTCCCACTAGTACCTCATGCGCAACTCGCAGCACCTCCTTTCTATACCCTACCAGCAATACTACTTGATGAACTTCTGCCCACTTTTCATCTGCCTGCATATGTCAAGGTCTCCATTTTCTCATCAAGATATTACTTTTACGATAATAACACTCTGGTATACACTCAGATTCCTCTTCCATGTATGCTTTCTGACACATGCGTTTTATTTCTATATCTTTTTGTTGTAACTCCGCCACTTTTCCGGAACTAAAAATATCCGCCTGATCCTCCACCTGTTCTTGTTCTTTTTCAACCATCTGATCAAAAAAAGGGCAGCACGGTAGCATTGTGGATAGCACAATTGCTTCACAGCTCCAGGGCCTAGTTTATTACAGTGAAAACATTTGAAACTTTTCATGTCTCTTCCACCCTCCTGGATTTCTTTTTAAATCTGAGGTACACTCTCCTTATTATCTTCCATCAGATCAGCTTTACGTTTACCACTTGAGTATTTCTCATGTCCCCCGTTTCTATCCCTCACAGGCTGAAACTGATGTCGGAAACCAAGCTTTGATTGATGAACTAATTCATTATCGTCTGCCATTTCTGCTGCTAACCTTGCAGTTTTAACCCTCTGCTCTTCCACATGAGCTCTCACTACATAAGGAATTGAATTTTTAAACTCTCCAAAAGCATAATTTCTCTGAGAGCTTCATACGTTTGATCTATTTTCAAAGCCCTTATCCACCTATCAAAATTAATCTGTTTGATCCTTTCAAATTCCATGTATGTTTGACCAAATTCTTTCCTTAAATTTCTAAACTTTTGTCTGTAGGCTTCAGGCACTAGTTCATATGCACCTAAGATGGATTTGTTCACCTCCTCATAGGTCTCAGATACCTCCTCCGGTAGTTATGCAAACACTTCACTCGCCCTACCTACCAGCTTTGCTTGAACCAGTAACACCCACATGTCCTGTGGCCATTTCATTTGTTTAGCCACCTTCTCAAATGAAATGAAAAATGCTCCCACCTCCTTCTCGTCAAACCTTGGCAATGCTCGGACATATTTAAATAGATCCCCACCAAGCCTTCGACTTTGACGCTCTTTCTCACTATCCTCAGAACCAACTGTACGTTTCCCTTTACGTCTGCCAATTTTAACTGACTGTCATGTTTCATGCCCATTTTGTGAAGTACAAACTCTCTCTCTTTATCTTTTTACCTTATCGCTATCTCCCTTTCTCTTTCTTTTTGTTCAGGTAGGGCTATTCTTTCTGTTTTCCTTTCTTCTCCCTCTTTCTCCTCTCTCTATCTTTCTCTTTCTTTTTCCTCTCTCTCTCTTTCGTATTCAAGTTGCTTTAATTATTTCTCATGTTCCATTTGTTTAATTTGTAACTGAATTTTTGCCATTTCCAATGAGTCAAACTGTATCTCAGGCAACTTTCAATGCTTAGCCACTGCCATAATTACCTCATCTTTTTGCATCTTGTCAGGTAATGTTAACTGCAATGTTTTTGCCAAATCTAACAGTCTGCTTTTAGTCTCTGTCCGTAAGGTACTGCGTGTGACCATCTCCACCCCCAAAAGCTTCAGAGCCTCTGAAGGAGCCATTGTCCACAACACACTGCCGACTTAAACTAAAATACTACACCTGAAAAGCAACCACAATATGCTCACCCCTCACTGTCTTTAAGTTCACAAAGCCAATCCAATAGATAGACTTTTATCCCCCTCGAGCCCCCAATTTGCTATGGTCCAGGGTTTAGAGGACCCCAAAGTGTATCATGGAGTTCACCTGACCCACAACTTTTAATAGATTGTGGTATGGGGAGCACACGGCCCACTCTACAGGTGTGGTGCAGCAGAAATGGAAAAGTATTTTTTAAAGCAAAACAATGTTTATCCAATGAACTCAAGTTAACCTTTTAAAAACATACAGTGAACATCTTAGTAACCATTAATTCAAATATAACCCCCAAAGAATACAACACTAAGTAATTCTTAATAACTTCCCAAACAACATCCAGAAGACAAAAGAAACACATTTTAACAGAAGCACATTAGGTTTACATTCACTACTGAGAGCATTTATAATTCTGAATTCACCAAATGATCAAGAGATAGTCTTTTCATGGCAGAGAAATCAACAGTACACCTGCTTTGTCTGGCTTCAGCCCCAACACTGAAAACGAAACTAAAACACACCCTGCAGCAAACAGCCTAAAATGAAAGTAAAAAGCTGACAGACAGCCCAGCTCCACCCACTCTCTGACATTACTGCAGTAATAAACACCCATTTCTTAAAGGTACTCTCACGACAGATATTTATATACACACCCATTTATTAACACCCATTTCTTAAAGGTACTCTCACATGACAATAGCAACATCTCTTGCTCAAGACTTTCTCAAGTGGTTCAGCCAAAAGTCAAGTGATTATCCAATGGACTTAAGTAGCCAAATAATGGTAGCATGATTGGATTGTTGTGAAGTGAATGCATTGTTTACCTCGATCATAATATTTGGTCACAGAGCAGTTTAGTCATGTCCACAATTGGGCTGTTGGTAACTTCCATCAGTGATACCTTGTGCTTCAAGGTTTGTCTGGCAGCAGTTACCAATGCAATGCAAATTCTAGATTGTCATCACCTTCAGAGCAACGGTCAGCATCATCTCTGTTCTGATCTTACCTCCAAATCTTTGAATGCATGAGGGATATTGAGAGTTATCCGCATCCTCAGATGGGTGGTTGCCACAAGCTAAACTTGTGCTATGGTGAAAACCAGGGAAAAACATTTTGTGAAAATGCAAAATCAAAACATGGACGCACATTAGGAATGCAGCAAATGGAATCCAAAGCCGAGCACCTTTCAGAAAGTAAAACTTGGATTTTTGAATTAGACGCTAACCAGATTTAGGTTGGAGAGCAATATTTTAAAATTATTTCTTGGGGTGTGGACCTCACTGGCAAGGCCAGCTTACATTACCCATCCCTAACTGCCTTTGAAAAGGTGATGGTGAGCTGCTGTCCATCTAGTGTAGGTACACCCACAGTGCTGTTAGGAAGGCAGTTTCAGGATTTTGGCTGTGACAGTAAGGAACAGTAATGTATTTCTAAATCAGAATGGCAGGGAAGGGAACTTGAAGATGGTGGTGTTCCCATGCATCTGCTTCCCTTGTCCTTGGTAGGGGAGGTTGCGGGTTTGGTGCACGATCCAACGGTCACGCTGTGCTTGAAAGTCAGCTCGCCGCAGTGCAGCGTGGCCGTTGAAAGCCGGGAGACCCCGCTCCCGGGATCTACCCAGCTTGCAACACCTCACGAGATTGAACGCAATCTCATGAAACGCTGCAATGTGAATTCCGCCCACCATGGGCAGGATCATATTTTAGCAAATCTGCATATTAGAGCGGGGCTGTAAGCCTCACCTAATGTGCAGATTCCCGAGCTACCTGAGGCTTTGGGATTCAAACCCTTCGCCTCAGAGACCTCGAGCGAGTGCTGTTTAGCACTGGTTCTCACAATAGGGGACCAGGTGGGATGGCACTCATAGGGGGTCTGCCAGGGGATCGGAGGCTTCCAGCTGCTTTGCCTTTGGGCAGGGTAGTGCCCTGGCACTACTGGTACCACCAGGGTCCCCTGTGCACTTTGACTGTGCCAGGCTGTCACCCAGGTGGCACTGTCAAGGTGCACAAGTTGGCACTGCCAAGCTGGCATTTTTGTGCACATGCGATGGGTTGCCTATTGGCAGGGGGGCGGGGATTGCGTTCGGATCAGGGGGAGCTCTGGGATTGTTTCAGGGGCCTCGGACATCAGGATGCCATTTAAAACTAACATCCCGATCTCTCGTTACATTGGGGAGTTCCAGCGAGCTGAGCTTCCCACTGTACAAAAGGGGCTATCGGCAGCCTCGGCCACACATTCCCTGTTCAGGCCCATTATTCAGTGTGAGTCACGTTGAATAATCATGTGTTTCTCGGCACTGAGTTCATAGGTTCAGGTGGAGACCTTACGACCCTTTTCTATCTCTTTCTCACTACCACCTGAGACATGGTAGGCTCTGCCGCTGCAGGTAAACGCTATGGATTTGGAGGCTGTTCTGTCATTTGGGCATGTTTTCATCCTTTTTCCATTCCTTCGTACTGAATTGCTCTTTGTCGATTTGACAATTGTAGCAATAGGTAGTTGTTGATTTATCCCATTTTTTCCAGGTGGACTAACTCTGTGCTCATCTCTATGGTATCTTTTCCTCTTCCTTCATCGTGCATGAGGTGGAGATGCCACCATTGGACTGGGGTGGGCACAGTAAGAGGTCTCATAATACCAGGTTAAAGTCCAACAGCTCCTTCATCAGGTGAGTCTGCAGATTACCACAATGCATATGGAAGTTCATTTTCCACAATCCTCTGAAAGAGGTGTCATAATATACATCAGTACATTATGGTGCAATCACATACACACACTGATGGACATGCAGTAGGACCAACCAGCATACATAACACCGCAGCCAATCACCAGTGAGAGCACAAGCACTATAAAGACAGGGGACAGGCGAGTTCCCGCTGATTCTAGCAGCAGCCAGCTCAGAGCACAGAGCTCACAGCCTGCATCACAGACATTCACCATGTGCTGAATGCCTCACCATAGCTAGTGATAGGAAAGGGTCCACAGTTAAGCTGGTATTGTTTATACCCACGTTTATAGTATGTTAGCATAGTTGAACAGTTAATAAAATAGCGTTACACCACTTCCAGCATTGTTGGCTTGTTTGTGAACCAGAACACCCAACACGACATGGTGCAAGGAGTGGCCGCAATCTAGCACTTGTGAGACCTACCTGCAACTTCTCAGCATTCCGGCATCCTACAGCATGGAGAACATCAACCCGCCGCCGCCGCTCCGCATCGCTGGCAATCTCGGGGTAAATTGGAAGATATTTAAACAGCGCTTCCAGCTCTTCCTCTAGGCCACGGACAGGGAGAATGCATCGGACACCAGGAAGATAGCCCTTCTTCTCTCGACGGCTGGGCAACATGCCATCCACATCTTTAACTCCCTGACATTCGCGGACGACGAGGACAAGGCCAAGTACAAGACGGTGCTCCTCAAATTCGACACACACTTCAGTGTTGAAGTCAACGAAAGCTTCGAAAGATACCTGTTCCAGCAGCGCTTGCAGGGTAAGGACGGGCCTTTCAATCCTATTTAACACACCTCCGCAACATATTCACCAAGCTGGATGCATCAAAGGGCTTCTGGCAGCTTCAATTGGACAAGTCCAGCAGAAAGCTGTGTACTTTCAACACCCCATTTGGCAGGTACTGCTCAATAGAATGCCATTTGGAATCATATCAGCATCTGAAGTGTTCCACCGCATCATGGAGCAGATGATGGAGGGCATCGAGGGTGTGCGCATCTATGTGGATGACATCATCATCTGGTCCACCACCTCGCAGGAGCATATCAGTCGCCTCCAACGTGTTTTTAAGCCAAGACGGGACCAAGGCCTGCGCCTCAACAGAGCCAAATGTTCTTTCGGCCAGACCGAACTCAAGTTTTTAGGAGACCACATCTCCTGGTTGGGTGTGCGGCCGAATGCGGACAAGGTGGCAGCCACCACGGCCATGCAGAAGCCGGCGGATAAGAAGGCGGTGCTCCGGTTCTTAGGAATGGTCAACTTCCTAGGAAAGTTCATCCCTAACCTCGCTTCCCACACCACGGCTCTCCGCAACCTAGTTAGGAAGACGACGGACTTCCAGTGGCTTCCCGCCCACCAGCGTGAATGGAGCTCAAGGTCAAGCTGACTACTGCCCCGGTATTGGCGTTTTTCGATCCTGCAAGGGAGACGAAAATATCAACGGACGCTAGCCAATCCAGCAGAGGGGCGGTGCTCCTGCAACGAGATGACGCCTCGTCATGGGCCCCTGTTGCCTATGCGTCACGGGCCATGACCCCCACAGAGCAGCGCTATGCGCAAATCGAGAAGGAGTGCCTAGGCCTGTTGACCGGTGTCGACAAGTTCCATGACTACGTGTATGGCCTTCCCCAGTTCACTGTGGAGACCGACCATCGCCTGCTGGTTGGCATCATCCAAAAAGACCTCAGTGACATGACCCCTCGCCTACAACGCCTGCTCAAGCTCCGGAGATATGATTTCCAGCTCGTGTACACACCGGGTAAGGACCTGATCATAGCCGACGCTCTGTCCAAGGCAGTCACCACTCCGTCCGACCCAGAGGGGTTCGTTTGCCAAGTCGACGCCCATGTGGCCTTCACGGCCGCCAATCTGCCGGCCACAGATGAACGCCTAACCCACATTCGCCGTGAGACTGCGGCTGACCCCCTGCTACAACGTGTGATGTGCCACATAACTGATGGATGGCTCAAGGGACAATGCCCGCAGTTCTATAATATTCGAGACGATCTGGCAGTCGTTGATGGCATCCTCCTGAAGCTGGACCGCTTCATGATCCCACACAGCATGCATTACCTGGTTTTAGAGCAGCTGCACGAGGGCCATCCCGGCGTAGAGAAGTGCCGACGGAGGGCCCGAGAGGCTGTCTACTGGCCTGGCATAAATGAGGATATTGCCAACACTGTGCTCAATTGCCCCACCTGTCAGCGGTTCCAGCCGGCCCAACCACGGGAGACCCTTCAGCCCCATGAGTTAGTCACATCCCCTTGGTCTAAGGTAGGCGTAGACCTGTTCCATGCGCTCGGCAGGGACTATGTTCTCATAGTTGATTATTTTTCCAGCTATCCCGAGGTTGTACGCCTGCACGACATCACGTCATCGGCTGTTATCCGTGCCTGCAAAGAGACCTTTGCTCGTCACGGCATCCCACTCACTGTGATGTTGGACAATGGCCCCTGCTTTGCGAGCCAGGAATGGTCTAACTTCGCCAGCAGGTACAGCTTTGTACATGTGACGTCCAGTCCCCTGCACCCCCAGTCAAATGGCAAAGCAGAAAAGGGCGTCCACATCGTAAAGAGGCTCCTCTGCAAGGCTGCTGATGCAGGATCAGACTTCTGCCTCGCCTTGCTGGCCTATCGCTCGGCTCCACTGTCCACGGGCTTGTCACCAGCCCAGCTGCTGATGGGTCGCACCCTCAGGACCACTGTACCATCCATTCAAGTCCCAGACCTCGACCTTCAGCGGATGCAACAGTCTCGTGCGCAGCACAAGGCGGCGCATGACGCTCAAGCGACTGATCTTCCTGCTCTGGCGCCAGGTGACAATGTGCGAATCCATCTTCCGGAGGGTGGCTGGTCTGCGACTGCTGTGGTTCTTCGGCTGGTGGCTCTCCGCTCATTCCTGGTTCGTCTGCCTGATGGCTCTATTCGCCACCGCAATCGGCGTGCCCTTCGTCTGGTTCCATGCTCACTACGCAATCCTCCACTGGTGCCACGCCCTCCTGTTGTCCCCGACCTGGACTTTGTAGAGCTTCCGGATACCCAGCATCCTCCTCACTTGGCCATGGCCCGGCCCGATCCTCAGCCGGTGGCTCCTGACCCACCCTTGAGGCGGTCAACCTGAATTCGTCGCCCACCTCAGAGACTTGATTTATGAGCCTTACAACGTTGGACTCAATGCTTTGTTCTTTCATCCTGTTTCAGCATTTCACTAGTTTGTTTATAGCATTCGTTATTAGTTTTGTTGTTGGTGTAACACCTTGTTTTTCTTTTCTCTGCACCAGGCACCTTCCCGTGTATATAGACTAGCCTCATGTACATAGTTATGTAAATACTGCATACACATGGTCAGATACACTCATTACACGTTATTTATTCTCACATAGGCACATGTTCTTTGTAAAAAAGGGGGATGTCATAATATACATCAGTACATTATGGTGCAATCACATACACACACTGATGGACATGCAGTAGGACGAACCAGCATACATAACACCGGAGCCAATCACCAGTGAGAGCACAAGTACTTTAAAGACAGGGGACAGGAGAGTTCCCGCTCATTCTAGCAGCAGCCAGCTCAGAGCACAGAGCTCACAGCCTGCATCACAGATATCCACCATGTGCTGAGTGCCTTACCATAGCTAGTGATAGGAAAGGGTCCACAGTTAAGCTGGTATTGCTTATACCCACGTTTATAGTATGTTAACATAGTTGAACAGTTAATAAAATAGCGTTACACCACTTCCAGCATTGTTGGCTTGTTTGTGAACCAGAACACCCAACACGACAAGAGGAAGCCAGATCCACTTCCCCGTCCCCTAACTTGCACATCCCTGGACACTAAGGGGCAATTTAACATGGACAATCCACCTAACCTGCACATCTTTGGACCGTGGGAGGAAACCGGTGCACCCGGAGGAAACCCACGCAGACACAAGGAGAAGGTACAAAGCCCACACCAACAGTTCCCAAGGCCGGAATTGAAACCATGTCCCAGGCGCTATGAGGCAGCAGTGCTAACCACAGTGCCACCATGCCACCATTCCATAGAATTTACCTTTTCTGCTTTTAAAGTCTGGATTTGCTCTTCCATACTTTGCATGTCATCCTTCATGTTGTTCAGATTGCACTGAAGTTCAAGAAGTTCGTCAATTTTGGTTGTTAATTCTGCTTTCAAGCAACTCTTCTGATTCATAAGCTAATCCTTAACCTGTTCCCAGCATTTTGCACAATACATGCTAGAGACTTCTAATGCTTTATCGATCAAGTTTTAATTGAGGGTTCATTGTTGTTGGATATCTTTCTACAAGTTCATCATTTAAGAATTCCAAGTCCTCTTTCAAGTGTTTTACTTTGTGAGCGACATTCCAGTGTTTTCATTCGTTCTAATTTTTTCTTATCAAATGCATCTTTCAAACGTGAAAGTTGATTCTCTGCACTTGCAATAGTCATAGGGGACTCTATAGTCAGGGGCACAGATAGGCGCTTCTGTGGACGTGAAAGAGACTCCAGGATGGTATGTTGCCTCCCTGGTGCCAGGGTCCAGGATGTCTCCAAACGGGTAGCGAGCATCCTGAAGGCGGAGGACAAACAGGCAGAGGTCGTGTTACATATTGGTACTAACGATATAGGCAGGAAGGGGCATGAGGTCCTGCAGCAGGAGTTCAGGGAGCTAGGCAGAAAGTTAAAAGACAGGACCTCTAGGGTTGTAATCTCGGGATTACTCCCTGTGCCACGTGCCAGTGAGGCTAGAAATAGGAAGATAGAGCAGCTAAACACGTGGTTAAACAGCTGGTGTTGGAGGGAGGGTTTCTGTTACCTGGATCACTGGGAGCTTTTCCGGTGCAGGTGTGACTTGTATAAAAAGGACGGGTTGCATCTAAACTGGAGAGGCATAAATATCCTGGCCGCGAGGTTTGCTACTGTCACACGGGAGGGTTTAATCTAGTATGGCAGGGGGGTGGGCACCGGAGCAATAGGTCAGAAGGTGAAAGCATTGAGGGAGAACTAGGGAATACGGCCAGTATGGCTCTGAGGTAGAGCAGACAGGGAGATGTTGCTGAACATTACAGAGACCTGGTTGAGGGAAGGGCAGGATTGGCAGCTAAACATTCCAGGATTTAGATGTTTCAGGCGGGATAGAGGGGGATGTAAAAGGAGTGGCGGAGTTGCACTACTGGTTAGGGAGAATATCCCGCTGTACTACGGGAGGACACATCAGAGGGCAGTGAGGCTATATGGGTAGAGATCAGGAATACGAAGGGTGCAGTCACAATGTTGGGGGTTTACTACAGGCCTCCCAACAGCCAGCGGAAGATAGAGGAGCAGATTGGTAGACAGATTTTGGATAAGAGTAAAATCAACAAGGTTGTTGTGATGGGAAACTTCAACATCCCCAATATTGACTGGGACGCACTTCGTGCTAGGGGCTTAGACGGGGCAGAGTTTGTAAGGAGCATCCAGGAGGGCTTCTTAAAACAATATGTAGACAGTCCAACTAGGGAAGGGGCTGTACTGGACCTGGTATTGGGGAATGAGCCCGGCCAGGTGGTAGAAGTTTCAGTGGGGGAGCAGTTTGGGAACAGTGACCACAATTCAGTAAGTTTTAAAGTGCTGGTGGACAAGGATAAGAGTGGTCCTAGGGTGAATGTGCTAAATTGGGGGAAGGCTAATTATAACAATATTAGGCAGGAACTGAAGAACCTAGATTGGGGGCAGATGTTTGAGGGTAAATCAACATCTGACATGTGGGAGGCTTTCAAGTGTCAGTTGAAAGGAATTCAGGACCGGCATGTTCCTGTGAGGAAAAAGGATAAATACAGCAAATTTCGGGAACCTTGGATAACGAGAGATATTGTAGGCCTCGTCAAAAAGAAAAAGGAGGCATTAGTCAGGGCTAGAAGGCTGGGAAACAACGAAGCCTGTGTGGAATATAAGGAAAGTAGGAAGGAACTTAAGCAAGGAGTCAGGAGGGCTAGAAGGGGTCACGAAAAGTCATTGGCAAATAGGGTTAAGGAAAATCCCAAGGCTTTTTACACATACATAAAAAGCAAGAGGGTCCCCAGGGAAAGGGTTGGCCCACTGAAGGATAGGCAAGGGAATCTATGTGTGGAGCCAGAGGAAATGGGCGAGGTACTAAATGAATACTTTGCATCAGTATTCACCAAAGAGAATGAATTGGGGGATGGTGAGTCTGGAGAAGGGTGTGTAGATAGCCTGGGTCAGATTGAGATCCAAAAAGACGAGGTGTTGGACGTCTTGAAAAATATTAAGGTAGATAAGTCCCCAGGGCCTGATGGGAACTACCCTAGAATAGTGAAGGAGGCTAGAGAGGAAATTGCTGAGGCTTTGACAGAAATCTTTGGATCCTCATTGTCTTCAGGTGATGTCCCGGAGGACTGGAGAATAGCCAATGTTGTTCCGTTGTTTAACAAGAGTAGCAAGGATAATCCAGGGAACTACAGGCCGGTGAGCCTTACGTCAGTGGTAGGGAAATTACTGGAGAGAATTCTTCGAGACAGGATCTACTCCCATTTGGAAGCAAATGGACGTATTAGTGAGAGGCAGCATGGTTTTGTGAAGGGGAGGTCGTGTCTCACTAACTTGATAGAGTTTTTCGAAGCGGTCACAAAGGTGATTGATGCAGGTAGGGCAGTGGATGTTGTCTATATGGACTTCAGTAAGGCCTTTGACAAGGTCTCTCATGGTAGACTGGTACAAAAGGTGAAGTTACACGGGATCAGGGGTGAGCTGGCAAGGTGGATACAGAACTGGCTAGGTCATAGAAGGCAGAGAGTAGCAATGGAAGGGTGCTTTTTTAATTGGAGGGCTATGACTATGGTGTTCCGCAGGGATCAGTGCTGGGACCTTTGCTGTGCATATTATATATACATTTTTTGGAGGAAAATGTAACTGGTCTGATTAGTAAGTTTGCAGACGATACAAAGGTTGGTGGAATTGCGGATGGATAGCGATGAGGACTGTCAGAGGATACAGCAGGATTTAGATCGTTTGGAGACTTGGGCGGAGAGATGGCAGATGGAGTTTAATCCGGATAAATGTGAGGTAATGCATTTTGGAAGGTCTAATGCAGGTAGGGATTATACAGTGAATGACAGAACCCTCAAGAGTATTGACAGTCAGAGAGATCTAGGTGTACAGGTCCACAGGTCACTGAAAGGGGCAACACAGGTGGAGAAGATAGTCAAGAAGGCATACAGCATGCTTGCCTTCATTGGCCGGGGCATTGAGTATAAGAATTGGCAAGTCATGTTGCAGCTGTATCGAACCTTAGTTAGGCCACACTTGGAGTTGTAGCCACCTAAATTGGCCAGCTCCCGATTTAAAATGGCGAATGGCGAAGGCTGATGGGAAAGTCAGCCAACATAGACAGAAACCAGCAGCTGCAGGTTTGCTGTGTATTTACCTCTGCAAAGGCCAGACAACATCGATACCAGCGACCATCACCATAACAATGTAGCAGTTATCTGCATACTGATGAGCAATCCCCGGGAACAATAAGTAACATTTTGGAGACACAAAGCAAAGCCAGACTCCTCGGCGCCAGCAGGAGCCAACACAAAGGAGGTGAACGAGCACCTCAAGACCGCCCATCGATCAGGGAACCGCTCCAGTATTGGAGAAAATCGAACCAAGCGATTGGGACAAAGTCTAATCACTTGGGACCAGGCACAGGGTCCGCCCCGAAAGGCGGGAAGCCCCTGGGGACTATAAGAGTTAAGCCCCAAGTTCAAATTGGTCTTTCTTCAGCCCTCTTCACCTCTTTGTCCTGCCTGGCTCACCCAGCAACACGAACCAACATTGATCGTGACCGGTGCAGTGACCACCGAACAAAGTAAGTCTTAATTCAACGCTCGCTATGAAATAGGCATCCTAGCTACCAATCCGTACCAACTTCGAATCCCGCAGACTCAGAACCCGAACAAAAGGCCATTTGTTCCCCTGACCTGGTGGGCCAGTCCGAAGTTAAGTATAGGCCTGTTAGTTGTAGAAGTAGCTTAGACGTAGAATTTGTGCATGAGTAGCGATTACTGTGTATAATAAATGTGCTTTGATTTGAATCTTACTAATCGGTGTATTGGGTTATTGATCATCACTCGGACTTGAACCTCGTGGCGGTATCATAAAGATACCTGGCGACTCGAGAGCAAAGGTAATAAAACAGAGCAATTGAACCAAGGAGAATGTTAGCAACAGAGTATAGTGTTCAATTCTGGTCGCCACACTACCAGAAGGATGTGGAGGCTTTAGAGAGGGTGCAGAAGAGATTTACCAGCATGTTGCCTGGTATGGAGGGCATTACCTATGAGTAGCAGTTGAATAAACTCGGTTTGTTCTCACTGGAACGTCGGAGGTTGAGGGGCGACCTGATAAAGGTCTACAAAATTATGAGGGGCATAGACAGAGTGGACAGTCAGAGGCTTTTCCCCAGGCTGGAGGGGTCAATTACTAGGGGGCATAGGTTTAAGGTGCGAGGGGCAAGGTTTAGAGTAGATGTACGAGGCAAGTTTTTTACACAAAGAGTAGTGGGTGCCTGGAACTCGCTGCCGGAGGAGGTGGTGGAAGTAGGGACGATAGTGACATTTAAGGGGCATCTTGACATGAATAGGATGGGAATAGAGGGATATGGACCCAGGAAGTGTAGAAGATTGTAGTTTAGTCGGGCAGCATGGTCGGCACGGGCTTGGAGGGCCAAAGGGCCTGTTCCTGTGCTGTACTTTTCTTTATTCTTTGTTCTTTGTTCTTGATCAGTTTTTCCTTGGCAAGAGTATAATTCCTCTGTGCTACGTTTTAAGCTCACATTCTGTAATTGTGCTCTGCTAAGTGTTTTTTGAGATTCCTTATGGTCTTTTGTGAGAACGTCTACTTTTTTTTCTTTTGGGGAGCCGGTTTAGTTCATTTGGCTACCCAGCTGTTTTGTGAAGCAGATAAGGCCAGCAGTGTAGGTTCACTTCTCTTACTGGCTGAGGTTATTAATGAAGACTCCGCCTTCTCAATCTTACCCCTCGCCTGAGGTGATCCTCAGGTTAAATCACCATCAGTCAGATCTCCCCCTCAAAGGGGAAAGCAGCCTATGGTCACCTGGGACTATGACGACTTTACCTCAGCTTGCTTTTCTTGCCATTTTAGATTTGATTTTCATCTCGTCCTCCAGCTTCTTGGAAATTTAACAGTTTTCCAAGTTTTCTTCCAGAGGTCGAACTGTTTTTTTCAGCTCTGTAGTCTCTTTCCTGTACATCTGTGACTCCTCAAAACTATGCTTGTTCAGAACATGAACAGCTTGGTTCATTGGGAACTTTAGTGTCTCATACCTTTCCAAGGATATATATTCAGTTTGAATCTTGAGACTCAAATCTTCCAATTCAATTCTAGCATGAACATTTTCCAATCTTATTTCATTTTCCTTTTGCCAGGTTTGCTTATTTTGGGTTTCATCTGATTGTTTTTCTCCATTCACAGCCAGCTGCTCACTTACTGTTGCAGTTCAGGTAATGTGTCTGGATTTCCGAAAAGGTATATTTTTGTGGCTTCTGGAAAGTTCCCTGCCCCCCTGCTGCCCTCATGTGGTTTATTTGAGTATTGTCTTTTCTCCTTTGGGCAATTTACGAGGGCGTTTCTGCCCCTCAAATTAAGCTCTGTGTGCTCTACAACTTGAAGGGTAAAATATTCATCAAAGGCTTTTACTATTTCATCGAAGCTGGTTGAATATCATCACTGGATTGCATTAGGATTACTTCATCGGCAAGTAATCCTAAACCAGTATAAAAAGGTATTAATCTGGACTTTTTCTCACTTCCTACTTAGACTGATGTAGTCCAAGATGTCCAATTTTCCATTAGATTTGACCCTTGGATGAATCCAAAATGATCTTGTAACTTGGATTTTTGATCCATGGTTCAAAACTTTAAGCCTTAGATTCATCTTTAATAAGTTGCTGAAATTCAAGATGGAGCCGCTATTCGTTTATATACAAAGGGTTAACCCCAGTCTGCCATCCTTGGCAGGCTCCCACCTGAATGGAGGTCATGCTCAGGCTTGAGCAAACAATGGCTGCTTGGATTGACTAGCTGCAGACTGCAGGGTCACAAAAACATAGAATCTTGGTCTTTGCTGGTCTTTAAAGCTGATTCTTTCGCAGCAATTCTCAACGAACAAATGAATTATTTTTTTTCTTCTTGGAGCAAGCTTGGACACCACATGTTCAAGCGCCAACTAGGGAATCTAGTTTTTCTGACAGAGTTTTCAAATGGCAATCTCTGACCAATGAACTATTTTATAAGTTATCCAGGAATTGCTTTATCCTGGGATTTTAAAGTTTTAGCTCGGCCCTTCTAGGTCTGCTGACTTTGCGCTTTGGGAATTGAAGCTTGACTTCCAAGAAATCCCTTCTGCTATACTGAGGAATATTCACTGTCTGCCTTCAGCTTCCAAGCCATTCTTTGGAGTTTTTCCCTGGCGATTTTCCTCTGCACATCTGCTTCTTGAGCTTGTCTTCGGGTCAGGATTCATCTTTAAATTTGTCTTTAGTCTTGCAAGATTTTAATTTTTCTCTGCATTTTTGCAAGGTTTTGGGTTTTTCCATTAGTTGCTGCCATGTTTCAGTGTGTTAGTTATCATTCAGTAGGTCTTAATGAAGTCTTTATAGTCTAATGTAGGACAAGCAGCCCGCTTGATTGCTACCTCTTCCACAAACATTCAAACCCTCCACCACTGACGAACAGTAGCAGCTGTGTGTACCATCTACAAGATGCACAGCAGTAACTCACCAAGTTTCCTTAGACAGCACCTTCCAAACCCATGACCGGTACCATTTAGAAGGACAAGAGCAGCAGATGCCTGGGAACCCCACCACTGAAGGTTCCGCTCCAAGTCACTCACCACCCCGACTTGAAGGTTTGCAGATGGGATAGTAGAAATGCTATGGTGAGAAATTGTTGCTCAGACAAGTACAGGTGTGTGCAACACTACCTTTACACTTGTTATGGGGTACCAGCAGCTGGTGCCATGTGACTTAAGTGCTGCCCAATGAAGCTATCTTTGTGGCTCCTCTTCTTCAAAAAATATGCAGTGTCAAAAATGATTGAGAAACTGCTGCCATAATTGTAGTGCCTGGGCTCCTAAAACATTCTTTCACCTTCTCCAGATCACCTTGGAATCTTGGGTATCAGCTTCACATGGACAAGAGGTGGAGATAGCTTGAAGCTGGTGAAAGTGACAGGAAATGTGGCACAAGGCACCCTGAAGTAATTTTTGCGTCAAATATAAGCAACGTGTTCTTTGATAATAGTGTAAAATGGACCAGGTGCAAAAATGGTTGACAGCATAAATCAGGTGATTCCAATTGGAAGATCAAGATTCAACATTTAACTCTCCAAGACCAGAACGTGTTTTCCCTCCTGAACCCTGTTACATTCTGGTGCTTTACCGGTAGGAATGATGCACAGAAAAACGTCTAGTTCTTGACTAGTTAAAAGTGTTTTCTTATAAACTAAATGCATGGTAAAGATAACTATGAGAAATATATTACAAACTACCAATACTGATAAATTATCCTAGAGCTACTGCAAGTATGACAATCCACTAACACTACTATCTCCCAAGTCCTCGAGGTAGAGAGCCGCATGATAGATTTACACTGCCACCTGCTGGTCGGAGGTCGTTCACATCATTATATACATGATTGCTTATGCATATCATCACAAACCCAAGTCATAAAAGGGCTGAACACCTGTCAGTAAATTCCTCACACAAAGAAAAAAAACGGGAAAATTGCAGCTGTCAATCTTCAACATAACATCTATTAAAGTTCTGAATTTTAAAAAGGCCCTTGCAAACCTTACGCATGTCTGTTTCTCACAGTTGCACATTGTATAAAACTGTCTGGATACAGGACAATTGATGCTCGCCACACTGACGCAACCTCCTCGGAAAATTAGCATAATATTTCTAATACTGAGATTTTGTGATTTGAAAAAATTTTACCAGTGCCATTCTTGTCCCAACCCCATTCCTCTGACATTTTGATTCCACCGTATATTTTTTTTAGCTTACCCCGAAATAGTCAGAAAGAAAACAAGTCTCCGAAGAAAGCATACAACATAAACCCCACAGAAATATCACAGCAGTTTTGTAATTTTGGTTTACAACACATTATGTTTGCTCCTGAGGTGTTTCTTATTTACAAGGCAATTAAGCATTTCTAGAAACTAATCTTTTTTCGAAAAAAAAATCTCTTCACAGCGAAGAAAGGACATGAATAATAAATAGACTAACTGCTATCTCAGCAGCTCGTGAAATCCTTGCCAGAATAATTGTTCTAGGACTCAAATCTCCCATGCTCTCAGAGCCTGAGAACCATCTTGCATCCTCTGCTACAGCTCATTCAAAACTCTGCAGCCCACTCCCGATCCCACATTTTTGATTCATCCATCACCCCATTCCTCGCTGACCCTCTATGGCTCCTCTTCCTAAAATGTCTCAGTTTTAAAATTCTCATCCTAGTTTTGAAAACTGTTCATGGTCTTGCCCCTCCCTCGCTTGGTTACGTCCTCCAGCTCTACAACTCTCCGAGATCCCTGCACTTCTCCGAATCTGGCCTCCTGCAGATCGCCGAGTTTCTTTTCTCGATCAGCGGTGACAGCCCTTCAGATGTTCAGGTCCTAAGCGCTGGAATTCCCTCTCTGAATTTCTCCAGCTCTCTCTCTCTCTTCCTTTAAGATGCTCCTTCAACTTACCTTTCACCCATCCTATGGAAAAAAGGCAGGGGTGTGGTGAATTAGTTGGCATTAAATGATCTGCTCCTGCAGAGGGGCCAGCACATATACAATGGGCTGAATGGCCTCCTTCTGTGCTGTAACAATTCAGGGATTTTAAGATAATATCATCTCCTTACATGGATAGTGTCAAACTATGATACTCCTGTGAAGCACCTTGAATCATAGAATTTACAGTGCAGAAGGAGGCCATTCGGCCCATTGAGCCTGCACCGGCCCTTGGAAAGAGCACCCTACTTAAGCCCACGCCTCCACCCTATCTCCGTAACCCAGTAACCCCACCTTAACCTCTTTGGACATTAAGGGCAATTTATCATGGCCAATCCACCTAACCTGCACATCTTTGGACTGTGGGAGGAAACCGGAGACCCCGGAGGAAACCCACGCACACACGGGGAGGATGTGCAGACTCCGCACAGACAGTGACCCAAGCCGGGAATCAAACCCGGGACCCTGGAGCTGTGAAGCAACTGTGTTAACCACTGTGCTACCGTGCTGCCCAGTTGAATGCACTACATGAAAGTAAATTATTGCTGTTGGTCAGGAAAGTAGCCAAAATAAATTGCCCCTATATTATTCACATTCTGCACTGTTGAGGTGATGTTTTGAAATCTTTCCATCTGTTAAGACCTCTAATGACAGAGGAATTTTACAGATGCTCATTATTAACAAGGGTCTTACAAGAGCAAACTTTTTTTAGTCTTGATTCATTTGAGTGTACTGTAAACCAATTTTGAGGAAATCAAAGCATGCTATAAATAGTTCAGTTCCACCCACGTTACACTCTTTCTTACTCATGCCTGCCTTTTCGTTAAAAACATTGACTAGAGAAGCATGGTCCATCATTCACCATGTGGGTATTTTCCCCTTATTCTGTCGAAGCTGTTATGAAAACTGAGAGGCTGATGTTCTGCTGGTATTTCAAGAGTCAGCCATTGTAACTTGGACAAGAGATACTTATTAAAGTGGTGCAGTGAATATCCCTATTGCTACATTCTACGCATTCTATTTCTATCTTCAGGACTTTCTCCCGTGTCTGCATGGGTTTCCTCCGGGTGCTCCGGTTTCCTCCCACAGTCCAAAGATGTGCAGGTTAGGTGGATTGACCATGCTAAATTGCCCCTTAGAATCTAAAGGTTAGGTGGGGCTATGGGGATAGGGTGGGGGGTTGGGCCTAGGTTGGGTGCTCTTTCAGAGGGTTGGTGCAGACTCGATGGGCCGAATGGCCTCATTTGCACTGTAGGGATTCTATGATGATATGATAGTAATTCATTGTAAGGGATGCCACTATTCTCCCCATCAATAACTGGCCGACAGGTTGGAGATTGCTTCCTGCAGAACTCTTGAAAAATTACCAAATTTTATCAAAGTTACCTGTCTTATTCGTATCAACATTATTACATTGATACATTCCCTCCATCAAAATAAGCGGTACCAGGTGTAAAGAATGAAACACTTTCTGAATTCCTGCATCGAAACAAAGCATTTTCACATCTAACACAGCAGAGGTCAGATTTAGCATAAAGTTCACTCGACTGCGCAAACAGTATCCTTCACCGCAACTTCAATAAAGCACCCCCAAATGCATCAGTGTGAACGTTTCATTTCCCACACCAACCAGCCTTATGATCTCTCCGAGTGAGGTGATAGCTCACAGCTAATTTGTGTCAGATTACGTACAGTGGACTCTTGCCCTCTAGCAACTGAGTTGACTCATAGGATCCCGATGTGTGCCAAACAGAGAACACTTTCACCCGTTAATATAAGCTTGAATTCAAACATGCGTCCGAGAGACGAAAGTACCGTGCTAAACCATCGCAGCAACCCTCTTCACCCACACATCACTAACGGCACGGGCTTGGAGGGCCGAAGGGCCTGTTCCTGTGCTGTACATTTCTTTGTTGTTCTTTGTAACATCTGGTACAATTGAATAACTTCCTAACCCCGCAAATCCAGAGATGATTCACAGTTTTGTGAAAGTTGGTACCCTGCAACATTTCAGAAAACAAGTAGTATCGCAAATGCTTGCAATGTGCCTTTCAAAAGGTGAAAACAGGTAAGAAATTAGAAACAGCAGTTTGAAAGTCTGGATTTAGCACTCAAGTTTGGTACTAATTGCTGATTATTATCGTTTGAACTTGCCTGAAGGTGCTAAACAGAAACCTGCAAGTTGTGCTGATTGAACACAACTTTCGTAGAGCAAAATGCACGGGGCTCCTCGGACCCAGTTGCATTGAAGATGTGAAGTGCGCTGACTGGCACATTTCATGATGGCACAGGGAATGAGAGGGAAGATTTCGTAGATTTTACAGTGCAGAAGGAGGCCATTCGGCCCATCGAGTCTGCACTGGCTCTTGGAAAGAGCACCCTACCCAAGGTCCACACCTCCACCCTATCCCCATAACCCAGTAACCCCACCCAACACTAAGTGCAATTTTGGACACTAAGGGCAATTTATCATGGCCAATCCACCTAACCTGCGCATCTTTGGACTGTGGGAGGAAACCGGAGCACCCGGAGGAAACCCACGCACACATGGGGAGGATGTGCAGACTCTGCACAGACAGTGACACAAGCCGGAATCAAACCTGGGACCCTGGAGCTGTGAAGCAATTGTGCTATCCACAATGCTACCATGCTACCGTAGACGGATTGTTGGGTATGGTATTGGGTATGGTGGAGAATGTCCGGAGATGGAGGGATGTCCTGTAGTTGCAGGGAGAAGTTCTTCCACCTTTGTCTTCTTGCCCTCCTATCCCTCTTGCCCATTTGGTGCTGCTCTGCCTGGCATTATGTAATCCTCCCATTCCTCATTTAGGTCAAGACGGACAACCAGTAAGGTTCCCATGACCAAAAGCTCCCTTTCCCTTGGTGAGTCCATAAGGTGTCACAGTAGCACAGCATTTACCCTATTTAGGTAATGCCCTCAGAGAATTTCCAGAATTAATGTTGATAATGTCTCCCAGGAAGCCCCCAGTGTGTTTTATCATAGAATTTACAGTGCAGAAGGAGGCCATTCAGCCCATCAAGTCTGCACCGGCTCTTGGAAAGGGCACCCTACCCAAGGTCAACACCTCCACCCTATCCCCATAACCCAGTAACCCCATAACCCAGTAACCCCACCCAACACTAAGGACAATTTTGGACACTAAGGGCAATTTATCATGGCCAATCCACCTAACCTGCACATCTTTGGACTGTGGGAGGAAACCGGAGCACCCGGAGGAAACCCACGCACACACGAGGAGGATGTGCAGACT
This sequence comes from Scyliorhinus torazame, assembly GCF_047496885.1. Taxonomy (NCBI): domain Eukaryota; kingdom Metazoa; phylum Chordata; class Chondrichthyes; order Carcharhiniformes; family Scyliorhinidae; genus Scyliorhinus; species Scyliorhinus torazame. Next base: position 30,582,667 of record NC_092724.1, read on the forward strand.
CCGCACAGACAGTGACCCAAGCCGGGAATCGAACCTGGGACCCTGGAGCTGTGAAGCAATTGTGCTATCCACAATGCTACCGTGCTGCTTCAGAGGTCTTTGTCACAGCCCTGGCAGCATTGATCATGGTAGGTATACCTTTAAGTGATGATTATCCCTTTAAAATTACTTTAGAATTTGTTTACTCTCAAGCAGTGGGTCATTGTTAGGAGAGGGTGTTAACTGAAATACTAGCCATCAGAATGCAATGCAGTCTCTTTAATGGCAGGCATTTTAAATGGCAATTAACTGTTTAATGAGCTTGTCGACACGCATTCCTAGCACTGTCTTTAATTCCTTTACCAAGATGGTGTCTCACACTAAACCAATGTACCAGCTGTACCAGCATTTCAGATACATTTTTACTTCCTTAGCTATTCTTATGGCACCAAATGCAACAGTTCTCAAAACATACGCATATCTTAATGCACTCAAAGACAAATGAAAGGATACTAAATACTTACTAGGGCTTTTTCAAAGTGTGCATTTGCAAACTAAAAATGACGTTAAATCCTTAGCTCACAATGTTATTGGTTTATCTGTAATTTTCCAGAATTTCTCTGGACATGACCTTTTGTATTGTTTCTGTGCATGTTTCCTCTTTTATAGAAGGGGATTGTGTTTGCAATATTGTAAATAAATAGTGTATTCACTGAAGTCACAAAAGCCCATTGACATTGACATCACACCACACCTCCGGTAATTTTTCGCACAAACTATTTTATGAGGAACAAATATCTATCAAACAGCCACTGCCAGATTCCCCACTCCAGCAAATTCCAGGCCATTCATTTATCTTCTTATTTTACACCATAGAATCATAGAATCACCACGGTGCAGAAGGAGGCTATTCGACCCATCGAGTCTGCACCGAACCTCTAAAAGAGCAGCCTACCTACCCCATCCTATTCCCGTAACCCAGTAACCCCACCTAGCTTTTTGGAAACTAAGAGACAAGTTATCATGGCCAATCCACCTAACCTGCACATCGTTGGACTGTGGGAGGAAACCGGAGCACCCGGAGGAAGCCCACGCAGACATGGAAAGAATGTGCAAACTCCACACAGGCAGTCACCCAAGGCCGGAATTGAATCCGGGTCCCAGCACTGTGAGACAGCAGTGATAACTACTGTGCCACCGTGTATTATGTAGAATCATAGAATCATAGAATTTACAGTGCAGAAGATCACCATTTGGCCCATCGAGTCTGTACAAACCTTGGAAAGAGCATGCTACTTTCGCCTACACCTCCACCCTATCCTTGTAACCCAGTAACCCCACCTAACCTTTTGGACACTAAGGGGTAATTTAACATGGCCAATCCACCTAACCTGAACTTCCTTGCACAGTGGGAGGAAACCGGAGCACCCGGAGAAAACCCACGCAGACACGGGGAGAAAGTACAAACTCCACACAGACAGTAATCCGTGGCCGGAATTGAACCTGGGACCCTGGAGCTGTGAGGCAGCAGTGCTGAGTATTTTTGAGGTGGTGAATAAGTTATGTACATTTGTAGATTCTCAATGCTTTTCATTGCTCAGAAGTTGCTCAAAGGTTTTTGTAGCAATGTAAATAAAGAGCACATTTTAGGCCCTGACCTTGTTATCACAACGTCATGGTTTGTAGCACATTGTTAGGGGCTTTTTATATATTTCCATGTAAGAAAGGGCTCTTATTCTCCACGAAGCTCTCAGTAAAGCCCGTCCCATGACTCATTTAAAATTCCAACCTTCCTAACATAGGAGGAATGGTACCACGATTTACCTGTGCTATGTAGGCCTCCAGTACTGCAGTAAACCCTTTTGCACTGCTGAGCACCAGAATGGAGAAAGGTATGGTAGGTAGCAGGAGAGGAATGAGTGATAGTGGGAGCAAACTGATAAGATCACTCTTCAGATCACAATTTTATCCTGTCTGAATCTGATATTATCGGGGACTTTGATCATATGCTGAGAACATCTGGCACTTACTGGCGCAAGCGAAATAACAATTCGAAAAAACAAAATGAAGTCTAGAGAAATAATGAATTGTTAAAGGGAGTCAGGACAGTTTGGCATCTGTGCGGTTATACTGCGGATACGCACCATCACCCTGCATGGGTATCAGTTTGCATTCAGTGCAAACCATTCAGAGACATGGTTGCTTAATGTTAGTGCAGCTGTGTTATATCTTCTAAACTTCAGAAATGTCAAGTAGAGTATTCTGTGGTGACAAAAGCATTCCGCATTTCTGATTAATATTGGTGGCATGCTGTTGTGTCACAGCTGTTATAGTAAGAATGAGTGATCCTGCGTGGTTGGTGCTGTGTGGGTTTTTTTTTTACTTTCTCGATGCAAGCATCAATGCTCGAGTCACCCTTATCAGCAGCTGAATCAGTGAGACCAGAAAACCACAACTTTACAGTTACTCATGTAAGTATGACGAGGAAATGCTCCTCTCTTTAAAAAAACACAAATTACATTTACGTTTGTTGTCACAAAGTTGGAAGCGGCAAATCTTTCGACTCAGATGTTTGTCTATTCAGATCACATTTTGAAAATAAAATTCTCCTCAGAATGAATCAGTCTCTTTGAGCAACAATCTTCTTTGGCATTCCTAAATTGGAAAGCAGCTATACGCAACAGGAACACCCTGTGCATAGTTATGTCACTACATAAGTAAGATAGTGTCATTGTATGAGATTAAACTCTCGACTAAAAATCTGAATGTTGCAGAAGGTCCAAGGTTCAGTCCCATGTCTGTGTTAAATTTCCTGATCCCAGTCGGATTGCAGCAATCAGTCACGGCATTCCTGGGCTAGGGAGTGGAAAAATCAGTCAGACCTCCCATTCTTGACCACTACCCAGTGATCCTTGCATGGGCATCAGGAAAGGGAAGGATAAGACTCTGCTGTGGGTGATCCATGGTCAAGGTTCCTCCCAGCACTCGGGCATCCAGACTCACGCATGAAGAAAAGCCAGTTGAACAAAGTTCTAAACGCTGGCTGAAAACATACGACTACAGGAGCCAGGGAACTACAAAAAAATGTTTAGATTTATACAAGGGGCGGGGGGGGGGGGGGGGGGGGGGGCGGCGGCACGGTGTCACAGTGGTTAGCACTGCTGCCTCACAGCTCCGGGTTCAATTCCAACCTCGGTTGACTGTCTGTGTAGAGTTTGTATATTCTCCCCGTGTCTGCGTGTGTTTCCTCCGGGTGCTCCGGCTTCCTCCCACAGTCTAAAGATGTGCGGGTTAGGTAGATTGGCTACGATAAATTGCCCCTTAGTGTCCAGGAATGCAATAATCTTTATTACTGTCACAGGTAGGCTTACATTAACACTGCAATGAAGTTACTGTGAAAATCCCCTAGTCGCCACATTCCAGCGCCTGTTCAGGTACAGGGAGGGAGAATTCAGAATGTCCAATTCAACTCACAGCATGTCTTTCAGGACTTGTGGGAGGAAGCCGGAGCACCCGGAGGAAATCCATGTAGGTTAGGTTACGGGGCTATGGGGATAGAGTGGGGTCATGAGTAGAGTGCTTATTCAAAGGGTTAGTGCAGACTCAATGGGCCGAATGGCCTTCTTCTGCACTGTAGGGATTCTATGATTCTATCTTTCATGTTATCAGGGTGTCCAAAAGTCTTCTTAGTCAATTTATTAATTTTAATGTAGTCACAGTTGTCCAAGCAAGCTTCAAAGAGCAGACAATTCATGTACAGCCAGGTTCTAACAGCAATTATATAGCACACAACAATGAAATGAATGATCAGTTGATCCTGGTTTGCTGATGTTGAATTTGGGATGAATGTTAGCTAGGTCGTAAAGGAAATTCCCTGTTCTTCTTCAATAAATGCAAAAGGAATGCTTTCATGTGGAATAGCAGACCTGGGCCCTGGTTTAATGTCTTATCTGAGTGACAGCCCATCTTTGACAACTCAGCAACTCTTCTGCACTGTGCTGAAGTGTATGTCAGCCCTCACCTTGTGCTAAAATAAGACTGGAACTCACCATCAGAAACAAGAGTGCTGCAACGGAGCTAAATTTACATCCCTGGGGGCTATCACCCAAGGAAGAGATTAAAGGAAATTAAATTGAAAACAGGAAGATAAGATTAAATGAGAATTAAAGGCATCTTTCCCGTATGCAATTTCCAGTGCAACATTTGCTCAATTGATGAAAAATTGATTCCAACAGGAATCTGACTGGGAAGATTCTAACAAGTGGTGCATGGTAACATAGGCACTGTGGCTTTTACATAGGTACATAGAACATACAGGGCAGAAGGAGGCCATTCGGCCCATCGAGTCTGCACCGACCTACTTAAGCCCTCACTTCCACCCTATCCCCGCAACCCAATAACCCCTGCTAACATTTTGTGGTCACTAAGGAAAATTTATCATGGCCAATCCACCTAACCTGCACGTCTTTGGACTGTGGGAGGAAACAGGAGCACATGGAGGAAACCCACGCAGACACGGGGAGAACGTGCAGACTCCACACAGACAGTGACCCAGCGGGGAATCGAACCTGGGACCCTGGCGCTGTGAAGCCACAGTGCTATCCACTTGCGCTAATGTGCTGCCCCCTAAAACGTTTGGTGTGGGAATTGCACCGTTAGGAGCAGCGATTTGGTAAACTGCCAATGTGTTCAGTTGATTATCAATGCATTTAAGGGATGAGCCTTCAAAAGCTGCTGTTCTACTGTGCAAGCATCATGTACTCATCTGAAATGAGCACTAAATGACAGCCAGTGTTCTGACGCCTCAGGAATTTAGATTTACCATCAACAGAGTTAATCTCTTTGTGCTGCTAACAATTCTAAACTATTGGGCTGGTGTTCATTGCCCCACTGTCACTTGATTTAAGCAAATGGAATGAAGAGAAATAAAGAAAGGCCACCAGGGATATCAAATCACAAGAGAGGTGGAATGTCCATGTCTCTCAATATGCTATCCACTTTATTTGTGAGCCCAGGTAAACTACCTGACTCGACAGGCCCAGGTTCAGCAAAGAGATAGTCCCAGAGCTGTTTCATTTGCTTCAATTAGACACGCCTCCAGCATAAGGTTGGCAAAGCCAACAGCAGCAAAGGTGTCAATTTCATTTTTAGGACCGAAAGGCGGAATGCAAATTTGAGATTGCAAACTGATCAACCATGATCTTATTAAATGGCAGAGCAGGCTCGAGGGGCCGAATGGCCTACTCCTGCTCCTTGTTCATAACGTCCCCTGATTTTTACACCTCCAACTTCTTCCAGGTTGTCCAGAGGACATATGCAGCATCAACCGATCCAGAACAGATGCACCCAAACACTGCTTGCTGCATTACTCAATCGTGACACCAAATGCTCTACTGCCCGGAGTCCAAGGAGTCAGTGATGGCACCCAAACAATCATTCAGGACCCTAGGCACTATTTAAAAGTCTACATGAAAGAGCTTCTATTCCATCAATGTAAAATTGCTCACAGGCTATATTTTACCAGTAATTAAGGACTTTGAGCAGCCTCAATGTGGACAAGTTTATTCAAAGGTAAAGCAGACAGCAACATGCTTCTGTGGAGGCCACAGTCTTCAGTCTTGACTAACAAACCTGACTGGTAGCATATATATAGATGGAGAACAGATGGGACAAGGACTATGCAGACGTCTGGAACATCACATCTCGCTCCACTATTTAAAAAGGGAGGTCGAGAGAAAGCAGAGAATTATAGATGTCAGTAGTGGGGAAAATTCTAGAATCCATTATCAAAGATTTTATAGCAGAGCACTTAGAAAACAGTGGCTGGATCGGACAGAGTCAGCATGGATTTATGAAGAGGGAATCATGCTTGACAAATCTACTGGAATTCTTCGAGGATGTAATTAGTAGAATTGATGAAGGGGAGCCAGTGGATGTGGTGTATTTGGACTTTCAGAGGCTTTTGACAAATTCCCGCATAAAAGATTAGTGTGTCAAATAAAAGTGCATGGGATTGGTGGTAGTATATTGAGATGGATAGAAAACTGGTTGGCAGACAGGAAACAAAGAGTAGAAATTAACAGGTCTTTTTCAAATTGGCAGGCAGTGACTAATGGGGTACCTCAGGGATCGGTGCTAGGACCCCAGCTATTCACAATATATATTAATGATTTAGATGAGGGAACAAAATGACATGGGCGGAATTCTCTGACCCCCCACCGGGCCGGAGAATCGCCGGGGGACGGCGTGAATCGCCGGGGGACGGCGTGAATCCTGCCGGCGGCTGCCAGATTCTCTGGCGCCGGTTTTTCAGCGGGGACGGGAATCGCGTCGCGCCGGTCGGGGGCCGTTGGCAGTGCCCCCCCCGGACGATTCTCCGCTCCACAATGGGCCGAGTGGCCGCCCGTTTTCAGCCAGTCCCGCCGGCATGAAGCAAATAAGGTCCTTACCGGCAGGACCTGGCTCTGTGGGCGGCCTGCGGAGTCCTCGGGGGGGGGGGGGCCGCAGGGCATCTGGGCCCGGGGGGGGTCTCCACAGTGGCCTGGCCCACGATTGGGGCCCACCGATCTGCGGGCGGGCCTGTGCCATGAGGGCGGTCCTTCCCTCCTTGCCGGCCTGTGTAATGGTCCGCCATGGCTGGCACAGAGAAGAACCCCCCTGCGCATGCACTGGGATCACGCCAGAACACGCTGGCGCTCCTGCGCACGTGCCAACTGCTGCCAGCCGGCGGAGGCCCTTCGACGGCGGTTGGTGCGGCGCCAACCCCGCCGGCGCCGGCCTAGCCCCTGAAGGTGCGGAGGATTCCACACCTTCCAGGCGGCCCGACATCGGAGTGGTTCACGCCACTCCTCTGCGCCAGTACGGCCCGCCCCGCCGGATAGCGGAGTATCCCGGCCCATATATCCAAATTTGCAGATGACACCAAGTTGGGTGGGAGGGTGAGCTGTGAGGAGGATACAGAGATCCTTCAGTGTGATTTGGACAAGTTGAGGGAGTGGGCAAATGAATAGCAGATGCAGTATAATTTGAATAAATGCAAGGTTATCCACTTTGGTAGCAAAAACAAGAAGGCAGGTTATTATCTGAATGGCCATAAATTAGGCGAGGGAAATCTGCAACAAGACCTGGATGTCCTCATACAGCAGCCACAGAAGGTAACCAAGCAGGTGCAGCAGGCAGTAAAGAAAGTAAATGATGTGCTGGCCTTCTTTGCAAGAGGATTCGAGTACAGGAACAGGGATGCCTTGCTGCAATTATACACGGCCTTGATGAGGCCACACCCGGAATATTGCTTGCAGTTTTCGTCTCCATATCTGAGGAAGAATGCTCTAGCTGTAGAGGGAGTGCAGCAAAGGTTTACCAGACTGATTTCTGAGATGGCAGGACTGACGTACGAGGAGAGATTGAATTGGTTAGGATTGTATTCGCTAGAGTTCAGAAGAATGAGGGGGGATCTCGTAGAAACCTATAAAATTCTAACAGGACTGGACAGGTGGGTGTGTCCAGAACCAGGGGTCACAGTCTAAGCATATGGGGTAGACCATTTAGGACAGAGATGAGGAGAAATGTCTTCACCCAGAGAGTGATAAGCCTGTGGAATTCATTACCACAGGAAGTAGTTGAGTCTAAAACATTGTATGGTTTCAAGAAGCAATTAGATATAGCATATGGGGTGAAGGGGATCAAAGGATATGGGGGAAAGGAAGTGGGATTAGGCTATTGAGTTGGACGATCAGTGATGACATAATGAATGGTGAAGTCGGCTTGAAGGGCCGAATGGCCTCCTCCTGCTCCTATTTTTTCTATGTCTTTTTCTATGTTTCTCTCATGCTTTGGCCTCAGTGCAGATTGACCTTTATGTAAGGTGTCCAAACCCATGTTATGTGCTGCATACTCTACGATGTTGCTGTACACTGTTGGCCCATCCATGAAGCAGAAGTGGCCATTCAAGAATCAAAGCCAGAGCCAAGATGAAGAAACGCACTTAATGTCACATGAAGACTACTTATCCAAGCGTCATTCAGCTAAATGTTTGATCTGTCATAGTAAAGTGCAGTGCTGTTCACATGGCATCAAGAAGTAGTTCAAAGCGCTTCCTCTACGCTTACTCAACTACCCTCAATGGTCACCTAAACAGTAAAAAGGAAATTCTGTGGCTGAAGTTCAAACACATTTTCACTATTTATGAACTGAGCTTGATAACATGAAAGTGAATGCTGTATATTGTAAGTCTGAGGCAGTCAATTTGGCCAAGGTACCTGTTGAATACCAATGCAGCCAGCCACTGTAAAAAAGGATGGGACCCAGTTCACAAATTGAGCACAATATCATTAAAGCCCCAAAAAGGAATTTTAATTAAGGGTCTTGGCTATCATGCAACTGAAGTATGTAAACACATAATCAGCTGCATGTTGGAACATCTGGCGGAGACACAACTAACAACAAAGGGCGCGATCTACCGGCTGCATTGCGCTCAAGCGTGTCGCGGCTGGCAGATCCCGGAGAGGCCTCCCACAGGCTTCCCTGCAGGCTTTATGCCTCGTAAGATCTAGCCAGAAACGACGAAGCATCAATGAGCGTGATCAAGCCGTGCTCACTTAAGTAGGTTTTAAACCTACCTAGGTGGGCACACTTGAGAACTACCAGCCTCCTGCGATTTACTGGCCTCCTCAGGGAGGCTTCAGCCAGACGCTGTTCAGTGCTGGTCCACACAAACGTTGACCAGGTGGAATGGCACCCAGGGGGGTCTCCCAGGCCATCGGAGGCCCTGGGTGGTCAGGGGCAGGGCAGGGTGGCCCCCTGGCCCTCCCCCTGGAACACAGGCACCTTGGAACTTCCAGGTTGGCATATTGGCACTGCCACCCTGCCCCTGCCAAGATGTCCAGGTGACACTGCAAAGCCAGCAGGAGCACTGCCAGGGTGGCACTGCCAATGATCAGGGCCTGAGGAGGGCCATACCCATGAAAGGAGGGTGGGGAGGTATTAAGGGGGTGCAGGGCCTGTAAGAGGGGCCTCTGGGAGGTTGGGGGGTTGAGGGAGGGTTGGAAGTGGGGGCCTGTAAGGGGGTGTGGGGGACCTGAATAGGAGTGGGCCAAAGGACCCCATAGCAGGGTGTCATCACTTGTCGAGGTGGGGAGTAATACCCATATGTGTGGGGGTGACATTGCCCATGGGTGGAGAGTGTGGGGGACCCAGAAGCTCACTTTTCAAAATGGCGGCCCGATCTCTGAGGAGCCAGTCTGGCCAGCAAGTTCAGCTCCACAGTGATGAAAATAATTCTGTGTGTGGGGTAAACTGGGGAGAAACTCCCCAGGGCCCAAATAAGTGACTAAATGTGGTTAGATAACGGTGGGGAAACTCGGCGACAGAGCCGGGGAGAAACTCCCAGCAAAACCCGCCACAAATGACACTAGAAACCTTTCTGTTAGATTGCGCCCATTGACTTACTGTTGGCATCTGTATTTATGTATGGCGCTGGCAGCGTTAAGACATGGAGCAGGAACCTCAGCAGCACAGGGCCCTTTACTTGCTTATACATTGGGCCATATGGCTGCTTTAGGCGTGGTAAAGGGTAGCTCTTGTTTATCTTTTCCCAAAATAGTGGGTGGTGCACTTCTGTCAGAAATGAGCACATAGAAACTTACAAAATTCTAAGAAGATTAGACAGGGTAGATTCAGAAAGAATGTTCCTGATAGTGGGGGGGGGGGTCCAGAACTAGGGGTCATAGTTTGAGGATAAGGGATAAATCTTTTTTGGACTGAGGTGAGGAGAAATCTCTTTAACAAGAGACTGGTGAATCTGTGGAATTCACTACCACAGAAAGTAGTTGAGGCCAAAACGTTGTGTAATATCAAGAAGAAATTCGATATAGCTCTTGGGGCTAAAGGGATCAAGGGATGTGGGGGGGAAGGCAGGATCAGGGTATTGAACTCGATGATCAGTCATGTTCATAATGAATGGTGGAGCAGGCTCGAAGGGCCGAATGACCTCCTCCAGCTTCTATTTTCTACGTTTCTATTCCCTTTGTCCGCACCACTTTGGGACCTAGGAGGTCATGTAGAGCCTGGGACTATATTGCATTTTCCTACATTACAACAGTGACTATAGTTCAAAAAGTACTCCATTGGCTGCAAAGCACTTTGAGGTGTCCAGTGGTCATGAAAAGTGCTACCTCAATGCCAATCTTTCTTGTTTTGTTTACATATTAGATAGGATGTCACAAAGAACTTCCTTGCTCTTCTTCAAATTGTGCCATTGGCGACAGATGTTATGTTCTGTGTTATGGCCGCAATACATTTAGTTCTTTGACTAGTAAGACGATTTACTAACAAGATGAGCACGTGGAATGATACCGAACGAATTATGATACAAACAGTAACGAATGAATGAATTCAGTGAATTCTTCTGCAGCTACTTCGAGTGTGACTATCCTCTTTGTACGACCTACTACTAACTGCCGGATATCTCGAGTCACATGGTAGATCTCTATCGCCACCAGCTGGTTGGAGGTCGCATCGATAACTCCATACATTGATAGACAACTATGTACAAAACTGTGCACAGACATTTCACCACAACGGGGTTGGAGTTTAAATCCTTATCGGAAAGGATTTGTGCAACGTATTTTATATACTTCATTTGCTGTAAATTAGAACCTGTTCAAGGATTTTCTTTTTGTTTACTTCCGCCTATAATACATTTATTATGTGCAGATGTCAAAGAATAATTTCCCCAATCAAAATGCTTCAGTCAGCATCATTCATCCTGAAAAGAAAATTCTGGTCGCCCCGATCATTTTAATCTTTATTTGCTGGGCATTTAGAACAAACCTACTGTGAAGGCAAAATGATGGACAGGTGGCTGGTTTGGTTAATGACCTCATTTCAAAGTGGTGCAAAGGTACGTGCCTGCCGCCGTTAATACAACAATGCAGACGTGTGTCCCGTTGGTGGCTAACAACAACAATTTGCATTTATATAGCACTTTCTACATGGAAAGAAACTTCAGGGACTTAACACATGAACTGAGCTGCACCACCCCAGGGAAAGGCTGCCTACCTGTTCTTCTGAATCTGCACTAATGTGCCTAATGTTGGGAAACAGGACCAGTTTCCTAGAGCAACATTGACGGCAGCTGTAGAGGAATACACAGCTTAAATTGTTTTACCCTTCAGGGTTTAGAGGAATCCGACTAGGAGCAGGCATTTGCAAATAAAGGGGTTTTAAATTTTAGGCGCTGTCTGCACACAGCATGCACTTACATATCAGCAAAATTATCCGGTCAAGTTACAGTTTAAAAGATTACCGGCCAATCATGTGTCACCTGACTCATCACATCCTCGCTGTGCATGATCCAGATGATGATATTTAAATGAGCCTTTAAGCTTAAGTAGGGTGCTCTTTCTAAGGGCCGGGGCAGACTCGATGGGCTGAATGGCCTCCTTCTGTAAATTCTATGAATTCTGTGATTAAAATACCTGGACGCTGCTTTCACCTGGTGCCCGGGAGTCAAGGGCCGTGCCTGCGAGACCTCAACCGGGTGGTGTTTAGCACTGATTTCCACAAAAGTGGACAAGGCATGACGGCACCTCGGGGGGTGTCGCAGGTTATTAGAGACCCCGGGTGATCGGGTACAAGGTAGGCTAGTATCCTGGCACTCCCTGGGCACCTGAGCACCTTGGCAGTTCCAGCTGGCACCCTGGAAGTGCCACCCCAGCATTCTGGCAGTACCAGTCGGGCACTGCAATGGTGCCAGGCTGGCCGTGCCAAGGTACCCAGATGCCAGGTTGGTACTGGGCCCTGGGGATGCCTTGTCTATGAGAGATGGGGTGAGGAGGAGTCCCAGGGGCCTCAAAAAGGTTGGGGGCTGATGAGGGGGGCTCCTGAAAGCAGTGGAGGGTGGACCTGAAAGGGAGGGAGGGCATAATGTTATGGGCCAGGATTTAGAAAACTCCAAAGTATATTATGGAGTTCACCTGACCTATAAGTGCTTGTTGAATTTGGCTAGGATGAGCATAAGAGCCTTCCTTTCCGGTGTTATTCAATGGACTTCTTAGGCGCTTTTAATAAAAAAGACAAGTTTTATTCTAAGAATTCAGTTAACATTTGTATAAACACACACAGCAAGAACTTTTATCTATTACAAACACAAAGACACCACACAGCTACAGTAATCTATGTATAACCTTTAACGAATTCCCCTTAACTGTTCCAATTCAATAACAAAATCCAAGTAAAACCAGAAACCCCTTTTCAAAGGTGCGGCCCAGCACACGGCAATTCTCACTGGTATAAGACTGTTATTATTGATACTCTGTTCCCCTTTTCAAACAGTAGATTTGAATTCCTTCCAGAAAGCAATTATCTCTTTTAAGTTACCAAGCAGTCTGGAAACAGCTTTTAAAATGAAGATAGAGAAAAACACTTCTTTCAACCTGTGCAGTTCAAACCAGTCAAAACTCAAACCGAAAGTAACAGCTCACAGACACAGCTTTTTTTTAAAATTTAGAGTACCCAATTCATTTCTTCCAATTAAGGGGCAATTTAGCATGGCCAATCCACCTAGCCTGCACATTTTTGGGTTGTGGGGGCGAAACCCACGCAAACACGGGGAGAATGTACAAACTCCACACGGACAGTGGCCCAGAGCTGGGATCGAACCTGGGACCTTGGCACCGTGAGGCAGCAGGGCTAACCCACTGCGCCACTGTGCTGCCCTTCTCACAGACACAGCTCAGTTCCACCCACAAAAATGACATCACTGAAGCCATGTGATAAGACAAAAACATTTCTTAAAGGGACACTCACATGACAGTAGAGATCTGGGCAGCCAGTCACAATGGCGCCCCAACTGCAAGGAGACAGTACTGAGCTCGCCAGTGGAGAGAATCTGTTAACATGTGGCCTCGACGGGGAGTAGCCCACCGAGGGCCAAGAAACTGGCAAAGTGCTGGTGAATAGCGGGGTGAATCACGGCACTGCAGCCGCCGAGAAACACCCCGCCAAACACACCCAAAAGCAGACTTTGACTTATGTCCGCTGAATCGCGCCCAAGGTCTTCAGTAAAATACATGTAATGGGAGCCATGCTATTATGTACTGCGTCCTCACAGTCGCAGGAGCAGCACAGTGACTAGCACTGCTGCTTCACAGTGGCAGGGACCTGGTTTTGATTCCGGCCTTGGGTGACTGTGGAGTTTGCACATTCTCCACGTGCATTTCCTCCAAGTCCTCTGGTTTCCTCCCACAGTCCAAACATATGCAGCTTAGGTGGGACGGCCATACTAAAAAATTGCCACTTCGTGTCCAAAGATGTGCAGGTTAGGTGGATTGGCCAAGCTAAAAAATTGCCCCTTCGTGTCCAAAGCTGTGCAGGTCATGTGGATTGGCTGTGATCAATTAGGGTTACGGGGATAGAACGGGAGAGTGGGCCTAGACAGAGTGCTCTTTTGTAGGTTGGTGCAGAATCGATGAGTTGCATAGCTTCCTTCTGCACTGTAGGGATTCTATGGGTGGTATATTTGGACCCATCCTTGGGCAGAGGAAAGTGTTAGAACCATGGGCGGGATTCTCCGATAATGGGGCTAAGTGTTGACGCCGTCGTAAACGCCGGAGCGTTTTACGATGGAGTCATCTAGCCGCTAGTGATCCTGCGCCGCACAGGGGGCCAGCACGGCACTGGAGCGTTTCACGCAGCTCCAGCTGCTGATACGGGCGCCAGCATGGGCAGGCACGGGTCCGCGCATAACGCATAGGTTGCCGTCTCCGTGCCAGCCCCCAGGCAACATGGCGGAGCCCAAAGGGGCCTGACATAGAGGAGCGTAAACCCCCCCCCGAATTAGCACGCCCGCCGATCGGTAGCCCCTTCAGGTCCGGTTGCGGTGCCCAGACATGCCACCCACTATAGATCCCCATGACCCATCATAAGTGCAGCTCATAATGTCCTCTCTTTGTCCCCGCAGGAGAAGATAGCTCGTAATAAACAGGAAAGGACCAAGGTGGGTGGAGAAATCCCAGAGAATCGAGTCCTCACTCCCTATGAGGAACAGGCCATAGAAATCGCGGGGTGACCTAGGAGAAAGCAGTCACCAACAGCGAGGTTGGCATGCACCACAGATGAGGATCCATTACCCCTTCACCCAGATGACTTGTCTCAAGTGAGTTGTTCATGTCAGACAAAGTGATTCTTCCCTTTCACTGACCACATGTCCATTGTCTCTCAGGGTCTCCATATGGTGGGGCTGAGCCATCCGGAGTCGTCGTCCCCTGCTGCCACCCAAGAGACTACCTTAGAGGAGAGCTCCGAGGAGACCACCATCAAGGCATCACAGCTATCACCCCCACCTTTCACCAGTGCAGAGACACACACCTCGGTGGGTAACATTAGTGGGCAGGCTTCTGGGGCACAATCTGGTGAGCACCACACAGTTGCTGTTGCAAACAAGGAAGTAGCAATATCCGAGGGAGTCAGCAGTCGGAAGTCTGCTAGATCCCAGGACTCTGCTGAGTCCCAGTCAGATGTCGAGCCTCTGGACAAGGTTATCCCGGAGCTTATATAGATGTTGGGACATGGCCGTGAGATTCAGGAGGGGTTGTCAGCAACATTCCAGCGAACGTATAGCCAATTGGAGGAGTCCCAAAGGCTATGGGTGTAGGAGATGAAACAGAAAATGCATGGCAGCGAGGCCAACAATGCAAGGATGGCGACCCCAGTGGAAAGCCTGCAGCATGAGGTCAGTGTCTTGAGTGGTGGTGTCCAAGGCATGGCTCAGCCTGTGACAATCTTGGCTGAAGGCCTTGACATCATGTTCCAGTCGCTGAGGGATATGTCACAGACGCAGGTGGACATTACCGGGGCACTCCAGAATGTGGCCCAGTCACGGAGGAGCATCGCTGAGGGCATTGACACCATGGTGCAGGCAATGGGGAGATGCCAGGACTAGCAGAGCCAGATGATGCGGAGGCCTCTGGAGCTCACTCAAACTGTTCCTCCATCCCATGGAGATCCCCAGGACACCGTAAGGGAGGAGGAAGCACTGGAGGCCTGGGACCTGCCACCAAGGAGACGACGGCAGTCTGCAGATCTTCCAAACCCCCACCCCTCCTGACACAAACGCATCATAAGGGCAGTGGGCGAAATAGGATGGTGACACCAGTGTGTCGGCCTGGGCACTCTAGCTCCAGGCCTTCCATAGCATGCCCGCCAAGAGCATTAAAGGCCACAGGGCATGAGAAACAGCAGGCTACCTCTACCTCTGATGTACATCCTTGGGATACACCTGGACCTAGCAGAAGACCACATTAGATCAAGAAGATTGAGGACCATTGAGTAGGCATTGGGGGGCATTGGGGGGATGAGGTCACTATGCATAGAGAGGTAAAATGGAAATGTCCAATGTTCACTATTAAAACATGTTACAGCTAATATATGTGAAGCCTCTGTTATGTTAAACCTCACAGTGGGCCTGCCTGCACCTTCTACATCCAGTTGCCTTCCGCTCCCCCACGTGGAAGGGGGGAAATGGGGGGGGGGGAAGGAGGGGAATGGGGGAAGGAAGGGAATGGGGGGAAGGAGGGGATTGGGGAGAAGGAAGGGGTGAACTGATGGACAAAGCCATGTCCTATGAGAATTGAATGAAGATGAGGACCTCCATGGTCCTCCGGACATCCCAAATCCTCGCCGCCGCTTGTCCTCCATCCTCCAGCTCCTCCTATGGGTCCTCCCTGGGCTCATTCTCCTTCCATCCCCTCCTAGTCCAACTCCTCCTCCTGAGAAGTGGCCCCATGTCCCTCCTCCTCCTCCTCCAGCATGGTCACCCCACTTCTGTGCCATGTTGGGGAGGGCACAGCAAATCACCGCAAAGCGGGAAACCTTCTGGGGGGTGTACTGCAGTGAACCACTAGAGCGATGCAGACATCAGAACTGCATTTTGAGCAGTCTGATGTACCACTCAATGACAGAACGGGTTGTACATTCTCCCCGTGTCTGCATGGGTTTCACCTCACAACCCAAAGATGTGCAGGTGTAGGTGGATTGGCCACACTAAATTGCCCCTTAATTGGAAAAAAAATAATTGGGTACCTTAAATTTTTTTTTTTTAAATGACGGAATGGGTGGCAACATGGGCCCTGCTCTATCGGGTCTCCACCTCGGTCTTCGGCCTCTTCACTCGTGTCATCAACCAGGGCCTCAGTGGGTACTCCTTATTGCCCAAGAGCCAGCCTGTCATTCTGGGGTGGTCTTCGAAAGATGCCAGGATCTCCGAGTGTCCTAGGAAGTAGTTCTCATGCACGCTCCCTGGGAAGCGGGCGCACACGTGCATGATCCGGAGGTGGTGGTGGCACACGAGTTGAACATTCAGGGAGTGGAACCTCTTCCTGTTAATGAAGGGCACAACCTTGAACTGTGGCATCCCAGCGATGGCAGAGAATCCTGCAGCATGGGCATCTTAGTGGGCTTGGTCCAGCTTGAAGTGGATGATGCCTGGGCATACAGGGCATCTGTGACCTCACGGATGCACTTGTGGGCTGAAGCTTGTGAAATGGCGCAGAAGGCCCCGCTCGAGCCCTGGAATGAATTGCTTGCATAAATGTTCAGGGCTGTGGTAACCTTCACAGCCACCGGACGCAGGTGTCCTCCATGGAGTGTCAAGTATGCATGGATGTGGCACAGTTGCTGCACTGTCTCTTTGTTGAGACGGAGTCTCCTGCAATACAAGCTGTCCATCATCTCCTCAAAAGACCAACGACGGCTGCACACCTTGGGCCTTCGCTGGGTTCCTCTTCGGCCTGATGGGCAGCCAGGTGTTCAGGGTGTGTGATGGCCCACTGCACATGGGGTGCCTTCACCAGCCTGCATCGACGCTGTTGCCTTCTCAGGCTTCTGGCCACTTGGGCTGCCACCTGCAACGCAAAGGCATCCTCTGCGGGACCGACACAACTATCCATCCTGGTATCTTTAAGGAATTAGAGAAGGAGAAAGACCAACAATCAGTTAGGGCTTCCACCCTGGGACCCTGAAATCCTCCAAACCTCCCGCACCCTTATGTGTCCCGTCTTCTCTCAGAGGAGCACCCACCAAGCCAGTTGTGCTGGAGAAACTCACTCTGTACACTCACCCCCCGCCACATCAGAAATCACTAGACCCCAGATCCTGTTGGGAACATTGGGGGAGACCATGCTTAGGTGCCCTCCCTGATTCACAAAGTACTCTTTGGTCACGAGGATGTCCCCAGTGCTGAAGCCCAGCTCTTGAGTGTTTGATTGTTGGCTGCTGCCT
Source organism: Scyliorhinus torazame (assembly GCF_047496885.1). NCBI lineage: Eukaryota > Metazoa > Chordata > Chondrichthyes > Carcharhiniformes > Scyliorhinidae > Scyliorhinus > Scyliorhinus torazame. The sequence goes on from NC_092724.1 coordinate 30,599,923, forward strand.
CCATGGTGCTGATGCTTCTACAGGTCAGGCAAACTATTCAGGCTTCAAAAAAATGCGATGCAATAATCATCACCTGAGACATGGCACATGGACCCACGAGAAACCACTTGCGAGCTGTGAAGAGCTCTCACAACTAACAAGGCAAATTCCTTATCAGTAATGGCCTTCAACTGTGAAGCTAGAGGCTGCTCACAGTAAAAGGGAGTTAAAGTGACTGTCAGCATATAACCAAGAATAGGGCTCTGTCCTGGAATAGTTGCTGTGGGTCTCCACAATATTTAAAGATTGCAAACACACTGGACCACCAAAAGCAGCTTCATTACTACTTATAAAATCCTGTATGTCATGGCAGACATTGGTCTGTTTGAGCTCCTGAAAGATGGGCAAGTCCATCAAGATTTACAGTTCTCTCCAAACCTAGGTACTGGTTAGCTTCGTCAACATATTTGTAAAAGCTTCCGGTATGCGTAGAGGACACATTTTTTTCTCCTTTCCCAATATGCTGAGTGGTACACTTATCACTGGAAATGGGGGCAAAGCTTCCTGCCCCCACACTGGGCCCTTAATAGTCAGAAAAATGCCAGAAATATGGGCACTGCGTCAATCAATCTCGAGGTGGTTTATTCATACAATTTGAACTTTTATTAAAACATCACATGGCATCCTGAGCGTGTGAGAAACCCAAGGCTACCTCTTCCTGCATGATGTGCGATGCTTTTTAACCACCACATGTGCCTTCGATGTAACCTAATACTCTATTTGAGTAATTGGGGCCTGTTCAACTTTCGATTGCGAGGTGAAAGATGAGCATTCTGAGCATGGTTGAAAGTTAATAGCCAATGCATCGCTGCATCTCCCTCCTGCTTCACATTGTATAATCCAGGTCTCATGTGGCTACGTAAACCAAAGGAATTCTTTGGTGTTGATACATCCCATACACTGCAAGGTGCTTGAAGCCAACCTGGCTAGTCTTCCATCTGTAATTGCTCCAGGCGTCAGGGTAAATGCCCAGTACCAGAATGTCGATGTCTTAAACTCCCAAGGTGTTGAGTCTCAGACATCTTAAAGACGATGAGGGATGGGCTTGGGAGATTATGAGGCCGGGCCTCTCAATCCCGAGGGTGAGGAGGCTGCAGAGGGAGATCAGGAGAATGGGCCGGGAGAGGGAGGGATATTGTGGGAGTTGAGACCACTGAAAGGGTGATCATAACTGTCGAGAAGAAAAGCGAGCTTGCCTTGAAAGAAAAGGTTAAATGAATGTTTTCACTTCAGTGAAAACTTTAATGAACATTAGTCAGAAATATGAGCCAACGTGAACCCATTCATTTTGCTGATAACGTGAACCCATTCATTTTGCAAAATAATACTGTTGATTGTGGTATCTATCAAAAGATTGTTCCATGTTAAAATAAAGCAATATAATAAAATAACTATACCTAAATGTTTTGGGCCTAGAGGCACATTGTGAGAATCAAATTATTTTAGAACAGCTTTAATTTGATTTTTTGCAGCTAAGATCCAATAACTCTGTGGCCTTATGGTTTTTTTCAGTTTTGTTTCATGTTTCACAATCTGAAGCTAAAGGAGATGTCCTCAACTAGTACAGGTCCAGTCTCCACACATGTCAGCGTTGTGTGACAGCAAAAATAAACAATACGAAAATATGATCACAGGTTTGATTTAAAAAAGGGTTTCGAAACTGCGTTCCAATGCGTTACATGGTGAGTAAGAAACACATTGCATTCACTCTCCAAAAAAAAAATTCTGGTAAACATATCTTGATGGTATTAATAGTGATTTATTTGATATATTTCTAGCAGCTGGCACAGACAGTAGTCACACAGTTGCAGTTCCTAACAGGAATGTATGGCTTCAGCATAATTCACTACTGCAGTTTCTTCCAGAGATTAGTCTCTGTGTGATTTAATTATCTGTTTCGAGACTGCAGTTATGTTAGTTATTATCTAGGCTGCTGGCCAAGCCACACTTACAGCCACAGCATCTATAAACACAGCCTCCACATCGCATCTTCAAAGCCAGGACAACGAACACAAATTAACATTTAAGGACCGGCATGCAGAATAAAGATTTTACAAAGTCACCTACATTCATTGATACATGTAACACTGCTGGAAGTTTCTCATCTTGAAATGACAAAGTGCTTAAAGAAGAAATTCTAATTACAGTAATGAAAAGGTTGAAACATTTCTTCCAGTTGCAGTTGTGTCTGAATGACCCAAGGTTCTATTGTAAACTGTTACAATGTCTGATGTCTAGTAATTACAGTACAACATGTAATATTTTATGTGCAATGCTTTTCCGTTATCCAAACACTACTTCTAAAGGGGTCATTCCACTTGATCCAGGAAACAAGGACGGTGTCTACGCAGTAAATGAGATTGCATTGACAACAGTGGGAGAAAGAAAAAGATTTTGACTGTAGTTGTTAATCATATACTAAAACTATCCAGTCAGTTTGAGCTTCCTGCTAACAAGACAAATTGAGCCTGAGATGCACATCAACAGCTGAGGCCCTCCACTCAATGAGTTGGAGTCATAGTCACAGAGAACAATGATTGGCATTTCAAATTAGACGTAAAGTGACGTGATATTGTGGGCGTTTAATATTCTGTAGGTGTTCGAATACTTTGTCAAAAATGGGGAACTGGCCTTTAGCTCTGTGAGCTATTTAATTAATAGCTTTAAAGTGTTAATAAATCTTCCTGACAGGTATTCATAGGACTATTGAGGAGATATTAGAGCGCACTATGACAATCCTCCAAGCAAATAGGAAGCATGCCAGTAACAAATATAGCTAATTTAGCTCATATACGAAAGTTTGCCAGCAATACTCAAGGCTAAGAATAAGGATACGCCTATTAAGGATGCATATAAACCAAGTCAACTATAAATCGGGTGAGTTGGACAAAGCCAAACTCTTCATTGGTTCATCTGGATTGGATTCCTGTGGCCGGATCTTCCTTTTTACCAAAGAGTTGAACCTCAGTTACTTTGGTGGACTGTTCCATGTTATCAGATATTGGGCACCCGAAAGGTAGCGCGCTGCAGTGCAACGTGGTTGATAGAAGCTGGGAGACCCCGCTCCCGGGATCTACCCGGCTCGCAATGCCGCGTGGGATCTACCGCGATCTTGTGAGACGTTGCTGTGGTGATGTGCATCAATGTAAATGCATGTAGGCTAGCTAGACACTAGAGGGAGCACCAGTGACATCACACACACACACACACACACACTCAACCAATAGATCCGATAAATAGGATACGACCAGTAGACATTCACGATACACAAGGAGGTGATACGACCACAGGGGGGCATTGCACCAACCCATATATAAAGGATACCACACACATGATCTGCCTCTTTCCAGTGGAGACAATCAGTGAGTACAGACACAGGGTTGATTCAATATTACACCCACCACATGGATTGCAGTAGCTGGTTAGTCAGTATGGGTAGCTATAGTAGGATTAGCAGTAGTGTTGAACCCGAGTAATAGAAGTGTAAATAGTTTAATAAACGTGTTGAAGTTATCTCCACGTCTGAACCTTCTTTTGTCAAGTGCACCACAAGAAAGCCGCTTATGTTACACCTACAACATAACAAATCATGGTACCAGGACTGAACTGTTTCAATCCACATAGCCATACCTCAGTGTACAGTGACAACCAGCAACGATACCCAGGCAAGATGTTTGATATCCGGGTTCCGCAGCAGCTCCAGTGCCACGGCGATCTCCGTGAAAACTGGCGGGCATTCCGGCAAAAGTTTGAAATCTTACTGGTGGCAGCCGAACTAGTTGAAGTGGCCGATCCTGAAAAAAACAGAGCTTCTCACACATTTTTTCCACACCAGCAGTGCAGCCAATGACAACTCATGCTGGACAAACCCAGTATTCAGGCATGCAGCAGCCAGCAGTCTATGCAGCATATTCTCAAACAGGCCAGCACTACGGATTGCCCACTAAAGGAATCAAGACCGAAGGAGGACTACCACAAGCGCAATCTGCACTACAGACTGGATGCTTTTGTTACAGCCCAGGATTTGCTGCACCCCAGCCTTGCCAGACGGCATATTCCTATCAGATGCAAGGTTCTAGTTTCACACCATCACCAGGTATTTATGCGAGCAGCAATTCTGTTTCCAATTCGACAAGCTTCAACGCTTCTCAGCAGGATCAACCTTCCAGCTCAGCATGTGGCCAGAACCAGTATGTACAGTCTTATCCAACTTCAACATATGGCACATCCATGACCTCGAATAATACTGTTGATGGTATCTCTTCCACGTCAACACCTTATCAGCCACAAGATGCCATCCGACAGCATCATCATGAACATCGAAAAAAGAAAGGGACTCCAAATCAGACAGCAAAGTGATTTGACCACTTCTTGGTTCCTGTGGCACAGGGACGTTGATGGCGTTCATAACCAAGAGAGACATTTGACCATGATGATTGATGGTTTTTGAACTCACACGCATGATTTGGATTTATTGTTTAATCACCGTTCCCATGATTTGTATATACCTTAACTTACCTACCTGTTTTTTGTTCAATTTTCTGAAATTGTACAGAAAATATGTAACATATAAAAAAGGGGGGACGTGGCGATGTGCATCAATATAAATGCATGTAGGCTAGCTAGACACTAGAGGGAGCACCAGTGACATCACACACACACACTCAACCAATAGATCAGATAGATAGGATACAACCAATGGACATTCACGATACACAAGGAAGTGATACGACCATGGGGGGGCATTCCACCAACCCATATATAAAGGACACCAAACGCATGATCTGCCTCTTTCCAGTGGAGACAGTCAGTGAGTAGAGACGCAGGGTTGATTCAATATTACACCCACCACGTGGATTGCAGCAACTGGTTAGTCAGTCTGGATAGCTATAGTAGGATTAGCAGGTGAGTAATAGAAGTGTAAATAGTTTAATAAACGTGTTGAAGTTATCTCCACATCTGAACCTTCCTTTGTCACGTGCACCACAAGGAAGCCGCTTATGTTACGCCTACAACATAACAAATCAGTTGTGATGTAAATCCCGCCCATTGTGGGTGAGATCACCTTTTGGCAAATCTGCATATTAGAGTGCGACAGCTAGTCTCACTGTAATATGCAGTTTCCCGAGGCACCGGAAGTGTTGGGATCAATCCCCTTCACCTCGGAGACCTCGGGTGAGCGCCGTTCAGTGCTGGTCTCCACAAACAGGGACCAGATGGAGAGGCACTTGTGGGGGCCTCCCAGGGGATCGGAGGTCCCCAGGTGCATGCCCTTTGGGCAGGGTGGCACCCTGGCACTGTTGGTGCTATCTGGTAACCCTGCTACTGGTAGCCTGGCAGTGCCACCTAGATGCCAGCCTGGCACTGCCAAGGTGCCCAGGATGCACTACCAGCTGGCAGGGGCACTGCCAGAGTACCAGGTTCGCAGTGCCTGGTTTGCATTTTTCATATGGCGGCTGGGGGTGCCCTGCATAGGTGTTGGAGGGGGAGGTGCAGGAGGAGCCTAGGGACCCCCTCCTAGTAAACTGGGGCTTGGGGGGAGTGCAGCAGGGGCTCCAGAGGTCTGGACACATTTAGAAATGGCGTTCTGCTCTCTCGCTACACTAAGGAGATCCGGCAAGCGGAGCTCCTTAGTTCAGAAATAAAGGGGCTCTGTGCGGCCTAGATCTCGCGTTCCCCGCTGAGCGCCCCCCATCTAACCTGAGTGGCGTTCGTTAGCATTGTGTTTCTCGGTACTACGAGCACCGGGAAACACGCAGCTAAACGCGCTCACTATGGGACTTTGTTCCCATTTAGTTAAATCACGCTGATTGTAACCTGAGCTGAAGAAATATCCCTCATCATGGAGACAACAATTTCACTTGTGTGCTGGATTCAATAACAATTTGAATAGTTCAGCGCCGAGAAAAAACATGAACAAGCAAGGCAACAGCTGAGTGCAAGGAAGTTCTGAGGAAACCTAATGTCATTTTGGTTTTATTTTGTATCCACGGTAATGCAGCGTGAGGCCAGAAAACCCCATTTGTATCCCTTATCTCTTTAGATCTTTACCGAACCGTTATATATTTTGAATTTGAGGAGGGAATATTGCCAAACCAGCAATTAGGATAAATGTTAATATTCTGTATTGAATTTCATCTGCCACCTATCAGATAATACTGCCATATCCTGCATAACATATCCTATAGGGTTTCATGAAGTAATTATCAATGCCTCAGTTTATCCATTTGAAGTTTAACTTTCAAATTTCAAAGCAGAAAATTATAGAACTCCTTTTCCAGTTCACAAAGTCATTCTAATAGGAGTATATTCTACACATTAATCACTCTGAGAAAACAAAATCCATGAATTTTTCGCCCCATGAGGTTCAGCAATTTTATATTTACTCCCGATATTCCTACAGTCACAAGCAAATTCCAGGAAAACCTATTCAAGAACATTGGCGGGATTCTCCAATCGCCGCGCTCCAGTGGCCGATGCCGAAATCACGTTCAGCGATTGGCCGGGGAATACCCATTTACGACCAAATCGGGGGCGGAGCCGCTTTCACGGTGCTCTGCCCCCTCCAATGCGGAATATTTGGCGAATGGTAAAGTTCTTGGAAGTGTGGATGAGCAGAGGGATCTAGGTGTCCATGTACATAGATCCCTGAAAGTTGCCACCCAGGTTGATAGGGTTGTGAAGAAGGCCTATGGAGTGTTGGCCTTTATTGGTAGAGGGATTGAGTTCCGGAGTCAGGAGGTCATGTTGCAGCTGTACAGAACTCTGGTACGGCCGCATTTGGAGTATTGCGTACAGTTCTGGTCACCGCATTATAGGAAGGACGTGGAGGCTTTGGAGCGGGTGCAGAGGAGATTTACCAGGATGTTGCCTGGTATGGAGGGAAAATCTTATGAGGAAAGGCTGATGGACTTGAGGTTGTTTTCGTTGGAGAGAAGAAGGTTAAGAGGAGACTTAATAGAGGCATACAAAATGATCAGGGGGTTAGATAGGGTGGACAGTGAGAGCCTTCTCCCGCGGATGGAAATGGCTGGCACGAGGGGACATAGCTTTAAACTGAGGGGTAATAGATATAGGACAGAGGTCAGAGATAGGTTCTTTACGCAAAGAATGGTAAGGCCGTGGAATGCCCTACCTGATACAGTAGTGAACTCGCCAACATTGAGGGCATTTAAAAGTTTATTGGATAAGCATATGGATGATAATGGCATAGTGTAGGTTAGATGGCTTTTGTTTCGGTGCAACATCGTGGGCCGAAGGGCCTGTACTGCGCTGTATCGTTCTATGTTCTATGTTCTATGTAAAGTGGTGTACTCGCCTTATCAACAGCCTCCCGACATTGCCTGAGGCCTATCACCCTATGCTCCGCCTCCAACAGGCCGAGTTCCCGACTGCCGGTCCAGCGCCACCACAGTCGGGTGAGGGCCGATCCGTGGGCAGGGGAGTCTTTGTCAGTGTCTGGGGACACTATTGGAGGGGTGGTCCGAGGCTCGCAAGCCAGCCAAAGGGGGGGCACTATTTTGTGGGCCGGGTCCGCAAGTGGCCGGCGCTATGTTGCACGGCACGGCCACTGCAGGCCGCCGTCATGCGTGGCCACGGACCCGGCAATTCTCTGGCCATATCGGCAGCTAGAGCCGGGTGTTCTATGCTGCTCGGCTGCTAGCCCCCAGCCAAACAGAGGATCAGTGGCCATTTTACGCCGAATTTTCAGTCGTAAAACGCCGCCGTTCCCATGCCGGCGTGGGGACATTGCCTCAAAATTGAAGAATCCAGCCATTGTTTTAATTCACACCGGGTTTGGGGCCTTTGTCGGCAAGGCGTGTATCCTTGCCCATCCCTAATTGCCCTCAAGCTGGTGATGAGCCACCTGCAGTCCATGTGGTGAAGTTAGTTACACAGTATTGCTCGGCAGGGAGTTCCTGGATTTGACAGAGCAAAGATGAAGGAATAGTGTCATGTTTACAAGTCTGGATGGTCTGCCAGCAGGGGCGGGGGAGGGAATGGGAGGATGGGGGATGGAGGGGAATTGGGGGCAGGAAGGAGGGGAATGGGGGGGAGTGGATGGGCTGATGGACAGAGCCTCGTCCTATGAAAAGTGGGCGGGGAAGAGGGCCTCCGTGGTCCTCCGGGCATGCCAGATCCTGGCTGGCACCGCTTGCCCTCCATCCTCTGGTTACTCCCTGGGCTCATCCACCATCCCTTCCTGGCCCGGCTCCTTCTCCTCACACAAGGCCGCATGTCCCTCCTCCTCCTTCAGCATGTCACCCCACTGCTGTGCCAGATTGTGCAGGGCACAGAAGACCACCACAAAGCAAGAGACTCTCTGGGGGGGTGTACTGCAGTGCACCATCAGAGCAGTCCAGGCATCGGAGCCACATTTTGCGCAGTCTGATGCACCACAGCATGGGTGGCAACATGGCCTTGCTATATCGGGTCTCCGCCTCAGTCTCAGAACTCCGCACTGGTGTCATCAGCCAGGACTTCAGTGGGTAACCCTTATGCCCGCAGGAGCCAACCCGTCATCCTGAGGTGGTCCTCAAAGACTCCGGGGATCGCCGAGTGCCCCAGGATGTGCTGTCATGCATGCTCCCTGGGAAGAATGCACACACGTGCATGATCCAGAGGTGGTAGTCGCACATGAGTTGAACATTCAAGGAGTGGAACACCTTTCTATTAATGAAGGGCATGCCCTGATGCCCCGGTCTGCGCAAGGCGACATGCGTATCATAAATTACCCCCTCGACCTGGGCCACCCCGATGGTTGTGGATAATCCTGCTGCCCAGGCATCTTGGTGGACTTGGTCCAGTTCAAATTTAATATAGTCCACTGTCCGGGCATACAAAGTATCCGTGCCCTCATGGATGAACTTGTGCGCTGTAGCTTGTGAAATGCTGCACAAGTTCCCACTCAAGCCCTGGAATGAACCGGTTGCATAAAAGTTCAGGACTGCGGTGATATTCACGGCCACGAGGAGCAGGTGACCTCCTCCACAGGGTGCCAAGTCTGTGCAGCACTGTCTCTGTATTGAGACGGAGTGTCCTACGTCACATGTTGTCTGTCATCTCCTTGGACAACCAACGAAGGCTGCACATCTTTGACCGTCACTAATGAGAACCCTCTGGGTTTCTCCTCGGCCTGGTGGGCGGCCGGGTCCTCAAGGTGGGCGGCAGCCCCCTACACATGGGGTACCGCCTACAGCCTGCATCGACGCTGCTGCCTTTTCCATTGTCTGGGCACCTGGGCTGCCACCAGCACCACGAGGGCATCTGCTGTGGCACTGACACCAAATATATTTTGATATCTGTATGGAATTGGAGAAGAAGGGTGACCAACAATCAGGTAGGGCTTGCACCCCGGGATCCTCAAATCCCCCAAGTTTCCCCCACCCTTCCGTGTCCCACCTTCTCTCAGAGTGCCATCCACCGAGCCAGTTGTGCTGGAGAACCTCGCACTGCACACTCACCTTCATCCACAGCAGGAGCCCCTAGACCCCAGACCCTAGACCCCTACCAGGAACATGAGGGAGACAGCGATCTCCCCTGATCCACACACTCATCCTTTGGTCGCGAGTATATCCCCAGTGCTGAAGCCTAGCTCTTGAGCGTTTGATTGTTGGCTGCTGCCTCTATGGTGCTGACACTTCTAGAGTTCAGGCGAAGTGTTCAAAGTAGGATTGAAATGTGATGCAATAATTATCGTTTGAGACATGGCACGTATGCCCACGAGAAATCACTTGAGAATATTTTGTTTATTAAACGATCAATAGTAACAAAGATTTGAAAATCAACTACGTAAAATTCCACATATCACACCAACTATTAAACAACAAGGAAATGTCACTCGTTACCAATACAAAGATATATGAGCTAATTTTCACAAAAGGAAACCACATGGTATCACCCCTCACAGATTCCTCAATAGAAATGGAGGATAAGTCTAAGAATGTGTTAGCATGGCCAGAACTTTGTCGTAGAAATGACCTGTCCACCGATGTTTTATGTGTTCCATGTATCAGCAGTGCCATTTTCTGTCCAGCTACATGCAGCACTCACCAAACCAGCAACTAAAGCATCAGCAATCTGCAAAAGCATTTCTTCAACAGCATCATCAGGTGACCCATTTAGATCAATGTTGTGCATCAGGTTCCGCAGCGTCTTCTTGCTTCTGGACTCATACGTCCCCCGAGTCTGGTGTTCCAGGACCCAGGTACCTTAGAAAAAATTGTTCTTCTTTCCGGCTACAGAAAAGGAAGGAAACAGCAACAGCAGCCTCCAGGCATCAGTAGCCACAAGCAGCAGCAAACAGCAAACACAACCTGCAGCTGTGACGTACTCTCACAATTATTCCTAATTAGCAATAGCCTTCAGATGTGAAGCTTGAGGCTGCTCACAGTCAAAGGGAGTTAAAGTGACCTCCAGCATATAATCAAGAACAGGGTTCTGTCCTGGAAGATTTGGTAGGACAGAAAGCCAGCAGCTGTAGTTGCCTCTGTTATGGGTATCCACAACATTTAAAGATGGCTTGAAGGTCTCATGGACGAAAAGCCTCCTCACACCCCACCCCCACCTTTCCCACGGCCCAGGGACGACCCTCGGCTTGGAATGCTTCAGCCTCCGCCAACGAAGCGAACCCTTGAGTGTTCCCCCATCCCTCCCGAGTACTGGGGCAGCAACTCCAGTGCCCTTGAGCTGCATGTCCAAAAATGGAAATGGCCACTCACCTCCTCAATTCCCCTCAGCAGCCATTGCACCAGCTTCGCATTTTTAAAAAGGAATTCTAAACAACGGCCACATGATTTCTCGCTGGGAACCTGGTAATTTCTGGGAGGCTGTTACATTCGGCTTCAATCTCGCTAATCAGATGGAAACTAATGCAAATTGGGATTAATGCTATGCTCGCCATATTTGGTTGTGATCCGGAACTCGCCATCGGGAGCGGGCTGGTTAGATAGCAAGCTGCTTCGCGCCCAGCGCGAATCTCGATTTTGACCTCTCGTGTTATTTAACCAGCACGCCCAGACCCAGGCCGGGAGCAACGCGGTGATTAAATCACGCCCAAGGCCTAGAACTGAGTGACCCAAGAGGGTCATGAAGCATTAGAAGGAACACAAGGAAAATAGAAAAGAAAATTAAATGCATGGTGGTTCCTTTTTTCAAGCGGTGTATGGTGTTGACAGGTTATTAGAGACCAGACTGTTAGATAACCAACAATCCGCCGTCAAGTGCCCCAGCAGCCCATAATTCACCCATACCCACCATCACAGCTTCCGAAGTCAGATTGGCCTTCCTGAAAGTGAACCCTCAGAAGGCGACGGGCCCGGACGGGATCCCTGGTCGTGCACTCAGAGCCTGTGCGGACCAGCTGGCAGATGTATTTGCGGACATCTTTAACCTGTCGTACTCCACTCCGAGGTCCCCACCTGCTTCAAGACGACCACCATCATACCGGTACCAAAGAAGAACCAGGCAACGTGCCTCAATGACTACCGTCCAGTGGCCCTGACTTCAGTCGTAATGAAGTGCTTCGAGAGGTTGATCATGAAGCGCATCACCTCCATACTACCAGAACGCCTTGATCCACTGCAATTCGCATACTGCTGCAACCGGTCCACATCAGACGCCATTTCCCTGGCCCTACACTCATCCTTAGAGCATCTTGAAAACAACGACTCCTACATCAGACTCCTATTTATTGACTACAGCTCCGCCTTCAGCACCATAATCCCAGCCAAGCTCATATCAAAGCTCCAAAACCTAGGACTTGGCTCCACACTCTGCAACTGGATCCTCGATTTTCTGACCAACAAACCACAATCAGTAAGAATGAACAACAACACCTCCTCCACAATAGTCCTCAACACCGGGGCCCCGCAAGGCTGCGTACTTAGCCCCCTACTCTACTCCCTGTACACACACGACTGCGTGGCAAAACTTGGTTCCAACTCCATCTTCAAGTTTGCTGACGATACGACCATAGTGGACCAGATCACGAATAACGACAAGTCCGAATACAGGTGGGAGATAGAGAACCTAGTGGAGTGGTGTAGCGACAACAATCTCTCCCTCAATGCCAGCAAAACTAAAGAGCTGGTCATTGACTTCAGGAAGCAAAGTACTGTACACACCCCTGTCAGCATCAAGGAGGCCGAGCTGGAGATGGTTAGCAGTTTCAAATTCCTAGGGGTGCACATCTCAAAAAATCTGTCCTGGTCCACCCACGTCGACGCTACCACCAAGAAAGCACAACAAAGCCTATACTTCCTGAGGAAACTAAGGAAATTCGGCATGTCCACATTAACCCTTACCAGCTTTTACAGATGCACCACAGAAAGCATCCTATTGGGCTGTATCACAGTCTGGTATGGCAACTGCTCGGCCCAGGACCGCAAGAAACTTCAGAGAGTCGTGAACACCGCCCAATCCATCACACAAACCTGCCTCCCATCCATTGACTCCATCTACACCTCCCGCTGCCTGGGGAAAGCGGGCAGCATAATCAAAGATCCCTCCCACCCTCCCACTCTTCCAACTTCTTCCATCGGGCAGAAGATACAGAGTCTGAGAACACGCACGAACAGACTCAAAAACAGCTTCTTCCCCACTGTCACCAGACTCCTAATTGACCCTCTTATGGACTGACCTCATTAACACTACACCCTGTATGCTTCATCCGATACCAGTGCTTATGTAGTTACTTTGTATATGTTGTGTTGCCCTATCATGTATTTTCTTTTATTCCCTTTTCTTCCCATGTACTTAATGATCTGTTGAGCTGCTCGCAAAAAAATACACACGTGGCAATAAACAAATCCAATCCAATACTGGTCTTTAAGTAGATAAGTTAGGTGCAATTAAAACTTGTTAAATGGGCTTTTCACTCCAGTTATCACAATTGAGGGCCGTGGAACGATACAGGCTCTGGAATGTGTAACTAATGGTGAAATTTGTACTTGTGATGTAAGGAAACTCAAAGCAGTGAAATAGGGTCAATGCGGCATTGCCAAAGAGGCTTGTAGAGAATCAGCAGCTGATTTTTCACCGCACCAGCTTTTAGATTCCATTGACCTGCAATATTGCCAAGATTGTTAATTTCAAACAACATAAAAGCGTTAGTGAGACTCGGAAACAATTGTCCAAAACGTTTTTGAAATAACGTTCTCTGAACTTGAGTGGAATGTAGATCAGGTGCCATGAGGAACTCACTAATTCACTAATCGGTCACTTTGTGTTACTGGCGTAGACCAATTTCACAGGCTGGAACCTCAGTTTTATTAAGTCTATTAACTTTATTCAACTTCAGCATTCAGTCTGTCATAGTCAGTAATTCTCTGCTTCAAATTCTCTGGTAAATTGTGAGATTATCTGATGAGCCGTTTTCCATTAGAATCTTTCCAAGGTCAACAGTTCAAGCAAGAACCAGGCCTTCAGCAAAACATCTGGAGAGGAATTAATCCTAAATTGACTCTATAATCAAATTGACAATATTTTTCCAACAGCATAATGCAGGAAGCAGGTTAAATCCCGTGTCATGCCAAATGAGAGAAGCCAAGGTAAAAATGGTCAAAAAGCAAATCAAGATTTAAAAGTAGGTGAAAATACTTTCAAGACATTTAAAATATTACGACAGACAAGTATCTGCAAGTCTCATATGTGTATTTCTGGCCATACAAGTAACTTTAGGTCAATGTGGCAATAAATAATTTGCAAAAGTAATTGCAAATTAATGTTTCCTTTCAAACCTTGGCCGGAATTATCCGGCTGTTGCGACTTTTCTCGCCGGCCGCCACCCCTGTCTGCGAGTCTCCCGCCGACGTGGGGTTGCTTCAATGGGAAATCCCATTGACAAGCGGCGGGAGGATAGAATCCCTCCACCAGCAAACGGTACGCGGCCGAGAAATACGCAGCAAGGGGACCGGAGAATCCAGCCCCTTATATCAGAATGAAACATAGTGTGAATCATTATATTAAACCCAGGCAGAAGGCTGGACTTGGGTAAATTTCTACCAGTAGCAAAAAAAAGTACATTTCCTCAGAGTTTTTCCAACTCTGCATTGCTGGAAGTTTGGCAAAAATCCACGTTGAGCTGTGAGAAACCCAACCCCATTCATGTGCAAACCTTTTGTGCAGTATTTTAATGAAAGTATTAACTTGTTCAAAAAATAAATGAACTAATTTGTATATTGTAATTATCGGCCATTCCTTTAGCATGTCTTTGCACCATGCAATTCTCTTCATCCCATTAATTGTCTCCATCCCTGCCTTCAAAACTCTCCTAAAGACACTTTGAGGTTGCTTCGATCCACTCCTGACCCATTCCTTCCCTTTTCCCTTCCTATATGCTGTCTACTTGTCACCTTTTAAACCTGTTTGAGACATCCCTGTACCTCAGGTTCACAACAAAAAGATAAATTGCAACATCTAACATGACAGGGCGCCATAATATGTGCCCACTGGGGATTGTTTAAGTGCAAAAATATTACCTTTTCAACCTACCAACATATCATGAACTTATATTTATGAAGTAGGTGAAGGACCTGGAAATGTTTCCTCCAGATTTCGCTTGAAGGTTCAATGGGGTATGGAGTTGTTCCAAAATGCTTGGGAAAGGGAAGATAACCACAGTTTCAGTTTTTTTCCCACATCTCCAAAACATTTGCTTATCCCAAAAGTAGCAAGTGAGATGCCCTATTCACAGATCAAAGAAGCCACAGATCGGTATTGATGGTGACTTGTGTGTATCAGCTCAGTCTGGGTATCTGATCCCTCCAAATTTGGAAATAGAGCAGTCCAATAAATAAGGTTCCATTTATTATTGAAACCTGCAACATGCAACAATAAACACATGCTTCTCTAAATTGCTTTGAGGCAATAGCATTTGCTTGTTCAATTAAAGGAAGTAGGTTAGACAATCTGACCCTTGACAAGGCAGCCCTTTCCTGATTTAATCCATCACTCACACAGAAGACCAATAGCGCTACCGTGCTCTTCAGTCTCATTTTTTAAAAAAAGTTCACCGCCTTGAAGAGAACTCACCAGGTTAAGCTTCATCCTCCTTGTGATTTTCCTTCTGGCTATCACAGGTGACGTTTACAATGGTAAGCAAGTTCAAGAAAATGTATCTGTGATTTTAAATAGAGAGGCCAGAGGAATTCTTATCATTTACTGACCGTTTAAATTTCTGGGCCATGATCAAAGCCATTTTGTTATATGTGACTGAATAATCAAATCCCAGCTGTATTGCATGAGATGCTGGGATTTTGTTTCCTGATATTTTGTGAATTGGATTCTACCAATCCACCCATTTTCCTGCAAAGAACCATGGCTGTGATGATTCAGCTAAATGTTTCCTCCAACCTCGATCAAAGAAGACGTAATAATTTTATACCTCTCAGCACATATTTCAAATTCAACTTCATTTTCCATTTCAGAGCTCCACATCCACCAAGGAACTATTCGTCCTTTTTCAAAATTCATTTTCCGGGATGTAGCTGTCGCCGACTAAGCCTGCATTTATTGCCCATTTCTAGTTTCCCTTCAGAAGATGGTGGTGAGCTGCCTTCGCGAACCGCTGCAGTCTCTGAGGTGTAGGTATACCCACAGTGCTGTGAGGGAGGGAGTTCCAGGATTTTGACCCAGCGAAAATGAAGGAACGGCGATATATCTCCAAGTCAGGTTGGTGAGTGACTTGGAGGGGAACCTCCAGGCGGTGGTCTTCCCAGTTATCTTCTGCCCTTGGTCTTCTAGATAATAGCGGTCATGGGTTTGGAAGGTGCTGTCTAAGGAGGGTTGGTGAGTTCCTGCAGTGCATCTTGTAGATGGTACACACTGTTATCACTGTTTGTCGGTGGTGGAGAGAATGAATGTTTGTGTAAGGGGTAGCAATCAAGCGGGCTGCTTTGGCCTGGATGGTGTTGAACTTCTTGAGTGTTGCTGGAGCTGTACTCTGTCATGTTCTGTAGAGTGGCCAATATGAATGATGCACTATAGAACATCTAGTTTAAATAATTTATTATGAAATAACTGCGTGGTAAAGATAACTGGAATAAATAAATAACAAACTACTAACACTAACTAACTATTATAAAGCTACTGCAAAATACATCAATCCACCAACACGACTTACACCCAACTCGTCGAGGCACAGATCCGCATGGTCGACTTACACTGCCACCTGGTGGTCGGAGGTTGTGTATAATATTACACACAGAATTGCTTTATGCATACCATCACACACTCATCCAGGCAAGTGGAGAATATTCCATCACACTCCTGACTTGTGCCTTGTAGATGGCAGACAGGTTTTGGTGACTCAGGAGGTGAGTTACTTGCTGCTGGATTCCTAGCCTCTGATCTGCTCTCATAGTGATAGTGTTCATTTGGCTAGTCACTTCAATTTCTGGTCAATGGTAAGCCTCAGGATGTTGATAGTGGGGATTTCAGCCATTGAATGTCAAGGGACGATAGTTGGATTCTCTCCTGCTGGAGATGGTGTTTTAGCACGCTGGGTTAGTGCACAGTCTATTCTAGCCCCACTTGACCCGGAGTTGTAATACAATTGAAATTAACAATTAATTATTTGTAAATACCCAAAGTCTTTGGTCTTTGGCAGCCAATAACAACAGTCACCAGGTTTGTAAATTTAAACACAATTGATATTTATTAATAAGAATAGCTATAATTAAATAGGCAACAAATACAACTGGTCAGCTGTTATCTAATTCCTACCCCCCCCCCCCCCTTTAACTCACTACACCCACTACACACACACACTCAAGAGAGACTGTGGCCATCTAAAATGGCCGCCCGTAAAGGATAATGGAATTTGTGGTCAGGTTGGGACACAGATGATACAACAGCCCCTGTAGTATTGTGCAGATGAAACCAAACCTACACAGACACTTGCCCCTGCTAAACGTCAATCACCGATTTCCCCAGGACAATGGGACTCAGATTGAAACATAGCAGCAGTAATAGATTTGGGGGGGTACCTATTTACCTTAATTTGGAGTGCATATGTGCCTTGGACAATAACAACTAGAACCCGCTCAGCTATCAAGGTACCCATCCCTAATTGGCCAGAAGTGATTAGGGTGATCAAAATCCTATTGATCCATTGGATCTTGAGTTGGGACCGCCCAAAAGAGCGCGAAAGATCGGAGGATAAGAGGAACTCCGCGACCAACATTCTGTCTCTTTTGGGACTAGCCTCTGCCCCACCAACTGCAGCACCTCGACCAGCCAAGTTCAAGAACCTGCGATCGCTACCTGAAGGACGAGCCACAGCCTAGACGTACCTGGCGACTTCCAGCCGCCACACGTTGGGGATTCAGACAAAGGCCTTGTCTAACCTGCACAGAGCCGGTCACTTGAAAGTAGAG
The DNA here is from genome assembly GCF_047496885.1 of Scyliorhinus torazame. Classification (NCBI taxonomy): domain Eukaryota; kingdom Metazoa; phylum Chordata; class Chondrichthyes; order Carcharhiniformes; family Scyliorhinidae; genus Scyliorhinus; species Scyliorhinus torazame. The sequence goes on from NC_092724.1 coordinate 30,617,340, forward strand.
GTCATTTAATCTGTTAGATATAGTTTAATGCGTAGATTATTATGCATAGAACCAAGCCTATGTTTAATAATAAACAATAATTGAACTAATATACTGGTTGTGTGGTCACTTGTCAAATACACAGAATGTACTTGCGTCTTGTGGTTATTATTAATAAAGATAAAAGATCAACAACACAAGCACAGAGGGGAAAGAGAGGTGTAAAGGAAAATAATACGAAAAGTAAAAAGAATAAAGTGCGAAATTCTCCGGAAACGGCGCGATGTCGCCGACCGGCGCCCAAAACGGCGCAAATCAGACGGGCATCGCGCCACCCCAAAGGTGCGGAATGCTCCGCATCTTTGGGGGCCGAGCCCCAACCTTAAGGGGCTAGGTCGGCGCCGGACGAAATTAAATATCCATGGATCAAAAATCATGACAACAATGTAAAAGGAATGGGAAATAAGAGAATCAACAAGAAGGGTCCTTACAATGTCATTGCCTGGCATTTGTGTGCCGCAAATATTGTTTGCCATTTGTCAGCCCAAGCCGTAATATTGTCCAGATCTTGTTGCATCTGGACACGGACTGTTTCCGTTTCTGAGGAATCACGAACGTTGCAGACAATTGTGCAATCATCGGCGAGCATCTTCACTTCTTACCTGATGTTGAAAGGAAGGTCATTGAGGAAGCAGCTGAAGATTATTGGGCCTATAGGACATCACCCTGAGGAACTCCTGCACTTCTGACATCAGCTACACAGTCAGCCCATCAAGGATTAGCTCAACAGGAAATAATACTTTCTAGAAAGGAAAGGAATTTTTTTCCATTTTGCTGCAGCCAATTGGCTTTTTGGGGAAATGTGAGGGCTAGTCATATACATTACCCAAATGTGACAGTTCTGTAAATTTAACTTTCTCCTCCTCCCACGTGATTTTTTTTTTGTTTATCTCCAACATTAGTTGCATTCCACCTTTTGAGTGTTGTTCATGCTCATCTGGATGGAACTTGTCATTGCTGAAGCATCAAAAATGTTTAATCTAGATGATTGGCAGAACAGGCTCAAAGGGCTGAAGGGCCTAGTCTCATGCCTTTGTTCTGAACAATTATTGATAATTATTTAACCTTTAAGCTCCTGCTGTTCTTTGACTCCTACCTCAAATGGAAACGATAAATAACTTGCAATAGCAGCACGTGTAAACAAGTAAACGATCAGTTACAAGTTCAAGTTGAGGGGCAAGAGGTTTTCGGGGTATGTGAGGAAAACTGTTTTACCCAGAGGGTGGTGATGGTCTGGAATGCACTGCCTGGGAGGGTGGTAGAGGCAGGTTGCCTCACATCCTTTAAAAAGTACCTGGATGAGCATTTGGCACATCATAACATTCAAGGCTATGGGTCGAGTGCTGACAACTGGGATTAGGTAGGTGATTTTAATGCGCCAGTGCAGACTCAATGGGCCGAAGGGCTTCTTCTGTGCTACAGTATTCTGTGATTCTGATTATTTGATCTAATCAAGAGTAGCTCATATTTATCTAGTGCTTTTCACATAATAACATACTAAGAATACCCCAAGGCACTTCACAAGAGCAATAGAAAACAAAATATGACACTGTGTCACATAAAGAGATATTGGGCTGGATTTTTCAGCTGTGCCCGTAGCAAGGTCGCCACCCAGGACAGGGGACCATGTAAAGGTCCATTGACTGGGGTGGAAATTTCCGGTCGCTGGGCGGATGCACCCGAAAAGTCCCACCCATTAGGTCAGATGACCAAAGTTTTGGTTAAAGAAGTAGTGTCAGATTTTACAGAGTGTCTTAAAGAAGGAAAGCAAGGTAGTGAGAAGGAGAGGCACAGGGAGGTATATCCAGAGCTTCGGACCGAGGGAACTGGAGACACAGTCACCAATGGTTCAATGATTAAAGTTAGAGATGCTAAAGCGGACAGAATTAGAGGAGCCCGGATATCTCCCAGAGGTTTGTGAGGCTGGAGTTGATTATCGAGATAGGGAGGGGTGAGACCATGGAGGGTTGTGAAAAAAGGATGACAATTTAAAATCAAAATGTTTCTTGATTGGGAGCCAATGTAAGTCAGTGAGCACAGGAGAGATAGGTGAAAAAGACTTTTTCAGACACGGGCAACAGAGTTTTGAATGACCTCAAGTTTATGGAGGGTAGAATCTGGGAGTCCAGCCAGGAGTGTGTTGGAATATTCAGGTCTGGAGGTAACAAAAGCATGAATGAGGGTTGCAGCAGCAGATGAGGTAAGACAAGGGGGATGTTACAGCGGTGGAAGTAGGCAGATTTAGTGACAGCACAAAAATGTGGTCGGAAGCTTATCTCAGGGTCAAATTCGACACCAAAGTGCTTTGGTCTAAACAGTTGCCAGGGAAATGTTGGGAAACAGGGGACAGAGTTTGGAGATGGGCACAAAAACCAATGGCCGTGATTTTCCGTTGCCTCCGTGGTGTGTTTTGCAGTGGCAGAGATGGCCTATCCTTGGCCAATGGTGGGATCCTCTGGTTCTCAGTGTCAATGGGGTTTCCTGTTGTGTGCACCCACTGCTGTCAGGAAACCCATAGTGGGGGTACACCATCAGCGACACCAGAAGATCACACTAGTGTAGTAATTTCAAACCCAGGGTCGCGACCCACAGGCCGGTATTGGAAGGGTAGCGGGGCCATGTGTAGCGGCATTCCTGATTGTGGGAAGTGTTGTTCAACGTCCCAACCAGCTTTTAAAAATGCCGTTCGCGACCAGCTTTCAGAATGCTGTCCATTCTGAGCATGCGTGCCCCCTCAACTATGCACAGACCTCAAGCCCAACGGGGTAAACTACCTCCTGCTGACATCAGCGCGCTGACTCAGGAGCTGTTTTTTTTTAATTGCTGGAGTCTTCCTGCCTGGAGCGGTGGCAGAGAGCAGGTCACATGCCCTGTACACTGATGTCATGTGTTCTGAGCGCGAGAGAGATTCCTCCATTTTGCAGCTGCCGGCAGTGCTGATGTGAACTTCAGGGCCTCTGGTGAACAACCCATGAAGAAGCTGAAAATAGGAACAAAGCAGCATAAAGATGATTACTTGAGGTGTGGGATTATTAATTGTGCCACTGCAAATCAGGATGCAAAGTTCATGGGCCGGACTCTCCGCTGCCCGATGCCGAAATCGGGAACGACAATCGGGCGGAGAATGGCTCCCAAAGCCAAAATGGCGGCAGGCACCGGTTTGACGCCGGGTCGCGATGCTCTGCCCCCCCCAAATTGCATCATCGGGACGTACTGCACGCGGTCGTAACTCCGTTGGAATGTACTTGGCCGGCCCACCATCGAAGCTCCGCCTCCGATGGGCCGCTTTCGCGACTACGCAGACCACGTGTGGTCTCAGCGGTCAGGAGCCTGGCGTGCCGGCTGTGGGGAGAGAGAGAGGACATGCGGACAGTGTCCAGCGCTGCCACGCTCGGCCGAGATCCATGCCACTGGCTGGGGGGCTTCTTCCAGGGCTCGGGGGAGTGGTGGGGGGTGGCCAGGCGGTGGACTGTGGAGTCAGGGTGGCGGGTACGTGGTCCAGCACAGCCGGCACCATCTTGACCGGCGTGATCGGTGCGTGTGTGAGGGGTGTAGGTGTACGCGTGGCTGCAGCTTGTCAGCCCTGGATTTCGCGCCGATCTTCCAGTCATGAAACGCTACGGACTCTCTTGGCGTCGGCACTTAGCCTCAGGAATGGAGAATCTAGCCGCATGCGTACAATGTGCAGGCAAACACTGGCAAATGAAAGTTTAAACCCCTCAAAACTTCAAAGGCATTTGAAGACTAAGCATGCTGAGTTCAAGAGCAAAACTCTTGATTTTTTTCAATGAATGTAGTGAGACCTTAAATCATCAGCTGAAACCATTATCAGAACTGTAATATTGAACAACAAAGCAAGTGAGATTGTGAGGATCAAGCAGGCTCACCTGTCACATTAAAGGTAAGTGAAAATGTTTGGTCACGAAGTTTGGGCGATGTGTGTTACAAAGGTTAGCTGGCATGTGTCGCGAAGGTTGGCCGACGTGGGTTTTGAAGGTCAGGTGGTGTGGGTCGCGAAGGTCAGATGATGTGGTTCACGAAGGTCGGCCGGCGTGGCTTTTGAAGGTCAGGCGGTGTGGGTCACAAAGGTCAGCCTCCATGGGTCGCAAAGGTGGGGCAGCGTGATTCGCGATGGTCAGCCATCATGGGTCACGAAGGTCAACTAGCGTGGATTGTGTGGTCAGGTGGTGTGGGTCGCGAAGGTTGAGCGGCATGGGTTGCGAAGGCCGGCCGGCGTGGGTTGTGAGGCCAGGCGGTGTGGGTATCGAAGGCCGGCCAGCATGGGTTGTGAAGGTCAGGCGGTGTGGGCCACGAAGGTCGGCCGGCGTGGGTTGTGAAGGTCAGGCAGTGTGGGCCGCGAAGGTCGGCCGGCGTAGGTTGTGAAGGTCAGGCGGTGTGGGTATCGAAGGCCGGCCAGCGTGGGTTGTGAAGGTCAGGCGGTGTGGGCCGCGAAGGTCGGCCGGCGTGGGTTGTGAGGCCAGGCGGTGTGGGCCACGAAGGCCGGCCGGCGTGGGTTGTGAAGGTCAGGCGGTGTGGCCCGCGAAGGTCGGCCGGCGTGGGTTGTGAGGCCAGGCGGTGTGGGTATCGAAGGCCGGCCGGCGTGGGTTGTGAAGGTCAGGCGGTGTGGCCCGCGAAGGTCGGCCGGCGTGGGTTGTAAGGCCAGGCGGTGTGGGTATCGAAGGTCAGCCGGCGTGGGTTGTGATGGTTGGCCGGCGTGGGTCCTGAAGGATGGCCTGTTGGCAAAAATAGATCCCAGGTAAAAAAGTTTGAAAAACACTGCGCTAGCGAGAAGAGCTGGAAAGTTTCAGCAAACAGTTTATCATAGATCATAGAATTTACAGTGCAGAAGGTCATTCAGCCCATCGAGTCTGCACCGGGCCTTGGAAAGAGCACCCCATTTAAGCCCACGTCTCCAACCTATCCCCGTAACCAGTTACCTCACCCAATATTTTTGGACACGAAGGGCAATTTAGCATGGCCAATCCACCTAACTTGCGCATCTTTGGACTGTGGGAGGAAACCGGAGCATCCGGACGAAACCTGTGCAGACACGGGGAGAACGGGCAGAATCCGCACAGGCAGTGACCCAAGCCGGGAATCAAACTTGGGATCCTGGAGCTGGGAAGCAACTGTACTAACCACTGTGCTACCATGCTGCCCTAGCAGAAATCATTTCAGCCTCCTCAATATTTAATTCAAGGAAATGTCTGCTCAGCCAGCATTGGGTGTGGGATAAGCAACCTGATTAAATATAACTGCGATGAGTTGAAAGAATTTAGAAGTGGAGTTAGGTGCCATCATAATTTATGTGAAAACTAACACTTTACTTTCAAGTTGCCAAGGGACAGCATGTCGGTCAAAATAGGAGGAGGCCAGATAAAAATCCTTGGTGGGGTGGGGGGAGGGGGAGTTCATAGGAGGTCATAGTGCAAGAGTTGGAAAAGAAGCCATTAAAAGTGATACTCTGGCTATGATTAGATAAGTAAGAATGGAACCAGGTGAGAGCAAACCTATCTGGTTGGATTGGAGGAGGATAGTGTAGTAATCTCTTCAATAATGTCTTTTCTGTGGCATAATTTCAGTTTAACTCTCTTAAGGACCGATCATGGATTTTTTTTCAAGTATCTTGTTTACAGCTTGTTTTAAATCTTGTAGATTCAGATCTCTCTCCCATAACTGACTTCATAATTCCAAATGTTTGCCATTGCCCTATGACTATTATGGACTATGTTAAGACTGTCAAACTCATATCAGATAGTATCACGAGAGCTAGTGAAGCGAGGGAACTATCACAGAATCCCTATAGTGCATGAGGCCAGTCGGCCCATCGGAAAGAGCATCCTACCTAGGCTCATGCCCCCCCCCCCCCCCCCCCCCCCCCCCCCCCCCCCCCCCCCCCCCCCCCCCCCCATCCTATCCCCGTAACTACACCTAACCTTTTGGACACAAATGGGAAATCCACCTAACTTGCACACCTTTAAGCTGGACCATCCGGAGGAAACCCACGAAAACACAGGGAGAACGTACAAACTTCACACAGTCACCCAAGGTCGGAATTGAACCCGGGCCCTTGGCGCTGTGAGGCAGTAGTGCTGCCCACTGTGCCACCATCTGGCTCGAATTAAACCCACATTAGGATAGTCAAATCCATATTCCAATTCATTTCTACTTCAATTTGTTGGGTTGAGGGCAGCACGGTGGCACAGTCGTTAGTACTGCTGCCTCACGACGGCGAGGTCCCAGGTTTGATCACGGCTCTGGGTCACTGTCCGGGATGTGGTAAACAACTGGCTTAGGGTAGGGGGTGAGGGGTGTGGGGGTGGGAACGGGACCATTTCTCCAGGCATCCCCCCCCCCCCCGCCTCCCGTGGTACTCCCCCACCCTCCGGCCATGGACATGTCCCCGGCTGTGTCCCACCCCCTGGATGTTGGCTGTGGCATGTGTGGTGTTGCCTCCCGCAGTGTTCAAGTACAGTGTCCAGGCATCAAGGTGTGATGAGGATTCTAGGCAATGAGCAGCACATGCTACATGGCCCGCCTATCAACGGGAATCCACTTGGGTTGTGGGAAGTGCTCACTTACCCACGAATGTCAATTCCCTATTAGCAATAGTCTTCAGCCACACAGCCAGAGGCCTCGGCAACGATGGGGATTATGGGTGGTCATGGGGCAGGCGGACAGGGTCAAGGGTTGCTCTTGGAACAGGTACACATGATCCAGGGGTTGGCATGGTGGTGCCGCGTGCGGTTGCTCCCCGGTTGCCCCACAACACCCCCCCCCCGACTTTCCCATGCCAGCCCACCCCTGTGGATGGTCCCCCACCCCCTGCCAAAAACTGGGATGGCAAATGCAGCATCCCCGGGCTCTTTGTCTGTGAGAAAAGATGGCTACACACCTCCTCGGCTCCCCACAGAAGCCCTTCCGGGACCAGGTTCACATTTTTCAAAAGGAGTACTAAACGGCGCCAGTGTGACCACTTGCTAGGGGAGGCCAATGATTGACGAGAGGCCGTTGGATAAGGGGTGGCTCCTGTTAATTGTATGGAAATAGGGTGTAAGTGATGATAATTGGTGGTATCCTGATTTTGCATCGCAAACTGTTTGGCGCCTGGCCTGGTTCTTGTTGTCGGCCTTTCCCACTATTCACTGGCCTCATTTCACTCAAGCGAGAGTACAATGAGGCCGTAAAATCGCGCCCATAATCTCTCAATTTATCTTGAATGATTGTATTGAACTGAATGTTAATGGCAGCAACAGAATTGAACTATGGGATTATGACATCAGAACACTTAGCCCACTCTTCTGAAATTCATTTGCTTACTCTTTTTGGACAGGGGTTAATCAATTGTTTTATCTGAGTTAAAGTGCCCACCAGATTAGCAGACAAAGAAATATTATCACCTACATTAGGTGTTCATAAATCCCAGAGCAAAGTTTCACAGTCAATATTATTCAAATATTTTTAAAATGTCAAACTTATAAAGCAGAAAGGCTTGTACTGCCCACAGTTTATCTTTGTGCTAGTTATATTAAATGTGCATAACTTTGAGTACAACGTTCACATATAGGTATTCTCAGAATGAATGGTTGGGAAATTGCAATTAAAGAATAGTTCCGTTTACACTATATGAAATGTGACATTGCCTTGTACATCATACTGGAGCTGAATACATTTTATATGGCACACATATCGGGAGAAGATAAGAAGTTCATGATTTTGTTATGCATAGATTACAAATGAGTTTTGCCTTTCCTTTGAGCTCTATGGCTATAGCACAAAACCTAAACTGATAGTAATCATTAACTCAATGGACGATTGGCTATGACTGGTAGCTATTTGTTTTGAGAGGGGATGGTGTAAGCCCCAAAGTAACTCAGTTACTTTGCTATGCTGTAACAACACAAGAGGCTCAACAATCCAATTCTCAACCAACAGTTCTTGCCAAGATGCTCTAGGCTTAAATCACAGGGGAAGATGATAAAACCCTTAGAGTATTGACTCGGGGAGCAGCATGGTGGCGCAGTGGGTTAGCCCTGATGCCTCATGGTGCCGAGGTCCCAGGTTCGATCCCAGCTCTGGGTCACTGTCCATGTGGAGTTTGCACATTCTCCCCATGCTTGCATGGGTTTCGCCCCCACAACCCAAAGATGTGCAGGCTAGGTGGATTGGCCACACTAAATTGCCCCTTAATTAGAAAAATGAATTGGGTACTCTAAATTTTTTTTAAAAAGAGTATTGACTCGTGAAGCCTGATCAGCTTTACTCTTCAATTTCCCCCCCCCCCCCTTTTGTCTCTCTCCGTCCTTTGGCCTATTTGACTCGTTAATGCAGCACAAGCCTCCAGTGTAACTTATTGCACATTATACGATTCCAATTTTCAGTACAGAAGTTAATAGTTCTCAAATTCCGCTCACAAATATCTGTGAATCTGAGCCATGTCAACCTAGCAGGCGGAGCTGGGAATGTTCAATACCAGAGAAATATGCTCATCTTCCATTCAATATAATAACAAACTCACCAGAAGGGCCTATGCTTGGGACGTGTTAATAGACTTGGCAACCTAGTGTGGTGAACCACTGTACACCTGTATTAGGGGATGTAAGGTAGGACCTGTACTACAGGTTCGCCGGTAGCCCCTGCCTGTTGGCTCCACCCAGGAGGAGGAGTATAAATATGTGTGTCCTCCATTCAGCTGCCAGTTCGCCAGCTGCTGTAAGAGACTACGCATCTTACTGCAATAAAGCCACAGTTGTACCCAATCTGAGTCTTTGTACAATTGATCGTGCATCAATTTATTGCAGTAAGATTTTCTACAAGATGGACATCCGAATCAAACCAGATCGCCTGCAGCTGGATCCACAATCGACCGACGCCAGAAAAGACTTTAATCACTGGCTAGCTTGCTTCGAGGCTTACATAAACTCAGCGAACACCCCACCGACGGAGGCTCAGGAGATACAGGTCCTGTACTCCAGGTTGAGCTCAAGCGTGTTTCCGCTGATCCAGGATGCCCCGACCTACGCGGAAGCCATGGCACTCCTCAAAGAGAACTACGCGCAGAGAGCCAACACACTCTTCGCCAGGCACGTACTCGCCACTCGTTCTCAACTCCCTGGTGAGTCCATTGAAGACTTCTGGCGGGCCCTAATCCCACTCATCCGGGTCTGTGACTGTCAGGCCTTTACGGCCACCGAACATTCTAATCTCCTCATGCGCGATGCTTTTGTAACGGGGATTGGGTCGGACCTCATCTGACAAAGACCGCTTGAAGGGGCCACGCTTGACCTAGCGGAGACAGAAAAACTAGCGCTCTCCATGACGGTCGCCTCACATAATGTTCAGGCCTACCCCTCCAGCCGCGCGGCCCACCCCTCCTATCCCTCCTGGACCCCGCAAATGGCCGCCCCAGTCGGGGCCTTACCCAGAAAATACGCCTGCGCCACACGCCAATCCGCGCACCCCGTGGGTCCCCGATGTTACTTCTGCGGCCAGCAGAAGCACCCTCGCCAATGCTGCCCGTCTCGCACTGTTATTTGCAAGGCTTGCAGCAAAAAGGGCCACTTCGCCGCAGTATGCCAGGCCCGCGCAGTCGCCGCTATCGCCCCCTACCCCCTGCCACACGCACAATGGGCACCGCCATCTTCACCCCCCCGGACCACGCCCGGCCAGTGGGCGCCGTCAGCTTCACCCTCTGGTGGCGCGACCGGCCAGTGGGCGCCACCATCTCCCCCTCCCCCCCGACACGCGCACAATGGGTGCCGCCATCTTCACCCCCCCGGACCATGCGCAGCCAGAGGGCACCGCCATCTTCACCCCCCGGGGCCGCGACCGGCCAGTGGACACTGCCATCGCCCCCCCTCCTCAGACCACGTGCGGCCCACGGCGCCGCCATCTTGTTTAGCTCCAGTAACGTGCGGCCCATGGGTGCCGCCATTTTGTCCTGCCCCCGCAACGTGCGGCCCGTGGGTGCCGCCATTTTGTCTCCCGCATGATCTTCAGTCGCCGCCATCTTGTCTTCCCCACGGGGCATGGACGCCGACGACATTCCACGACCTGGACCCCCCACGCTCTCCGTCTTTTGCCACCAGTGACGATCAACCACAGCTCGCCTCTATGATGCTGGACCAGTCTCGTCCACACAACCTGCCCATCGCTTCGACTACGGTGAAAATCAACGGCCACGTGACCTCTTGTCTGCTGGACTCCGGGAGCACTGAAAGCTTCATCCACCCGAAACAGTAAGGTACTGCTCCCTCGCGGTCCACCCCACCAATCAAAGGATCTCCATGGCCTCCAGATCCCATTCCGTCCCGATCCGAGGCTTCTGCACGGTCACTCTCACGGTCCAGGGCGTAGAATTCAGCGGCTTCCGCCTCTACGTCCTTCCTAATCTCTGCACTGCACTATTACTAGGCCTGGATTTCAAGTGTAATTTCCAGAGCCTCACCCTCAAATTCGGCGGGCCCCTACAACCCCTCACTGTGTGCGGCCTCGCGACCCTAAAGGTCGACCCCCCTCCCTCTTTGCCAATCTAACTTCGGATTGCAAACGCGTTGCGACCAGGAGCAGATGGTACAGTACCCAGGACAAGACCTTCATCAGGTTCAAAGTCCAGCGGCTGCTTCGGGAGGGTGTCATCGAGGCCAGCAACAGCCCCTGGAGAGCTCAAGTGGTATTCGTTAAAACTGGGGAAAAGCATAGAATGGTCGTGGACTACAGCCAGACCATCCAATCGGTACACGCAGCTCGCGCGTACCCACTCCCACGCATATCTGATATGGGCAATCAGATTGCGCAGTAACGGGTCTTCTCAACGATTGACCTAAAATCCGCCTACCACCAGCTCCCCATCCGTAAATTGGATTGTCCATACACTGCCTTGGAGGCGGACGGTCGGCTCTATCACTTTCTTAGGGTTCCCTTTGGCGTCACTAACAGGGTCTCGGTCTTCCAAAGGGAAATGGACCGAATGGTCGACCGGTACGGTTTGCGGGCCACGTTTCTGTACCTAGACAATGTCACCATCAGTGGCCATGACCAGCAGGACCACGATGCCAACTGTGCTAAATTCCTCCGCACCGCCACTCTCCTCAACCTTACTTATGATAAGGAGAAGTGTGTGTTCAGCACGACCCGCTTAGCCATCCTCGGCTATGTGGTCCAGAACTAAGTTCTGCGGCCCGATCCCGACTGCATGCGCCCCCTCATGGAGCTTCCCCTTCCCCACTGCCCCAAGGCCCTCAAACGCTGCCTGGGGTTCTTTTTGTACGCTCACTGGGTTCCCAACTATGCGGACAAGGCCCGCCCACTCATACAGTCCACCCAGTTTCCCCTTACGGCCGAGGCACAACAGGCCTTCGCCCGTATCAGAGCAGACATAGCCAAGGCCGGGATGCACGCAGTAGACGAGACACTGCCCTTCCAAGTAGAAAGCGACGCATCAGACGTCGTCCTTGCCGCCACCCTCAATCAGGCAGGCAGACTCGTGGCATTCTTTTCCCGCACCCTTCATGCCTCAGAAATTCGGCACTCGTTCGTCGGAAAAGAAGCCCAAGCTATCGTTGAAGCTGTGCGACATTGGAGGCATTACCTGGCCGGCAGGAGATTCACTCTCCTCATTGACCAACGGACGGTAGCCTTCATGTTCAACAACACGCAGCGGGACAAGATTAAAAATGATAAAATCTTGCGGTGGAGAATCGAGCTCTCCACCTATAATTACGAGATCTTGTATCGCCCCGGCAAACTCAACGAGCCCCCAGACGCCCTACCCTGCGGTACATGTGCCAGCGCACAAGTAGCTTTACAACTCCGGGTCCTACACGACAGCATTTGTCAACCGGGGGTCACACGATTGTACCATCTTGTCAAGGCTCGCAATCTGCCCTACTCCGTCGAGGAAATACGGACAGTCACCAGGGACTCCCAGGTCTGCGCGGAGTGCATGCCACACTTCTTTTTTTTTTTAACAAACAATTTTATTGAGGTATTTTTTTGGCATTGTAAACAGTTACAGCCAACAGAAATATGCAAACATCAATATAAAACCATCAATATAAAACCACTACTTCAATCAAACCATACTGCACATGCCCGCTCCTCTCCCCTAGACACTATCAAGCCGCACTTCTATCGGACGGACCGTGCGTGCCTGGTGAAGGTCTCCCGCCCCTTTGAATGCCTCAGTGTGGATTTCAAAGGGCCCCTCCCCTCCACCAACCGAAACACGTATATCCACAGTGTGGTCGATGAGTACTTCAGGTTCCCCTTCGCCATCCCATGCCCCGATATAACGTCTGCCACCGTCATCAAGGCCCTCAACACAATCTTCGCTCTGTTCGGTTTCCCCGCCTACATCCACAGCGACAGGGAATCCTCATTCATGAGTGATGAGCTGCGTCAGTTCCTGCTTAGCAGGGGTATCGCCTCCAACAGAACGACCAGCTACAACCCCCGGGGAAATGGGCAGGTAGAGAGGGAGAACGGGACGGTTTGGAGGGCCGTCCAGCTGGCCCTACGGTCCAGGAACCTCCCAGTCTCTCGCTGGCAGGAGGTCCTCCCCGATGCACTACACTCCATCCGGTCACTACTGTGCACCGCTACGAATAACACACCCCATGAACGTCTCTTTACCTTCCCCAGGAAGTCCACATCCGGGGTGTCGCTCCCGACTTGGCTCGCAGCTCCAGGACCGGTCCTGCTCCGTAGGCACATCCTACTCCACAAGGCGGACCGGTTGGTGGATAGGGTTCACTTTTTCCATGCCAACCCCCAGTATGCCTATGTGGCGTACCCCGACGGCCGCCAAGGTACTGTCTCCCTAGCACCTAGCACCAGCAGGTTCCACCCATACACACTTCCCCCACCAGGTCCATCCCTCCTTCCCCTGCCCACGCAAGAGGATGAAGAGGATTTTGGCATGCTCCCGGAGTCATCCAACATCAGGCCGGCACTGACGTCACCAGCATCGACATCGCCGCCATCGTTACGTCGCTCCCAGCGGAACGTCAAGGCACCAGACCGGTTGAACCTCTAACTGGCACCGGACTTTCAAGAGGACATTTTTTTTCTCACTTCTTTTTTCATAAAACGCTGTACATAATTTTCAATACTGTATATAGTTCTACACCACCCCCGCCGGACTCATTTTTAACAGGGGGTGAATGTGGTGAACCGCTGTACATCTGAATTAGGGGATGTAAGGTAGGACCTGTACTACAGGTTCGCCGGTAGCCCCTGCCTGTTGGCTCCGCCCAGGAGGAGGGGTATAAATATGCGTGTCCTCCATTCAGCTGCCATTTCGCCAGCTGCTGTAGGAGGTCACGCAACTTACTGCAATAAACCCACAGTTGTACCCAATCTGAGTCTCTGTACAATTGATCGTGCATCACCTAGCTGATTAAATATGTCCATGTCAGTATCTTCTCACATGACATTTAGCGGGTGTGGAAAGAGATTTTAGCCTTCTCTCACTCCCGCTGCCAGTGTTTCAGTTCTTCCCGCAATCAGAGCAACAGTTTCCAGATGAAGAGTCCTGGAACGCCGAGTTTCTCTCTCCACAGCCGCTGCCAGTGCAGCTGAGTGTTTGCGGCATTTTCAGTTTATATACTCACAATGCAAATCCGGTATACCCGTATCTTTGTCTTCAGCGTTAATTCCGTATGATTCCACACAAACTTAGTCTATTGGATGAAAATGTTTGCTGCCTTTCCTTTTTTCAAAAATAAATTTAGAGTACCCAATTCATTTTTTTTCCAATTAAGGGGCAATTCAGCGTGGCCAATCCGCCTACCCTGCATGTCTTTTTGGATTGTTGGGGTGAGGCCCAAGCAGACACGGGGAGAACGTGCAAACTCCACACCGACAGTGACCATGGGCCGGGATCGAACCCGGTCCTCGCCGCCATGAGGCAGCAGTGCTAACCTCGGCGCCACCGCGCCGCCATCTTTTCTGCTTTTCCAATGCGTGGATTTAGCTTCTGGTTAGAGATCATTTTTCCTTTAAAGTTTATCCAGATAGGGGAACCAGCGGAGAACTTTCATCGCAATGTTCCCTATTAAAATATCTGGTAGTCAGCACAGTGTGCTACAATGTGCAACATATAGTTGTATATTTAGAATATGTTAAACATGTACAAGAGTTAACATAATAAATATACACAAGATATGTAGTGCAAGATTTGACTGAATGGCATCATTTATCTGCTGCCATATGCTGTATTTAAATACAGACCCATTCTGGATGAAGTAATGTTAATTAGGAATTAGGAGCAAATATTTCCAGATCATTTGCATTTAGTTTCTACTGTTCATGTATTTAATATCTATTACGCAGTAATGCACAGTTCTAAAACATAAATAAAACTTACACGCTTGTTAAAGAAAATTTATTATATTTATTAATCACTGCATTGCTGCTTTGAAGTTTTGAAAGTTTGCTGTCTCTTTCATTCGAAATTCTGACCGCTTTAGCATTGTGGGTTTTACACCTGGATAGAAACAATAGCTAGAAGTGGTACACAACTGCAGAGAAAGGCTCATTACTCAGTGAAGATGAAGAGCAGTACATTGTGATGTGCAGGTGTTTGAATTACATTACAGCAGTCTCTCTGTGGCAGGTCTCAGAGGGAAGTGGAGGCAGCTAAGAGCATAAACATAACTCTCTGTCTGACTGTTAGACCCAAAACCGGGTTGTTTTACATTATCTGAAACTCACCCACGCAAATCTTCTTTTTCCCTTTGCGCCCTGCCTGTTTAGCAGGTTGACTAAGCAAACTGCAGACTGCCCATTTATCACTTATTTTTGAAAATAATAATTTTAATTCCAAATGAAATAGTATTCAATGTGGGCAAATCTGTTCATAATAACGTTATAGTGGGCTGAATTCTCGGCTTCCTGATGCCAGTAGCGAGAATTGCGATTGGGCGGAGAATAGCACGTAATGGAAAAAGCGCGATTTGCGCCCGGCGCTGATTCCATCGCCATGCTCCGGTCCCTCGCTGGCGCCGTTATCTAAGTTTACGCCCTCCGCTGGCGAGTCCATGCAAAACCGTCATTTGCATGTATTTAAATATCATTAGCGGGTCCGACAGTCCACGCTCCAACCCTTCAGGAGGCAGAGGTCTCGCGGGTGCGGATTGGTGCGAGTATTTACAAGCAGGGCCTGGGCACCAGGATTGTTGAGAGGGAGGAGGAGGGTAAAAAAGCTCTCAGAAACTTACAAAAATTGTCGGGCTTGCTGGGGTGGGGTGTGTGTGTGCGTGTGTTGGGGGGGGGGGGCTGAAGGGGGAGGGGCTGCCCGGGTCAGGGAGGAGTAGCAGGGAACAACTTGGTGCCAAGTCCATGGACCCAGCTCATGTTCCTTGGGATCAGTGTGACCTGGCTCAGGCTGCCATTGCTGCAGTATGTGGATTTAAATGCACCCTTTTGCTGCTACTTACAAGCTCCTGGCTACTCACACTGCTGACTGTATCCTGTAAATGTTCAGAGAGCCCCTGGTGATGGGGGAGCCCACCGAGCCTGCCTCTCTGGATAACCTCATACTCCAGCGGTATCATCAAGGGGATGGATATGAGCAAGTTCAGTCAGGGCCCAGCAGGCGTTGGCACTCCTCAGAAGCGCTGCCCCACTGCAGAGGGAGCCGGGAGATCAGCAGAGCTCACCCCACAAAAAGGACACCTGCACCGTTGCCTTTGGAACCCTCCCTGGAACTCTGTCCCTCTCAAGGCAGAGGTCTCACCAGTGACCCCACCCCTCACGGTCACGAGCTGTATCCTCCTGGTGAGGCGGGCAGCGCTGACTGCCTCTGCAACCACTTCCCAGGTGCTGTTCAGGAGGGCAGGCATGAGTGTGGGAAGAGGGTGTCCCTCTTCATTGGCATCGAGCAGTGGGTCCAAATTGGACTCCCAAAATGGGGGTGGGGGGTTCTCCGGGCCACCTTCATAGCTACAATGAGCGTGTGGTGAGTGGAGTGCTTAAAAACAGCTCCAGCTGTCAGGCTCTTTAGCGCTTATTCCAGCCCCAGCAGTTGCACCACCCGCTGGGCCTGGAATTACTTCCAATTCACGCCAGCAGAGTGCTGGCTCATTTGCATTTCCTGAATCCCGGAACGAATAGCGCCCCCAACAGAAACACGAGTCGCACGCTATTCAGTCCCAGTGGGAACACTTTCTTCCAAACGGAGAATCCAGCCCTTTGTGTAAATATTGAAGTACTGGCTGTAAACCCACACTTGCTTACGCTGTGGATTAGTATAGCCTAAAAGCCACAGATTCACAACTTAGAATGCATTGCCATTTTGAATGAATTCCACCCGGCAGGAGCTCAATGGCTCCTTGTTAAAATTGTCTGCTAAAGTGTACTGCCCCATTCCCACTCTGCTCTTGTCCATTGCTGTTTTAACTAGGACCTTCTCTTAAGGTGGAAACCTCATTAATACATACAAATCGAGGTCCTGCAAAGGTCAATGGGATCCTGACGATATTTAATCACAGGCTATTAACTCATTCAGGGAGAAGAAGGTCAGTTCTTGTCTTTGTGGAAATACGTGGGGTGCTTTCTGGGCCCTACAAGGAAAGTCTGTACCAGACTTCCTCCCTTCCCACCTGTGAGGCCCTGGCGAAAGCATCCCTTCCACAACTTATGTGAATGCCTGAGCATGGCCTCTGTGACATCCAATCTTTCCATGCCACCAGCTAGCAAACATGCCTCTTTACACATGTTTCCCGTAGACAGTTAATTGGCAGGCTGTAACTGAGTCCTGCTTCAAATAGCTCGTGCTTTTAAATCAAGTTGGGGAACTTTACGCCTCAGAAGAGACCAGGCCGAAGTTGAAGAAACACCTGAAGCAATTACCAAGAAGACCAGCTGCTTCATTTTAGCCTGAATTGTGATTATTTTTTTAAAATTATTTTTGTGTATATTGTGCACGACAGTATTCAGATTTCTATGAGTTGTTCAAAAATTTGAAATACATCCGTTGCACTGTATATTATTATTTATATATTTGAAACATCGTCGCTGATCACCAAAGTCATGGTAATTGTTAAAGTTCCAGTTGTCATTTTTCAAAGCGCCTTGTTGAGAATTCCTCCAGATTATTCCAGTGGGAACAACATCATTTTACAACAGCTGGAGAGGAAACTTGATGCTGCCAACACAACAGCCCTGAATGTTGCTATGGCAATGTATCCCACATGACATCATGTACAACAATTAATTCTGGTTCTTCAATTATATAAAAGATCGGAATGGAAAAGTAAGCTTGACTCAATTTTGGCATTCATGGTGACACCATGACACATTTGAGTGGGGGTGCTGACTGGAATTGAAGTACAGTGAGTCACCAGGGCTGGAGTCCAGTAACAATGAGCTTACTTTGTGCGAAAAAAAAGAAAATGTTTTTGTTTAAATGACTGTACTTGATCTTAGTTCTTGATCTCATTCAATGCTGTTTGCAGCTATTTCTCTCTGGCACTCACTTCAGACTGACAGTGTACACAATGCAATATGGGATTTTTACTCTGCCTATATCTACATCAGCCTTCTGTATTGCGACCATGACTGGGTCTATGTAGCAGGTAGGTGTTCAGAAAGAAACAAGGTGCAATACTTCAACCACCTTAGCTTCTGATCAGGGCCTTTAACTCACAAAGATCACTGTGGACGTTGAAAGCAGGCAACAATCACTCGGCCTGTAGCCCTTCCTGTGCTCCAGTCTTCTAAGTTATGCATGTACACAGTTCTAACTTGAGTTTTTAAATGC
The DNA here is from genome assembly GCF_047496885.1 of Scyliorhinus torazame. Classification (NCBI taxonomy): domain Eukaryota; kingdom Metazoa; phylum Chordata; class Chondrichthyes; order Carcharhiniformes; family Scyliorhinidae; genus Scyliorhinus; species Scyliorhinus torazame. The sequence continues at coordinate 30,635,143 of NC_092724.1, forward strand.
ACATAGGGACGTCTACAGTGAATTGTTGCATTTTCTCTTCTTTCCTACATGATGAAAGGAGAATCTTTGCACAGCCTATATAAATTCAGTAAGCTAAGTCAAGACAAAAGTCTACAGGGCGGCACGGTAGCACAGTGGTTAGCACAGTTGCTTCACAGCTCAAGGGTCCCAGGTTCGGTTCCCGGCTTGGGTCACTGTCTTTGCGGAGTCTGCACGTTCTCCCCGTGTCTGCGTGAGTTTCCTCCGGGTGCTCCGGTTTCCTCTCACAGTCCAAAGATGTGCAGGTTAGGTGCATTGGCCATGCTAAATTACCCGTAGTGAGTGAAAAGGTTAGGCGGGGTTACTAGGTTACGGGGATAGGGTGGAGGTGGGGGCTTGGGTAGGGTGATCTTTCCAAGGGCCGGTGCAGACTGGATGGGCCGAATGGCCTCCTTCTGCACTGTAAATTCTATGATTCTATGAAAATCACATTTTTGAAAGGAATAAAGCAATATGCTTCTTATATACCTCCTAGAAATATCTCTGGCTCCAGAAATACAGTCATGGTAAGTCATTTTTAAAGATAAATGCAATTCCATTTGCTTAAATATTTTATACTCTGTTATTCTTACTGATCATAGATGACACGAGTAACTTTTCCCTAATGTTACCAGCTGTGACAATCTTTGCATCAATTGTCATGATGATACTTTTCAAATTTCGAGAGACAGGAAATGTTGCAGTTTGAAATGAGACAGAACAAACTCCTTAAAAATGCAAGGCCAAATTTCAAGGTGAAGGTAGAAAGCAAACAGACCTTCAGACCCACTGAAATGCATCACTGACTGAGGAAGAGATATTAAAGTGCTGGACATTGAAACAATGGCTGCCACAGACTGACCCACTTAAACCCCATGGAAGTACACAATGGGTGAAGTATAAACAGGTCAGGCTGCAGCCACTGCAGAGAGATTGCAAGAGACACGGGGGACTGTCAAGAACGTTTTCATCTGAGGAAGCAGGCTGAAAGGATGTGCTCTCTCGCTCTCACCCTTTTTGGAAAAAGGGTGTGTCACTCGGTTGGAGAAGTCAACTATGAGAAATCTCCCAGCGAACCGAAATCTCATAATAATTACAACCTCTTCTACATCTGACCACACACAAGAAACCAGCAAACCAAAATTGGTTGCAACATTTAAAATCTATGCCTCAAGGAAAATCAAAGGACATTTAATCGTTTATTCTTTTAATTTGTTTATTGGCTTCACTTATTTCTGATACATGCGTGTGTGTGTGAAAACCTTGGGAATTGCCAAAAATATATATTCCTGGACAGAGGAATCAGGGGCGTCATTCTCCGACCCCCCAGCGGGTCGGACAATGGTCATTGGCGTGATGACGGGTCACGTCGGCGTAAATCAAACCTCCTTTCAATCGGCGTCAACCTGTGCTCAAGGTTTACGCCGACCAGCGTGGACGTGGGTGACGGCCTGGGGGGTTGGCCGCTGGACAGACGATGGCGTGGCCGCAGTCTGAATGTGTGGGGGAGAGGTGTGTGTAGGGTTTTGTGTGTGTGTGTGCGGCGGGGGGGGGGGGGGGGTGGTTAGAGTGGGCTGGGCACCGGGGGAGTGCCGGGAGGGGGGATCCGTGCCGGGGAGGAGGATGGGGGGGTCCGTGCCGAGGAGGGGGAATGGGGGGGTCCGTGCCGGGGAGGGGGGATGGGGGGTCCGTGCCGGGGAGGAGGATGGGGGGTCCGTGCCGGGGAGGAGGATGGGGTCCGTGCCGGGGAGGGGGGGTGCGAGGGCAAGTGAGTTGGTCCACCTGGCCAGGTGCCAGCCTCCAACAGTTGGACCCATGCGGTCCATGCCACCTGGCTGGGGGTTGGAGGGGGTATGGGCAATGATGACATGTCGTCGTTCCCCCCCCCCGCCCCCCCCCCCCGCCCCCCCAACCAGGGCGTCATGTTTTTCGATCAGCCAGCGATGTTGGCCGCCGTGGCGGCAGCCGCTCATGTCTATGTTGCCCTGGATGAGGAGGAGGAGGAGGAGCGTGCCAGAGAGGCGGCGCAGTCTGCCGCAGAGGGGCAGGCGGCAGCCGCCCAGGCTGGAGGGACACCTGACCGACAGGACGAGGAGGGAGAGGAGGATGTCGCGGCCCCACGGCAACGGAAGCACCCGAGGGCGCCCCGTGTGTACCGGCTCCGGCAGTCATACCAGGACCTCACGGACCGGGAATGCAGGAGGAGACTCCAGATGAGGCGGGAAACCGTGGCACACGTCTGCCACCTGCTGGCACACCTGTCACCGTGTGGCACCCTCTCCCCGTGTCCGTCAAAGATACGGTGGCCCTGAACATTTATGCAACGGGGTCATTCCAGGCACCGAGTGGGGACCTGTCCGGCATATCGCAGACATCAGTGCACCGGTGCATCCGGGCAGTGACAGACGCCCTATATGCCATGGCGCACCGCTACATCCGCTTCCCTGTGGACCGGGCCAGCCAAGATGCCCGGGCCGTGGGCTTCTCTGCCGTGGCCGGGTTCCCCATGGTCCAGGGCGCGATTGATGGGATGCACGTCGCCGTGCGGCCACCTGCAGATAACAGGGCCATGTTCACCAATAGGAAGGGGACGTTTTCGATGAACATACAGGTGATCTGCGACCACCGCATGATGATCCTGCATGTCTGCGCCCGTTACTCGGGCAGTGTACACGACTCATACGTGTTGTCGTGGTCATACATTACCGGCATGTACGAGGGACACCATCCCCGGCTGAGGGGCTGGTTGCTGGGCGACAGGGGCTACCCATTGTGATCGTGGCTGATGACGCCTGTACGGAGGCCACGCAATGAGGTGGAGAACCGCTACAATGATGCCCATGTAGCGACAAGGGGAGTGATAGAGAGGTGCTTTGGCGTGCTGAAGATGCGTTTCAGGTGCCTGGACCTCTCTGGGGGTGCCCTCCAGTATCGGTCAGATAGGGTCGGCCGCATCATTGTGGTGTGCTGCGTCCTGCACAATATAGCCCAGCAGAGGGGCGATGTGCTGCAGGCAGAGGAGGGTGGAGTGGAGGAGCAGCAGGAAGAGGCGCAGTCCTCCCCAGATGAGGGGGATGGGGGCAATGGTCAGGGCAGATGGGCTAGACACGGGCGGGTGGCTGTCCACCGTTACCAGCTGGGCCAGCAGGCACGGGACAGGCTGATAGCTGCCCGCTTCACTGACTAGATGGGCATGGGAATCGGGTAGTATGGCCACAGACCACACACCATGGCAACAGCCGACCACCCACACCCCCCCACCCATCCACCCACCCAGCACCCTCACCCCCCTCCCCAACCCCACCCACCCCACCCGCATGCACACCACCCCCCCATTGCCGATCCACCTGCGGCACAACGGCCGGGCTCACACAGTTGCCGGTGGACGCGTGTCTATTGCAGGCCATGGAGGATGATGACAACCCACCCTGCGATGAGCTCCTGGCTCCACATCGTTGGACTATGCAGCGCACGGTCCCGTCCTCTGCCCGGGGGGATGTTGATGGCGGCCCAGGGGGAAGGGGGCAGACTCACCTGGGGCTGAGGTAAGACCACCCCTCACACACACACTTGCGCTCAACGTACATGACACCCCCGCATGCTTTGGACAGAGCACAAAGGCAGCTTTTGTAGGTGTAACATTGACTTTAATAACGAAAGGAGTTCATGCACGTGCCCTAGCCCCTAAAACTCATCTGTGCCCTGCACCCGTGCCAACTTACTCAGTGTCTAATTGTTTGGCCTTACGGACCCTATGACTACGTCTACGTGGTTCCCCAGACGGTACAGCAGAACTGGAGGTGGACTCCTGTGATTCCTGCCCTCTGACACGGGATCCCTTTGGCAGCCGTTTCCTGGGGTGTCCTGGCCTAGATGGGCCAGGCTGCGGCCCGGGCGACTGGGATGGCGAGCTGCCAGCCTGTCCTGCCCGTTGCCCACCCGATGCACCTGGGACGGAAGGGGGGAGTCCGAGGTGTCGCGGTGTTCCGGGACCTCCCCTACAGGGGGACCCGGGACGGACCACGGCACCTCCTCCTCCCTTGGGGTGCCCGTTGGCCCCCAGGCCTCTACATGGGTGGGGGATGCGAACGGACTGGCCATCCGATGCCCCCCCGACATCTGGCGCTGCCAGTCCTGGAGGCCCGTGCTGGTATCGACAGGGGTCTGCAGGTTTGCAGCCATGGAGCTCAGGGGATTGGCAAACCCTGTCTGTGACTGTGCGACGCCGGCTCACACATGGCCACTGGCGCCGATGCCCTCAGCGATGGCCTGCAGAGACTGGGCCATGGCCTGCTGAGACTGGGCTATGGCCTGCTGAGACTGGGCCATGGCCTGCAGAGACTGGGCTATGGACTGCTGAGACTGGGCCATGGCCTGCAGAGACTGGGCTATGGACTGCTGAGACTGGGCCATGGCCTGCAGAGACTGGGCTATGGCGTTGAGCGCCTCTGCCATCTGCCGCTGGCGCTGGCTCATGGCCTCCTGTGAGAGGGCAGCCATGTCCTGGGCCACAGACGCCGCCTGCACGGAAAGCCCCAGGCCTCGCAAACCGTTCCCCATGTCTGACACCGTCGCACCCATTGCCTCCACCCCGGACACCACCCGTGCGGTGTCGGCCTGGGTGGCACGCATGACCGGCACCACTCCCAGCTCCTGGACGCAGGTGGACTCCTCCACCTGCGACTGCAGCCGCCGCAAGCCGGCCGTCACCCTCTTCGCTCGTCTCCGGTTCGGTGGTTGCATCGGATCTATGGGTGGGTGTGGTAACTCCAGGCACCCGGGATCCATCTGGGCGGCAGATGTTCGCTTGGGCTGGGCTGCCCTCCAACAACCCGGCCCCTCTGCTGCTCCTACCTCCACCTGCTGTACCGGGACGGCTGTGTTGTGCGCACCAGTGAGTGTACCAGACGCCTCATCACTAAAGTACCCAACCGAGGTGAGTGTTTCTGCGATGGTGGAGGGTGTTGGTGACAGCAGTGGCGTTGTGTCGTGCTCTTCGTCCCACTCTGAGTCCATGGCACTTTGGGGTGGGGGTTCGTCTCCACCCATCCACTCTGTGTCACTGTCCGGTATTTCGTTTTCCTGGGTAGTGCTGTCCTGGGTAGTGGTGTCCTGGGGAGTGGTGTCCTGGCTCGGCTGTGACGGGGGCCTGTGGTTGCCCCTCTCGTCGCTGGGTGGCACACGCCTGCGTCGTCGCACCCGCACGAGACGGGGGCGTCGTCTCCCTGTTGCTCCAGGTCTCTCCGTCTCCAGTGGTCCCCAAGGGACATCCTGCGGGCGTCGCATGCCGGAGAGTCCGGGTCTCTCCGTCTCCCGTGGTGTACGAGGGGCATCCTGCGGGCGTCGCATGCCGGAGGGTCCGAGTCTCTCCGTCTCCCGTGGTGTGCGAGGGGCATCCTGTGGGCGTCACATGCCGGAGGGTCCGGGTCTCTCCGTCTCCCGTGGTGTGCGAGGGGCATCCTGCGGGCGGTCTGCATCTGCGGGGATGGGTGCCTCGACGTTTGCTCCTGCGATACACAATGAAGCATGCATGGTTAGACACGCAGGCAGTGATCAGGTGATATGGGGGAGGGGGGATATGGGGACGGGCAGTCGGTGGCTCACTTGCTAGTACGCCCCCGATCTCTGCATAAGCAACCTCCCGGTCGTCAGGTCCGCCAGCCAGTTCCAGGGCCCTTTCCTCGTGTTCGGTCAGTGGCCTCTCATCAGCGGGGCCTCCTCCAGTCCTCACATGCTCCCTGGTGTTGTGTGCGCGCTTCTTCTGTGGCGGGGGGGGGTGGCAGGGGTAAAAGGCAACAGTGTTAGACAGGTATATGAATGCACGCCATCGGTTGCGCGTGTATTGCAGAGGTTAAGGTTAGGGCTGGATTCACTTGGGGAAATGGGGGAAGGCGGAAAAGGGGGAGGGGGGATATGGCGGATATGGGGAGGGGGGATATGGGGGAGGGGGGATATGGGGGATATGGGGGAGGGGGGATATGGGGGATATGTGGTAGGGGGGATATGGGGGATATGGGGGAGGGGGGATATGGGGGATATGGGGGAGGGGGGATATGGGGAGGGGGATATGGGGGATATGGGGGGGATATGGGGATATGGGGGAGGGGGAAATGGGGGATATGGGGAGGGGGGATATGGGGGATATGGGGGTGGGGGGGATATGGGGAGGGGGGATATGGGGGATATGGGGGAGGGGGCATGTGGGGGAGGGGGGATATGGGGGATATTGGTATCGGGCAGGGGGGGAGGCTCACCCTGGCTGCTCTGACGAGGTCATTCACCTTCTTGTGGCACTGGGTGCCTGTCCATGGTGTCAGGGCCACAGCGGTGACAGCCTCTGCCACCTCCCTCCACAGACGCCTCCCTCCACAGACGGGGCAACTCTGCGGCCGTGTCCGGGATACAGACCCTCCCTCCTCTGCTCCACTGCGTCCAGGAGCGCCTCCACATCCCGTGACTGGAACCTCGGGGCTGAGCGGCGGGCGGCCATCCGGTCGGGTGTTCCGGTCGGGTGTTCCGGTCGGGGGGGGGGGGAGCAGCGCGTCCTGATGAGCCGTCACGCCATGCGGCGTGTATGACGCCGCACGGCATGAAGCACGTGAGCAAGCGCAGATCCCATCACGTCGCTGCTAGCCCATTCCGGGCCGGAGACTTTGCAACGTTTGGGGCAGCGTGATGAACGTCGGATTTGCGCCGTTTTTGGCGCCGATCGGCGGACTTTGCGCCGATAACGGAGAATTTCGCCCCACAGCTCAAATTTAACTTGAGGAAAGTCTGAGAGTTGGTATTACAGCAGGGTATGAAACCTGTTGGAAATGGCAAATGTACAACGGATTCTGCATCTGCTTTTGTTTTTGGCATATTTAGATTCCGATGAATGTATCACGATTGCATGTGGTAAGACTTACAGTATCGTTCAGGAGTATCCCTAAACTGCTGCCACAGGACAACAAAGACAGAAAGAGGAAACATCAGCCAACTCTACCCAACCTTCCCACCACCAGTCTCCCAGTTTACAATTTTCATTGGGTTTTTTTGGTTCTAACTGGGAGAAGTGTTCAGCAGATTTGTGTTTGGTCTGCTTCACAATCCCCAAAAGAATCATACCAGAATTGCAACCCCAAGGTCATTTCATTTCTGAGCATTTATCTTTTTCGTGTCGGTTTTTAGTTTGACAGTAATTTTGACATTTTTTGACTCGCGCTATTACAGTAATCTAAGTTCTGCCTCAACCTCACAGTGTGTGAGCTGAAAATTTACAAAACTAGTCTGTCAAGGGAACAAGAAATTCCCTGAGGCAAACAGCAGTTTAAGGGTTATATATAGGCAACCAGCTAAGTGTATAACAAGGTTGTGGAAAATCAATTATGCACTTACAAAGAAGGTGCTGTATTGCTTGGTTCATTGAACTCCCCCAAGTATTGCAGTTCTCAGTCCCTACTACATAACACTGCTTTATGTACCCACGAGAACCTGTCTGGTAACAATGGAAAAAAACCTTGAGAGATTCTCTATGGAAATACTGACAGCCAACTCAAAGCGACTTTGCATCTAAGGTGTTTGATACAAAATAATTTGAGAGGTATTTACTCAGAATCATATCTCGATCAGAATATTAGGAATATGTGATAAACTATGATTATGCGCATTTTTAGGTCAGTGTGAGTCATTTACATCTTTGTCAAGGGTCGCAGTCCTAACCAGTGTTTTGCTTAAGAGCCATTTTAGGAATGTTGCTGTGAAAAGGAGCAAACATAGGCTTGTGTCTGCCGTTCTTCTGTGCATTCTGATTTCAACCATGCTACTGGGGATAAAAATATAAGTAAACTGCTAAAATGTAACCTTCAAAAAATATTTTATTTTCCTCGAGGGTATTTTCTGCCACATGATAGACAAGATTCATTTTCTTCAAGCCTATTTACAGCCACTTATTGGAGATCCCCTATTGCAAACACTTTAATTGGCTTTAATTGAGCATTCCTGACACTGAACTCTCAGAATCTGGAAGAAAACAAAGTTTGGGGAAGGAGGTGATTTTTTTTTCTGAATTAAAAGAGTTACACCAAGGCCTGAATTTTACCGAGCTTGAACGGGGGCCTCCCGATGCGAACACGTGTCAAATTGCGCGAGAAGGCACCAGGCGCATGCCCCGACGTGATGGCGCCATCGCACAATATTTCGGTGGGCGAGTGCACATGCGAGTCAGAGGCACATCTGCCGATAATTGAAAGGGCAATTAAGCCCATTAAGCATGCAATTGGCCCTAACTTTACATGGCCCAAGCACTTTGGTGCTTGGCACAAGGGCCAATCGGCCAGGCGACATCTAAACCTTCTCGCCATGCCCAATCCACGGTGGGATGATCCAGTCCGCAATGAATGAAATAAAAGAACATGTTTGAGGGTTGAGGTGTTTGTTATGTGTTATGCTGCCAGTTTCCTGTTTCTGCATGATAGAATTTGCAGCATTTCTTTGGTGCAAATGCCATTGGAACGATACTGGAGCTCCCTGCGGCATCTGTCAGTCTTCAGGGGACTGGTTGAAACGTCCGCCTGCGCCATCATTTCTCTGGGCATCTGCCTTCGTCCCACCCTCTTCGACAGCGCTCAACCTTTCAGAGCGCACGCTTCTGGCCAGTCAGGGTGAAATCGTGCTCTGGTGCGAAATTCTCCTACCCGCCCCGCCACATTTCTGCGCCGACCGGCCGGCGGGAGTCTCCGTAACACCGGCCGGTCAATGGGGTTTCCCATTGTGGGTCAGCTCCACGCCGTCGGGAAACCCCCCGGTGCCGGCAAAACGGAGACTCCCGCCGGCAGAGAATGGCGCCCAAGGTCCCAATCGCGGTCAGAAGCACCTGTCGCACCCGCCTCCAGGCTCTACGAGTGCGTGTGTCTGACGGGGAGGAAATGAATTTGATCCAGAACAGAGTTGTACACTGAGAACTGGGGCGTCATTCTCCGACCCCCCGCCGGGTCGGAGAATCGCCGGGGGCTGGCGTGAATCCCGCCACCGCCGGTTGCCGAAGTCTCCGGCACCGGATATTCGGCGGGGGCGGGAATCGGGCCGCGCCGGTTGGCGGGCCCCCCCGCTGGATTCTCCGGCCCGGATGGGCCGAAGTCCCGCCGATAAATTGCCTGTCCCGCCGGCGTGGATTAAACCACCTTTTGAACGGCGGGACAAGGCGGCATGGGCGGGCTCCGGGGTTCTGGGGGGGGCGCGGGGCGATCTGGCCCCGGGGGGTGCCCCCACGGTGGCCTGGCCCGCAATCGGGGCCCACCGATCCGTGGGCGGGCCTGTGCCGTGGGGGCACTCTTTCCATTCCGCCTCCGCCACGGTCTCCACCATGGCGGAGGCAGAAGAGACTCCCTCCACTGCGCATGCGTGGGAAACTGTCAGCGGCCACTGACGCTCCCGCGCATGCGCCGCCCAGAGATGTAATTTCCGCGCCAGCTGGTGGGGCAACAAAGGCCGTTTCCGCCAGCTGGCGGGGCGGAAATTCCTCCGGCGCCGACCTAGCCCCTCAATGTTGGGCCGTTTTGGGCACCAGTCGGCGGACATCGAGCCGTTTCGGGAGAATTTCGCCCCTGATGTCTGATTAGTGAGTGACTGGAAGGCTTGGTTATATTCTGTTTTCAGTTTTTTGGCATGGGCATGATGAAGGTTCCTTTGCAGTAACCAGGGAGAGGCCCTGTGCCAATCTGCACTCAACATCCATAGAGGAGTGCTGGCTCCAGTGGTGGATGTTCTTTTACAGGCAACAGAATAGACCCCATCCTACATTACAACAGTGACTACATCTTAAAAGTAAAGTGCTTTGGGATGTCCTGAGGTTGTGATAGGTGCTGTATAATTGCAAGGCTTTCTCTTTGGCCCAAACAGCAGGGGTGGGATCAGTAACATAATACGGATGGATAGTCTCCATCTTTAAGGGTATCCATTCTGACAACCAATAGGAAAATTGGAATGGTGCCACAGAATTCCCAGGGCGGACCTGAACTCTGGGAATTGTGAAAGAGGAATAACATTTTTACAATGTGATGGTCTTATGGGCTTTTCTGGAAAGGTATTATATCCCCTGTGATCAATTACCTTTCCCGAGCGCAGCTCTGAGCTCTTTACGAAGCCCGCAGTGAGCCTCACACTAGCTCTCAGAGGAAAAAAGTTTCATTCGATCTGTAATTGGTAGAGGTTCTCGGGTAATCCAGGAGCTCCTGCAGACATGTGCTCAAATCATAAGGTCCACTTAAGGACTTCCTGGAAACCCAACCGCACACCACACCTCATAGAATCATCATAGAATTTACTGTGCAGAAGGAGGCCATTCGGCCCATCGTGTCTGCACCAACCCTCGGAAAGAGCACCCTACTTAAGCCCACATCTCCACCCTATCCCCGTAACTCAGTTACCCCACCTAACCTTTTTTGTTTGGACACTAAGGGCAATTTAGCATGGCCAATCCACCTAACCTGCACATTTTTGGACTGTTGTAGGAAACCGGAGCACCCGGAAGAAATCCACGCAGACACGAGGAGAATGTACAGGCTCCACACAGTCAGTGACCCAAGCCAGGAATCGAACCGGGGACCCTGGAGCTGTGAAGCGACAGTGCTAACCACTGTGCTACCGTGCCGTCCACACCACCTCCACCCACCATCCACGTCCACCCTAGATTGAATTCAGAGCATGAGATAATTGAGCCAGAGGGAAAGCTCATCTGAGTAATCAGATGGGTCCACCTTATAGCTCAAAAGTCAGCTTTTGTTGCCTATTCCTGCTAATTATGAAGTTGTGGACTTTAAGTTGTTTTCTAAAGGTTGTATTATGACTATTATTTTGAGTATAAATCCTCTTGAGCAGCTCAAAAGAGGAAAAAGGGGTAGAAATGTTTACAGACAATAATAACGAAGAGCTTTTAATACTTGTGTGGCATTCCTGTGTTGGCTACTTTGACATAGCCATTAAACTAATTTAATTAATTTAATTAATTTAATTTCTTGTTAAGATAGCACAAGAATGTCCTACGAGTTGCACATTAAGAATGATATCTTAATGTCTAGCAATGTTTAGTTCCACATGTTTTAAAGTTTAAAAATTGATAAGTTGATAAAGCCACAGCAGAATGATCAACATTTGAGAAAAATGAAAAGATATGCCAGTGTTTAGGTGTCCGGGATTCCTCTACTCCTAAAATTCAGACCTGTTGAGCATCCACATTTTTTGGGGGGTGAGTGGGAGATGGTTGTGTTGTGGTGATGTCACTAGATTCGTCCAGGCTGATGCTCTGGGGATGTGGGTTCATATCCCACCACGGCAGAATTTAAATTCAATGAGTAAATCTGGAATATAAAGCTAGTCTCAGTAATGGTGGCCAAGAAACCATCGCCGATTGTTGTAAAAACCCACCTGGTTCACTAATGTCCCTCTAGGGAAGGAAATCTGCCATCCTTATCTGGTCTGGCCTACATGTGACTCCAGACCCACAGCAATGTAGTTGACTCTTAACTGCGCCTCTGAAATTACCGGGCGAGACACTCAGTTCAAGGGCAATTAGCGATGGGCTACAAATTCTGGCCTTTCCAACGATGCCCACAGAACATAAAATTATTATTTGTAATTTCTCCGGCTGTGCTTTCAGCTGTCAAGAACTGAAATTCTGGAATTCCCTCCGTAAATCTAACTCCTCCTTTAAGGTGTTCTTTAAAGGGTTGGATTCCCTGGTTCCCTAGCCGTGTGTTTGCCAACAGCGCACCATTCGCTGGATTCACTTCTGCCGCGCTCGTCAATGGGAATTCCGATTGTAGCCAACCCACGCCACCAGGAAACTCGCAAGTGGGTGTGGCCTGCCGGTGGGATCACAGAATCCCAAAGGCCTTAGAATCCCAGCCAATGTCTGCTCCTTTGACAAAGTATTTGGTCATCTGCCCTCGTATCTCCTTGTGTGCTGACTGTCAAATTTTGTTTGCGAATGCTCCTGTGAAGCCTTGCTGTGTTTAAGACACTGTGCAAATACAAGTTGTTATTATTGTCTGTATGATACTTTACTACGATTTTGGGTCTTTTTAAAGGCTTTGTTCCCTGGATTATTTCAACTTTCAAATTTCAGATCGCTCTCATTGGATGAGTTTCAATTCTCCAAACCTTCAAGAGTGTCTTGAGGTCTGGGTAAGCATTTGTAATATACCCACAAAACAAAGATCAAACCCATTGTAATGCCTGTTCCTCACAACTAGACTAACGTGTTCACAAGATGTCACTCCAGTCTGTAAAAGCAATAGAGCATGATATCGAGCCCTGTTTTCAACCTCAAATATCAAGGGAATTTACTTGACAAAAGATGAACAAGTCTGTAGTTTAACAATCACATCAATAATTGTGTATTTACAGTCAACATTCTTCCACCTAATTCCTCAGGTAGACAAAGTAATCATTTGTAAATCACTTTCAAGTTATGCTTGTTTCTCCTTTCTTTAAGGACTATTAGCATGGCCATTTAATTGTTTCTGTGACATTTCAAACTGCCTCATTTCATTTGATTTTCCAACAACTCTAGTTGGATGAGATCAAGCCCATTTTGAATCCCCCCCCAAAAAAGGGTTGATAGGACTTTCCTGGATTTTGATTATTTCACCATTTGTGGTTAAAAAGTGATTTGTCAGTGGCAAAAAACCTGACAAATCGCACAACATTATATCTGAATCATTTGTTTTGCCTCGGACTGTAACCACTTGAAACTTGCAATGTTGCATTGAAATGAACTTGTTCTCTGTGTGTGTCCTTTTTACACAGTGGACGCGATTATCCAGGCCCGTTCGACACACGTGCAAATCCCATTATGGCCGCTAAATCTTGCGACTGGGCCATAACCGGATTTACACGGCGAGACCTCGGTTTGAGATCTTCCCGCACCACATGCCGCCCACTGCCCCCCACCCCCACCCCAACCCCTGCTGGTGACATGATCAGGTTCATTCCCAGAAAGGGCATGTGGTAATACCTGAGAGGTGGATGACCATTGGTTAGACCCAGGAGTCTACCATTGGCTGATGTACGTAGCTTCGCCCTGAGAGGCAGAGTATAAGAACCGGTGCCGTCCCAGCAGCCTTCAGTTATGAATCGCTTCGTCTTGAGAGTAATTGATTGCGCATCAATTTAATCTGCTACAACTTCAGTTGGAAGGATGGATCTCCGTATCAAAACCGGAGTGCCTTCAGCTCAGCCCCCACGCGGACAACTCGGCTGCTATTTTCAAACATTGGCTGGCGTGCTTTAAGGGCTACCTCGACATGGCCGCCGACACCCCCACAGAAGGACAAAAGATGCATCTCCTACGCTCACGGATCAGCCCTGGGATTTATCCTCTTACCGAGGAGGCGGAGAATTATGCTGCAGCAATCGAGCTGCTAGAAGGACATTATATCCGCCCTGTGAACCAGGTCTACGCTCGTCACCTGTTGGCGACTAGGAGGCAAAGCCCCGAGGAAACGTTGGAAGACTTCTACCGAGTGCTGCTGGTGCTGGGCCGAAACTGTGGCTGCCCGCCAGTTTCGGGGAGCATACACACGGAACATTTGATCAGGGATGCTTTCGTGGCAGGTATGACTTCCCCTGATATCCGCCGAAGGCTCCTAGAAATGGACACTCTGGGACTTACAGAGGCACGGGCCCTGGCAAGGTCCATGGACGTTGCCTATAAAAACGCGCTGTCCTTTGCAGCAGATCGCGCGCCGGCCCCCTGGGCTGCATGGCACCCCGTAGCAGCAGCCACTCAGACCTTTCCCCTGACCCCGCAAGCCTGCGCGGCGAGACGGCTCGCTAACGCCACCGGACACCGCTGTTTCTTCTGCGGGCAGGCGAATCATCCCCGCCCGCGCTGCCCAGCCCGCACCGCCACCTGCAAAGGGTGCGGCAAGAAGGGCCACTATGTGGGGGTCTGCCAGGCCCGCGCCGTGGCCACGGTCTCCAGCGACTATCGGCAACCCCCCTTTCAGGCCCCAACTGCCCAGCGCTCACTGCCACCCCCCTATCCTAAAGCCACATGCAACCCGCGGACGCGGCCATTTTGCTCCCCGGACACCACACTGGACGGGTGGGTGCCGCCATTTTCTTCATCCCCGGACACCATGTGCGACCCATGGGTGACGCCATCTTCGATGGGGCCTCAGGCCCCCAGCACAACCGACTACATGCTGCCCGACCAGAACTCTCAATTACTTCAGCTGGCCTCGGTGACTCTGGACCAGAGTCAGTCCCGAAAGCTTGCAACAGCTACAACGACAATCTCCATCAACGGCCACGAAATGTCGTGCTTGAATGACTCTAGGAGCACGGAAAGCTTTGTTCACCCTGACACGGTAAGGCGCTGTTCTCTTGTCACCCATCCCGTAAATCAAAGGATCTCCCTGGCCTCCGGGTCACACTCGGTGGAGATAAAGGGGTTCTGCCTAGCAAACCTCACTGTCCAAGGTAGGGAATTCAACAATTTCCGCCTGTATGTCCTGCAAACCTCTGTGCAGCCACCCTCCTTGGGCTGGATTTCCAGTGCCATTTGCAAAGCCTGACTTTTAAATTCGGCGGCCCTATACCCCCCTTACTGTCTGCAGCCTCGCGACCCTTAAGGTCGACCCGCCTTCCCTGTTTGCGAACCTCACCCCGGATTGCAAACCCGTCGCCACCAGGAGCAGACGATACAGTGCCCAGGACCGGACCTTTATCAGGTCAGAGGTCCAAAGGCTGCTGGGGGAAGGGGTCATCGAAGCGAGCAACAGTCCCTGGAGAGCTCAAGTAGTGGTGATAAAGACCGGGGAGAAACATAGGATGGTCATTGACTACAGTCAGACCATCAACAGGTTTACGCAGCTGGATGCATACCCTCTCCCCCGTATAGCTGACCTGGTGAACAGGATCGCGCAATACAAGGTTTTCTCCACGGTGGATCTCAAGTCTGCCTACCACCAGCTACCCCTCCGTAATGGTGACCGCCAGTACACTGCCTTCGAAGCAGATGGGCGGCTCTATCACTTTTTAAGGGTTCCTTCGGTGTCACGAACGGGGTCTCGGTCTTCCAGCGAGAGTTGGACCGAATGGTTGACCGGTACGGCTTACGCGCAACGTTCCCGTATCTGGATAACGTCACCATCTGCGGCCATGACCAGCAGGACCACGACACCAACCTCCGCAAATTTCTCCAGACCGCGAAAATCCTTAACCTGACATACAATAAGGATAAATGTGTGTTTAGCACCGACCGTCTAGTCATAGGCCCCGACCCTGAGCGCATGCCCCCCCTCATGGAGTTCCCCCTCCCTCACTGCCCCAAGGCCCTGAAGCGCTGCCTCGGGTTCTTCAGCTATTACGCTCAGTGGGTCCCCAACTACGCGGACAAAGCCCGACCCCTAATCCGGTCCACAACCTTCCCCCTGTCGACAGAGGCCCGCCTGGCCTTCAGCCGCATCAAAGCAGACATTGCAAAAGCCACGATGCGCGCCATCGACGAGTCCCTCCCCTTCCAGGTCGAGAGCAATGCATCCGACGTAGCTCTGGCGGCCACCCTCAACCAAGCGGGCAGGCCTGTGGCTTTCTTCTCCCGCACTCTCCATGCTTCCGAAATTCACCACTCCTCGGTCGAAAAGGAGGCCCAGGCCATAGTAGAGGTTATGCGACATTGGAGGCATTACCTGGCCGGCAGGAGATTCAATCTCCTCACGGACCAACTGTCGGTTGCCTTCACGTTCGATAATGCGCAGTGGGGCAAGAGTAAGAATGACAAGATCTTGCGGTGGAGGATAGAACTCTCCACCTACAATTACGAGATCTTGTACCGCCCGGGGAAGCTAAACGAGCCTCCTGATGCCCTGTCCCGCGGCACATGTGCCACCGCGCAAGTGGACCGCCTCCGATCCCTCCACGAGGACCTCTGCCACCCGGGGGTCACTCGTTTTTTTCATTTTGTCAAGACCCGCAACCTGCCCTACTCCATCGAGGAGGTCAGGACCGTCACCAGCGACTGCCAAATCTGCGCGGAGTGCAAACCGCACTTCTACCGGCGAGAGAGGGCGCACCTGATAAAGGCTTCCCGTCCCTTTGAACGCCTCAGCATGGATTTCAAAGGTCCCCTCACCTCCACCGACCGCAACACATACTTCCTTAACGTGATTGGCGAGTACTCCCGGTTCCCATTCGGTATCCCCTGCCCAGACATGACCACAACCACCATCATCAAGGCCCTCCAGGGTATCTTTACACTGTTCGGTTTCCCCGCATACATTCACAGTGATAGGGGGTCCTCCTTTATGAGCGACGAACTGCGTCAATTCCTGCTCAGCAAGGGCATTGCCTCGAGCAGGACGACAAGTTACAACCCCCGGGGAAACGGGCAGGTAGAGAGGGAGAACGGAACGGTCTGGAAGACCGTCCTGCTGGCCCTACAGTCCAGGAATCTCCCAGTGTCCCGCTGGCAGGAAGTCCTCCCGGTGGCACTCCACTCCATCCGGTCACTGCTCTGTACAACCACAAATCAGACACCTCATGAACGTCTCCTTGTTTTCCCCAGGAAGTCCTCTTCCGGGACCTCGCTCCCAACCTGGCTAGCGACACCCGGACCCATCCTGCATCGGAAACATGTGAGGGAGCACAAGTCGGACCCGTTGGTCCAGAGGGTCCACCTGCTGCACGCCAACACCTACATAGCGTTCCCTGACGGCCGCCAAGACACGGTCTCCCTTCGGGACCTGGCGCCCGCCGGAACCCCACGCGCACCCGACCATTGCCCCCACCCCCACCCTCCCCACAGCACCTAACTGGAGGGTCAGTACTCCCGCCACTCCTGCCTAGGCCCGAACACACACCGAAGCCCCCTACAGGCGCTTTCCGCCCCTGTCCACCTTTTGCCCCAACAGCGCCACCTAGGGGTGACGAAGCTGCCTGGGAGGACGACATCACACCCCCGGAGTCGCAACCGTCGGGACCCCCATCAGAATCACCGCCGAAGCCCAGACGCTCCAGAAGGACGGCCAGGCCACCCGATCGACTGATTGCTGCACTATGAACACTTTGTTAATACCCTCGACATCACGGTACCTCCATACCTGGTCATACCGTGCGAAAGGGACTATTAACGCTGGCCATCACTCCGCCGGGCTCTTTTTTAACAGGGGGTGAATGTGGTAATACCAGGTATTGCGGTACCTGAGAGGTGGATGGCCATTGGTTAGACCCAGGAGTCTACCATTGGCTGATGTACGTAGCTCCGCCCTGAGAGGCAGAGTATAAGAACCGGTGCCGTCCCAGCAGCCTTCAGTTATGAATCACTTCGTCTTGAGAGTAATTGATTGCGCATCAGGGCACAAACTTGTTTTCCATTAGTTTAGGTACATTTAAATATAATTAAATGATTTTACGCCGTGGGGCGAGTGGAGGGAATTCATTGTTCTCGCTGGTCGGGGCGTCTTTTAAAGATGGTGTTCTGATCTTTATGTAACCTTGCATGTCGGCTGTATTAGACCCTGCCCCACCAGAGTGTCGGCGCAAAACACGTCCACCAATTTTTTGACAAAGTGTCTGAAGGTCTGGACAGAAAATCTGCCTGTTTTTCTGGAGAGAAACAGGCCGACTTTCAGTCAGAACCTGACACTTGGCCATTTTTCTCGAAACTTGCACCAAGTATCTCTATCTCAGCCCCCCAACTTTCTGGCCGACAAAGCATGGGATCATTAAATTGTCTTAACTCTGTTTCTGAGGGAGGAACTTTACATTAAAAAACTCCTTCAAGACTGGCTTAGATCTTCCAAGGAAGAAATATGTTGGGCTGGATTCTCCGATTTTGGGGCTATGTCCAGAGGATCCGTTGCATTTTACATGGGAAAAATCTGTGAGGCACTAGCACCGATCCTCCGACTGGTGAGGGCTCGCAGCCATGCCGCGTAAAACGCACGGCCTTCCCGATATGAACGCCTGGAGAATTACTGGGGCCGCGGCCGCGGATCCGCAAGGCGATGACCGGCAGCCGTCGCACCGTACAACATGGCGCCGGGTGTGCGCGGACCCGGCCTGCCAGATAGTGTCCCTCTGGACTCCCAGACCACACCCCATCAGTCCCCCCAGCCCTTGCTTAAGCCCCCCCCCCCAGCCAGCAGCACGGCTCCCGCCCGACTGTTGCCGGTGCTGGACTCAGTCCGCAGTCACCACGCCGGGACCCTGACCGCTGAGACTATGAGTCAACCATGCGGTCGGGAACTTAGCCCATCGGGGCGGAGCATCGGAGGGGGGCCTTCAGGTAATGTCCTGAGGCCGTCCCAACGGCATAGCGTGTTCCTCGATGATGCCGTTTTGGAGGGGGCGGAGCATTTGAAAACTGGCACGGCCTCTGATTCCAACGTAAAAAGGGATTCTCCGCCCAATCAGCGATTACAAAATCGGCATCGGGGAACGGAGAATCCCATCCGTTGTGTCTTGCATAAAAATACATGAATCTCCAACACCCACCCACTCTGCATTGCTCTTAAAATATTCATTCCCTTGTAATGAGGCTCACAAAGCCATGGCTTTTGGGGAAGAATCTTGTTGGGCAGCAGATCTTAATTGCGTGGGAAATCAGGGGCGGGTTTCTCCCCTACCCGGCGGGGCAGGGGGTTCCGGCGTAATTGAGTGGCGGGAACCACTCTGGCGTCGGGCCGCCCCACAGGTGCAGAAGTCTCCACACCTTTAGGGGCCAAGCACTCGCCTTGAGGGACTAGGCCCGCGCCGGAGTGGTTTGCGCTCCACCGGCTGGCGGGAAAGGCCTTTGGCGCCACGCCAGCCGGGGCCAAAAGGTCTTCACTGGGCAACGCGGGTCGGCACATGCGCGGGAGCGTCAGCGGCTGCTGACGTCATCCCCGCGCATGCGCAGGGGATGGGGTCTCTTCCGCCTCTGCCATAGTGAAGACCATGGCGAAGGCGGAAGAAAAAGAGTGCCCCCACGGCACAGGCCCGCCCGCGGATCGGTGGGCCCCGATCACGGGCCAGACCAGCGTGGGGGCACCCACCAGGGCCAGATTGCCCCGCGCCTGTCCCAGGACCCCGGAGCCTGCCCGCGCCACCTTTTCCAGCCGTTCAAAAGGTGGTTTAATCCACGCTGGCGGGACAGGCATTCCCGCAGCGGGACTTCGGCCCATCGCGATCCGGAGAATCGGCGGGGGTGGGCCTGCCGACCGGCGCGGCACGATTCCCGCCCCCGCCGAATCTCTGGTGGCGGAGACTTCGGGACACGGCGGGGGCGGGATTCGCGCCAGCCCCCGGCGATTCTCCGACCTGGCGTGGGGTCGGAGAATCCCGTCCCTGATTCCCGACGGTGGGATGAAACAATAATAATAATATAATAATCTTTATTGTCACAAGTAGGCTTACACTGCAATGAAGTTACTGCAAAAAGCTCCTAGTCGCCACATTCCTGCTCCTGTATGGGTACACGGAGTGAGAATTCAGAATATCCAATTCACCTAACAGCATGTCTTTCGGGACTTGCGGGAGGAAACCGGAGGACCCGGAGGAAACCCACGCAGACACGGGGAGAACATGCAGACTCCACACAGACAGTGACCCAAGCCGGGAATTGAACCTGGGACCCTGGCGCTGTGAAGCTACAGTGCTAACCACTGTGCTACCGTGCTGCCCTCAATGATATTGGCCGTAATTTTCCGTCCGTTTGCTGGCAGTGGGATTTCTGTTCCCACCGGTAACGCATTGCAGCTGTAGATTTTGTGGAGGAGTAGGATGGCTTCAATGGGAATTCTCATTGACAGTGACAGTGACGGGAGCAGAGAGTCCCACAACCAGTGAATGGCTTGCCAACTCTCACTGCCGAGAAACACGCGGCTAGGAGGCCGGAGAATCCCGTCAATTAAATTCCCAGACATTTGAAGGTGGGTTAACATCGGGAAGCCATTTTGTACATATATGCATATCATGCCTGCTGACTAAAAAGCAATCTCACCAGAGTTAAGTGCACCTTTCTGAATAAGTTCAACAGGAGCAAGAAATGTGTGCCTTCAAATTCGCGATTCTAAGTGACATGCAGCAGGCAATGTCCATTTGCTGGATTTGGAATGAGTAGCCACTGGTTTTTCTCCTCTTTGGGGAGCGTTGATCTGAGACAGGACGTAATTGAGACTAGGTGCTAGCAGGCAAGAGTCAGGCAGAGAGGCAGGGAGGCTTTGTGAGGCGGGAAGGGAAGGTAAAATGCAGGCACATGTAGAAGCGGGAATGGGCCGAGTGTCATGGGTGCGGTGATCATGTTGTTGGGTGGGGGAGGGGCTTTTCAGGCAGCGATGGTCGAATAGCGCCCATCCTAAAGATTCATGGGTAACAGAGGGAAGCGGACTGGTTATATTGTGTGGACCAAGGGTGGTGGGGGGCAGTTGGTGAGTTACTGGGAGGAAGGTAGAGGTGGTAGATTGAGTTTCAAAAGTGACGTGCATCATTTTGTGCAGCGGGTCCTGAGAAGCAATGGTTCCAAAAGTGTGTTCCTCAAAGTGAGAGGTGGGTTGTTTTTGTGTGGATGGAATTACTGGTGAGCACAACTGGCTGACAAAAGAGACACCCTAATAATTCTGAGTTAAATGGATGAGAATTTTAGTGACCCAGGCAAGTCCGAGAGGAGTGGATAAGAGAAACTAGTTTTATTACAAAGGAATAATATATGTACAATGCTCTTCAGATCCTTGCCGGGTCTGAGATATCGGTTCCAAACCTGGCCGACTTTTATATCAAAGGCCATTGGAGTGTTCATGGGCTCCCGGCCCCTCAGCCAGGGAGCCTGGACTCAATGAGGCTCATGGGGGAGACTAATAGTTCCCGTGGGGATTATTACAAGGATCATAGTCAGGTATGCTACCATCTCTCTGGACACTCTCAGTGTATTTCTGTCTAGCCCATGGGCCTCAGTCAATTGACATTGAATTGAATCGAGTTTGATTTATTATCAAGTGTACCAAGGTACAGTGAAAAGTATTATTCTGCGTACAGTCCAGACAGATCGTTCCATACATGAAAAAACATTGGACATGCATAAGTACACAATGAAAATACATAGGCACTGGCATCGGGTGAGCAAATGGAGTGCAGTACTACTCAGTAGAGAAGATGTGTAAAGAGATAGGTTCAGTCCATAAGAGGATCATCAGGAGTTTGGTTTTGAATCTGTTCGTGTGTGTTCTCAGGCTTTTGTATCTCCGGCCCGATGGAAGAATTTGGAAAAGAGAATAACCTGGGTGGGAAGGGTCTTTGATTATGCTGCCCGTTTTCCCAAGTCAGCGGGAGGTGTAGACAGAGTCAATGGATGGGAGGCGGGTTCATGTGATGGACATGGCGGTGTTCACGACTCTCTGCAGTTTCTTATGGTCTTGGGCAAAGCAGTTGCCATACCAGGTGATGCAGCCAGAAGGATGCTTTCTATGGTGCATCTGTAAAAATCGGTAAGAGTCAATATTGTCGTGCTGAATTTCTTTAGTTTCCTGAGGAGGTATGGGTGCTGTTGTACTTTCTTGGTCATAGCGTTGACATTGGTGGACCAGGACAGATTGTTGGTGAGGTGCACATCTAGGAATTTGAAGCTGTCAATCATCTCCACCTCGGTCCTGTTGATGTTGACAGGAGTGTGTACGATACTTTGCTTCCTGAAGTCATCCCAGCAAGGTGGGGACAAGGAGGCGAGGATGCATTGAATTTGGTCTGCAGTCACGGGAAACAGATCCTTCAGGTGTGCCACTCAAGGAGCTCTCACAATGCATCCTCACAATGCCTAGATCCTCACCAACTCGTAGGTACCACAAACGTTTGCTCCCCTCATCTGCTACAGGCTTGGCTCCTGGGTGAAAGAGATACCCACAGAGGACATGGCTCACTACACCAGTACGGAACCTGCAAAGCACCACCAAGGAGTGGTACAATGCCACCCATGCCTCAACAAGGGCAACAATAGAGCAGACTATTGGATTGCTAAAGGTGAGGTTCAGCTACTTGGACCGCTCAGGCAGAGTGCTTCAGTACAAGCCAGAATGAGTGTACAGATTATTGTGGTCAGGGCTGCACAGTAGCACAGTGGTTGGCAATGTTGCTTCACAGCTCCAGGGTCCCAGGTTCGATTCCCGGCTTGGGTCACCGGCTGTGCAGAGTCTGCACGTTCTCCCCGTGTCTACATGGGTTTCCTCCGGGTGCTCCAGTTTCCTCCCACAGTCCAAAGATGTGCAGGATAGGTGGATTGGCCATGCTAAATTGCCCTTAAGTGTCCAAAAAGGTTAGGTGGGGTTACTGGGTTGCGGGGATAGGGTGGAGGTGTGGGCTTAAGTGGGGTGCTCTTTCAAAGAGCTGGTGCAGAGCCGATGGACCAAATGGCCTCCTTCTGCACTGTAAATTCTATGATTTCTATAATTTCTATGATTTCTCCCTGCACATCCTCACACAGCAAAAGGGGTAGGAAATTGGAGAGAGGAAGGCATTGCTGCTGATGAGGGAATGCACATCAGTGTTGCAGTAGCAGGTGCCAGGGCAATGGTGCGACCTTGCATGCAGGCCCATGATACTCACCACCAGATTTCAGGTCGAGTGAGGCAGCACATCTCAATGCCGCTATAGATTATCATCCTCTGTTAGCTGGGAGCCTGGGTTTCCCTTGTGAGTGGGTATGTTTTTGGTCCATTGCATTGTTCCTTTGTTATAGTTGCTGCATTAAATTTTACATTTTTACCTTAACATTGCTGTGATTCTGTGTATGGGCCATTTTGAAATAATGCGCATTCCAGTTGCGCTAAATTTGCTGCCCAAAAAATGCGGCCATGTATGCCAGCAGGACTGGGATACTACTTGCATAATACTGCACATTCCCCCAACCTTGGCACCTGGAAGGAAAGGTGTTGCGGCCCTTGGCACAAGCAACCCCATATTCATACCACATTGGATGCCATGTGCACTGTTGGTTTGGCGGTGATAAACTCGAACCTCACTGACACAACCTTGACCAAACTTTGCTTTCTACCTCCAACATTCACAGTAAGTCCAAACTCTTCCATCATCTCTGTCATCGCCAATCTTTAATGGCTCCCGACCCCCTAGTGTATCAATTCAAAATCCTTAATCTCATCTAGAAATTTGTGCATGGTCTCCGGCTTCCTTGTATCTTTTACTTCCTTCAGTGTTTTATTCCTGGACAGCACGGTAGCACAGTGGTTAGCACTGCTGCTTCACAGTGGCACGTACCCGGGTTCGATTCCCGGCTTGGGTCACTGTCTGTGCGGAGTCTGCGCATTCTCCCCGTGTCTACATTGGTTTCCTCCGGGTGCTCCGGTTTCCTCCCACAAGTCCCGAAAGACGTGCTTGTGAGGTGATCTGGATATTCTGAATTCTCCCTCAGTGTGCCTAAACAGGCGCTTTAGTGTGGCGACTAAGGGATTTTCACAGTGACTTCATTGCGATGTTAATGTAAGCCTACTTGTGACACTAATAAAGATCATAAATTATCCACTATTCTGACTCCCCAGTCTCTGCTTAACTTTCAGTAATTTAGAATAATCATCCTACAACCCACCGTTTTGCAAACTCTCTTCACTCCTCCACAATCTCCTCAAAACTTACATCTTTCATCTCGCTTCGCCCCATTTCTTGGGTATTTTCACTTTCAAGATGCCTTTTGCATTACGGGTGCAATGTGCGGGCCCTTGTTGATGTAAATGGGAGATGAAAATCAATTGTGAAATGTCACTGAAATGTTGAATTTTAAATTAAATATTTAACAATGGCATATGAATGTCCAGTGTGTTTTACAGCGTGTCATCCACAGGTTTGTTTCATAAGGACATCAGTCCCCCAGTAAAATTTCATTTGATTTTGACCCTGGAGCACAGAATTTAGTGTAATAGCTCATGCCAGTGGTGTTTATAGCTAACAGGATCCAACTAACTGATAGGCAGATAATTTATGACAACTCTCACCCAGTATATTTGTTCAGTTTGTACTCCCTACTGTTACTTTTTTGTCACAGTTACTCTGTTTAAGGGTAAAGTGTATTTATAGGCACCTTCATATACATTTACATCTGTTCAAAGGAAAATCCTAGACTGATGTCTGAGTTAAGTGGCTCATTAACAAACTAACATTAATTGCAAACGGTAAGTTATTTATGTACAGTTAGCTGCAGTTTGCTCACACTGCGTGGCTTTAACCTTTTTTTAACAAGTTCTTCCAGAATTATTTCCTGTTTTTAAAGTTCCCGGCCAAATTGAGATATTACAGTGTTCTGTATAGAAGCTGTTAATTGGTTCAAAGTCATTTTTAAATTACCAAAAAAGCAAGCAAGTAACAGCATCCTCTCATCCCTAAATCATATCCGAGGGAACCAATAGGACTCTAAACAGTGTACCATACCTGTGAATTCCTCAACATCTGAATATTCTTATTGTTGTGTTCAATGTTTTTGTCTTGCAATGAATCTCCAGAACTGCTGGTGATTTAGCCTGAACGATGATTTATTAATATACACGTGCTAAGGTAATGATCAGAATCTTATACAGACCAAGTTATCACAGAATTACATTAGACTCTCCTGGAACTGCCCTGATGTGTGACCGTCCTCGTGTACGGGTTACAACCTTCTGCTGGTAGCCGGATGTCACCTGACATCAGTCTGATGCCACCTGCTGGTGGGAAGTCACACTGCTGAGTATATGTAATATTATCTACAGGCATATCACCACACTTATGTTCCTATGTGGACATAAATATCAGGATTCTCCTTCGGCTGGATCCTCTGCTTCACCGGCAGCGCACTCACGCCCACGGATTTCCTGATGACATGGGTGTGCCTCATTGGCTGGCTTCCGGCGAAGCGGAGGATCCTGGTGCTGACGGGGGCGTGCCGCACCAGAAAACGGGTGCAGCGGGATGGAGAATCCCGCCCAATTATTTTTATGCCGCAGTTTTATAAATTGAACAGGTGGTTCACCCAGTTAGGGAGACATCACAGTTTTTGACGATCCACCATCATTTTGACTTGACAGTAATGCAACCTCATCTTCTTCCATGACATTACCTTTCTGCCCAATCTCCATATCCCTTAATTCCCATTGTCTCCAAGAATCTTTAATTTTCAGTTTTAAGTATCACGCTTGAAAATCCACAGCCCTCCAGGCTAGAGAATTCCAAAGATGCACAACCCTCTGACTGAAGATAGATTTTCCTCCTATCAGTTCTAAGTAACCATGCTTTATCCTGAGAATATGATCCCCTAATTCTAGGACCTCAAACAAGGGGATACAACCTCTAAGCATCTGCTCTGTCAAGCCCTCCGAGAGTCTTGTTCATTTTAATGAGATTGTTTCTCCCTCTTTAAAACAAGTTCTACTTAATCTCTCCTCATGCAACAACCCTCTCACAGAACAATTCAATCGTTGAATAGTTGCAACACAGAAGGAGGCCATTCAGCCTATCGCATCCATGACAGCTCTCTATGAGAGTAACTCAGCCAATCACCTGCCTTTCCCCCAATGTCCTGCCAGTCTCTTCTCTTCTTTTCTCATAGAATCATAGGATCCCTACAGTGCAGAATGAGCCCAATTGGCCCATTGAGTCTGCACCACCTTCGAAAGACCATCCTACCTAGGCCCAACACCCCGCAACCCCACCCGATCTTTGGACACTAAGGGGCAATTTAGCACGGCCAATGCACCTAACCTGCACATCTTTGGATTGTGGAAGGAAACCGGAGTACCCGGAGGAACCCACGCAGACAGGACGAGAAAGTGCAAACTCTACACAGACAGTCGCCCGAGGTCAGAATTGAACCTTGGCCCCTGGGGTGCTGTGAGGCAGTAGTGCTAACCACTGTGCCACCTTACCGCCCCAAATCCCAGGAATCAATCTACTAAACCTTCATTGTAGTCTTCTAACACAAATATATTCCTCCTTTGGTATTGTGACCACATGTATATATATGATCCCACATGTGGTCTCACTCAAGCCCTATACAATGTGAACAAGGCTGTACAGGCTATAATAGATGTGGCAAGCCCTAGTTCACATTACATGGGTTTTGCACCATTTTCAATGATAATTGCAGCCAGTGTGAAACATTTGAAAATGTAGCTCTCTGCTTGGATTAAAATATAATCTGTAGTTGAATGCCAGGGGGAATGGAAGCATGGAAACACAGGGCTGCATCATCCCTTGGCATAGTGTGACATGGAAGCAACAGTACAACTTAAACGGGTAGTCCCACCTCAGTCTCAACAGGCTGCAGTGTAAAGTGGCTAACGTAGCTTTTAGTAGTGTTTTGAAGTAAGCAATGGAAGTTTTACCCTCGTGTTGTAACCCTTATGGCCACTTATTTATATTTCTTGGTCATGACATTCTTCTCATATTAAAAACGTACATGAGACTAAGATGCTTAACGGCATAACAAAGTGTCTGTGTGGTATTTTGATATGTTGGTGACTTATCGCAGACCCTAGGCATCAAAATCATAACATATTCATTTTCACGCGTTACGCATCACTTAAGCTGAAAGATATGTAGGTCAACGATGGAAACACTTGATGCGGAGAAATATTACGTAAATAATCAGGCATCTCAGCTTGTTTCTTCCCAAAGCACGTAAACAATGCGCAGTGCGGACATCTTCACTTTCTCATTCACTGTTGCTGAACCAGACAACTGCGCAGTCAGCCAACAGTTAAAGTGTTAACTCTGCTTTTTTAAAAATATGAATGACTGAAAGTAGCGGCTGTGAAAGGCTTGCCGCAGTGCAGTGAACAGATGTTTGTGAAGGTTCTGTGCTTTTCAAAGTATTGCTCTTTAATATCTAGAAGCAGGACTGGGGTAATCTGACCACCTGATTCAAGGGTTCAAACGAGATTAGCCAAAGCGGCACTAGAAAACAAAAAGAAAGTCACCTATTTCGATGGTCTGAACCGAAGAGGCTCTCTCTCCACCGGCAGGTTAAGCTGTCACGGGCTTTATTATATGAGAATTTGTAATCATAGCCCGCACGATCTGATCCTTTTCATTGAGGCCTGAAGGCTAAGGATCTCAGTAGTAAGTTGTCCTTGTCCATTTATCCGAGTCCGTAATAGTTTAAAATATAACTTTGACAAGACATAAAGAATGAGCTTGAAACTTACCCCAGTGTAGCTAATACGAAATACAATGTCGGCACTGTATTGGCTTTGATGGTCATCAATCATTTCCAACATAATTGAAGAGTAAAGTTTAGATTCTGCAACATAATATTATTGTAGAGGTGGAAGCAACAGCTGTTATGATGTCACGAAAACAGGAACATTACAGGGTGTTTTACCCACCCCGCCTGGTGGGAACCGTACGGGGGAGGGATACGATCCAGGGGTGGGGCCGATTTGATTCGGGGGTGGGGGTTGAGGGCTTTCTGCCGCATTGCCAATATGTTCCAGATCACCAGTAACCCAAAGTACCTAAAATCAGACATGGGGAGGCTGGCAGCCACAGAGGAGCGGGGCCTAATTTAATTGGCAAAGGTGCGTCTCAATCACGTCATTGGGAAATTGACGCCATTTTAACTGTGAGCCCAACTCAGGCCCGCCAGAAAAGGTGGGTGTTATGCAGACCAGAAAAGATGGGTGCTATCCCGACCAGAAAATGTGGTTGCTATCCGGCCACAGGAGACACAGGGAAGTGTTAACCGTCTTTAACCGTTCAAAAAATGTGGTTGCTATCCGGCCACAGGAGACTCAGGAAAATGTTAACCGTCTTTAACCGTTGAAAGATTCCTTGTGGAATGGGAGTAGAGGGAGTGCTCATCTTAACCCCACAAGGTTATCACAGACTTCCCTGGTACTTCCCCTTCCCTTCCAACCGCTTAGCCAATGACCGCCCCTTCCTCACTCACCTTTGCTGGGGGACAATTTCCCTGGGTGACCTGACCCTACACCCCTCACCCCCATCCACCACGGAAAAGTTCCATTCAACCCCCATCAGCCTGGTCAGGCAGGAGTGAGTGCTGAAGCGTGAGAGCCAAGAGTTGAAATTGAGATTCCCACTCGATTGGGGTTCTTATCAATGAACACCAGTGACAGGCAGTGGAGTTCAAAGCGCTCGATTCAGATGGGGTCCACAGGCAGGTGGACAAGAAGAATGCCGAATGTCAAGAGAATTCATGAAAAATTGCATTGCGGACGAGCTAACAATACCAGTTTCACGACTCATTTCTTGCAAACAGAAATAGAAGCTGTGAAAGAAAGAATGCACCAGGAAGCAGGCAACTGTGAGTCCCAGAACTGCCACTGTGGTTACATGCTTAGGCTTTTCATACAAATCTGTGGGCTGGTTAGGCCTGGCCATCTCAGTTCTGATCAGAAGTGAAAATACAGGTCTTCTGAAACCAAGAAGTTCAATACCTCCACACAACCTCTCCATTTTCCAATGAAATTGTTTTATTTACAGTCTAGTGATCATCAAATGACTAATCGAGGGGAAGTAACGACACTGCAGATCTGACTGAGGCACCATCCATGTGTCGGCAGCATCCTGTTATTGTTTGTCTTTCAGAGAAAAGAAAATAGACTTGTGGCTTTCTCACTTCTGTTTTCAGAGCCGCCTCTCTGGCCCTCAAGCACAGCTATTCTGTCACTGATGCTTTTTATGCTGAGTAAGACTGAGCCGGGCGCTTATTTAAGTTTCAAGTGGTTCAGCCGCCCACTTTATGGGTATGAGAATACAAAACGAAACAGTGGTAAAAGTGAAAACAGAGTCACTTCGCGAGTTCCATATTTAGCAATACTTTAGGGCCCCGAAATCTAAAGGTGCACAGAAGATGCGGGCAAACTCTGCAATCCCTGCCATACACTGAACAAACCTCTCACCGTGTTGTGGACAAATTCCTGGTCTGGAGGATGCACACCCAGATGGGAGGACATGTTTCCAAAAGATTTATTTATGCTGAGAGAGGGGGGGGGGGGGGGGGACATCCAGGGAACACCCTGAAAACTAGACTTTAATTTCAGTACTGGGTGGAGCAGTCTGATCTCCGTGTTTGGTTCTGGTTTGGCAGCTGTATTTTCTCTTTGTATTTTTATTGAATGGCGAAGCAGGCTCGAGGCGCTGGAAGACCTATTTTTTAATGTTCTTTGAATCTTTTTGTTCCTCCCTTGCCCCTGTCGGAAACCACTAGAAAGGCCTAAACAGGTAAAAGCAAAAAAAAAAAATACACGTAATTGACTTCAGTCCAATTAATTGCAAGAAATGTAATGGTTCTCTCAGTTATATCTGTTAGAAGTAATCTTGACAGCTTACAGGGACCGTCTGAAGCTTTGAACCAAAAGGTTTATGGCAGGGTGACC
Organism: Scyliorhinus torazame; assembly: GCF_047496885.1. Lineage (NCBI taxonomy): Eukaryota > Metazoa > Chordata > Chondrichthyes > Carcharhiniformes > Scyliorhinidae > Scyliorhinus > Scyliorhinus torazame. The sequence continues at coordinate 30,664,494 of NC_092724.1, forward strand.
TTTTAATTAAAGCTTTCTCCAATTACCTTTAATGATGTAAGTACAACTGGGTTACAATAAGATTCGAACTGTAACTACCAGTACCAAACTGTGCACAACTATAATTACCAGGCAGCAAGTGCTAGAAGAGCTCCAGAGGCACTGTGCTTAAAAATGGTGTGGTACACAATGCACGGAACAGCACTCAGTCTTGTGAACGTGCAAATTAGGAGCAGGAGTAGGCCATTCAGCCTCTTAAGCATGTTCCACCTTTCAATAAGATCATGGCTGACTTATGAGTTCCTGCCCATGCTGATTTTCTAATGGACCGAAGACCATGTGACATAGGAGCAGAGTTAGACCATTCGTCCCATCGAGTCTGCTCTGCCATTCAATCAAGGCTGATATGTTTCTCATCCCCATTCTCCTGCCTTCTCCCCATAACTCCTGATCCCCTCATTAATCTATCTCTGTCTTAAAGACATTCAGTGACCTGGCCTCCACAGCCTTCTGTGGCAAAGAGTTCCACAGATTCACCACCCTCTGGCTGAAGAAATTCCTCCTCATCTCAGTTTTAAAGGATCGTCCCTTCAGTCTGAAGCTGTGCCCTCAAGTTCTAGTTTCTCCTACTTGTGAAAACATCTTCTCCACGTTCACTCTATCTCGGTCTCTCAGTATTCTGTAAGTTCAATGAGATCCCCCCTCATCCTTCTAAACTTACTCAAGTACAGACCCAGGGTCCTCAACTGCTCCTCATATGACAACTCCTTCATTCTGGGAATCATTCTTGTGACCTCATCTGGACCCTCTCCAAGGCCAGTACATTCTTTCTTAGATTTAAAATTTTATTTTCCATTTAAAGGACAATTTAGCATGGCCAATCCACCTATCCTGCACATCTTTGGGTTGGGTGGATGAGACCCACGCAAACACAGGGAGAATGTGTAAACTCCTCACAGACAGTGACCTGGGGCCAGGATTGAACCCGGGTCCTCGGTGCCATGAGGCAGCAGTGATAACCATTGCACCACCATGCCACCCCCAACGATCTTCCTTCGATATGGGGCCCAAAACTGCTTACAATATTCCAAATGGGGCCTGACCAGAGCCTTATACAGCCTCAACAGTACATCCCTGCTCTTGCATTCTAGCCCTCTCGACATGAATGCTAACATTGCATTTGCCTTCGTAACTACCAACTGAACCTGCATGTTAACCTTAAGAGAATTCTAAACCAAGTCTCCCAAATCACTTTGTGCTTCTGATTTCCAAGCCTTTTCCTATTTAGAAAATAGTCCATGTCTCTATTCTTCCTACCAAAGTGCACAATCTCACACTTTTCTACATTGTATTCCATCTGCCACTTCTTTCCCATTCTCCTAGCCTGTCCCCTTCTGCAGCCTCTCTGCTTCCTCAACACAACCTGTCCCTCGACATATCTTTGTATCATCTGAAAACTTAGCAAGAATGCCCTCAGTTCCTTCTTCCAGATCATTAATGTATATCGTGAATAGCTGTGGTCCCAACACTGACCCCTGCGGAGCACCACTAGTCACCGGCTGCCATCGTAAAAAAGACCCCTATATCCCCACTCTCTGCCTTCTGCCAGTCAGTCAATCCTCTATCCATGCCAGGACCATGCCCCTAACACCATGGGCTCTTATCTAATTTAGCAGCCTCCTGTACGGCACCTTGTGAAAGGCCTTCTGGAAATCCACATGGATCACGTCCACTGGTTCTGCTTTGTCTAACTTCCTTGTTACCTCCTCAAAGAATTCTAACAGATTTGCCAGGCATGACCTCCCCTTGATAAATCCATGCTGACTCAGTCCTATTTTACCATGCATTTCTAAGTACTCCGCAATCTCATTCTTAATAATAGGCTCTAAAATCTTACCAACTACCGAAGTCAGGTTAACCGGCCTTTATTAGCCTGTCTTCTGCCTCCATCCCTTCTTAAACAGGGATGTTATATTAGCTATTTTCCAATCCTCTGGGACTCTCCCTGCCTCCAGTGATCATAGAATGTACAGCGGAGAAGGAGGCCATTCGGCCCATCTAGTGTGCATCAGCTCTTGGAAAGAGCACCCTACTCAAGCCCACATCTTCATCCTATCCCCATAACCCAGTAATCCCACACAACACTAAGGTAAATGTTGGACACTAAGGGCAATTTAGCATGGCCAATCCACCTAACCGGCACATCGTTGGACTGTGGGAGGAAACCGGAGGAAACCCACGCACACACGGAGAGAACGTGCAGACTCCACATAGACAGTGACCCAAACCGGGAATCAAACCTGGGCCCTGGAGCTGTGAAGCAATTGTGCTAACCACTACGCTACCGTGCTTCCCTGATTCCTGAAAGATCACCACCAATGTCTCCACAATCTCCTCAGCTATCTCCTTCAGAACCCTGGGGTGTAGTCCATCTGGTCCTGGTGAATTATCTACCTTTAGACCTTTCATTTTCCCCAACATCTTCTCCTGAGTGATGGCCACTTCACTCAGCTCTGCTCCCTGACTCTCTTGAAGTTCTGAATCCAAGTAGCTTGAGTTATTTTGTGAGGGCCATGAAGAATCCAGCACGAGTTGAAGGATAGAAAAAAATAACATTTATTTACAATAACATATATACACACAACAGCAGCAGCAGCAACTCCTTGCTGCTCACTCTCCTCTAGCCAGTTCCAAACTGGCCTGCTTTATTTATGCAGAGAATCTGCTAATGATTTCTCTGCCCCTTCCTTTGGGGAAGCTCATACTCCCATAGGATTGTGGGATTGCCATTAGTCCCCAGCCAGTGGTAAGTAGGCAGGTTATAACATCCCTCCCCCAACAAAGTCCAAGGAATCCACCGAAGACCCTAGCGAATGAGGGCGTGGGACTTGTTTTGCCGCAGGCCGGACACTATTTGCATGAAGCGCTGGATCGGGCGGCATGTAACGAGACGGAGAACGGCGCTTCCGTGATGAACGGCGTAACGGTTATACATCCATGGCCCGTGGGCCCGAGGATTCCCCCTCTGAGGCGTCCTGTGTCTCCATCTCGGAGTCAGAGTCCGCTGCCTCCGTCATCTCGGGTCTCTATCTCCACGCAGTTCTGCAATGACCTGCGCAGGCTTTGAGTGCAACACCAGAGGAAGATTGTGAGGAATACTTTCCACTGTGACTGGTATCTGTGGCTGTAGAAATGAGCTCCGGGGGCAAGAATCTTTGGAAGGGATGGTCTTCTGGACCAAACGTTGTCTACATGCTTGCGCTGGAGATAACCCTGGGCTTGCACCTGGTAAGAGATCGGGCCCGTTTTGCAAAAGATTACGCCAGGAACCCACTGGGCACCACCAGCAAAATTCCGAACAAACACTGGATCACCGGGCGCAAACTGCCGAATCGGCCGATGCCAAGAAAAACCATGTCCCTGCCATTCTTGTAGTTGATGGTTTATTTTTTTTCAATAACTTTTGCGCCAATATCCGTGAAAACCATGCTAAGGCGGGTGCGAAGTCTCCGGCCCATTAGGAGTTCCGCGGGAGCTACTCCAGTCACCACATGGGGGGCGGTCCTACATGAAAACAAAAAACGAGCCAGTCTTGTGTCCCTCGACCCGGAAGACTGCTTCTTTAGGCCTCGTATGAATGTTTGCACTGCGCACTCCGCCAACCCATTTGAAGCCTGGTGGTGCGGATATGGCGTATGCTGTTCATCTTCATGAACCTTGCAAACACCTCACTTGTGAACGGAGTGCCGTTTTCCGTGACCAGCACCTCGGAGAGGCCATGCGTACTGAAAGACAAAAGCATCTTCTCGATTGTTGCGCAGGACGTTGTGCCTACCATTTTATGCACCTCTAACCATTTAGACTGAGCATCGATTAATAGAAGGAACCTGGATCCTTGAAAAGGACCGGCGAAATCCGCATGCAAGCACGCCCAAGGCCGCCCTGGCCATTCCCAGTGATGTAGGGGCGCGGCCGAAGGAAGCTTCTGATGCTCCTGGCAAATGGAGCAGTTTTGGGCCACCTTCTCAATGTCGGTGTCGAGGCCTGGCCACCAGACATAACTCCGGGCCAACATTTTCATTTTGGTCACATCCGGATGCCCATTGTGCAACTCTTAGTATCAGCCCCAATCCTTTTTCCGGGACAATCACGTGCGACCCCCACAAGAGGATACCGTCTTCCACATTAAATTCTGACAGCTTGGAGGAAAATGCCCGCAACTCGCCTGGGAGCTGTTTATGCTGCCCACCATACAGGACTATGTACGAACCTTTGACAGGACGGGCTCCATCTGGGTCCACTCACGGGTCTGTGATGCCGTGACAGGCAAGGTGTCCATAAAATTTAGGGTTGAAACCACCTCACCGGTCATGGGGGTCGACATGGGGCCTGTTGATAAAGGCAATCAGCTCAGTGCATTGGCCTTTGCTATCTGCATTCCTGGTTTGTGCTCCGGAGAATACTTATAAGGCAGCGAGCAACAAAGCCCAGCGCTGGATCCATGCGGAAGCAATGGGCGGTATTGGCTTATCCTCTCGGAAAAGTCCCAGCAGGGACTTATAATCAGTTACGATAGTGAAGTGGCGGCCATACACGTACTGGTGGAAGCGTTTCACCGCAAAGACACCGCCAGGCCCTCCTTCTCGATCTGTGCGTATTTCTTTTCCGCTGTAGTCAATGTGCGGGAGGCGAAAGCTATCGGCCGCTCAGCCCCGTTCTCCATCTTGTGGGACAGGACGGCCCCAATACCAGACGGGGATGCATCACATGTGATGAGCAAAGGCTTTCCTGGATCATAATGGGTTAGTAACCCAGACGACGACAATTGTTGTTTTACCCGCCGGAAAGCGGTTTCTTGCGGCTGACCCCAAACCTAGGTGTGATTCTTCTTTAGCAGAAGGTGCAATGGGGCCAGTGTAGTTGCCAGATTGGGGAGGAACTTCCCGTAAAAGTTTACGAGGCCGAGAAAAGAATGAAGATGCGAAGAATCAGTCAGGGCGGGGGCATGTTGAATTGCGCGCACCTTCTCTGCGATGGGGTGCAAACCTTCGCAGTCCACCCGATAACCCAGGTAGACTACTTCCTTCGCCTGAAAGACGCACTTTTTGCGGCGTATACGGACTCCAGCCTCTGAAAAGCGTCTAAGGACAGCCTCCAAATTTTTCAAATGTTCCTGCTCCGGCGTCCCTGTATTCAAAACGTTGTCTAAGTAGACAGCGACACGTGGTAAACCTCTCAAAATGCCCTCCATGATGCGTTGAAAAATAGTGCAGCCAGAGGATACCCCAAAGGGCAACCGTGTATATTCATACAGGCCCCGGTGTGTATTAATCGTTAGATATGGCCAGGAGGCAGGGTCCAGCTCCAACTGTAGGTAGGCATGACTCATATCTAATTTCGTGAACGAGAGTCTGCCTGCAAGCTTCGCGTAGAGATCCTCTATGCGAGGCATTGGATATCGGTCGAGCCGGGAAGCCGTATTCACTGTACGTTTATAGTCGCTGCACAAGCGAACTGTGGCATCTGGCTTCATTACAGGTACAATTGGTGCTGCCCAGTCAACAAAACAGATGGGACTGATAATACCAAAAGTCTCAAAAAGGGTGAGCTCCCCTTCTACCTTCTCGAGCAAGGTGTAAGGCACCGGGCGTGCCCAGAAATAGCACAGCGTGGCTCCTGGTTCGATTTGGATACGGGCTACGGCCACTTTTATTTTCCCCAAACCGGGCTGGAATACATCTGGGTATCGTCCTAGCACCTCAAGTCAACCCTCCAGAACCTGTTTGGCGGATGTGCTGCCACTGCAACCGCAAATGGCTCAACCAGTCCCGACCCAAAAGGCTGGGCCCATGGCCACGCACCACGATAAGTGGGAAACGCCCCTCCTGGCATCCATAAACAACAGGGGTCATCGTAGTTCCTGCAGTGTCCAATGGTTCCCCCGCATAGGTGGCCAACCTGGCCTGTGTGTCGGTTATTGTAAGGGTCTGTATACCCTGCTTGGTGCGGTCGAATGTCCTCTGGGCGATCACGGAGACCGCTGCGCCAGTGTCCAATTCCATCTCAAGCGGGTGACCATTGACCCGTACTGTCACCTTAATGGGGGCCACACGGGGAGCTGCCACACAATGCAGCTGCAGGCAGTCGTCCTCCGTCTCCACGTCCTCGGGAGTAGTCGCTGCAGGTTCAAGCAAATGGAAGGTACGGCCCCAGATTCTGTCGGAACGACGGCGTCTCTAGCGCCCCCAGGACCGGCGTCCGCGACGGGGTCGGCGCCCACAAGTCTGACACGGACATGGCTCCTCGGCCATTGGTTCTGGAGAAGGCTCCCTTCGGGGACGAATGTCCGACGGCCACTGGCGTCGATCCAGACGTCGACTCGCCCAAGGTACCGCAGGGGTACGGGGGGACACTTTCGGATGGAAGGGGTTGCACCCCAAGGCATGCACCTCCATTCCCTGTAGCTCCTGCACTCCCCATTCTGCGCTCTCTCGGCACAATACTATTTGAATAGCCTGCTGAAAAGTCAATGTTGGTTCAGCTAACAACTTTCTCTGGGTGGTTGCATTGTTAATACCGCAAACCAAACGGTCACGTAACATTTCTGACAAGGTCTCACCATAGTCACAGTACTCCCCAATTCTGCATAGCCTGGATAAAAAAATCGGCAAGGGATTCTCCTGGGGTCCTCTCAGCGGTATTAAACCGGTGACGCTGGACTATCGTGGACGGGATTGGGTTAAAATGTTGCCCCATTAATTTCACAAGTTCATCAAACGTTTTGGTGTCCGGCGCAGCTGGGTACGTAAGGCTCCTAATCACCCCAAATGTATGCGGGCCGCAGGGGGTGAGCAATATGACCACCTGGCGCTCACTTCCGGTGACGTTGTTTGCCCGGAAATAGTAGTGCATCCGTTGTGCGTACGGGTTCCAGCTTTCCAGCGCAGCGTCAAAAATATCCAAACGTCCATACAGAGACATGGTATAATAGAAAACAACTTCCAACCTGTATCCAACAAAAATCCAGGGAGGTGGCTTCAACAGTGTAGACAGCTATTCACTTTAACCCTCGTTGCCAGTTTTGTGAGGGCCACGAAGAGTCCAGCACGAGTTGAAGGATAGAAAGAAATAACATTTATATACAGTAACATATATATATATATATATATATATATATATATATGTATATATACAGCAGCAACTCCTTGCTGCTCACTCTCGCTGCTCACTCTCCTCTGGCTGGTTCCAAACTGGCCAGCTTTATTTATGCAGGGAATCTGCTAATGATTTCTCCACCCCCCCTCATTGGGGAAGCTCATACTCCCAAAGGATTGTGGGATTGTCATTAGCCCCCAGCCAGTGGTAAGCAGGCAGGTTATAACAAGTTCCCACCGAGAAAAGTGGCAGCTTCCTGAATCTGTACTAATACTTTCTTCTGGCTCCTTTGAAGTTGCAACGAGGAATGCGAGTAGCATTAATCAGCTAACAGTTATATTAATCAGGTGATCAATGCCTTGTTTCCATGAGCAAATACTTTCATTCTGTGATCACTTTTCTCCTGTACAATCGAAAGCTGCAGTATAGGGCTCTGGGCTTCGTGTAAAAATGAAAGATTCCTTCAAGTCTTGACCTTTGCACCCTTGTCACTCTCCAGGTTCCTTCACTCATCCTTACCGCCTTCATGTATTGCAACAGCTTCCACTCCATTAATATGCGATTGGTGCATGGTTATAATATGGAGGGCTGTGCCCACTTTAGTCACAGGTGCTGTGAGGCATTCATGTTGTTACAAGCCTCCATTTCTCTTGGCTTTGCCCTTGCAAGTGAAAGGTTGACTGCTTGGAGACAATTTGCTTCTCTGCACATTTGACTAATAAATTCTCTAAGGGCATTTCCTAACTGTTTGAGGCATAAAAACCGCTGCTACAGGTTGTCCAAATGCTTCTCATTATCTGAGTGCACAACGGTGTCTGAGAGTTTCTCACGGGTGGGGTTCATGGGCCATATGGCATCAGAGGGTATCCCACCTTGCCTAAGAGCCAGCCATACACATCAGATTGGGGCTCATGGACCTGTGGGGCGATTGAATGTCTAACTGTAAATGAACTGTAGTAGCTCCCTGGATAATAGGCGATCACCTGCATGAAGCATTGTTGGTAGTCACAGCATTGAGGGAATGGGATTCCTTCCTGTTCATGACCATCTCTGAGTTTAACAGAGGGACTCATATGAGCATATGACTGCAGCCAATGTCTCTCTCCACCATGACCAATCCCTCAATCCTGTTAAATTCAAGAGCTCTGGTCTTCTCTGACAATAGAAAATATTATGTAGTCATTCTCAGAGGGTAGTTCATGGAGACTGCCTGCTCAGCTTGCCTTATGCTTGCAGAGTGGTGCCCCCATGCTATATATAACCAAATATCTCTCACTAATGGAGAAATATGCCTGTGTGAACTACTAATTACCTAATTATGGAGATACAGAGACCTCCCTAGGATTGTGATATTTAACTTATATCACCTGTGGAAGACTGGAAGAGTTTAGTTACATAAAAGTTAAGTGCTACTGTGATTTGACTTTTGACCACCATAAACAATGTACTCCAGGTTGTGCTGTGATATCGGAGACTACTTTCCACAAGGCTACAGAGCTCTGTGATGACGTCCTTGTTAAGGCACAGCCTTTTCATATGCTGGACTCCTGGTCCATGTGAATTTAGGTGTTTTGCTCCCTCAATACTTTGGAATAGATAAGGCCTCCTGCTGAAAGCACTCCTCACCCTCGTGTCCCAGTTGGTGCTGCTCTGCCTCATGCAGACCAAGAAGGGTCCACAGCAAAAAGCCCATTACTTAGCAATCACTTTCTCCTGGTGACTCCTCCAAAATGTCCAACATTATAGAGTAGTGCAGCCCTTACCCTTTTTGGGTGAATGTTTGAGAGACTTTCGGAGGAAAATGTTGAACATGTGTTGGTGAATTCTTGACAAGTCCCAGAAAGTCATCTGGCATGTCTCAAAAGTCCTCTTCCAATGCAGTATAGTCAATCTCAATCTCAAGTGAACATTGAAAGCTGAGCATGACTTTAAGTAACGTTCAAAATCCTTAGCAACAGCTTGTTTATTCCTGTTCAGCTGGTCGCTGTTAAAGAGGTATCATTAAATGAAGTGTTACCCACCAAAAAAGCCAGGCAGCTCTCTTTAACAAGCACTTGCAAACAATGTAACTGTTAATCAGCCCCTTAATGATCCTCCGGGCAGCCGTTCCTAGTACATGCTTCAACTCCTTTACCAAGATGTCTTGTTGTGCCAAACATAGGCTAAACCAGTATTGCAGCTGAAATTGGAGGCCTGTTAATGCTTAAAGTATCTGGTGAAAATTGTCTCCATTATGATCTTACTCCACAAAATCTTAAAGATTAATTATCTGATGGTTGGAAAGGTAAGAATAATTGACTGTGCCTTTTTTTTGAAGGACTTTCCTCCTCCATGTGAGACTAAATGCTTCAATCTTCTGTAAGTTCTGGAAAATAAAAGGGAGTGCAGGTAGTTATCGTGTTGGGTGCTCTGCTACATAGACGAACCAACACGGTTGTGGATGGTACAACTCAGTTTTATTGCTAACAATAACAACATCTGTAAACTGGTTACTGTGGTTCGTTCATTACCCTCTAACCTGTGGACCTAGCCCTAACACTATCTTGGAGAAGCACTCAGCACATGGTGAATGTCTGAGTCGCTTGCTGTGAGCTCTGTGCCCTGAGCTGTCTCCTGCTGGAATGAGCGGGAAGTGTCGTGTTCCCCATTTTATAGTGTGTATGCTCTTGCCTGTGATTGGCTGTGATGTTGTGTGTGTATTGATTGGTCCGTTGATCTGTCCATCAGTGTGTATGTATGTTTGCACCATGATGTTTATCTGAATATCATGACAGTAGTGTCAAGGGTACACACGGGCTAATGAATGGCACTGCAATGTACAATGCTCACACATCCAGGTGGGCACCACACTTGCCCTGGTCACTCAGCACCCACCCTATTCCACCTCACATGAAAATTGCTCTCACCGTATTGTCTTGTTGGTTTATATGTACCAAATGTGTATAAGCCACCCTGAGCAGATTTATGTAACTGCACATTTTAAACACATGCTGACACATCTCTGGCACTTTATTTGCCAGCTTGGAGTGCGTTTTATTGATGCGTCTCTCTGCCTCCTCATCATATCTAACATGTAAACAGGATGAAAATAACACTTCATTATAATTGAGAAAACACAAAAGTTGCTTTCATGTTTCCAGGTTGGAGTTTATTGCAGTTGGGGCTTTAAACAACACTTATCAGAGATATTCTAAAGTTAAAGTTGAGGGGACTTTTAAAAAGTTTCCCAGATATGTTGTATTCTGGCTCTGACGTCTTGAGTTCATAAAGAATAAAATGACCTGAAACAAATGGGCAAAAATAAATTGTTTGTATAAAGTGAAAGCTGACAAAGAAAGGGTGTAAATTCCCCATGTATTTATGTCTTTGGGCTTTTTGATGAGGTGCCTTGTCTGAAATTGAAACACACAAACTTCAAGTTAAAAATGCCACAACTGCATTAAATGATTATCTTTGTCAAAATATATTTGGTTCTCATTTTGCATTTGCAGTATTTTGTTTAGCAATGAAGTTGCATTCCTGAAAAAATAAAGTACGAAGTCTTACAACACCAGGTTAAAGTCCAACAGGTTTGTTTCGATGTCACTAGCTTTCGGAGCGCTGCTCCATTCACCTGAGGAAGGAGCAGCGCTCCGAAAGCTAGTGACATTGAAACAAACCTGTTGGACTTTAACCTGGTGTTGTAAGACTTCGTACTGTGCTCACCCCAGTCCAACGCCGGCATCTCCACATCATGAAAAAATAAAGACAAAGCATAAAAAGATTGCAGAACAAGGTGTATCGATTCCAAGCCAGCTGGTGAATTATACATTTCTTGATACTGGGTTTATTCACAGAATGCAGCATTACATAGAACATCGATCAGTACAGCACAGTACAGGCCCTTTGGGCCACAATGTTGTGCCGACCATTTATCCTAATACGGTTAGGCTCATTCAGAAAGTTACAGGGAAGTTACAGGGATACAGGGAAATTTGGCTGTCTGGATACAGAATTGGCTGGCCGAAAGAAGACAGCGAGTGATAGTGGATGGAAAGTATTCCGCCTGGAGGTTGATGACCAGTGGTGTCCCGCAGGGACCTGTTCTGGGACCTCTGCTTTTTGTGGTTTTTATAAATGAATTGGATGAGGAAGTGGAAGGTTGGGTTAGTAAGTTTGCCGATGACACGAAGGTTGGTGGAGTTGTAGATAGTGTCAAGGGCTGTTGCAGGTTACAACAGGACATTGACAGGATGCAGAGCTGGGCTGAGAAGTGGCAGATGGAGTTCAACCTAGATAAATGTGAAGTGATTCATTTTGGAAGGTCGAATTTGCATGCTGAATACAGGGTTAAAGGCAGGATTCTTGGAAGTGTGGAGCGATCTTGGGGTCCACGTACATAGATCCCTCAAAGTTGCCACCCAGGATGACAGGGTTGTTAAAAAAGGCGTATGGTGTGTTGGCTTTCATTAACAGGGGGATTGAGTTTTAGAGCCGCGAGGTTTTGCTGCAGCTTTATAAAAACCTGGTTGGACCACACTTGGAATATTGTGTCGAGTTCTGGTCGCACCATCACAGGAAGGATGTGGATGCTTTGGAGAGGGTGCAGAGGAGATTTACCAGGATGTTGCCTGGACTGGAGGGCATGTCTTATGAAGAAAGGTTGAGGGAGCTAGGGCTTTTCTCATTGGAGCAAGAAAGGAAGACAGGTAACTTGATAGAGGTGTACAAGGTGATGAGAGGCATGGATAGAGTGGATAGCCAGAGACTTTTCCCCAGGGCGGAAATGTCTATCACGAGGGGACATAATTTTAAGGTGATTGGAGGAAGGTATAGGGGAGATGTCAGAGTTAGTTCTTTACACGGAAAGTGGTGGGTGTGTGGAATGCACTGCCAGTGGAGGTGGCGGAGTCAGAGTCATTAGGGACATTTAAGTGACTCTTAGACAGGCACATGGACAGCAGTAAATTGAACGGGTGTAGGTTAGGTTGATCTTAGGTTAGGATAAATGGTTGGCACTACATTGTGGGCCGAAGGGCCTGTACTGTGCTGTACTGTTCTATGTTCTATGTAATCTAAGGAAGCGAAGTATCGTACACGCCAATGGGGCCGAAGTGGAGATGGTTGACAGCTTCAAATTCCGAGCTGTGCACATTACCGACAATCTGTCCTGGTCCACCCACATCGTCTCTACGACCAAGAAAGCACAACAGCACCTATATGTCCTCAGAAAACTAAGGAAATTCGGCATGTCCACATTGACTCTTACCAATTTTTACAGATGCACCATAGAATACATCGTACCTGGCTGCTTCACAGCCTGGTATGTCAACTGCTCAGCCCAAAACCGTAAGAATCTATATAAAGTCGTGAACACAGCCCAGTCCATCACGTGAAACCGCCCCCCATCCATTGACTCTGTGTACACTTCCCACTGCCTTGGGAAAGCAGACATCATAATCAAAGACCCCTCCCATCCAGGTTATTCTCTATTCCAACCTCTTTCTTCAGGCAGGAGATACAAAAGTCTGCGAACACACACTAACAGGTTCAAAAACAGCTTCTTCCCCGCTGTTACCAGACTCCTGAATGACCCTCTTATGGACTGAACTGATCTCTTCACACACCTTCTCAACTGAGCAGCACTACACTCCGTATGCTGCACCTGATGCCTGAGCCTATGTATTTACATTGTGTCCTCTGGTTTTCATGTATGGAATGATCTGTTTGGGCTGTGCGCAGAACAATACTTTCCACTGTACCTCGATACACGTGACAATAAATCAAATCAAATCAAGAGAGTTCCAAACTTCTGCCACTCTTCGCATTCACAAGTGCTTCCTAATTTCACCCTGAAAGGAATTGCTTACATTTTTTTGAGGCTATATCCTTTATTCTAAAAACACAACAGCAATACTCGCTACACGAAAAGTTTCCCTGAGATCTGGAGACATTCTATGAAATCAACTCCTAACCCTCTAAGTTCCAGAAGGATAGTACTTTATGTAATCTATCTTTGTAATTTAACTAACGATTGTTCCATTTGGGATCCATTATTGATTTAAAAAAAGGGCGACCATAAAGATTCCTGTTCTTGACCTCAAGGGTGGGATCTTCCAGTGCCCCCGCAGTGAACTTTCTGGCGACAGAGGCCGCTTGCCATTTGCCATTGGCCATCAGCTGACCTGGTCCCGCCAACATCTATGTCAAATTTGCATGGCTCAAACGTCCGCCTACTGGGGAACCTGCCATGGGGGGAACCTGCCTTTGACGGGGCCGGAAGATCCCACTGTTGAGAAGGGCTGGAAAATGCCACCCCAAGTTGTAAACAATATTGTCAAGACTTAAATCATCTGTTTATTAAGCATAAATATTTCAAAATCATTGGCCTCAATATTTATTGGGCCACAATTTCAGAACTGGGGTAAGAGATATGGTTGGAAAACCTGGAAGTTAAGATTCTCACGCGTGTTTGAATGCTTCTAGCCAGGTTTTCTTCAAAATGACCAACCTAATTGACAGATTGGAAAGACAGCAGGTATGTTTAGAGGGGAGATATTGCGGTGAAGGAAGATTGGAAGTAGAGTGGGGGTTATCAGTGATCACAAAAGGTGTTACAAGGAGATCATAGAGCAGGGGAGAGATGGACAGATCAAGAGAATGGTGAGGGGGTTTACAGAATTAGCTTACTGTACCGAGACCAGTAAGAGGTGCAGAGTAACTTTCCTGCACCTCTTCGCCCACAGGCAGTGCTGTAAAGGCACTTCCAGCCTATGTCATCTCTTTTTATTTTCTGGGTTTCCTGAGGCCAGAGACATTGGCCGTTGGAGTTAAAAATAGAGACTTTTATAAAAAGCCTCCTCAAAGAGTTTTAATCGTGCCCATCAACTCCCCCCCCCCCCCCCCCACCCCCTCACCCCTCTGCTCCCCCCCCCCCGCCCCCCAGGCCTCCTAGGGCAAAAAACTGGTTAAACACACTTCACTCCACCTTTGAAAGTACTGGGCAGATTTGAGGAGTCTTAGATTCAGATTTGTCTTTTTCAACTTCTCTCCCCACCCAAGCCCACCCATTTTATGTCCTGAGTGATGCTTCATGCTTCCACAATATGAGCATGCCAGGATTATGAATGCTCTGCAGCCATGGTCAAATACATAAAACAAATATGCTGTGGAAATAGTGGGACCAAAAATGTAGTCCTGGTGTACTGGCATTGGGGGCCACTATATAGCGGGGCTGCTATACACTGGGGCGCATACACACCGGGACTGACACACAGTGTGATCGCTGCACACTGGGGTCATTACATCTTTGGTGCTGCCCAGCACAAGGGGAAGTGGTTGGCCTCAAACCATTGCATGTGGTCAGCTAACCTCACCTAGTTGTGGTTTCCACTGAGCTTCTGATTGATGTGGGAAGAATTGGAGGTAGCATAGCCCCAGTCAATGAGGAGCAGCTGCACAAGGTCCAGCTGCATGAATGGAGGCCCTATTTGGATAAGAGAAACGCCCTGTTGTATGGAGTAATGATCCAATAGGTGTCTTATTTTACATTGTACTCAACTTATATCTGTGATAGGGAGGCGTTATCTTATGAGAAAAGGCTGAGCAGGCTGGACCTGTACCCATGAGAGTTCAGATGATTGAGAGGTGGGCCGGAATTCTCCGGTAGTCACGATTCTCTCTTCTCACTGACAGCGCATCCTCGCCCGTGGGTTTCCTGGTGGCGTGGCTGGGTTCAATTGGAAATCCCATTGGCAAGAGGCGGGAAGAGGGAATCCCGCTGCCAGCGAATGGCGTGCCACCGAGACGCACGCAGCTGGAGAACCGGAGAATCCCGCCCGTGATCTTATTGAAACGTATAAGATCCTGTGGGGACTTGCCAGGGTGGATGCTGAAAGGAGGATCCCCCCCCCTTGGGGAGCGACTAGAACCAGGGGACACATTTTAGAAATAAGGGTCTCTCGTTTCAGATGGAGATGAGAAGAAATTCCCTCTCTCAGAGGTCATGAATCTTTGGAATTCTCTTCCACCAGGACCAAAGAGAGAGGGTCAATTAATCTTTTTAGGGCAAGGTAGATAGATTCTTGACTAACAGGGGAGTCAATGGTTACCAGGGACAGGTAGAAATGTGGGGTTGAGGCCACAATCAGGTCAGCCATGATCTTATTGAATGGTGGAGCAGGCTCAAGGGGCCGAATGGCTCACTCCTGCTCCTAATTCGTGGCCGGGATTCTCCGACCCGGCGCCGGCTTCCCCATTCTCCCCCCACCCCCCCCCCCGATTCTCGGGCGCCCGCGGGGTTTCCGCCGCGCCGGTCGGGGGCAGTTGAAAGCGCCCCCCCGGCGATTCTCTGGGTCCCGATGGGCCGAGTGGCCGACAGGTTTGGCCGAGTCCCGCCGGCGTGGGTTGCTCGGGTCCCACACGGCGGGGCCTTGAAGGTGAGTCTGCGGGGGCCGTCCTGGAGGGGGGGGCGGGGGGGATCCGACCCTGGGAGGGGCCCCCACGGTGGCCTGGCCCGCGATCGGGGCCAAACAATCGGCGGGTGGTCTGGTTCCATGGGGGCCTATTTTACTCCACGCCAGGCCCCTGTAGGGCTCCGGCATATTGCCCGGGGGCCGGCGCGGAGAAGGGAACCCCCGCACATGCGCGGAATCACGTCGGCCATTCCGCGCATGCGTGAACACGCTCCGGCTGTTCCGCGCCGGCTGGATCTGCCGGGACCACTCCGGCGCCGACCTAGCCCCCGAGGAAGGGGCGCATTTCCCATTATCGGGGACCGTTCGCCAGAGTGGTTGGCGTCGCTTTTCACGCTGGCGTGGGGAAATAGCACCATTATTGGAGAATCCCGCCCCATATGTTCATGAAGTATGTTCCTCTAGGCATCCAAGGGGAGGAGGTGACCTGGTGCAGTATACAATTTCAGCTGAGCAGTACCCTGCACCAGCCACTTAAAATGCCTGCAGAGCAGAAGGAGGCCATTCGGCCCATCAAGTCTGCACTGGCCCCCTGAAAGAGCACCCTAGCGAGGCTCAATCCCCCACCCTATCCCCTTAACCTCACCTAGGGGCAATTTAGCATGGCCAATCCACCTAACCTGCATATGTTTGGACTGTGGGAGGAAACCCACGCAGACACGGGGAGGATGTGCAAACTCCACATAGACAGCCACCCGGGGTCGGAATTGAACCTGGGTCTCTGGCGGTGTGAGGTAACAGTGCAAACCATCATGCCACCTACTGAATTAGGCCGCATTCAGCAGAATTCAGAGCAATCTCAGATGTATAGGGAGTATATGTTCGCTTCCCAGAGTTGAACACTAAATAGAAGGAGGATCAAGTGCAGGTGGAACTCCATGTCATGTGACGTTTGGCTGGTGGCCAGGTTCAGAGTTCTTTCAGCCCCTTCACTGAGGGATTTGGGCCTCATTGGGCCTGTGCACAAATGTACTTCAGTAGCTCTTCGTGGTGCAATGTCAGAGTGAGACAACAGGCCTGAGCACGAGAGGAAGAGTTCACAACCCACTTATGTGGATAGCCACTTGATCACAGGGCAGGACATGACCATTTCTGGGCCCTCTGCAGTGGAACCCCTATTGACCCAAGTTGCAAGCACAAACAATCATGACACATTCTACAACGAGATATGTAACCATGGCGGTCACCAATCTACAGCAATCTGACTTGTCTGGATTCACCATGTTGAAGAGTCAGCTTGAGATAGCAACCATGCGCCAACACCTCATTAATTCACAATAGTCTGTTTTCACACAGACTGGGGAGCTACGCTGAGAAAGTTCCCAGCAGCAGAAAAATAATAGCAGCCATGCCGGATGATCAAGATGTGTCTCGGGTGATACCACTTCCCCACCATCCCACTCAGATAGTTAAGATATGAGTCACTGAGACTACAGGCCCAGGAAGCCACCACCTGAAGAGGCTGGGGCCATCTTCTGACACAGCACGAGAGAAGTACAGGGCAATCTCCCTTTCTAGAGGCAAGACATAATACTCAGCAGCCATCCACCTCACTTCCTCCTCCCACTTAGGTGAGCAACGAGAGAGGAGGTGGAAAACACACAGCAAAATAGTGCAGGAACTAAGAGCTGCTAGAAGAGTCATAGAGAAAAAAAAACCTTCAACAACTAGTGCCCAACTAAAGAAAACAGGCCTCCCTTGCAGCGTGTGTATCACATGGGCACTTCACTAAAGATGCATTGCTCAGGTGTAGATATTGTATTATGGGGACATCTCCTCATTTACAAACAATTTTTAGTCATTAACTGAATATACTATCCAAGCTCCGTCAAAAAGAGCATCAGTGACCAATGGAAAGCAATGCTGTGCAGCCATTTGTGAGATGACAGTAAGGTCCACAGCTGACCCTTGGAAGGAAGCAGAAGTGAAGATGCTCAAAGCCACATTGACTATGGCTGGCAGAGCAACCCGTGCTGTAAGGTGCAAGTTCTTCAGCATCAAGGGCACAGATATCTGTGACCACCGGCTTGGAGAGTCGCGGGGCTGGATTCTCCGTACCCTGACGCCGGAATCGCGTCCAGCGCCAGGGCGGAGAATCCAGTTCCACGCATGTAAACGGGACAGGTGGCAGTTCCTCGATTCTCCGGCCCCCGAAAAGTGGCGTATTCGGAGAGTACACCGCGCTGCGTATCCCTTACCTGCAGCCATTGCCAGAGTCCTGCCCTGCTATTCTCCGCCCCCGACCGGCAGTAGTCCCAGTGGCGTGGACTGCTCATGGTCCTGCCGTTCGGGATACTCACGTGGCGGCTGCGGACTCAATCCGCGGCTGCCATGGTCGGGGTGGGCCGATCGGAGGGCAGGGGGGGGGCCTCATATGGAATCGGGGTATTTTTGAGCAGGCGGTCCAGGTCGGGGGCACTATTTGCGCGGTCCAGCTCCGCGGTCTGAGTCCGCCATGGGCACGACGCAGCCCCTGGAGGCCCCCGCCATGCGCATGTGCGGCTTCTGACCCGGAGGTACGGGGATACCATAACTGCAGCTGGAGCTGTGAGCGTCCCGACAGTTGCCTGCTAGCCCCCTGCATGGCTGTGAATATGTGGCCTTTTGGCGCCAATGTTTCTGGCGTAAAAGGCCACAGTTTCCGCGACGGCGTGGGGCCATAGTCCCTAAAATGGAGAATCCGGCCCGTAGTCTCTTGTTGCACTGGTTATTGGTCATCTCAGACTAGCTCCATCTTCAGCAGTCAACACTCTGTTGAGGGGTTTGACCTCTAATGCCCTCCTGCCCCTCTTTCCTCTCCCAAACCCTCCTGATGTTCATGGTTTGCTCCTTCTGTGAACGAGTGTTGCCCCTCACTGCCACCGGGCCTAAGGTCTGACGGTCGTGCCCCCATTTACTGGCTGATGCCTTCCATCTGCCAGTTGTCATTGATAGCCTTGCGCCCACCCTTGCTCTTCTGCCTCCATGATGCCAGTGGAGTGCCAATCCCTTTCAAAACCTGGGCGCTGAGGGCTCACTCTCCCGAGTGCAGTGCCAAGATCCCAGTCCCCCTTTTCCCGACTGACTATTTATAGGACAGGACTAATTCCCTGGGGTAGCCATGACTGGAACCCAGTTGATGATCTGCTTCTGAAGCCTTGGGTAACGTGAACAGCTCTTTAAAAATCTAAATAGAACCCCTAACAAGCTGTTAACAATCCTGTCAACAGTATTAATTCGCATTCATTGGGAGGAGAGGAGGATTGCTGTTCCACCTTCCTCCCTGTCCCGATGCTTATTGCTGACACCAATACCAGCAACTTGAAATTGCCACCCGCCTGGAGTTGGTACTTCCAGGGCCGCGGGCCTCTGTTCCTGCCTTCAAAAGGCCCCAAAAATTCAGCCCAAAGATGGGCTCCATTCAAGAGACAAGAACATATATTCTGGACTGGCACTGCTGAGAGAGCACTCCAATATCATAAGTGCCATCGTTCAGATGTGCCATCTGACTTCTCAAGTTAATGTAAAAGTTCCTGGAGCACTAAAGAAGAGAAAAATAATTTTTTTCCGGTGTCCCAGCCAATACATATCCGCAACCCCAATCTCGAAGAACAATTAACTGGTCGTTTTCATGTTGCTGTTTATAGTAGTAGTTTGCTCTGCACAAGTACATTTCCGATATTACAGAAATGGCTGCAATCCATCAAGATATTTTGTTGCCCACACTGCGCTTTAAGGCATCCTGAGTTTGTGCTAGTTGCTATATAAATGCAAATTCGATCTTCGATCTTGCCAATGTTGAGGTGCCAAAAATTCTGCCTCATCCAAAATTTGATGTGAAACAGATTGGCAGTTTACCAGTTTGTGCGCCAAAATCACTCCAGACATTTGTAAACTAACCCTAGACTGCCTCCCTCGCTCTCAGTCAGTTCCCTTCTTCCCCTCTGAGGTTGGCAACACTGTGTCTCAAAATTTACATTTGCTTCATTGGTGCGTTGTCTGGCTGAATGCAGCATGCCTCAGCCTGGGGCCTACCCTACCCCCATTGGAGGCCATTGTAGGCCAGTGCTATCCAATTCCATTCCTCCATTTCTTGGTATCACGACAGTGGTACCATCCTCTGTCACATGGGCCCAGATATTTTGGTCTCTGGATTGTCAGGGACTGGACGTACGAGCCAAGATGTGTGTTGGGATCCTGCAGAAGTCCTAATGCATTGATGTCCATGGGAATTGCTGGGCAATCTTGAAATTCCAAGGGACAATTTCCCCTCCCTGCTCCCTGGGATCCTTTGCAAAGGTCTCCAATTGAGTTAGAGTCAGAGACTTCAGTCAATTCCGATTTACTTACCTGGATAGTTACTCAGGAAATGTTAGACAGAAAAATCCGAGTCAAGCTCCTGGATAACTACAGAACCAACCCCCCTTCACTCACCCTGACCCCCATCAAACCCTCTGACTACACCCACTGAACAGCCTACCAAACCACCAACCCATCACAACTACCCACACCGACCACACTAATCCCTGATGACTGACTAGCCGCTGACCTGACTACCGACCCGACCCACTCACCTACCACCTTCCACCCTATCCACCTGCCACCCAACCCACTACCACACCTATCTACCCACCCAACACCCCCCCCAAACCAAAAAGGGCAGCCCCAAAGATAGAGCATCCCCCTCCCTCCTTCCTGTTCTTTGAAGAATGTTTTATAAATTGGGCTGCCCAATCCCCATGTCAACCATTTTACGGCGTGGGAAGTCAGGTCACGTGATCCTTGATTATCTACTAAATATGGCGGGCAGGCTGCAGGGGTGGGCGAGAAGGCGGTGGGGTGGGCAGCCACCCTATTTTACCCCCCTCCTCATTGATCGAGGAAAGCAAGAGGCTTTTTCATCAGGTAAGTTAATAAACGTGTAAAGTTAATAGATTGCAGGAAATATAGATATTGGCATTTGGCCTTATTCAAATCGCAATGAAATAGCACCTTTCACTGCCTCAGGATGTCCCAATAGGCTTTACAGCCAATGACGAGATTTTTGGAAATCTAGTCACTGTTGGAATAGAAGGAACTGTGACAGCCATGTTGTCCACAGCAAGTTCCCACAAACAACCATGTGCTGATGACCCAATAACCTGGTTTTGTAATGGTGGTTGAGGGATAAGGCCACGGTGACCTGAAAATAGAACCACAGAATTTTTTACATCCACCTAAGAGAACAGATAAAGCCTCAATTTAATGTCCCGTTGGAAAGAGGCCTAGATCTTGGCCTCGGGTCTCATGGAACGAAACTTGAGCCCATCTTTAGAGACCAGGAGACTCGGGCGCATGTCAACGGTTACTTGAATTCTTGTCCAAGCATGTTCCCACTTACCATTAAATGGCCACACCCATTTACATTTCCCAGTAGACTTTTGATGGCTACAGCTTGACAGCGGCATTTGGCCAGCATCCCGTCCCAGGTGAAAAATGTGTCGGGCATTTGCACCCGAGATGAATTTTCCAACCTCA
Organism: Scyliorhinus torazame; assembly: GCF_047496885.1. Lineage (NCBI taxonomy): Eukaryota > Metazoa > Chordata > Chondrichthyes > Carcharhiniformes > Scyliorhinidae > Scyliorhinus > Scyliorhinus torazame. The sequence goes on from NC_092724.1 coordinate 30,685,577, forward strand.
TAAAATAGAACAAGGTCAGAGTTTGCTGCTTTTAGTCAGTGGTGAGCGCACAGCTTCACTTCATTGGCATCGCAAAATCAGCCCTTAAGTTTCTGGTCGCCAATAAAACATCCATATAAAGCTGTGATTTTCTACAGTAAAACCGGCAAGTGTCACCAGAGTCACAGATAGGTGGCCCTCTGGATGAAGAATTTGCAAACCTATACTGAGGTAATGGCGAGAAATAAATGAGAATACAGGGCATCATATATCATTTCAAAATCATACAATAGCAGCTCCGCAACCTTATTCATAAACACAAACACAGCCTGTAGTAACTCCATCAATAAACGAGCAGAATGTGACAGCAACAATCACTGTTGGGCCCACTAACAGAGCAGTCGCACTCACAGCCTGTTATGTCTGCAGATAAAAAAGCATAGCAGAGAGCTCAAACAACATTCGTAGGTTGAAATAAAATTTTATTTGATAGAGGACACAAAACTCCCAAGGTTGGTATTTTGAAAGTTAAACTGAAGAAATCAGGAACGTGACTCCCATCTTTAAACAAATGGAGAACCGGGTGCTTACAATCTATTGATTGCTTTCGCAATGAAAGATTTATTTCCAAATGCAGCCATACCCTGTTTTAAGCAGTCCCCAATAAAGTGGTTCATTATTAAGTTGTTGAAAAACTACTACCCTTTTATTCGATTTATGTACTGCCTTCCCCATTATAAAGTAATTGGGAACCAATCGTAACTGTCTGCAGAGTAACCAGCTGAGTGAATCAATGAGAGGACTTTCTTCATTCTCTCGAACATTTTGCTTGTGTTTGGCCTCCCCCCTCTCCCTAACACCTTGGATCATGCTCCTCCCACCAATGGCCAAGACCACATTGCTCTGGATCCACGCCAAGGGCATGTTCCACGACAACGAATTAACATGAATGAGTGTAGGGGGAACTGACCTTGCAAAAATATGCTGACTATATCTTGGGGATGTAATTTGTAGCTTTGTTTTAGAACAACGAGGGGGAAACAAAACCGCTTCTCTTTGGCCTCTTGCCACATCGCTGGGACTGTAGAAGATTTACTTTGTGGTTTGTTTATTTCATGTTTGTTACATAGCGGGGCCTAAAATCTTAAATTGGGAAAACGTAGAGGCTTAGAGCACAATTGCAGAACTGGATGCAACAGTGAATCACACAAGGGATCCAGATCTGCTTATTTAAATAATGGGTGAATCGGGTGCCCGGGATGCAACGACTGGCCTGCGAGGCCTCTTCAGGCCGCCATTTAGAACTTGTCCATACAAACGTGGACCAGGCATAATGGCGCCTCAGGGTGTATCGTGGGCCATTGGGAGTCCCCGGATATTTGAGGACAGGGCAGGGTGGTACTCTGGCACACCCCCTGGCACCCGGATACCCAAGCACTGCCAGCCTGACCCTGTCAGGGTGGCCAGGTGGCACTTCCAGGCTGCCAGGGAGCCCAGGTTCCAAGTTGGCACTGCCAGGGGCCGGGCCCAGGGGGGGCTTGCCAATTGGAGAGGGGGTGAGGGGAGGTTCTTAAAGTGGGACGGTGAGGGGTGGGGGCAGAAAGCGGTGAGGCCTCAACAAGGGTTGGGGGGGGGGGTAGGGGTGAGGGTGATCGGGGCTGCCGATCAAAATGGCACCCCGACCTTTGGGCAGCCATTCCTACTGGCTAGACCAGTTCCCCAGCAGGAAATCCCTCTAAGTGCGACCTCGGCAGTGAAAAGCTCCCCAAGGCCAAAAAAGGGCAAAGTGTCATTGAATAGCGGGGTGATTTTCGGCGCCGCAGCCACCAAGAATCACCCTGCCGAACACGCCCGAAAGTGGACTTAGTTTGAGGTCTGCTGAATCGCATCCATGGAGTTTTACAGCACATGTCCTTCGGCCCATCAACTCTGCACCGGCCATCAAGCACCTATCTACTCATCCCATTTTCCTGTACTTGGTCCACAGCCTTGTGTGCTATGGCGTGTCAAGTGCACATCTAAATGTTCCTTAAATATTGAGGGTCTCTGCCTCCATCACCCTTTCAGGCAGTGAGTTCTAGATTCACACCAGCCTCTGAGTAAAAAAGTTTTCCCTCAAATCCCCTCTAAATCTCCTGTCCCTTACCTTAAATCTATGCCCCTGGTTGTTGGCCCCTCTACAAAGGGGTAAAATTTCTTCCTATCCACCCTATGATGTCCCTCATAATTTTGTGCATCTCAATCAGGTCCCCCCTCAGCCTTCTCTGCTCCAAGGAAGAGAACCCGAGCCTATCCAGCCTCTCTTCATAGCTGAGACTTTCCATTCCCAGCAACATCCTGGTGAATCTCCTGGTATTACGTACATTTAAAATGGAAAATTTGCTTCAATATAAGTAGTTTTGATTTAAGCCTACTTTTGACAATAAAAAGATTATTAATATTACTTAAAATGGGATATTCCAGTAATAGTTTGGTCTAAATGTTTTTCAGACTGTGCGATTTAACGGAAATGAAGCAGTGTCCCATGTTGGGCGCGTATAGCCGGGTGCAGCGCCGAGAAAGGCCCCGCGATTTAATGGGACTCGGCTTCATTTCTGGAACGACCCGCCAACGCCGCACTTAGGCTCACTCCCTCACTAACGAGCCCCCCACCACGGCGCCTGGACCCCAACACCTCAACTCACCGAAAAGGGGGTCATTGAGCCCCCTGCACCCCACCTCATAAGGGCAGTGCACCTCCGGGTCCAATCCCCAGCACAGGCACGATACCACCTGGACACCTTGGCATTGCCAGCCTGGCATCCTGGCAGTGCCTCTTGCAGCCTGGTAGTGCCATCTGGGCGCCCTGGCGGTGCCAGATTGGTACTCACTGTCATTGCTAGGGTGCCCATGTGGCACAGCCAGGGAGCCAGGCTGGCAATGCCACAGTGCCCAAGTGGCATCAGGGGTGCCAGCATACCATCCTGCTCAGAGCTCATTCACCCAGGGGCCCCTGATCACCTGGAAGACCCCCCAAGTTCCAATATGCCTGGTCCACATTGGTGGAGACCAGTGCTAAACGGCGCTCACTCGGGTTCTCCGAGGCGCGGGCCTACGACCCACTCCTTGCGCAACTCCGGCGTGAACAGATTCAAGTGAGCCTGACCGCACATTTGAATATGCAAATCTGGATCCCACCCAAAGACCGCTCACGAGATTTGGTGGCCTTGTCACACCCCAACTCGGGCACGACGAGGATGGTAGATTGCGGCCGGTGTCTGTGCAACTGTTGCAGGCATTTTCAATATTAGACAGTACAGTGAAATGGAAGTACAACACAGCACCACAATAGTGAGGGTTGGAGCATCGACACCCGTGAAACGAGGTAAGTGTTCCAAGTGGAGTTCATTGTGAAGAGATGCTAAACTACTGTTATGTACCTACGACCCAACAGGAATGGATTGGTAAAGCCCTAGGAGCAGGCAAGCATCTTCCCCATTTCACCACAACATATTGTTGGGCATCCGGCATGTCATCTTACAAACTCAACTGTGTCCAAAAAAATGGGTATTCGGGGGTGGGTTACACACTGGCCATGTGCTGTCCCTGGCAGCAGACAATATTCTCATCTTGCTTGTTCATGATCGTAAATCAGGTGTGTGACCAGCTCAACCCACTGAGAGCTCTGTAAGACCGATAATTAGTTTATTGAAACATCATCATGGCGGCAGGTGTCGAATTGTGATGGCGATGCAAATAAAATAGGTAATCATATTTCATAACATGGTTATGGACAAGTATTAAAACAAAAATAAAGTAGAAAATAGAAGAGTTGCACAATTATGAACATTTAAGAACACAAGTAATTACAAATGTGGCAAAATGCACGCCTTAGTTTACAGAATAAGAATGAAGGCTCTACTGCACTCTGCAGTTTACATTAAAAATCCATTGATCTTATATTGTCAGGTTGAGTTCCTTTATTTCTTGATCACTTACATGCTATTTATGAGATTTATACAACAGGGGATTGAACTGCCTCGTAGTCTATTTATTCTTTAGCTTATTTGTGGAAAGGTGACTTTTCTCCTGAGTTCCATTGCAGATTTTACTTTTGTGTAGTTGGGGCAAGAGATAGTGGCAATGATGGGGGCAGTGTTGCAAAATGCATCTCCTGCTCTTCTTGCTCCAGCTCCGTGTCCACCTCTTGTTGCCTGGGTGGTAGTAAGTGCTCATCCTTCACAATGGCAAAGTGATGAGGTGTGCAGCAGTCAACCACAATCTGAATGTACGCGTAGAAGGACTGCAAAGCTCCTCTGGAATGGCCTAGCCTGTGGCAGCAATGCTTTAGAGCACCGGTTGTCTAGTTCAGTGTTTTTCAAACTTTTTTTCCGGGGATCCATTTTTACCATCCCACCAACCTTCGGGATCCAACCCGGCCGACCTTCGCGACCCACGCCGGCCGACCTTCGCAGCCCGTGCCGGCTGACCTGCACTACCCACCATTTTCTCTTACCTTGATTGTTGCTGACAAAAATGGAGGAAATGGTTTTGGGTCCCTTTGGCCCCAATGGTCCCTTTGTCCCTTTGGTCCCTTTGGCTCCCCGGACTTGTAAAAAAAAAAGGCTGCGACCGTAGAAACAAAATGCGGCCGCACTGCGCATGCGTGCCCGATCATCGCGTGCGCATGCGCATGCGCACCGATGATCGGGCACGCATGCGCAGTGCGGCCAAATTTTAAAAATATGTTCATGGCCATTTTAAAGGCCGCTTGCAGCCAGCATAGTTAAAAGCCGGCTGTTGCGCACGGATTTGTGCGATCGGGTGCACCGTGACGGACGGTTCCACGACCCTCCCGGCATCCACCCGCGACCCACCGATTGCGCCCCCGAGTTTGACAATGCCTGGTCTATTTGATCAATTTTCTTACAGTGGCATGGCTTTCCAGCTAATTAATTATCTATGCCAGCTGCCATGGTGAGATTTGAACCCTTGTCCCCGGAGCATTAGTTTGGGCCTCTGGATTAATAGTCCAGTGGTTTTACCACCAGGCAATGCCGTCCTTGGTGTGATGTATGGCTGGGGTTGTGTTGGCAGTAGGTAACATAGCTCAACCACTTGGGCCATAATGAAACAAAGGCACCTCATGTATTCCTCTTTCTATATAACCTCTGCGGGTATGGCCTACTGTAGTGTACCTCCCCCCCTCTCTCGGCACCACTGCTACCTGCACTCCACTGCTTTCCTTACGGCTCACTCTCCTCAACCTGTAGAAAAGTCCTCCCACACTATTCACATCTGCAGCCAGACTGTCAGTCAAAAGTAGTGGAACAGCAGCAACAGAAATCCAACGGACTTTCCAGAGTCCGGAAACAGCTCAGAAATTCCCAGGAGTTGGCCTGCAGCCTGAAACAACTGACTTGTAAGTCTGGCATGGTCTCTTTAAACGCAGCTGGCAACGGATCGATCCTGCTTTTGAGAACCAGAAATTGGAGTGTCAATTTAACATGTGGTAAGTCAGTCGCAAGAACATACCAAAATCAAAAATGGAAGTGCATGCTCCATTATGGCAGGCAATGCATGGCTCAGATTACACATAAACTCCCTACCTGCCACATTGGAAGCTATCTGCCCCTTTAACACCTGAACAGGCAGCCCTGGTCCAATCGAATTTCTCGGCATCTGTTATTCTGAACTCATTCTCAAGATCTAAGACTTAGTGAATTAGAAAAGTATTTTAAAAGTAAATGTATTAGTAATTTCATTTTTTCTCTTCAGCTTATAAGTTTTGACATGTTGAGGTTTATGAAGGGTAGAATGTGAGCGACTAGTCGGGACTGCATTGGAATAATCAGGTCTGTAGGTAACTGTGATAACTCGAGCCGAGGCCAGGCTAACACACAACTCGGGTTTATTCCTTAACCAAAAAGAAGCCACAGGCAAGGAGTACAATGCTAGCATCCCAGCCCAGGACCATCGACAACCCCGGTCTGGGTTACACGTTTCAAAGTCGCACCACTGAGTCCCTATTGGGCAAGCCAATATGGGAACTCGTACTCCTCGAACTCCAGGGTGAGATCAATCGATGATCGCCCATGGTCTTCGTGGGCGTCATAACAGTAACCAAGCCGTGGATGAGGGTTTCAGAAGCTGAGCTGAGACAGGGGCAGGATAAAGTGATGTTTGGGAGGTGCAAATAGGTGATGTTAGAGCTGGTGGACTGTGTGGTTCGGATGCTCATTTCAGTATCAAATATGACAGCAAGGTTGTAAAGTGTCTGGTTTAGCATGAGGCAGTTCCCAGGGAGAGGGATCGAGCCAATGACCGGGGAGCAGAGGCAATAGCTTTGGTCTTCCCAATATTTAACTGGAGGAAATTTCTGCTCATTCTGTACTGAATGCCAGGCAAGCATTCTGACAACGTAGAGGCAGTAGAGGGGTCATGAGAGCTGGTGGTGAGGGAGAGCAGTAAATATGAAACTGACACTGTGGGCGGAATTTTCCATTCTCTACACAGAGTGCTGGCTGCCCAGCTGAGAAAACCGGGGTGCAGCTCGCCGGCTGCGCAGCTGCCTTTTCTCAGATAATCCCCAACTCTGTGCAGAAAACATCTGGAGTCGTCACGCTGGCGGAGTGAGGCAGAAAAAAATCCCAACAACTTGCCCTTTGAAAAGGGCACCCCAATCTCCGCTCAATAAAACAGGACACTCCCCGACCCACACACACACCATACGTACATGGGGAACTCCTCCCCACACACACAGGGAACCATACCTCCCACGAACACAGGAGACCCCCCCCCCCCCACAGACTTCCCCAGGGAACTCCCCCAATGAAGCTCCCCTAAGGTATGCCCCAGCACTGCTCCCTGGCTCTATCCCTGGCACTTGTCCTGGTACTGCCAGGGTTCCAGGGAGCAGGTCAGGGGACAGTGCCAGGGTGCAGGGAAAGTTCCAGGATGCCAGTGGACTGTGCCAGGGCACTGCCCAGCCATGTCTCTTTCCCCCTCGAGGGGGGGGGGGGGGGTATACGTACTTGTGCATCCCCTGCGGGTTCCCTCTGCCTGGCTCCCCTTTTAATAAATTTGTCGTAAGCCTCACTGTAATTCCAAATGTGGGTTGAAGATACTGCAGGGAAGCCCTTTAATTAGATTCTGATTTATTTAAATGTATTTCTGGACGGGAACCTTGTTACATCACCGGGCAGTGGCGGGGGGAGAATTGGAAAATGAAACTTCGCCGGCGAGATTCTCGTTTTCCAACTCAGAATATTTTGCGCCCACGTCGCTGTTTGTACTCCTGGCAAAAGCAGGCGCAAAATTACAGTCTGTAATTTGGCTAAATCGCCAAGAGGCAACATGTGGATAAGAAATATGAAGGGACACAGAATATATCCTTGAGGGACACCAGAGGTCACAGTTCAAGAGCAGAGAGAGAAAAGACAGTGCAGGTGATCCTCTGGCTATGATAGATGGAACCAGGTTATGGCACTAGGCTAATGTAGCCCCATAAGGGAGCTGTTGGGCTCATTCAGTTGGTAATTTAACTTGTTTGGACTCCTTGAAAGGAGCATTGTCAGCCAAAAGTATGTACCGGGAATTTGGACACTTGGATGGATTTTCCATCCTTAAAATGTGTACAGATAAAGATCCCAAAAAAACAAAGGAGCTGATTGACCAGTTAATTTATCTTTCTGATATTAGTTAAGGGAGGCACATTGGTTAGGCCACCAGCAGAATTCTCTTCTCTCCTTCAAGTCGTGCTGAGGTACCTTTAGCATCCACCTAACCCCTAGTAAACATTTGTCTCTGGGTTTAAAAGAAGGTGCTGTGACCAATATTAATGGGGTGAGGAGAGGGAAGGAGGAGATTCATGTATTGGCATGGACCCATTAGGCTGAATGGCCTATTTTGGATTGGACTGGAATTGTTTATTGTCACGTGAATCGAGGTACAGTGAAAGATATTGTTCTGCGTACAGCTCAGACAGATCATTCCATACATGAAAAGAAAATGCATAGGGCAAACATAAAATACACAATGTAAATACGTAGACACAGGCATCGGGTGAAGTATACGGGAGTGTAGTACTACTCAGTAAAGGAGATGTGTGAAGAGATCAGATCATCCATAAGAGAGTTGTTTAGGAGTCTGGTAACAGCGGGGAAGAAGCTGTTTTTGAGTCTGTTCGTGCGTGTTCTCAGGCTTTTGTATCTCCTGCCCGATGGAAGAAGTTGGAAGAGTGTATAAGCCAGGTGGGAGGGGTCTTTGATTATGCTGCCCACTTTCCCAAGGCAGCAGGAGGTGTAGACAGAGTCAATAGATGGGAGGCGTATTAGTGTGATGGACTGGGCGGTGTTCACGACTCTCTGTTGTTTCTCACAGTCTTGGACCGAGCAGTTGCCATCCCAGGCTGTAATGCAGCCAGATAGGATGCTTTCTATTTTTTTTTTGTTATAAATTTTGAATACCCAATTCATTTTTTCCAATTAAGGGGCAATTGGCATGCCAATCCACCTACTCTGCACATCTTTGGTTGTGGGGGCAAAATCCACGCAAACACGGGGAGAATGTGCAAACTCCATAAGGACAGTGACCCAGGGCTGGGATCGAACCTGGGACCTCGGCGCCATGAGGCAGCAGTGCTAGGATGTTTTCTATGGTGCATCTGTAAACGTTGGTAAGAATCAATGTGGACATGCCGAATCTTCTTAGTTTCCTGAGGAAGTACAGGCGCTGTTGTGCTTTCTTGGTCGTAGCTTCGACTTTGGTGACCAGGACAAATTTTTGGTGATCTGCACACCTAGGAATTTGAAGCTGTCAACCATCTCCACCTTGGTCCTGTTGATGCAGACAGTGGTGTGTACGATATTTTGCTTCCTGAAGTTAATGACCAGGTCTTTAGTTTTGCTAACATTGAGGGAGACATTGTTCTTGTTACACCACCCCACTAGGTTCTCTATCTCCCTCCTGTATTTTGACTCATCATTGTTCGAGATCTGACCCCCTACGGTTGTGTTGTCAGCAAACTTGTAGATGGAGTTGGAGCCAAAGTTTGCCTCGCAGTCATGTGTGTATAGGGAGTATAATAGGGGGCTAAGTACACAGCCTTGTGGGGCCCCGGTATTGAGGACTATTGTGTAGGAGGTGTTGCTGTTTATCCTTACTGATTGTGGTCTATGCGTCAGAAAGTCGAGGATCCAGTTGCAGAGTGAGGAGCCAAGTCCTAGGTTTTGAAGCTTTGCTATGAGCTTGGCTGGGATTATGGTGTTGAAGGCGGAGATATAGTCAATAAATAGGAGCCTGATGTAGGAGTCCTTGTTGTCAAGATGCTCCAGGGATGAGTGTAGGGCCAGAGGGATGGCGTCTGCTGTGGACCGGTTGAGGCGGTATGCGAATTGAAGTGTATCTAGGCATTGTAGTAATTGGAATTGATGTGCCTCATGATCAACCTCTCGAAGCACTTCATTATGACCAATGTCAAGGCCACCGGACGATAGTCGTTGAGGCACATTGCCTGGTTCTTCTTTGGCACCGGTATGATGGTTGTCTTCTTGAAGCAGGTGGGGGACCTCAGAACAGATTAGGGAGAGGTTGAAGATGGCCGCGAACACATCTGCCAGCTGGTCCGCGCAGGATCTGAGTGCATGATCAGGGACCCCATCAGGACCAGTCGCCTTCAGAGGTTCACTTTCAAGAAGGCAGATCTGACTTTGGAAGCTGTGACAGTAGATATGGTTGTGTTGTGGGCTACTGTGGCAGTTGACAGCAGTTTGATGGCCTCCTGCTCAAACTGAGCATAGAATGCATTGAGTTCATCGGGGAGGGGTGTGCTGCTGCCGGAGATTCTGCTCAGCTTCGGTTGTAGCCCGTTATGTTGCTTAAGCCTTGCCACAAGTGATGAGAGTCCGTGACGCTACTCTAGTTTGGTCTGATATTGTCCCTTGGCATCCCTGATGACTTTGCAGAGGTCGTACCTGAATTTCTTGTATAGGTCAAGGTCGCCTGATTTGAACGCCTCGGACCTGGCCTTCAGTAGGGAGTCAATCTCCTGATTAACCATGGTTTCTGGTTGGGGAACGTACGTACTACTTTCTTTGACACGCAGTCGTCTACCCATTTGCTGATAAAATCTGTGACAGTGGTGGCCTACTCGTTTAGGTTGGTCGCTGAGTTCTTAAATATGGGCTGTGTTGTAATCACTATTAATACTATTTAATGTCGTCTCTTAAAGGAAACAAAAATATTATTACCTAGACTTTACAACAAAATAATAGCAATTTGATGTATTCAAATGAACAATATCTACTTCAAACTACCTGAGATTTCTCTCAAATATTCTAGTGATGAGTTCATTGAAATAGAGGGAATTGACTTTGGGCTTCAGGGTCACCTTGAATCCAGTATCCTGCTGCCCCCCCATAACCTTTGACTCACTTGTAGATCAAGAATCTGTCTTAATCAGCATTGAAGTTAGTCAATGACGCAGCCTCCACTGCTTTCTGAGGTAGCGAATTCTAAAGATCAACAACCATGTGAGAGAAGAAATTCGTCCTCATCCCAGTCTTAAATAGGAGAACCCTTATTTTGAAACTGTGTCCTCTGGTTCTAGATCCCCATGAGGGAAACATCCTCTCAGCATCTGCATTGTTGAGCCCCCTTAGAGGCTTACTGGTCTGAATAAGAAAAAGTCTCATTCGTCTAAATTCCATTGAGTATAGGCCCGACCTGCTCAACCTCTCTTCATAAGACTTGATTCCAAGAAACATCCTTCCTAATGAAATTCAGGAAGATACCAGGCTGAATTTTCATGTGGTCTTGGAAAAACCTGACCTGAGAACTTTCACAGTTTGCTCAGTATAACCTGACCCTGGTGTGACTTTGTGAGGGATTTTCATCTTTTCACACATTTCTTCATCAGCTCTCAAACCCTGGCATGCTTTTAATGGGTTTCCAAAACACCGGCCCATCAGACTAAACAAAATGGTGTGATGGAAGAAATCCAATTTTAGCCCCTCCCCATTAAAAATTGGAAACCCAACATTAGCCGGCGGGGGGGGGGGGGGGACACTTGCGTTTTGCGTACTAGGAATTACTGACCTAGAAAAAGGCCACATGCAAAAGGCACAAAGGCGGGAATTCAGAGGACAATCCATGTCCTCCAAAATACAGGATTCAGTTAAGTTGTAGAATCCTTGTTGTGGATTTAAAGAAACATGGGTTTCGGTGTACCCTCTTCAGCAACACAGATGGCGTGGTTCTAATTCAAATGCATACTGACTGACAAAATCATTAAATCAGGCATGGGAACAGAACTAACCAGCAGAATAGATGTTGAGTGGGCTATATGGTGTTACTGCTTTTTGTGAGGCAGAATAAAATGTAGTCTGACTATAAACACTATTACACTTCACGGCAGGCATCTGTTATAGGAACTGCTGAGCTAAACATGCCCGAGGCACTGGTTGCCAAAGCCAGAAACTACTGCAGCAACTAATACTGCCAATATTAAAAATGTTATGCCTGTATTGACTGCAGTTGGAGTTCCTCCTGATTTCCCAATTAGTCAGTGCTAATCGTAAGGTATTGTCAGTCACATGCTTAGCAGTGACCAACAAATTATACAGTATGATTCCACATGTAGTAATGAGATAAATGTCTTTGGTGGTATTTCATGCATTATTCTTGAATTCTTCTTTACAGCCATGGTTCAATCATGGATAAAGGAGCTTAATTCTAGAGGTGAGGTGAGAGTGACTGCTCTTGACATCAAGGCAGCATTTGACTGAATGTGGCATCAAGGAGCCCAAGCAAAACTGGAGCTGATGGGAATCAGGGGGCAAATTCTCTATTGGTTGGAGTCATGCTTAGCACAAAGGAAGGTGGTTGTGGGAGGTCCATCACCTCAGTTCCAGGCATCAGGAGTTCCTCAGGTAGTATCCTCGGCCTAACCATCTTCAGCTGCTTCATCAATGACCTTCCTTCCATCATAATGTCTGAAGTGGTGATGTTTACAGATGATTGCATACTGTTCAGCACCATTCGTGACTCCTCAGATTCTGATGCAGTCTATGTCTAAATGCAGTAAGACCTGGACAATGTCAAGATTTGGGCTGACAAGTGGCAAGTAACATTTGCATCACACAAGTGCCAGTCAGATCAGAGGCTAGGAATCTTCCCCTCCTGACTCCCCAAAGCCTGTCCACCAACTGCAAGGCATTAGTCAGGAGTGCAATGGAATACTCTCCACTTGTCTGGATGGGTGAAGCTCCAACAACACTCAAGAAGCTCGACATCATCCAGGACAAAGCAGCTGCTTGATTGACACCCTATCTACAAACAGTAGCAGGGTGTGTAACATCTACAAGATGCACTGCAGAAACTCACCAAGTGTCATTAGGCAGCACCTTCCAAGCACACAAACACTACCATTGAAAAGGACAAGGCGGTGGACACATGGGAACATCACCAAGTGGGAGTTAACCTCCAAGCCACTCACCATCCTGATCTGGAAATATATTGGCTGTTCCTTCACTGTCGCTGGGTCAAAATCCTGGAACTTCCTCCCTAACAGCACTGTGGGTGTATCTGTACACCACATGGACTGCAGCAGTTCAAGAAGGCAGCTCACCACCACCTTCTCAAGGGCAATCAGGATTGGGCAATAAATGTTGGCCCAGAAAGCAATGCCCACATCCCGCAAATATATGTTTTTTTAATTGTGCCATGGAACACTTACCTAAAGCTGTTCAGTGGTTACAGGGAACTGAGTTCAGCATTTCTTCCAAATGACTGCCCTTCTGATAATTAGTTCAACCTCAGTTTTCCATTGGAATAATTTTAGCCTAATTTGTCTGCTAAAACTTTAAGCAAAGATTGGACGAAATAACCAAGGCAACAGATTATACCCGGCACTCAGTGCATTTATTCCCACCTGGGAAAGAGCTCTTTTTGCTACTGGATTTTCCAGATATGGGCCTTGAGGTTTGTCCTTCCCCAATTTCAAACAAGTGCAATCCCTGACTCATTATGAGCTGAACCATAGGAAACGCACTGGTGTTCATTCATGGCTTGAGATCACACTGTGCAATATTGATACTGAGATGATTAACACACTCACCTGAAGTTACTTTGCCTGCTAGGTTTTAACAAGCATTTTATCCTATTTAAAATAAATCATCTAATTCCTGATAAAATAACTTCCTATGAATGCTTTAATTTTGCTATCGGTATCACACAGCGAGGTTTCGATCTATAGAAGGACAACAGCTTCTGCACTTGAATCTTGCTATTTTCAAGGGCTACATATAATTTCTCCTTCAGCTATTGCCACGGTCTGTGTTTACTGCAGATTTGGTTGTGCTTTTATAGAGATGCATTGTTATTAACATTGAGGCATGTTGTTCCAAAAATGGATAATATTAGATTTTGTTTTGCTTGGTGGAACTGCACATGCAGTGCATTCAAGGTTATTATCTTTCATAATTAAGATCTCAGTTAGCGTTGTTAAAGCACAGCGGGTAGGTTTACTGTGGTACAATTGTCCCATATGGAAAATTTAGCTGGCCACAGAGAAACATCCAGTGAACAAAATGAAGATTAAAAGTAATTGCAAAAGATGTTTGAACAGGAAGGTCAAGTAGCAAATAGTAAACATCTACAGAATCCATCGGCATCATTGGAATCATCTGCTGCCGGCCACAGCGTAAAAAGATGATGAATTTTCAATAATTAGGGGCCCCCTATCGAAGACTGTAATGAGAAGAGTTTTTTCTCTCAGAGAGTTAGTCTGTGGATATCTCTTCCTCAGAAAGCAGTGGAGGCTGAGTCATTTAATATCTTCAAGGCTGAGTCAGACAGTTTTTATTTACGCAGGAGTCAAGGATTATGGGGAGGGGGGGGGGGTGCAGACAAAAAGGTGGAGCAGATCAGTCATTATCACACCAAATATGCGGTGCAGCTGTAAGGGACTCCTAATGCTTGTGTTCGTGTGCGTGCTCATGAGGCCTGGTACCGTCGTGGGTTCCCAGGACACAAATGAGTGGGAAGGGGGTCATGGGGTAGGGATTGCAGGGGGAAGATGATGTGAATGGCTCTCAATGGGTCCCCCTTTTCCTATGAGGGGTCATTTGATCAGGCACTGAGGGTCCTTGAACAAGGGACTCTCCCTAAGAGCCTGCAAGCAATGCTGCTTTGGTTTGCTTGTCGTACTTGCCTGCCACTGCTGGTGCTCACCCAGTGGCAGGATAAGGCCATTAAGAGGGTATTAATTGCCCACTTAAAGGCCTCAATAGGCAGCAAAGTTCAAAGGCCTTCCTCGGGCCTTCCCGCCACAAGCCTTAATTGGGATGGTGGTGGGAAGGTGGCAGGGTTCCCACCTTGCACCCCGTCATCACCCTGACTGATTAAATGCTCCCCTGCCACCACAGCTGCTGCCACAGAGGAATGTTATTCAAACCCCCAAGCCTAGTTGTAAAGAGACGAGGCTACTTTTGGTAGAGACCATTTATTATGAGTTTATAGGTACGATTTTATGGCCACGTTGCACCAGAAAAGGAGCTCAGCGTGGCGCAGTATGGCCGATAGAAGCCGGGAGACCCTGCTCCTGGAATCTACCCAGCTTGCACCGCCTCGCGAGATAGCTCGGAGATGACGTCCCAATTTCTTGGTACACTGACTGGGTTCCAGCGAGCGGAGCTCCTCAGTGCACAAAGCGGGGCTGTGTGTGGCCTTGGCTGTGCGCCCCCCACCCCCACTGAGGCCCCTTATCAAACGTGAGTGGTGTTTTATAGCCTCGTGTTTCTCAGCGCTGCGAGCACCGGGAAACACGTGGCGAAACACGTTCACTATGGGACTTTCTGCCCATTTAGTAAAATCCACCCTACGCTTCCACTCAAACACCTTATCCCCAGCGCTAATTGACTCTTCTTTATACACACATCCGAGTACAAGTATCATCTATACCCAATACCTGTTAACCATATCTCCTTAAAGTACCAAGTGATTAACATCCATGAACAAGTACTAACAGATTCCCCGTTTTTTCACAAAGTTCTCAGTAAGAAAAAACACGAAAATGGTAACACCTGTTATCATTTTGTGCAAACAACCTTTAACATATTCATTATTCCCCCCAGTCTCGAAAACAAAAAAATTAATAAGATTACACCAAGAACATTTCCCTGTTGTCATAATCCATTATAACACAACCCCGGTAACTATAGACCAGTGAGCCTTACTTCTGTTGTGGGCAAAGTCTTGGAAAGGTTTATAAGAGATAGGATTTATAATCATCTAGAAAGGAATAATTTGATTAGGGATAGTCAACACGGTTTTGTGAAGGGTAGGTCGTGCCTCACAAACCTTACTGAGTTCTTTGAGAAGGTGACCAAAGAGGTGGACGAGGGTAAGAGGGTAAAGCAGTTGATGTGGTGTATATGGATTTCAGTAAAGCATTTGATAAGGTTCCCCATGGTAGGCTATTGCAGAAAATACGGAGGCATGGGATTCAGGGTGATTTAGCAGTTTGGATCAGAAATTGGCTAGCTGGAAGAAGGCAGAGGGTGGTGGTTGATGGGAAATGTTCAGACTAGAGTTCAGTTACTAGTGGTGTACCACAAGGATCTGTTTTGGGGCCACTGCTGTTTGTCATTGTTATAAATGACCTGGAGGAGGGCGTAGAAGGATGGGTGAGTAAATTTGCAGATGACACTAAAGTCGGTGGAGTTGTGGACAGTGCGGAAGGATGTTGCAGGTTACAGAGGGACATAGATAAGCTGCAGAGCTGGGCTGAGAGGTGGCAAATGGAGTTTAATGCAGAAAAGTGTGAGGTGATTCATTTTGGAAGGAGTAACAGGAATACAGAGTACTGGGCTAATGGTAAGATTCTTGGTAGTGTGGATGAGCAGAGATATCTCGGTGTCCATGTACATAAATCCCTGAAACTTGCCACCCAGGTTGAGAGGGTTGTTAAGAAGGCGTACAGTGTATTAGCTTTTATTGGTAGAGGGATTGAGTTTCGGAGCCATGTGGTCATGTTGCAGCTGTACGGCCGCATTTGGAGTATTGCGTGCAATTCTGGTCGCCGCATTATAGGAAGGATGTGGAAGCATTGGAAAGGGTGCATTGGAGATTTACCAGGATGTTGCCTGGTATGGAGGGAAGATCATATGAGGAAAGGCTGAGGGACTTAAGGCTGTTTTCGTTAGAGAGAAGAAGGTTAAGAGGTGACTTAATTGAGGCATACAAGATGATCAGAAGATTAGATAGGGTGGACAGTGAGAGCCTTTTTCCTCGGATGGTGATGGCTAGCATGAGGGGACATAGCTTTAAATTGAGGGGAGATAGATATAGGACAGATGTCAGAGGTAGGTTCTTTACTCAGAGAGTAGTAATGGCGTGGAATGCCCTGCCTGCAACAGTAGTGGACTCGCCAACATTAAGGGTATTTAAATGGTCATTGGATAAACATATGGATGATAATGGAATAGTGTAGATGGGCTTTAGATTGGTTTCACAGGTCGGCGCAACATCGAGGGCCGAAGGGCCTGTACTGCGCTGTAATGTTCTATGTACTATATGTTCTAACACCGGGCATCCCTTTTAGCTGAAAGCAAGCAGCTTTGAGTAGGACAGACCAAACTGACAACTATCCTGGGTGCATCGTTTATCAGTAAACACACTTATGTAGCCTCCATAATTTCCCCTCTATATCCCCCGTTTCTTTCGGAGGCATTAAAATACTTCTCGTTGAAATTGTTCCCTTTTCAAAAATGCTGCTTTGTCATGAATGGATTTGCATTTCCTTGAGCATGAGTGCTAGGGCAATCCTCAAACTTACCTCTCCTGCTGTTGGGGAATTCACTCTAACTTCCTGGCTGCCTCGCTGTTCCTCAAATCCCCAAGCTTCCAGTCTGGCCTGAGCTTTATACGTACAATTGGGAAGTACTTTTTCGGTGCAGATCCATCAATGGGACAATGCTGGCTATCCTTCGTCTGGCACCTCTGTAATCGCCAAACTCTCTCCATCTGTCAAGTTTAGTTTTGGTTTTCCCCCTTTACTAATTTACCATCTAATTTGTTGATAGTCACTGAATCTTCTCTATCAGAGCGGTTCCTATTTTTTGTTTCACTTCTCGCTTGTTCTTTGGTCCTTGCTCTTGTTAAACTACATCCCATAAACTAGATCTCCTGTCCCTCTGTCGATTACAACTCGACCTGCCCCTCCTACAGCTAGATCTCCTCTCGCAAGTTCTTGACCACCGCCCACGTTTCCTGGCTTTCCACATTTTGACTTCCTTCTGCCAATCCCTAGATCTGATATTCTGCTTCTTGCCTTGCACATTCAACCAGTTTTTGTATTTCTATGTGGCCTTTCCTGCACATCCTGCTGTGGCAGCTTCACTCCACTCACTAGCCCCTTCTGGAATATATGCCATCCTAGTTCCAACTTTCGGTAGTTGATCTTTGTCATAAATGGCCCTATCCTGATTTTCACTACCACTTTGTCTCCTTGCACTGAGCCGGTTATCTGTCACAACCTGTTGTTTGTTCAGGTCTGGCATATATGTGTGCAAAGTGCATGATGCACCTTCAGTTTCCATTATCTATTCAGGTTCCATCAATGTGTAATCAATGCCAATAAGTCACGTGAACAGACTCTTAACAGTTTGATTATTATGTGGTAAGACTGTCATTTTGCCATCAGTGCCTGGAACATTTCCTGGGCCTCTCCATTCTTTCCATCCTCCGCTTTTATCATACTTCATGTCGAGGGCTAGAAATTCACTTCTGATGGCCTAATCCGATACTTCAAAGCTCTCCTGATCTTTTTTCTGAAACTTCCATGTTAATAAAATCTTTCCTCCCGTCATGCGTCGCACTCAAATGTTCAACAAAAATTAAACTAATGGTAGTCCCTTCCAAAGTCGAGAGATAGTCTCACGTTATTGAAGGTTTGTTTGGGTTCCTGGCTTAAACCTGGGGGCTGTAGCCTCCAACCACGCTGCCCGTGTTCGAGTAATTGTCAATTTACAATTCAGTTAGTCAGTTAAAACCTTTCGGCAATCACAGTGTGATTTCTCTCACATATCCCATTGCTGAAAGGATTTTCTGCTGCTGTATGTATTGCTGCAGCTTTCAAATTTTCACACGTACTCCTGGATTCATCATTGGCAAATTCTCCTCCATTGTCCATTAAGAATTTAGCTGGTGCTCCCAGCCCCGTTCCTATTCGTATTTCCATTAACTCATTGATAATTACTTTTTTGTTCTTACTGAATATTGCCATTGACAATCGAGTTGAAATTTTCCGGCCATTGGGATTCTCTGTTTGCACCGGCAACGCAATGCCCACCCATGAGTTTCCCGGCAGCGTGGGGTGTCTTCAATGGGAAATTCCATTGACAAGCAGCGGGAAGAGAGAATCCTGCTGCCGTCAAATGGTGCACCGCCAAGAAACACACCGCTGGGGGACCAGAGAATCCAGCCCCACGTCCATAAAATATAGAATAAAAATATTTGTTTCTTTATCACATACTTTGAGGTCCATCTCTACAATTTCATAAAGTCGCTCACCAACGGTAGACTTACGACTCGTCGTGATGGTGTTCTTCTGTACTTTTTACAAATAACGCATTTTTTCACTGAAATCCCTAACAAGTCTAGTATATTCCTCATCCAGTACCCCTGCACCCTTTAACAGAATCTTCAACCTGTGGCCAGAGCACTGTGCAGGTTGTCAATGTAGTTGCTTCTTCTTCTTTAAATCCCTATCTCCAGCTGCCACCTATACCTCTTTAACGTTCATGTCCCATGTCCTACTTCATTTGGGCCTTTCTCAATGAAGGCTTACTTTCCAGGAAAGGTATTTCATTCAATACAACATTAATACTGGTAAAGTAGAACTGTCATATTCTTTGACTTGACTTCGGCCTTCCTTACTTAAAAAACCCGTGGGTGCGATTTTACGGCCGCGTCACGCTCTCGCTCAAGCGCGCGCAGCCTTTAGATTAGGTGAGAGGTCAAAATCGAGAATTGCGCCGGGAACCGATCGGTTTGCGACTTAATCGGCCCGCTCCCGTTGGCGTAATCAGCATCCTGCCAGGGCACGGCGAGAAACCAATAATGATCACTTATAATGATCACTTCAAGCCAATCTCCATACAATTAATGGAACGACTCCCTATCTAACGGTCTCCCGTGATCTAACCGCCTGCCCAGCAAGTGGATTAGTACACTTGCTAGTACATGTGGCAGGGGGATGGGAACCAGATTAGGAAGTTAGAGGTCAGTAAAGAGGCAGCAACTAAAGCCAGTAAGGTACTAGATAATAAACTCAATGTGACTAAGGGGCAGAGTAGACAGGGAAGAGATGATGAACGCAAAGGGACAGGTGGTCTGAGGTACATTTGGTTCAATGCGAGAAGTGTAGCAGGTAAGGCAGATGAACTTAGGGCTTGGATTAGTTCCTGGGAATATGATGTTATTGGTATTACGGAGGCTTGGTTGAGGGAAGGGCAAGACTGGCAAACTAAATATCCCAGGGTCTAGATGCTTCAGGAGGGATAGAGAGGGAGGTAAAAGGGATGGAGGATTTGGATTACTGTTCAGAGATGATATCACAGCTGTGATTCAAGAGGGCACGATGGAGGATTCGAGCACTGAGACAATATGGGGAGAACTAAGAAATAGGAAGGGTGCAGTAACATTGTTGGGACTTTACTACAGGCCTCCCAAAAGCGAGCGTGAAGTAGAGATACAAATATGTAGACAGATTATAGAAAAATGTAGAAGCAATAGGGTGGTTGTGATGGGAGATTTTAACTTCCCCAACATTGAATGGGACTCATGTAGTGTTGGAGGCGTAGATGGAGCAGAACTTGTAAGGAGCATCCAGGAGAGTTTTTTAGAGCAGTATGTAAATATTCCAACTCGGGAAGAGGCCATACTGGACCTGGTATTGGGGAATGATCCCTGCCAGGTGGTTGAAGTTT
Source organism: Scyliorhinus torazame (assembly GCF_047496885.1). Taxonomy (NCBI): domain Eukaryota; kingdom Metazoa; phylum Chordata; class Chondrichthyes; order Carcharhiniformes; family Scyliorhinidae; genus Scyliorhinus; species Scyliorhinus torazame. The sequence continues at coordinate 30,705,526 of NC_092724.1, forward strand.
CAGTCGGTGATTACTTTGGGAATAGCGATCACAATTCCGTAAGTTTTAGAATACTCATGGACAAAGACGAGAGTGGACCTAAAGGAAGAGTGCTAAATTGGGGAAAGGCCAAATATAACAAAATTCGGCAGGAGCTAGGGAATGTGGATTGGGAGCAGCTGTTTAAGGGTAAATCCACATTTGAAATGTGGGAGTCTTTTAAGGAAAGGTTGATTAGAGTGCAGGACAGACATGTCCCTGTGAAAATGAGGGATAGAAATGGCAAGATTAGGGAACCATGGATGACGGGTGGAATTGTGAGACTAGCTAAGATCAAAAAGAAAGCATCCATAAGATCTAGGCGACTTAAAACTGATGACGCTTTGGAGGAATATCGGGAAAGTAGGACAAATCTCCAACACGCAATAAAGAGGGCTAAAAGGGGTCATGAAATATCTTTGGCTAACAGGGTTAAGGAAAATTCCAAAGCCTTTTATTCGTATATAAGGAGCAAGAGGGTAACTAGAGAAAGGATTGGCCCACTCAAAGACAAAAGAGGGAATTTATGCGTGGAGTCAGAGGAAATCGGTGAGATTCTTAATGAGTACTTTGCATCGGTATTCACTGAGGAGAGGGACATGACGGATGTTGATGTTTAAATACTCTAGGTCAAGTTGGCATAAGGAAGGAGGAAGTTTTAGGTATTCCAAAAGGCATTAAGGTGGACATTAAGTCCCCAGGTCCGGATGGGATCTATCCCAGGTTACTGAGGGAAGCGAGGGACGAAATAGCTGGGGCCTTAGCAGATATTTTTGCACCATCCTTGAGCATGGGTGAGGTCCCGGAGGACTGGAGAATTGCTCATGTTGTCCCTTTGTTTAAGAAGGGTGGCAGGGATAATCCAGGGAATTATAGATCTGTGAGCTTGACGTCAGTGATAGGCAAACCGTTGGAGAAGATACTGAGGGATAGGATCTATTCACATTTGGAAGAAAATAGACTTATCAGTGATAGGCAGCATGGTTTTGTGCAGGGAAAGTCATGTCTTATAAACCTAATAGAATTCTTTGAGGAAGTGACAAAGTTAATTGATGAGGGAAGGGCTGTAGATGTCATATACATGGATTTCAGTAAGGCGTTTGATAAAGTTTCCCACGGCAGCTAAACAGAAAAAGTGAAGTCGTATGGGGTTCAGGGTGTGCTAGCTAGATGGATAAAGAACTAGCTGGGCAACAGGAGACAGAGAGTAGTGGTGGAAGGGAGTGTCTCAAAATGGAGAAAGGTGGCTAGTGGTGTTCCACAGGGATCCGTGCTCGGACCACTGTTGTTTGTGATATACATAAATGATTTGGACGAAGGTATAGGCGGTCTGATAAGCAAGTTTGCAGATGATATAAGATTGGTGGAGTTGCAGATAGCGAGGACTGTCAGAGAATACAGCAAAATATAGATAGATTGGAGATTTGGGCAGAGAAATGGCAGATGGAGTTCAATCCAGGCAAATGCGAGGTGATGCATTTTGGAAGATCCAATTCAAGAGCGAACTATACGGTCAATGGAAGAGTCCTGGAGAAAATTAATGTACGGAGAGATCTGGGAGTTCAGGTTCATTGTACCCTGAAGGTGGCAACGCAGGTCGATAGAGTGGTCAAGAAGGCATACAGCATGCTTGCCTTCATCAGACGAGGTATTGAGTACAAGAGTCGGCAGGTCATGTTACAGTTGTATAGGACTTTGGTTAGGCCACATTTGGAATACTGCGTGCAGTTCTGCTCGCCACATTACCAGAAGGATGTGGATGCTGTAGAGAGGGTGCAGAGGAGGTTCACCAGGATGTTGCCTGGTATGGAGGGTGCTAGCTATGAAGAAAGGTTGAGTAGATTAGGATTGTTTTCGTTGGAAAGAATGAGGTTGAGGGGGCACCTGATTGAGGTCTACAAAATTATGAGAGGTATGGACAGGGTGGATAGCAACAAGCTTTTTCCAAGAGTGGGGGTGTCAATTACAAGGGTTCACGATTTCAAGGTGAGAGGAGGAAAGTTTAAGGGAGATGTGCGTGGAAAGTTTTTTATGCAGAGGGTGGTGGGCGCCTGGAACGCTTTGCCAGTGGAGGTGGTAGAGGCGGGCACGATAGCATCATTTAAGATGCATCTAGACAGATATATGAACGGGCGGGGAACAGAGGGAAGTAGATCCTTGGAAAATAGAAGACAGGTTTAGATAAAGGATCTGGGTCGGCGCAGGCTGGGAGGGCCGAAGGGCCTGTTCCTGTGCTGTAATTTTCTTTGTTCTCTGTTCTTTATTCTACACATTTTTTTAAATGTCAAGCGGGCGGAATGGCTGCTGTGGGGATACGAGGGCATGAAGAGCCATCTTCGCTCCGGGACAATGGGCCCGGGGGCACTGGGATTTCTGCCCCAGTGCTTGAGGTGGTGGTGGGGGAGCCCTCATGGGGGGTGGCCTTGGTCAGAAGGGGGTCTACCAGTTGGGGGGGGGGTCGCCCCTGGGCTGGGGGATGGGAGATGGATATCTCAGCACCCTGGGATCTGCCATGCCACCCCTGGATCATGAGTATCCGTTATGGGAGCAACCCCAGCCCCGCCTATCGGTCCCACCAAATACCCAAAACTCCCAATGAACGTGGAGGCCACAGGCCGTGCAGCTGAACACTATTGCCAATAGGGAATTGGCAATCATAGTTAAGTGATCACTTCACAGCTCCCAAGTGGATTCCCGTGGTTAGGTGTGCCTTGTAACATGTGGCAGATTTAGCCTAGAAATAGACCGTGAGACCTGGACACTGTGCCTGAACACTGAAGAAAGCAACACCACCAACGCAGCAGCCGAACACCCAGGAGTTGAGCCCCAGCACTGGGGACACCTCTGTGACCAGAGGTTGGATTTGTGCATCGGGGAGGGGATTAACGCTCGGTCCAGGTAATGTTATGTGCAGCTGTCCGGGTTACAGGGTCTGGGGCCCTGTGACCCCCCCCCCCCCGCTGCGGCCGTGGATGTGTGGACTGTCATAATATGCACCCATGCACATCATTAGGTAAAAGCAGGCAGTGACAGGCACCCAGTTGAGCCAATCAATGTACAGAACAGAACATGACCAATCACAAGACAGGACACCAGAGGGGGGCTTCCAACTATAAAACACAAGAGGCAGGAGCACTCTGCCTCTTTCCACTGGTGATAGCTATAGTGACAGTCAGGTGTACAAATCATTCAACACCTTCTACACGTGGATCAGAGCTAGCCTGGTCTAGATAGTTAATGTTAGTTTACTTAGAGTAGTAGAGAGTCAACCGACAGGCAGCTGTGTGTTTCGTTACTGAAATTCAATAAACCTTATTTTGAACCAACGCCCACGTTTGGTGTATACTAGTTAACTGCATCGTGTATCCCAGGGTGAACAACACGACATGATACCAGAAGTGGCTACTGCTTCTAAGTAATTTACCTTCGAAAATTCACTGACGACCATGCCTTACAGTTGCATGGAAAAGACCCAGGCACCTCCACAGCTCTGCATCTCCGGAAACCTTGGCACCAACTGGCAGGTCTTCAAGCAGAAATTCAGTCTATACATTGAGGCCTCGGGCCTCGAAAGTGCCTCCGATGCCCGAAAAATCGCGCTGCTGCTGTCTACTGCGGGGGACCAGGCCATCCAAATCTTCAATTCGCTCACACTTGCCGATGGTGAGGACAAGACTAAGTTCCAGACCGTCCTCGCCAAATTCGACAGTCACTGCGAGGTCGAGACAAATGAAAGCTTCGAGCGTTACGTATTCCAGTAGCACCTTCAGGGTAAGGATGAGCCTTTTCAGTCTTTTCTCACTCAGCTTCGCATTCTAGCGCAATCCTGCAACAGAAGGGCACTACGCAAACTTGCCTGCGCACCACCGGAACTCACTTTCCCAGATGCCCTTCTGCCTTATCCGGACATCTCGCTCAACGAGGCCTCCAATCTGGCTGCAAGCCAACCGGTCAAGACACCGTCATCCCCGCCTCTCCTCTCAGGCGGTCCACAAGAATCCGACGACAGCCTCAACGACTGGACTTATGAATAGTTTCTTTGTATATATACTGTTATGTTTCTGCACGCTAGACACCTTACATGTACATATCCATTCACTCACCAATTGCTGTATATAGATACTTTTGTAAATATGTCGTTAATGTTCTAAGCAGCCGACAAAATTTTTTTTTTTAAAAGGGGGATGTCATAATATGCACCCATGCACATCATGAGGTAAAAGCAGGCAGTGACAGACACCCAGGTGAGCCAATCAATGTACAGAACAGAACATGACCAATCACAAGACAGGACACCAAAGGGGGCTTCCAACTATAAAACACAAGAGGCAGGAGCACTCTGCCTCTTTCCACTGGTGACAACTGTAGTGACAGTCAGGGTGTACAAATCATTCAACACCTTCTACACGTGGATCAGAGCTAGCCTGGCCTAGATAGTTAATGTTAGTTTACTTAGAGTAGTAGAGAGTCAACCCACAGGCAGCTGTGTGTTTCATTACTGAAGTTCAATAAACCTTATATTGAACCAACCCCCACATTTGGTGTATACTTGATCAGTTAACTGCATCGTGTGCAATCCGTGTTACCCCAGGGTGAACAACACGACATGGACAGGTCATGTCAGATGGCAGGGGATGTGGAGGGGGGAGGGAGAAGCAATGGGGGAATGGAGTCTCCTAGGGTGGAAGACACCGCTGTTTATCAGTCTCTCTCCCTCTCCAATTCCTTACAGATATTGCACACGAGATGGATGGGCCCCGCGGAGGCTGCCCTCACAGTGGTGCCGGCTGGTCAGGCGGCCAGACACCGAGGAGGCAGCGGCAACAGCATCGACAGGGGCTCGAGGCGGTGGCCCATGTGCAGGGGCTCACCCCACACCCTGAGGACCCGGCTGTCCATCAAGCAGGGAGGGACCCAGAGGGGGAGGCCTGCGACGGCCCAAGGTGTACAGGTGCCGCTGGTCTTTTGAACAGATGACGGACATCGTGTGCTGCAGGAGGTTCCGCCTCAACAAGGAGGCAGTGGACATGGCACCATGTAGAAGAGGAGGACACCTGCTCCAAGTGCCCATCAAGGTCACAGCTGCCCTGAATCTCTACGCCTCAGGGTCATTCCAGAGCCCGAGCGGGGACTTGTTTGGCATTTCACCAGCTACAGCCACCAAGTGCATCCGTCAGGTCACGGATGCCCTGTTTGCCTAAGCAGCAAACTATGTAAACTTTGACCTGGACCAGATCCAACAAGATGCCTGGGCAGCAGGATTCGCCCCCATCACCGGTATGCCCTAGGTCCAGAGAGTAATAGATGGCACGCATGTTACCTTGCGCTCACTGAACCATCACGGAGTGCCCTACATCAACAGGAAGGTGTTCCACTCCTTCAACGTCCAGCTCATGTGCGACCAGCACATGAAGGTCATGCACGTGCGCACACTTCCCAGGGAGTGTGCACGACAGCTACAACCTGGGGCAGTCCGACATCCCTGGCCTTTTCGCGGACTACCCCAGGATGGTCGGTTGGCTCTTGGGGGAAAAGGGGTATCTGCTGAGGACCAGGCTAATGATGCCATTACGGAGGTGTTACAACCTCTGCCCGGATCCTATTGGCTGGGGCATGTTACTTGAGGAAAATAACTCCCCCAATGAGAGCTGCTTGGCAATCAGGCGCAGTACAGCTGTATAAATAGAGCTGGCGAGTGTGGTGCCGGGTGGAAAGGGAACCAGTCGTGAACTACTGGCCCTGTGTGCATATTGTTGTAAATAAAGTTACTTTCTGCTTGAAGCGACAAACTCGTGCTGGATTTCTCCTGCCCCTCACAAAAGGAGGCCAGTGACCAATATGGAGACCTTATACAACAAGGCCCATGCGGCCACCGGGTTGCCATTGAGCAATACATCGGACTCCACAAAATGCGGTTCCTATACCTCGATTGCTCTGATGGTGGACTGAAGAACACCCCCCCCAGAGGATCACCCGCTTCATAGTGGTCTCTGTGCCCTCCAAAAACCTTGCACAGCAGCGGGGCGATGTGCTGGAGGTGGCACGGGAGGTCATGCCTAGAAAATCTGTTGGAATTCTTTGAGGAGATAACAAGGAAGTTAGACAAGGGAGAGCCAGTGGACGTGATCTATTTGGATTTCCAAAAGACCTTTGACATGACGCCATACAAGACACTGTTAAATAAGATAAGAGTCCATGGTGTTAGGGACAAGATACTGGCATGATTAGAGGATTGGCAGACTGGCAGAAGGCAGAGATTGGGGATAAAGGGGCCTTTTTCAGGATGGTAGCGGCTGACTAGTGGTGTTCCACAGGGGTCAGTATTGGTACCACATGTATTTATGATATACATTAATGTTCTGGAAGAAATAACTGAGGGCATTGTTGCTAAGTTTGCAGATGATACAAAGATATGTACAGGGACAGGTTGTGTTGCAGAAGTGGGGAGGCTGCAGAAGGACCTGGACAGCCTAGGAGACTGGGCAAAGAAATGGCAGATGGAATACAATGTAGAAATCTGTGAGGTTATGCACTTTGGTAGGAAGAATAGAGGCACAGACTATTTTCTAAATGGGGAAAAGCTTCGGAAATCTGAAGCCCAAAGGGACACTGGAGTTCTAGCTCAGGATTCTCTTCAATGCAGGTTCAGTTGGCAGTTAGGAAGGCAAATGCAATGTTAGCATTCATATCGAAAGGGTTAGAATACAAGAGCAGGGATGTACTGCTGTGGTTGTACAAGGCTCTGGTCAGACCCCATTGGGAGTATTGTGAGCAGTGTTGGGCCCCGTATCTAAGGAAGGATGTGCTGGCCTTGCATGGGCCCAGAGGAGGTTCACAAGAATGATCCTGGGAATGAACGGCTTGTCATTTGAGAAGCGGTTGAGGACTCTGGGTCTGTACTCGATGGGGTTTCGAGGGATGAGGGGGGATCTCATTGAAACTTACAGAATGCTGAGAGGCCTAGATAGGGTGGACATGGAGAGAATGTTTCCATGAGAAGGAGATACTAGAACCTGAGGGCACAGCCTCAGACTGAAGCGATGATCTTATAAAACTGAGTTGAGGAGGGGTTTTTTCAGCCAGAGGGTGGTGGATCTGTGGAACTCAATGCCGCAGAAAGCTGTTGTAAAGTCTCAGGCAGGCGACCACTCGGAGGCAATGACTGTAGAAAAGACTTATTCTCCTTACAATTTACACCTCCTACTCCCCGAAGGGTCTCCGTGCCCAGCCCACACCCAGGCCAGAATATGTCCCAGCAGTCCTCGGAAAAGGGAGGACGGGAGTCCTTCCTCCCTCATCTGAGTAAATCATACTCAGGTGAGGCCACAGGACTCTGAGGATGCAGATCCCTGGGCCTTCTGTCGGGATATAACAGCTGTGGAGGCCAAGTCACTGAGTATCTTTAAGACAGAGATAGATAGATTCAGGGGATCAGGGGTTAAGGGTAGAAGGAAGGATAATGGGGATGAGAAACATATTAGCCATGATTGAATGGCGGAGTAAACCCGATGGGCTGAATGGCCTAATTCTGCACCTATATCTTTTGGTCCTATGGTCTTAAGTGTGAGTGGGTAAGTGGGTCGGGTCGTGAGGGGACTGTCAGGGGGGCGTTGGGGTTGGGTGGGGTTGGAGTCGAGTGAGGGGGTCTAGCCAAGTCAGATCAGGGGTGTCAGAGGGTCAGGGAGTGAAGTTGGATGGTGGGCTCGACAGTTCAGGTCAGGGGGAGTCTGGGGGTCAGGGAAGGGAGTCAGCTGGTGGGAGCTAGTCATGTCAGGTTGGAGGTTGTCATGTAGTTAGGGGCTAATCCGGTTGTGTCAGTGGATAAGGGTGTCAGGCGGTGTTGGGAATCAGGGGGATAGTCGATGGGAGTTGGACTGTTAATTAATAATTACCCAGAAGTTAGATTAGGATCTTTTTGTCAAGCATGTCTTGGGCAACTAACCAGATGAGTAAGGGATTTGCGTAATGGACATTCAGGCTTCCTGGGCAATTCCCATGGAGTCATTCCACAGGGTCCCAAAGTACATCTTGGGGAGTATGTCCGGCCCCGGCCAATCCGGAGAGTATAAGATGTAGGCCAATAATTTCTAACCTTTTTATTAACAAATACATAACAGCAGGTATGACCATGCGGTTAATTTGCATTGATTTTCAGTGCCCTGAAATTAATTCTGAACATGCATGTTGAATCATACTTGCCAACCAGGAGAAAGACATTGGGCTGGATTCTCTGCTAGCAGGGTGCTCCGTTTTGCCGGCAGCCCGGTGGATTGCCGATGGCACGGGGCTGCCCCACAATGGGAAACCCCATTGACCAGCCGGCGTAACGGAGCATCCCGCCGGCGGAGTAAAACAGAAATGTGGCGCGGTGGGGCGGAAAACTCAGCCCACAGTGAATATTACTATCCTGAAGTTTTGGGAAACAGGAATGGACAGGTTAAAAAGAATGGATGGAAAATCATGGACAGCCACATGTTTTTCCCATTACACTGACCCAGCACGGGAGTCTCCTCACCTGTAATGCACATTTGGAAAATTGGCCAGGATCTAACAATAACTTCTGTAAAAATAACTCGGGCAAAGAAACACAGCCTTTGGCTGCAAGCAGTATTTGAAACTTTTATCACGGGGCCTTTTTCTAATTTTAAGCAATGAATTTTGGTTTTAGTTTAATTAAATCAACTTACAAAGGCCTCAGTGTGGATGTAGCCACTGTTTTCCAAATACTTTCCAGCAAAGGTAAGATATTTTGAGCCGCTCTGAATATTTTCCTGCCCTGATTCTCACACTGATATGTTGCTGATGTCGGTGCACATATTCAGTTTTCCCTATTTCAAAAACGTTTGCATTCTTGGGCCTGAGGGTAACTTGAGTCTGTACAGGTTGGGAGAATAAATGAACAGCATAACAACTTTTTCCTTGCGGGTCACATAAGGTTATCCTTAGTCTGAGTGTTTCATCTTCAAAGCACACAAATTCATCCACCAATTTGACAGCTGTTACTGTCAGCTGGCAGTATTGAGAACAAAAGATTTACAAGTCGAAGCACATTCTTGCTATTTTTAGTAAGCCGGAGGTATTTTTCACAGTTGGGATTTAAGAAGTAGTGCTTTTGCTTTTGGGTGAATTGAGAGTAGCTTCCTGGTGACATGGCCAACGCAACTGGTACAGCCATAGTGATTATAATGGTGATAAATGGGAGGTGTTCCTGTGTTCAACTGATACACTGAAAGGCATGGGAATGACTTCAATGTGTCATTATTGTCAGATTTAGTGTACCTGGATTCAAAAGCACAAAGCAGCCAATTCATCTGAGGAATAATAGTGGCCACTCTTATGAAAGCTCCGGCCCATCTGCAAGATGTATCATTTTGAATGTGTTTGATGTCTCCTGTGGAACAATAGGTGTGAAATCAGCTTTGGATTAATGCATACAATCACTATGGGGAATTTATCCGCGGTGGTTATAACCCCCCACGAAGACCACGGTGGATCATCGATTGCTTTCCCCGTGGGGTTGGTGGAGTACGAGTTTCCACATTGAGTGGGCGGGGGGGGGGGGGGGGCTCGCTAGTGGGAGCTTAAATACCGTGACCCAGACACAAACCTGCGGTTCACAATGGTCCCATGCTGGGATAAGAGCGTTGTCTGCCACGGCCATTGCTATTTTTCTGTTGAGAATTAAACCTCTGTTTTGCCAAGCCTGGCATCCGCTGGAGTTATTACAATGGTCATCTCTCACTTTTATCCTATTCCACATTTCAAAATTGCCCGTCCTTCGACCCTCAGCTCCTTGTACATAGGCGGCTTTTCCACATGAACTTTAAATTCTTCCGGACACTATCCATGTTAAACAAGCATTTCAATTACCTTGAAAGTGAAGACATATCTTCACTGATCAAGATGTTTTCAAGACAAGAGCGCACCCCTTGAGTCAATCTTATAATCTTATAATAATCTTATACTTTATTAGTGTCACAAGTAGACTTACATTAACACTGCAATGAAGTTACTGTGAAAAGCCCAAGTCACCACATTCCGGCACCTGTTCGGGTGCACAGAGGGAGAATTCAGAATGTCCAATTCACCTAACAGCACGTCTTTCGGGACTTGTGGGAGGAAACCGGAGCATCCGGAGGAAACCCACGCAGGTACGGGGAGAACGTGCAGACTCTGCACAGAGAGTGACCTAAGCCGGGAATCGAACCCAAGACCCTGGCGCTGTGAAGCAACAGTGCTAACCACTGTGCTACCGTGCCACCCAAGGGAGGGATTTTCCAGCCCTTACCTGCCGCAGAAACTTCCGGTCCCACCAAAGATGAACTCCCGCAGCTGGTTCCCCGGCGATACGACAGGGGATCCATACAATATGCCGTAGACTTTGGCAGGACCAGAAGATCCCATCGACGGCCGATGACAAGCCCCCCCCCCAGCTGCTGGAAAATGGGCCATGGCGGGAGATGGGAAGCTGGGTGGTGCGGGGAAGTGGGGGGGGTGGGGCGGTGGTTGCGGCACGGTGGGCAGAAAAGCCCGGCCCAAATGATTATGTGAAGCAGACAAGCTGGACCGTTTTGGTTTAAGATATCATACTGAGTGTGTTTGGACCTTGTACCACAGGAGTAACAATTACTTATTCCACACATTATTGGCAGACAGTTTGCTGCAATTGGACTTCCAATGTTCACAGCTTTTCAGCTCAGCGGGCTGAACACAAAACCAAAACTAACTGGCTGAAGTGACAGTGGTTCCCTTAAGGTTTCAGTCAATACATTAGGCAGGAATTTGGGTTCATTAGCGCCCACTTTCTTGATGTGCTACAAATGCCCTTAGAGCTCCAAAATGGCATTCATGACATTGCTGAGTCCCGCCGGACATCAGATTGGCGGGGGTCTTTAGTACCTTCGCACAATGAATTTCTGCCAGTAATATGCATACCAGGCAGAGCAGGGGGTCAATCCAAAGCAGCATTTTCCAACATTTTGCAGTTGGCAGCCCACTATTGTGTGAGCTTGTCATTGAGGCTCTCTATTTAATGAGACTAACTACATTTAATCACATTAAACTGCATTTAATCACTGTTGCCAAAGACAAGCAGGTGGAGTGAGCACGCAGCTTCACTAATATTGCAGGTTTCCCCATGATGCAGGATGCTATTGACAGCACGCAGCTCACTTTGCAGGTGGCATATGTCAACTCTACCCTAAACTGAAATCAAAAGGGAGGCAGCAGTCATGATGCCTTCATTGCGTGGCAGTCCACTGTGCCAGCTGCATTTAACCACCATGACGAATTAGAGTGTGGAGACCGGGCAACAAGGGCTATTCATTGATGACATGACTGGTGGATCTGGTGTGCAACCCAAGGGCACGTTTGCAGCCCATATATTATGAAAGCCATGCCACCACGAGTATTGTGGGCTGGATTCTCCGTTTCGGAGACTTATGGGGCTAAATTCTCCCGAAACGGCGCGATGTCCGCCGACTGGCGCCCAAAACGGCGCCAATCAGATGGGCATCACGCCGCCCCAAAGGTGCGGAATGCTCCGCATCTTTGGGGGCCGAGCCCCAACATTGAGGGGCTAGGCCGACGCTGGAGGAATTTCCACCCCGCCAGCTGGCGGAAACGGCCTTTGTTGCCCCGCCAGCTGGCGCGGAAATGACATCTCGGGGCGGCGCATGCGCGGGAGCGTCAGCGGCCGCTGACAGTTTCCCAAGCATGCGCAGTGGAGGGAGTCTCTTCCGCCTCCGCCATGGTGGAGACCGTGGCGGAGGCGGAAGGGAAAGAGTGCCCCCACGGCACAGGCCCGCCCGCGGATCGGTGGGCCCTGATCGCGGGTCAGGCCACCGTGGGGGCACCCCCCCGGGGCCAGATCGCCCCGCGCCCTCCCCCCCCCCCCAGGACCCCGGAGCCCGCCCACGCCGCCTTGTCCCGCCGTTCAAAAGGTGGTTTAATCCACGCCGGCGGGACAGGCAATTTATCGGTGGGACTTCGGCCCATCCGGGCCGGAGAATCGAGCGGGGGGGGCTCGATTCCCGCCCCCGCCGAATATCCGGTACCGGAGACTTCGGCAACCGGCGGGGGCGGGATTCACGGCAGCCCCCGGCGATTCTCCAACCCGGCAGGGGGTCGGAGAATGACGCCCATGGGGCAGGATTCTCCAGTCTCCGACGCTGAAATCAGGGGCGAAATTCTCCATCCCGCCCCGCCACATTTCTGCCCCGACCGGCCAGCGGCAGTCTCCGTAACAACGGCCGGTCAATGGGGTTTCCCATTGTGGGGCAGCCCCACGCTGTCGGGAAACCCCCGGGCGCCGGCAAAACGGAGACTCCCGCCGGCGGAGAATGACGCCCCACGTTCGGCAATTGGCCGGAGAATCCCCGTTAGCGCCGGAATCTGGGGCGGCGCCGCTTTTGCGATGCTCCGCCCCCCCAAAAAGGCATCATCGGTGAGTACGACACACGCCGTCGGGACGTCACCTGAGGCCCTCCCCCGATGCTCCGCCCCCGATGGACCAAGTTCCCGACGGCGTAGGACACGTGTGCTATTTCTTTTTAGGAACCTGACGTGGTGGCTGCGGACTGAATCCAGCGCCGCCATAGTCGGGTGGGAGCTGTTCTGGGAGCAGGGGCTGCTTTGGCGGGGGCTGGGGCATTGGTGGGGGTGGTCCGGGGGTGGCAAGCCTGGTCAAAAGGGGACATTATTTGGCAAGCTGGGTCCATGCTCGGCCGGCACCTTGTTGCACAATGCGGCCGCTGCAGGTCGCCGCCGTGCGCATGCGTGGCCACGGACCCGGCAATTATCCGTCCTCATCCGCAGCTAAAGCCAGGGGCTCTACGCTGCATGCCTGCTAGCCCCACACCAGTCAGAGGAGGATCGGTGCAGCTTTTGTGCCATTTTCTCAGGCGTAGAACGCCACTGTTCCCGCGCCAGTGTCAGCGCTTCGTCTTCAAATTGGAGAATCCAGCGCATGTTCTCCCACCAGAGCTGAATCATTTCTGGTTTGGCCTAGCACGAGGAACAGTGCCCGGAAATTATTCATTGTCCCCAGCCACGCAAATTTATGCATGGCGGAGAGTGCAAGGGATTCCGTTCCAAATCCTGCTGTCGGGCCACCCGCTCAAAATGGTTCCCTTCCCCTCCACAATGCTAATCCTACACCCCGCCCCTGCATCCATCACCACCCCACCACAGGAATTGCTGGGTCATCACCACCCCTCCACAGCATGCACGCATGAGGGTGACCCAACCCCCCTCCCACCAACTGTCATCAGAGACCCCCCATTCCAGACCTCCCCATCAGAACCCTCCACTAGATGCCCCCATCAGAAACACCCCATAACAGAGCTAAAGAGCAGTCCAGGCAGAAACAGTGAAAAATCACTGCTTTTTCACTTACCTACCCCTTATACCTGCTGCCTCAGACAGATGTCTAAAAAGCAGCAGCTGTTTGAAAGTCAAAACACATCACTAGACATTAAACCCCAGCAGATCCATTGATCAGCAAGGCTTCTGTTCACTTTCAAATAGAAATAGCTTTTAGTAGGCTGTAATTGGCAGGGTAATAGCTTCCAGACAGCCAGATAGCTGGATTGTTTATTGTTATTTCCCTTCATGCTTGAATGCACCTTAAGTACCATACTTTGAACCTAACAGCAACGATTAGAAATACCGAGGAGTTAAGTGCTTTCACTTCCTTGTTTTCTCAACAGAAAGTACTTAACTGCATTTGCTGTGGTCAGAAGCTGTCAATCATAGGTAGATGTTTGGAAACATTGCGCTTAAGTTCACAGCAGAGTGCCTGAGATGCATTTGAGCATGAATGAAAATGAAAATAAACAAATGAGGCATCTGGCTGCCTGTAAACTATTAATTAAGTCTACTAAAATTCATTTCTTTTTGAAAGTGAATAGAAGCCTTTTATCTTTTATCTTCCCTTGTAGGCTTGAACATCCTCCGAGGCCCTTGGAGACCTTTTGACCCGACCCGACCTGACCTCCGCGACCTAGAAGAAGATCGGGCCCAAACCGGAAGTGAAGCGCCGACCTTGATTTGGAGCTGACCCGGACCTCGGAGCACCAAACCCGGCCTAACTACCGACGCCAGCCACCGGATTGCCTTGCCCAGTCCCCGGAGCTCCCGACCCGACCCCCGATGGCAAGATCTGGCCCAACGCGACCCCCAGAGACCCGCCCAGCAACCCGACCCGGAGAGGCCCGTCCAGCGACCCGACCTACCTGGTGATGGAAGAAAGAAAAATCCACGTGGAGGCTCGACCGGGCCTACTTCAAGATCCGACCCCAGGAGCGCCCAGGGAGGGAACAGACCACGGGACCCAGCCCAACCTGCCTCAGGAAGCCCCTGCCCACGACCCAGGACCCCCAAAACGGCGGAGACCCCGCGCGAGGACCCGAACGTGCTGCAAGGTATTCCCGCGCCCGCAGAACGCCAGGACCCATCAGGATCGCAAACATGCCCCCCTAGCAACCCCTCTACCTCAACCAGCGCCCGGGACCCTGCCAGACGCAACCCCGGGAACGTACCCAGCGTCCTGGTCCCCGCAAGCACCCTGGATCCCACCAGACGCAACCACCTACCTTCCACAAGAGCTGACATCGGCCATCAGATCCCAGGATCATCCAGCAGCAGCCGCCGACCGAGGAAGCGAGGGAAACATGGCGGTTTGCAGGTTAGACTGAAGCAACACGGTTTCAAGACCCCTCTCCCCAGCATACTCCTGGCAAACGTCCAAGCGATCGAAAAGAAGCTGGTTGAACATAACGCCAGACTTACCTCTCAGAGGGAAGTAAGAGACTGCTGTGTGCTCTGTTTCACAGAGACATGGCTCACCCCTGCCTCACTGGACTGTGCCATACAACCTGAAGGCTTCTCAATTCACCGGGCGGACTGCACGGCATCATCGGGCAAAGCGAAGGGTGGAGGGGTTTGCCTCCTCATCAACTCCTCCTGGTGCTTGGATGTGGCGACTCTGGCGACCTACTTCTCCCCAGACCTGGAATACCTGACCGTGAAGTGCCGCCCATATTATCTTCCACGTGAGTTCACTTCAGCCATTATCACAGCGGTCTACATCCCATCCCAGGCAGTAGTGAGGAAGGCGCTGAACGAACTATACACAGTAATAAACAACTACGAAACAGAACACCCGGAGGCCTTGTTCATCGTGGCTGGAGACTTCAACAAGAGTGTACTGCCAAAGTTCCACCAGCACATCTCCTGTCCCACCAGGGGCGACAACACTCTTGATCACTGCTACTCAAAAATCAAGGGCGCCTACCGTTCCATCCCCCGACCGCACTTTCAGAAATCAGACCATAAGATGGTGCTCCTTCTCCCGGCATACAAGCAGAAACTCAAGCGGGAGAATCCAGCTAAGAAGGTCGTGCAGTGTTGGTCCGAGGAGACAGAAGAGCTCTGACGTGACTGCTTAGAGACAGTGGACTGGTCCATATTTAAGAACTCAGCGACCAACTTAAATGAGTATGCCACCACCGTCACAGACTTCATCAGCAAATGTGTGGACGACTGCGTGCCGAAGAAAGCAGTACGTGCGTTCCCCAACCGGAAACCATGGCTCAATCACAAGATTGACTACCTACTGAAGGACAGATATGAGGCGTACAAGGCAGACGACCCTGACCTATACAAGAAATCTAGGTACGACCTCCGCAAAGCCATCTGGAATGCCAAGAGAGAATATCAGACCAAGCTAGAGTCACAGACAGACTCTCGGCGGTTGTGGCAAGGACTAAACAACATAACGGGCTACAAAGCGAAGCCGAACAGTATCTCTGGCAGCAGCGCACCCCTCCCCGATGAACTCAATGCATTCTATGCTCGGTTCGAGCAGGTAACCAACAATCCGCTGGCGAGTGCCCCAGCAGCCCATAATTCACCCATACCCACCATCACAGCTTCCGAAGTCAGATCGGCCTTCCTGAAAGTGAATCCTCGGAAGGCGACGGGCCCAGACGGGATCCCTGGTCGTGCATTCAGAGCCTGCATGGACCAGCTGGCAGAGGTATTCACGGACATCTTTAACCTGTCCCTACTCCACTCCGAGGTCCCCACCTGCTTCAAGAAGACCACCATCATACCGGTACCAAAGAAGAACCAGGCAACGTGCCTCAATGACTACCGACCAGTGGCCCTGACTTCAGTCGTAATGAAGTGCTTCGAGAGGTTGATCATGAAGCGCATCACCTCCATACTCCCAGAACGCCTTGATCCACTGCAATTCGCATACCGCTGCAACCGGTCCACATCAGACACCATTTCCCTGGCCCTACACTCATCCCTAGAGCATCTCGAAAGCAAGGACTCCTACATTAGACTCCCATTTATTGACTACAGCTCCGCCTTCAACACCATAATCCCAGCCAAGCTCATATCAAAGCTCCAAAACCTAGGACTTGGCTCCCCACTCTGCAACTGGATCCTCGATTTTCTGACCAACAGACCACAATCAGTAAGAATGAACAACAACACCTCCTCCACAATAGTCCTCAACACCGGCGCCCCGCAAGGCTGCGTACGTAGCCCCCTACTCTACTCCCTGTACACACACGACTGCGTGGTAAAACTTGGTTCCAACTCCATCTGCAAGTTTGCTGACGATACGACCATAGTGGGCCGGATCTCGAATAACAATGAGTCCGAATACAGGAGGGAGATAGAGAACCTAGTGGAGTGGTGTAGCGACAACAATCTCTCCCTCAATGCCAGCAAAACTAAAGAGCTGGTAATTGACTTCAGGAAGCAAAGTACTGTACACACCTCTGTCAGCATCAATGGGGCCGAGGTGGAGATGGTTAGCAGTTTCAAATTCCTAGGGGTGCACATCTCCAAAAATCTGTCCTGGTCCACCCACGTCGACGCTACCACCAAGAAAGCACAACAGCGCCTATACTTCCTCAGGAAACTAAGGAAATTCGGCATGTCCACATTGACACTTACCAACTTTTACAGATGCACCATAGAAAGCATCCTATCAGGCTGCATCACAGCCTGGTATGGCAACTGCTCGGCCCAGGACCGCAAGAAACTTCAGAGAGTCGTGAACACCGCCCAGTCCATCACACGAACCTGCCTCCCATCCATTGACTCCATCTACACCTCCCGCTGCCTGGGGAAAGCGGGCAGTATAATCAAAGATCCCTCCCACCCGGCTTACTCACTCTTCCAACTTCTTCCATCGGGCAGGAGATACAGAAGTCTGAGAACACACACGAACAGACTCAAAAACAGCTTCTTCCCCACTGTCACCAGACTCCTAAATGACCCTCTTATGGACTGATTTCATTAACACTACACCCTGTATGCTTCATCCGATGCCAGTGCTTTTGTAGTTACATTGTATACGTTGTGTTGCCCTATTATGTATTTTCTTTTATTCCCTTTTCTTCTCATGTACTTAATGATCTGTTGAGCTGCTCGCAGAAAAAAACTTTTCACTGTACCTCGGTACGCGTGACAATAAACAAATCCAATCCAATCCAATCCAGATCAAAGGATCTGAGGGGGTTTAAATCCTTGTGATATGTTTTGACTTTCTAAGAGCTGCTGCTTTCTACACCTCTGTCTGAAGCAACAAGTGTAAGGGACAGGTGAGCGAAAAAGCAGTGATTTTTTTCACTGTTTCTGTCAGGACTGCTCTTTTGTTTCCAGACAGGATTGACTGATCAGGGGGGTCTCTGTTATGGGTGGGTCTCTCTTATGGGTGGGTCTCTTATATGGGGGATTCTCTGATAAGGGGACCTTTAATATGGGTGGTTCTCAGATGGGGGTCTCAAATGGGGGTGTGGTTGGGGCTCTGGTGGGGTAACTGATGGGGCATCTGATGGAAGGGTCTCTGATGGGGGGGTCTGGTGGGGGGGGGGGGAGTTCTGATGGAGGGGCTGGGTGGTGGGGTGGGCAGGATATCCGTGGGGGGAGGGGGCCCGCCAATGTACTTTTTGGGCACTTACCTTAAATACTTACCCCTTTGGCATACTGCAAGGTCCACCACATCAGGGCCATGCTAGCAAATACTTGCACCAATACAACACGTGAATCCTGGCTGAGAGTGCTGGAGCATCACAGAGAAATGGAGAATTTGGTGTCCAGCCCATTAATAGGATGCAAATTGGTTCAAATGACCCATTCGCATCCTCCCACTTGTGTGGGCCGCGAACCTCGATGCCACTCCGGAGGTACCGGAGCATCGGAGGTGCCTTGGTGGTAAGTTGCTGACTATCAATGGAGGAGAACATTGAACAACTCTGGGCCTAGAAGGCCTGGATTCTGACTGCACCATCGTGGCATGGGCAGCGCCAGTCTGGGCTGGCTGCCTAACAGGCAACAGCAAGGGCACTAGCAGAATGGCAGTGGTGAGAAGACAAATGCTGTCTTCTTGGGAGAGGTGCAAGTGGGATGTGACAAGGGGGATTAGATATTGAGGCACCCATCATTTTCAATGGTTTCAGCCCCATCAATGGCCAAGGCCTTAGGAATGGATGACCCACTATTCCCAGCACCATCTCCTTCACGCAGGCAAGCCTGTCCTCTCCAGATAGTTCCTGCTGCCTCTGGTTATGTCTTGCAAGGGGGAAGGGAAGGATTATCAGTGTCTATCTTGCAATCTGTTTGGCTGATGTGAATGCCATGGTTGAATAGCTGGCAATGTATGCAAGCTGTAATGTGGGTGGGATTCTTGCAGCAACTGTGTGAGATGAAGTACATGAATGTTAGATATAAATTGTGATTGATTGTGATTGCTGACAGGTGATTGATGGGGCTATGGTGGTTTGAGCAGTGTCTGAGGTGAGTGATAGAATTGGTAGCACATGGCACCTGAAGATGCATTCATTGACCATTGACATGGGGTGGGATGGTGGCACAGTGGTTAGCACTGCTGCTCCACAGCTCCAGGGTCCCAGGTTCAATTCCGACCTCGGGTGACTGTCTGGTGGAGTTTGCACTTTCTCCCTGTGTCTGCGTGGTGCTCCGGTTGCCTCCCACAGTCCAAAGATGTGCAGGTTAGGTGGATTGCACATGCTAAATTGTCCCTTGGTGTTCAAAGGTTAGGTGGGGTTACTGGGATGAGGTGGAGGTGTGGGCTTTAGTAGGGTGCTCTTTCCAAGGGCAGGTGCAGTATCGATGGGCCAAATGGCCTCCTTCTGCTCTGTAAATTCCATGATAATTCTATGACACACGTGTAGGGTCTTTGAACTTCTTGTGATACCGCAACCAGTTCCTTGGGATTTGATCCAGGCAATGATTTACATGGTTATCTTCTCCTGCTGCCTTTTAAGTGTGTACCTGGAGAGACACTTGGCCTCCTAAAGGTCCAGGTACCCCTCTTACTTTCACCAAGGTCTTCAGTGTCTGATACACTGTGTGTCCCATGTTGTGCTATTCTTTACTGTTTCTCCAGCTGAATTTGCTTCCTGCATAGCTGCCAGCATCTGCTCTTGTCACAATGCACCTCCTCTTTAAAAGGTGTAAACAATACAGGTTAAGTAGTGACAGGAAGTTACGATTTTGGATCCCCCGCTGATACTTGCAGCCAATGAACAGCATGGCTAGCACTGGCTGCAAGGGGGTTGCATGCTGCCTGAGTTCATTGAATGGCACAGGTTAATCACTCATTGTGATCCCGTGACTGTTTTTAGGGATATCTAATTGAACCCCCAATTATGTGAAATAGGAGGGAACATTACAACACTCACATGCATCTATGTTTCTCTGTGGGACGAATATCTTTTTACAAAATGAAAAATCCCTTATTTTTTCCCCCTCACAAATTACCCATTTCCTCCCTTTGGGAAAGAAAATCGCACACAAAGGTAAAGAACTGCATTGAACGGCATAATCTGTTTTTATGTTTGTTGACGTTTCTTTAAAAAAAGAACCTTGTTTTCCAAGTCTGAAATGAAGTCGGTTGTTTGTAATGATTTCATCCTGATGACATCATCCATTCCTCAACTTCCCCGGAGGGAGCAGTTTTGGACCAGCTACAAATCACCATGGTGACATCAGCCATCAGCAAGTAATTCATCACATTACCATAGTTACAAACATGGATTTTGTAAGGAAAATGCCTGACGACACAAGATTACTGAAGAGTCATTCTAACCTGGAGATGGAAGCTGCCAGGAGCTCACCTGCAACGTGCCCCTCACCAGCCAAATGCAGGATGTGCCAATTCCTTTTTCTGGAGGAGAAACCGGATTATGTGAGGTGAGAGCCCCAAGCTTTAGAATTGTTTAAGACTGTGAACAGCCCCAGTAATGTTTCATTGAAATTTTACCATGGATTGAGAGTCATTGTGGGATGAGGCCATTGTGCCCTTTACAAGCTGCACTTTGACATCGAAGTTGCACTTTGACATCGAAGCCAAGTGGCTGCTCTCATCTTCCAGCCTGAACAGCGAGTGCCTGTTGCAGTTTGCTGCAGCAACGGTGGAGGGAAGGAGCAACATGGCGATGGAGAGCGGCAAATCACCGGGGTATATCACACCCTACTTAAGCCCATGCCTCCACCCTATCCCGTAATCCAGTAACCCCACCTAACCTTTTTGGACACTGAGGGCAATTTATCATGGCCAAACCACCTAACCTGCACATCTGTGGGAGGAAACCGGAGCACCCGGAGGAAACCCACGGAGAGAACGTGCAGACTCCACACAGACAGTGACCCAAGCCAGGAATCGAACCTGGGACCTGGGAGCTGGGAAGCAACTGTGCTAACCACTGTGCTGCCCACAGCTGATCGTGAGAAGGAGTTGATCACACGAGGAAGCTAATCATGGAGAGAGGCACGAATCGCAGGGGGCAGGGCAGCGGGGACGATTACAAAAGGGAGGCAGATCACGATGAAGTCGGCAGACTACGGAAAGATTGGCAGGTCACGGTAGATCACGAGGGCTTGGGAAAGCATGCCTGCTTCTCCTGGCCACAAACAATGCTGGAAAATGTACTTGCCTGTTCTAGCAGGAAGCCACAATCTTCCTTAAGCTGCCAGGTTTTCCAAGTTGTAGGAAACCTGACCTGAAGCGGTTCAATTCAAATGGCTTCCAAAATCCAAGTAACAGGGCCTCATTAACATAGTCCAGTGATGTTCCTACCTGCTACAATACTGTTGTATCTTTGAGAAGGAGAGGAAAAAGAAAAAGAGCAAATTTGCACTTTTAGACCCAGAAAGCAAGGTGTAATGGAACATTGCCTGCAGAAAATATGTTCAACTGCCTGGAGCTGTATTCAGCTTAACCCACCATATTTACTCTGTTTGTAATGGTTGTATAAGTCCTTTACATTTTCAAGCTCCTGGATTTCTATTATAAAGTAAAGTCGCCATAGTCCCAGATGACCATCGGCTGCTTTCCCCTTTGAGGGGAAGAAATGATTGGTGATGATTTAACCTGAGGATCACCACACCTCAAGCGAGGGGCAAAATTGAGAAGGCGGGGCCTTCATGAAAACCTCGGCAGGTACGGGAATTGAACCCATGCTGTTGGCCTTGTTCTGCATCACAAACCAGCTGCCCAGCCAACTGAGCTAAACCGGCTCCCATACAAGATACCTGTCACATGCCAGAGAGGGAAATGTTGGCCGAAACATATTGGTCATTCACACTATTCACACTGTGTTAATAACGCAGTTGGTATCAAATATCTTCTATCACTAACGAATGGGACTTGTTTGATTAGCAAGAACCACCTCCCATGGGACCACCTCCTTCTGCGGGCTGTTTAACTCAGTTGGCTAGATGGCTACGAACGTGATGCAGGATAACATAAACGGCATGGATTCGATCTCTGTATCGGCTGCGGTAGTTCATGGTTGCCTGCCTCCTCGCCTTGTTGCACACATGTGAAGTGGTGTCCCTCAAGCTATACATAACCAATTGTCTCTCTCTCCAATGGAGTGGGATGCCTATGGCCCTTTGCAGGCTATATCTAATTACTTACCTTACCTCCTGTCGGTCCAGCCCTTTGCTGCTTCAATACCGTGCCTGATGTATCCGAGCATAGTTACAGAACCTGAATCAAAGAAATAATTTAATGAACTAATTGCCATTCTGCCCTTTGTCTATGTGCAGGTGTACAATTTGCTTTCCTTAAATCATATATATATTACTGCCAGACATCTGCAGACTCAAAACCTTAGAAGTAACGCCAGCAACTACTTAATTTCTTTGCGTGTGAGGATTTTTAATGGCTGTTAAATGTGTTGATAAAGCTGGAAAGCATCCGGACTTATTACGGAAAGCCATCAGATTGCACCTCATTCAGATGTTCAAAAGAAAAGGGCAAAAGAGAGAAGCCCTTCGGTTATCCTCCCGGGCAAAAGGTTTTCAGAAATAAATCAAGTCTTGGAGTAGATTCAATTTGGGCAGATTGATTAGAGCTTAATATCTGGGCGACCTGCTCAACATCGGCACCCTGAAGAAAGAAATGAAAAGAAACTTCACTCCCTTTCCTCTGGAGATCTGCCCGACTGTACAGCCATCGATTGGAAAATACTGCGTGCATCAGACATTTTTACACAGTGAACTCACACATCGCAGACATCAGCTGTGCTTCTGATGTCGTTTCTGGTTTCAAGTTCAACTTTAACCCGCTGTGGACTGCAAAAGACTGAAGCATCACGTCCAAAAATAAAACAAGATTACTTTTCTTTTTACATCAAAGAACATTTTTTTTAAAAGGGGGCCATTCTGTATGCATTTGCTGCCTTCATTTATGTCATATTGAGCTATTCATCATTAGGTAAACATTTACAAAATAAAATATTTATTTCTGAGGAAGGTCTGCGCAGCATGAATGGTGCCAGTGTTAACTGGAATATAATGGCTTCTGTTTGCACTGCAGACCGCAAGGCCCTGCAGTAAAAACCAGCATGCTTTGATTTCTTTAAAATGATCTGGCTGTTCTGAGTCGTGGCATTTGTTTGAAACAGGCAGCTATTTCGGAAGCTGCTGCTGGACAGCAGGTACAACACCGCGTTTAAAAGATTCTTTCCACATTGTGTTGGACGCAGAGCCAACAAGCAAAATGGCATTAAAATTATTTGCTTCGTCGGGGGAGGGGATTCTCCGTGCATATCGAGCGAAGGAACATCGATTAACAAACCTGTGGATTTGTTACAAATACAAATACACACGGAGGAAATCTTCCCGAGAAGCAGCATTGTTTTTCGGGACGGTGCATTGGTGTCGGAAAACTGTCCATGGAATTACAGCTGAAGCCACTTCCGTGAAGGAACTCGATGAA
Organism: Scyliorhinus torazame; assembly: GCF_047496885.1. Classification (NCBI taxonomy): domain Eukaryota; kingdom Metazoa; phylum Chordata; class Chondrichthyes; order Carcharhiniformes; family Scyliorhinidae; genus Scyliorhinus; species Scyliorhinus torazame. The sequence continues at coordinate 30,728,816 of NC_092724.1, forward strand.
ACTGCTTCCAGTGGGTCCCACACAAAGGATACCAGCCCACCTCCTTTGAGTTGTTGGTCTGTAAAGTAACAACTGGTTGTTGCATCTGGCAGAGAAGATTGTATATCGAGTACTGCTGAAGAAAGACATTTTGTCAAAGCACATATACCCAGGGCACTGTTCTTACAGACAGAAAGTACATGTGCGAGCATTGCGCCTGTTTCAGCTAAACAAAGTAAGTGACAGCCATTCGCTGGTTCATTCCTCAGGGTAATGACTCAAAAAATAAGAGTCAAGTTGCCTGGTTTACATTTTCAAACAATGTTTGGCATTTAACAATCACTCACCATTAATAGGTACATTCACCATGGCAACATCTCTACCACTCAGAGTCCACTTGCCAACGAATCAACAAGCTTTTCTCATGCAGTATAAAGTTATTGTTTCCCTGACATTGATATTCTTCCGATTGTCCTGATGAGCGCAAGACAAAAAACTTCAACAAGATGTATTTTTTCAGCAAAACTCAACTACTGTACTACCAAATAATTAGATTGTATATTATAGAACTGATATTGTAGGGTATATGGAAGGTGCTGATCTTCGGCTGAATTCTCCATTTGGGAGGCTATGGGCGGGATTCTCCGATTTTGAGGGTATGTCCAAAGAAAGTGTCTAGTTTTACGATGAACACGTCGGCACCGCTCCCACACTGATGCTCTGCCCGGTGGTGGGCTAGCAGCCACGCCATGTAAAACTCCCGGCTTCCCGATATAAAGGGCCAGAGAATGGCCGGATCCGTGGCTGCGCAAGCGCATGCGCACGGCGACGACCTGCAGCGGACACGCTGTACAACATGGCACTAGCCGCGTGCGGACCCGGCCTGCCAGATAATTCCCCCCGTAACCATCCTCGCCATCCCCGGACCACCCTCCACCAGCACCCCCCAGACCCTGGCGAATCCCCCCCCAGCCAGCATAACGGCTCCACCCTCCCCCGACTGTGGCAGCGCTGGGCACAGTCTGCAGCCGCCACGTGAGGTTGACGAAAACTCAGAGCACACGTGTCCTGCGCCATCGGGAAGTCGGCCCATCTGGTAGGAGCATCGGGAAGGGCCTTCAGGTGACGTCCTGAGACTGTCCTAATTGTGTGCTTTGTACTCCCTGATGATACTGTTTTGGAGGGGGTGGAGCATCTGAAAACAGGCGCCGCCCCCGATTTCGGCGTCAAAAGGGTTTCTCCGCCCAATCGCCAATTACTATATCGGCGTCGAGCAATGGAGACTCCCGCCCTATAACTCAATCACATGTAATTTGCGTTGCTGTTGATCTGAGATTCAGGACATGCAAATAGGCTAGCGCTCTGCCAACGTGAATTGGAAGCAATTTCCATCTCCGCTGGCGGCAGATTGGCTGGGGCCGGAATTCACATTAAAGAACCTAACAAGCTGGAGCTGCTTATAAGCACCCCACTGACCACACACTCCAACCAAGGGGATGGCTCAGAGAAGACCTTTTCCCTCAGATTTCGGGAGTCTGAAGTGGACCCACTGCTCGAAGCCATTGAGGATTGGAGGTCACCCTGTTCCCCAGGGTGGGCCGCAGGCTCAAGCCCTCCCCTCCTGAACAGTGCCCGGGAAGAGGTGGCAGAGGCAGTGTGCGCTGCCAGCCTCACCAGGAGGAGACAGTTTAGGATTCTGAGGGTTGAGCTAATGATAGTGTCACTGATGAGGCCTCTACTCTGTGGGTGTGGGTGTCCTTGGGTTGGGATGAGTTCTGCTAATTCCCTGCTTCCTCTGCAGTGGGACTGCGGTTTTGAGGAGTGCCAACACCTAGCGGGCCAGCGACTGAACATGGCCATGGCCATCCCGTTGATGATACTGCTGAGGGTCTGATGGTACCCAGAGAGGTGGGCTGGGTGGGTTTCCGCATGTCCAGAGGCTCTCAGAGTATTTAAGGACACAGTGAGCAGTCAGGTGTGAACAGCTATGGGCCTGTAAGTTGCAGCAATGGCAGTCTGAGCCAAGCCACCCCGATCCCAAGGGAGATGCCCCGAGTGTAGGGACTTAGCACCAAGTCATTCCCCACTTCTCATTGCAGCCCAAGCAGCCACCCCCAGCAAGCCAGACATGTTTTGAGGGTTTTCTTACCTTCTCGCTTCCCCTCAACAGCAGTGGTACCCAGGCCCCACTTGTAAATACTTTCATTGCAAATACTTCCATCATTTTGCGCCGGCGTGACTCCCGCCTGAATGGGTTGAGCAGCGTTGAGGGGTGGAGCATGCCAAGTCCAACCCACTAAAGACATTCAAATCCATGCAAATGATGGTTTTTCATGGGCCTACTGGCACAGGGCGCAAACCTCACTCATGCCGCCAGTGGGGGACCGAAGCATGGCATCGCAATCGGCGCCAGGCGCAAATCGCGGTTTTTGCATAACCCGGTATTCTCCGCCCGATCGCAATTCGAGCTGCTGATGTTGAATCCTGCCCCTCTTCTTAATGCAAACAATGGGCAGAACTCTCCCAAAAGATTACTAAGTGTAATTTCAGGCAGGAAAATCGGTGTGACATGCAATCCCCCATTCCGGAGCCTGGAAGTCAATGGCCATGCCTGCGAGACCTCGTTTAGCATGGTTTCCATAAACGTGGACCGGGGTGACAGCACCTCGGGGGACCTTGCAGGCTATTAGAGAACTTGGGTGGTCGGGGACAGAGCAGGGTAGTACCCTGACACTGCCATTGGCACATAGGCATCCTGGCACTGTTCTCCTGGCATCTTGGCACTGCCAGCCTGGGTGGGCATTGGCCATTAGTGGGGGAGTGAGGGAGGGTTCCAAAAGTCTCAAGACTGCTGGGAAACACCTCACCAAGCACGCCCAAAAGCGGACTTTAACTTTTTTCTGCTGAATCACACCCAAAGTCTTTCTAGGAGCACTTCAGAGTAGAAAAAAAGTCCACTTTTGAAAAAATTAGTTAGACAGCACAACTGCTCAAAAGAGGAAGAGTAAGACACCCCTAACTGGGTCCGATCCCTGTCAGTGCCAACCTGGCACCTGGGCACCCTGGTACTGCCAGCCTGGCACCCTGGTATTGCCTCTGTCAGTCTGGCAGTGTTACCCAGGCACCTTGGCACTGCCAGGGTGCATGGGTGGCAATGCCATGGTGCCAGTCTGGCAATGCCAAGGTGTCAGGTACCAGAGGGAGAGCCAGGGTGCCGCCCTGCCCTGCCCCCATACGGGGATCTCCAGTGGCCTGGGAAATCCACCCAGGTTCCATTTTGATTGGTCCACGTTTGTATGGACCAGTACTAACCGGCGCCCATGCAAGGTTTACCAGGCCTGGCTGTTGAGTCCTGGGCGGCGTCCGGGTATTTAAATGAGCCTGATCTGGACCATGCCCAGTGAGGGTGAGTGCGATGTCTCACACGAGATTTACTGGCCTCGTCCCAACACCAAGTTGGATGCGACGAGGCCACTGAATCCCGCCCCTAATCATGCCAGTTGGAGTGAGCCGGGAGAATCGGAAAAGCTTCTGCGCCCAGCACAATTCCGGGCTCTCCCTCAATTCTCCCAACATAGCGGGACATGCGCAGGGCACAGCACGGCCAGAGAATCGGCGCCAATATTTTGCATTGTAATATTGCACATTGACAAAGTGGCACAACTTGGCAGTCAGGTTGGTGATTTGACTCCTCTTACTAGTGAAATGAGAATTCCCTAGTCTCCTACCTCCTCAAGTTCCCATTTGCTGCGATATAACTGAAGCCTACTGCAAAGTCACATTCTGAAAAATGTTCTGTTATCCCTTAGGTACTTTGTAAAACTCACATCTCAGTGTCTTAAATGCTCTTAGAGGACTTTCACTGCCATCAATTCTCTTTTCACAATAGACGTCCGACATTTGGGAAACAGAGCTCCATTGTTCCTGAGCAGAGTTTGATATGCAGCTGCCAGTATAACTCATGCCTACCAGCATATCACACCATTATGGTGCTGGAATTGCAAATCAGAAATACTGAGATCAAATTCCTCTCTTGTATATTATGAAACTGAATTGAATGAACCCAGGGAGTCTAGAAAAATAACATACATCTAATTGTTCGAAACGCCGATGAGTTCTCGAAAGGGAAGTTGCTGCTCCTACTCATGTCACACCTGCGTGTGTAATGTGGTTGATTTGCAAAGCCCGCCATAGTAGCCAGAGAAGCGACTGAGTTGTTAAAACAATTACCTCAAGGTGGACATGCAATGCAATGGGTTTTGAAATGTTGGTCCGGATCTTCTGAGCAGTGTAAGTGATGAGCAGATTGCTACTGCACTCCAAGATTCGCCCCCGGATTGATGTTGCTGTGCATTCTTCCAGAATCTTCTAATTTCAACTCTCAAAGAAGTGCTGAGCCTAGTGTCCCTCAGGAAATCCGTCAGAGTGGAACCAAGACAGGGGAAGATAGGACATGCACCCCTTTAAAGGCACTCGGTGTCATAAGTTTAAAGGTCCAATCTTTGAATATGAGTAGATGGAAGAGTGGGTGAATGAGTAGGTAGGTGGATGAGTGAGTAGGTGCATCTGGGTAGGTTTATGAGGTAGATAGGTGGGTGAGGGGTGAATGAGTAGATGTGTAGATGGGTAGAGTGGGTGAGGTGGGAAGGTGGGTGAGTGGGTAGTCTGGTGATTGTGGAGTAGTCTTGTCATATCGGGATGGTGGTCGAGTGGTTAAGGGGATAGTCTGGTTACTGGGGGCACAGTTGGGTCGGAAGAGTAGTCAAGTCAGGTCAGGGGATAGTTAGGCTGGTCAAGGGAGGTTAGTTGGAACTGGGGATGTCAGGGGGGTTTGGGGGGCAGTCAATTGTGGAGTTACCCAAGTGTTAGAATAAATTTTAACTCAGATTAGGAGACATTTGTGGAGGTTTCCGGGAAGCAATGGAATTGCCCGTCAGAAGTTTTAACTTCCTGGGCATTTCCCACATAAATCCACACAATAGGACTCCCTCTGGGTCCCGGCACACATCTTCAGTTGCACATCCAGACTCCAACAATCCAGAGGCTGGAAGATTTGGCCTGAATATTCAGTTGAATGGAATTACAATTTTAAAGTGAGTCACAGATTTAAAAATAATCCTGGAGACCAGATAATACACCTTGCCTGACTTCCTCTTAATCGGTCTGTGGAAATGAAAACTGAGTGTATACGTAGCAGCTGAAGAATAACCATCTATGGGTGTGACAATAATGCTCACATCTCTCCTAGCAGAGGAGGTGTAATAATTTTATTTTAAATGAGCCCGACACGTATATTTTTTTTTCAATAAACAATTTTAATGAGGTATTTTTGGCATTACAAACAGCAACAGTATAAAAACAATGTACAAAGAACAATAGACATAGTGCAATCGACTCCCATCCCGCCAAGCCCTGCCTAATTAACTCCCTATTCTGCGCTACCCTAACTCCCCCCCCCCCCCCCACCCCCGCTGACGATTAATTCTCCGCGAAGAAGTCGATGAATGGTTGCCACCTCTGGGCGAATCCTAACAGTGACCCTCTCATGACGATCTTAATCTTCTCTCGGCCGAGAAAGCTCGCCATGTCCGATAGCCAGGTCTCGGACTTCGGGGGCTTTGAGTCCCTCCAAGCTAGCAGTATCAGTCTCCGGGCTACCAGGGAAGCAAAGGTCAGAATATCTGCCTCTTTCTCCTCCTGGATTCCCGGGTCTTCCGACACCCCAAAAATCGCCACCTCTGGACTCATTGCCACCCTTGTTTTCAATACTCTAGACATGACGTCCGCAAACCCCTGCCAATATCCCCTAAGTTTTGGAAACGCCCAGAACATGTGAACATGGTTCGCTGGTCCCCCCGCACACTTTACACACCTGTCCTCCACCCCAAAGAATCTACTCATCTGGGCCACTGTCATGTGATCAAGCTGAGCCTTGGCGCATGTCGCGGTCGCGTTGACTCTGCTCAACGCGTCCGCCCATAAGCCATCCTCCATCTCACCACCAAGCTTCTCTTCCCACTTACGCTTTCGCTCCTCGGTCTGCATCTGCTCCGCCCCCATGAGTTCTTTGTAGATGTCCGAGACGCACCCCTCTCCCACCCATCCCCCAGACACTACCCTATCCTGGATCCCCCTTAGTGGCAGGAGTGGGAAGGATGATACCTGCCTGCGCAGAAAGTCCCGTACCTGCAAATATCTAAATGCGTTCCCCCTTGCCAACCCAAACTTCTCCTCCAGCGCCCTCAAGCTCGGGAAGCTCCCCTCTAAAAACAAGTCCCCCATTCTCTCAATTCCCGCCCTTGCCATACTCGGATCCCCCCATCCAAGCTCCCCGGGGCAAACTGGTGATGGTCACATATTGGGGACCAGACCGATGCTCCCACTGCTCCAACGTACCTCTTCCACTGACCCCAGATTCTCAGGGCTGCCACCACTACTGGGCTGGTGGAGTACCTCACCGGCGGGAACGGCAGAGGTGCCGTTATCAACGCCCACAGACTGGTGCCCCTACACGAAGCTGCCTCCATCTGCTCCCAAACCGACCCCGCCTTACCACCCACTTCCTTATCATGGCTATGTTAGCCACCCAGTAATAATTGCTAAAATTCGGCAGCGCAAGCCACCCCTCCCCCCCTGATTCCGCTCGAGCATCAACTTCTTCACTCGCGGGGACTTACTCGCCCACACGAAGCCCAGGATGATTTTATTAACCCTCTTAAAAAAGGACCGCGGGATGAAAATTGGGAGACACTGAAATACGAACAGAAATCTCGGTAGGACCGTCATTTCGACCGTCTGCACTCTCCCAGCTAACGACAGTGGGAGCGCATCCCATCTCCGGAACTCGCCCCTCATCTGTTCAACCAACAGGGACAAGTTCAACTTTTGCAACCGGCCCCAGTCGCGCGCCGCTTGTATCCCTAAGTACCTGAAACTGTCCCCATCTAACCTAAACGGCAGCTCCCTCAGCCGACCCTCCTAACCCCTCGCCTGGACTACAAACATTTGTCATATTCAGTTTATATCCCGAAAACCGGCAAAACGCCCCCAAAATCGCCATAATTTCGCCCATCCCTGCCCTTGGATCCGATACGTATAAGAGCAGGTCGTCTGCATACAGCGAGACCCACCCCCTCCCAACCAGCCCCTTGAAGCTCTCAGAGCAATCGCCAGCGGCTCTATAGCTAACGCAAACAACAGTGGGGAGAGGGGGCACCCGTCTTGTCCCCCGGTACAGTCTAAAATAGTCCGAGGTCGTCCTATTTGTCTTTACACGAGCCTCCGGGGTCTGGTACAACAGCCTGACCCAGTCGATAAAGCCCTTACCGAATCCAAATCGTCCCAGCACCTCCCACAGATAGTCCCACTCCACCCAGTCGAACGCCTTTACCGCATCCATTGCCACAACTACCTCAACCTCCCTACTCTCTGGGGCACCATGATCACATTAAGCAGCCTTCTTATATTGGCCACCAACTGCCTGCCCTTGACAAACCCGGTTTGATCCTCCATAATCATATCCGGCACACAATCCTTAATCCTGGAGGCCAAAGTTTTGGCCAGCAACTTGGGATCCACATTAAGCAGGGAGATCGGCCTATATGACCCGCATAGCTCCGGGTTCTTGCCCCGCTTCAATATCAACAAAATAGTGGCCTGCGACATCGTCGGGGGCAGCGCCCCTCTGTCCCTTGCCTCATTGAAAACCTTGACCAGCAACAGCCCTAAAATTCCCGAGAACTTTTTAGAGAACTCCACCGGGTACCCGTCCAGCCCCAGGGCTTTACCCAACTGCATTGCCTTCAAGCCCTCGACTATTCCTTCGGCCCTAATCGGGGCCCCAACCCACCTACCAGCTCCCTACCCACCCTTGGGAAGGTCAGTCTGTCCAAAAAGCGTCTCATCACCTCCGGCCCCATAGGGGGTTCCGAGCAATAGAGCCTACTGTAAAAGTAGCTGAACGCCCGGTTTAGCCCTGCCGATTCCCCCACCAAGTTCCCATCCCCATCAACCACCCTCTCTATTTCCCTGGCCACCTCCCTCTTCCTATGCTGCTGCGCAAGCATTCTGCTGGCCTTCTCCCCATGTTCGTAAAACGCACCCCTCGCCTTTCTAAGCTGCTCGACTGCTTTATCTGTGGACAACACCCCGAACTCAGCCTGCAGCCTCCACCGTTCCCTTAAGAGCTCCACCCCCAGGGTCACCACATACCTCCTGTCTATCTGTAAGATCTCCTTAACCAGTCGGACCGTTTCTGTCCTCTCCATCCTCTCACTATGAGCTCGGATCAAAATCAGCTCCCCTCTCACAACTGCCTTCAGCGCCTTCCAGACGACCGCTGCTGAGACTTCCCCCATGTCATTAACCTGCAGATAGTTCTGCATAGACTTCCTCACCCTCTCGCACACCGCCTCGTCCGCCAACAACCCCACCTCTAACCTCCATTGCGGGCGCTGGAGGCCCTCCTCACTAACCTGCAGTTCCAGCCAGTGTGGGACATGATCCGAAATAGTGATGGCTGAATACCCAGTGTCCACCACCCCGCCAGTAAATCCTTGCTCAAAATGAAAAAGTCTATCCGGGAATAAACCTTGTGAACATGCGAATAAGAAGAAAACTCCTTCCCCGTCGGCTGCCTAAACCTCCATGGGTCGACCCCCCCCCCCAATCTGCTCCATGAACCCTATCAGTTCCTTTGCCATTGCTGGCACACCTCCCCATTTTTGAACACGACCAGTCCAGGTCGGGGTCGATGACTGTATTAAAATCCCCTCCCATAACCAGCTTGTGCGAGTCTGGGTCAGGTATCTTCCCCAGCAACCTCTTTATAAATTCCACGTCAACCCAATTTGGCGCGTACACATTAACCAAGACTACCTTCCTCCCCTCCAGCTTACCGCTAACCATGACATAACGGCCCCCCCGTCCAAGACTATACTGCCCACCTGAAATTGCACCCGCTTGTTGATCAAAATCGCAACCCCTCTAGTCTTGGTGTCCAGCCCCGAATGGAAGACCTGACTGACCCAACCCTTCCTTAGCCTGACTTGATCCGCCACTTTCAGGTGTGTCTCCTTCAACATTACCAAGTCCGCCTTCAGAGCCCTCAGATGCGCGAACACACGTGCCCTCTTGACCGGCCCGTTCAACCCTCTAACATTCCAGGTGATCAGCCTAGTTGGGGGGGCACCATGCACCCCCTCCCCTTCGCCGATCAACTATCCCCTTTCCTGGGCCCACCACCAGCCCATGCGCCGCGTCTCCATCGGCCCGCCTCCTGGCAGCCCCCACCACCGACCTCCTCTCTGTCCCAAAACCTAAGTTCCTCCCTCGTCAGCAGAGTAACTCCCCCCTCCCCCCCCCCCCCAGCAACAACGCTTTGTAACCTAACCCCTGCCATAAATTAATCATATGCACATCCCCCACTTTGCTTCCGTAGACCAGCTCACCCAGCTAGCCTGGTGCCCCTCGCCTCCGGTGCCAAGAAGTCTCCCACCCATTGTTCCCTCACTCCCCTCCCCCCCCACCCATCGAAACCACTTCCCTCATCAAACCGACCACAAACAATCGCCCAATTAACATAAGAGACAACCCAAAAAGAAAAACACACAGAACCCCCCCGCCCCCCCCAATAGTGTAAATCAAAGTAATACAAAGTAAAAAGCCCCACCAGCCACCCCCACCAAAACACCGAAAACCTGCAGAAACGGAATAACTTTTACTATCCCCTTCTTCAACCAAACTCAAATACAGAAGAGAAACGACAATAGAAACATATAAACATCACTCAAAAAGTTGCAACTTAAAACAAAAAGTTCTCAGTCCAGCACCAGCCCTTTCCTCTTGGCAAAGTCCATCGCGTCTTCGGGCGACTCAAAATAATGGTGCTGGTCCTCGTGCGTAACTCAAAGACGCGCCGGGTTTAACAGTCCAAATTTCACCCACTCTTGAACAGGATCACCTTAACTTGGTCAAACCCTGCCCTCCTTCTGGCCACCTCCGCGCTCAGATCCTGGTAAGCACGCAAAATGCTGTTGTCCCATTTGCAGCTCCGCGTACGCTTGGCCCACTGGAGAACATACTCCTTGTCCAGGAACCTGTGGAACCCAACCACCATCAACCTTGGGGGGTCCCCCGGCTGCGGCTTCCTCGCCACAAATGCGCCAGTATCAGCCCCCTCCAGGAGACTGACAATTCTTAAGTTCTGCCGGTGAGCTCTATTCTCCAGGTCTTCCACCTTCTCCAGCAGCCTTTTTTGCTGATCCTTCAGTATCCGCACCTCCAGCTCAACCACCGTTTGGTGCTCCTCCTGATCCGCCAGCGCTTTCTCCAGCGTCTGAATCGTCCGATCCTGGCCATCCAGCCTGCGCTCCAGCCGATCGATCAATTCCTTTATCGGATCGAGACAGTCCCGTTTCTGCCTAGCGAAGCCCTCTTGAATGACCCGCATCAACTCCTCCGTTGATGGTTGGGCCGTGACAGCAGGGGTCCGAACATCAGCCATATTGTCTTCTGCCGCAACCTCCACCCAGCCCTTGCTTGTCTTCTTCATTCTCCCTTTTCGATCCCTTGGGGTTCTTCGTTCCATACACCAATGTGTGGAACCAGTGCCAGATTGACTTCAAAGCCAGCGCTCAAAAACGCAAAGAAGTCGGGGGAAAGGTCTAAAAGTCCGGCCAGAGGGGTGCCACCAAATGCGCGACGTACTCCCTCATAGCCGCCACCGGAAGTCCCCTACACGTATATTTAATAATCTCAAGCACTCAGAGATGAAGAACCACAACAAAGCATGAATTGTAAGTCATCAAGGAGCTTCAGCAATGACAATTGCAGAGTAATACAGGCCAATGAAGTACAATACATAACATTACACAAAATGAACAGCTCCAAAATTAGAGCTCCTATCTCTCAGTAAATGCTTATTATTTTGATGATTATTACAGTCACGTACCTTTCATTTCTCAGCTGTAGCCAAGACCAGAGATAGTGGGTCCAGCAATTTAATAGGCCTCTGGGTTGGTCTTCTTTGTCTTAAGGTTTTCAGCAATAAAACAGCTCAAATATCCAGGACTAGTTTTTTCTTTAAACACTTTATGACTAAAATGTAGCTATATAATTTATAATAATCTTCATTGTCACACGTAGGCTCACCTTAACACTGCATTGAAGTGACTGAAAAGCCCCTAGTTGCCACATTCCGACACCTGTTTGGGTACACAGAGGGAGAATTTAGAATGTCCAAATTACCTAACAGCACATCTTTCAGGACTTGTGGGAGAAAACCTGAGCACCCAGAGGAAACCCGTGCAGACACGGGGAGAACGTGCAGACTCCGCACAGACAGTGACCCAAGTCGGGAATCAAACCTGTATGGGTGCGATTTAACGGGGAAAAAACTGAGTATCATTTTGGGCGCATTTAGTGGGGCGCTTCGCGGCACTGATGACCCCGCTATCAAACGGGGCTTTGTTCCTTTTCCATGAGCCCCCCCCCCTCACCCCACCTCATAAGGGCAGGGCTCCTCCGGGCCTGATCCCCAGCATGGTCAACTTGCCACCCAAGCACCTTGGCACTGCTAGCCTGGCACCCTGGCAGTGTCACCCAGGCATCCTGGCAGTGCTCGGGTGGGACTTCCAGGGTGCCCCTCCCAGGGTGCCATGGTGGCACTGCCAGACTGCCCGGGCAGGAGTATCAAGATGCCAGATGGTAGGCGTGCCAGGGTATCACCCTGCGCAGAGCCTGACCACCTGGAAGGCCTCCGATGACCTGGGATCCTGCCCAATGAAGGCGAGATCCAGATTGCGACTTCTCACAAGATCTCGTTAGATTTCACAAGGCGAGAGGCATCTGGCAAGATTTAACGGCCTTGTTGCATCCCATATCGGACACAACGACACCATCCAATCGCACCCATAGAATATTAAATGTAAATACTTGCCTTCTCTGTCTCTCACTACCTTTCTCTTGTATGTCCTTTTATGCTGTTTGATTTAGTATGTCAGCTGGGTCTATGTTGGCAACACTCTGGCCTTTGAGTCAGAAAGTTCTGGGTTCAGGTCCCACTCAAGGGCATTGAGCACAAAGTCAAGGTTGGCACCCCAGAGCAGTGCCATCGGGGTGCTTATCCTTCAGACACAATGTTAAACTGATGCCCCATTTGCCTGTGTGGACCCTGTACCTGGTTCTAGGTGATTGGACTTTGTTCCAATCGCTTGGTGCGGCACCAACCCCTCCAGCGCCAGCCTAGCCCCCGAAAGTGCGGAGGATTCCGCAACTTCCGGGCAGCCCGACGCCGGAGTTGTTCAGGCCGCTCTTGACGCCGGTACGGGCCACCCCGCCAATTGCAGGAGATCATGTATATTGATATCTGAATATCTACAACCACTATGCAAAAAATGCCGGCTTGGTAATACCAGCCTGGCACCCTAGCAGTGCTCCTGTCAGCACGAGGCTGGCACCCAGGTGGTACTGACAGGGGCCAGGCTGGCACTGCCAAGGTGCCCAGGGTACGACCCTGCCCAGAGGGCATGCACGTTATACCGCCACGAGGTTCAAGTTCAAGTAATGATCAATAACTCAACACACCAATGAGTAAGGTTCAAATCAAAGCACATTTATTATACACAGTAATCGTTACTCATGCACAAATTCTACGTCTAAGCTACTTCTACAACTAACAGGCCTGTACTTAGCTTCGGACTGGCCCACCAGGTCAGGGGAACAAATGGCCTTTCGTTCGGAATCTGAAACTGTGGGATTCAAAGCCGGTATGGACTGGTAGCTAGGAGCGTCTATCTCGTAGCGAGCGTTGACTTGAGACTTACTTCAGGGATGCGGCAGCTTGGACCGTTCACACTCAGGGGTTGCTTCGCATTGCTGAGTGACCCAGTCAAGGAGAACAATTTGAACTTGGGGCTTAACTTTTATAGTCCCCAGGGGCTTCCCGCCTTTCGGGGCGGACCCTGTGCCTGGCTCTAGGTGATTGGACTTTGTTCCAATCGCTTGGTTCGATTTCTCCAATACTGGAGCGGTTCCCTGATCGATGGGCGGTCTTGAGGTGTCCGTTAACCTCTTTTGTGTTCGCTCCTGCTGGCGCCGGGGAGTCTGGCTTAGCTTTGTTTGTCCTAAATGTTGCGATTGTTCCCGGGGATTGCTCATTAGTATGTTGATGGCTGCTACATTATTATGCTGATGGTCGCTGGTATCGATGATGTCTGGGTTTTTGCAGAGTTAAATACACAGTAAACCTGCACCTGCTGGTTTCTGCCTGTGTTGGCTGAATTTCCCTTCAGCCTTTGCTGTTCTCCATTTTAAATCGGGAGTTGGCCAACTTAGGTGGCTACACACCCTCCTTGTGATCCTAACGCGAAGCGTGAAGGATCACATAACTGCATTGTTTTTCATTCCCTGACCCAGCGAGCACTCTTCTATGGCCTCTACACTGACCATAACTATGCAAAAAGTTTTAACTGACAATTCTAAGGGGCGCTATGTCAAACAGGGACATGTATTACAAAACAAGAAAATCCGAACCTCTAACTATCCTTAATAAACTACACTCACTTAAACATTTTATCACACTAACTTCCTAAACCATACAAACAAAATCATAGCAGTTTTATACACATTTTCTGATTTGGCAGTCAAGCTCAGGATTGTACAATTGCTCTTGAACATTTCTTTATTTACAACAAATCGCAAACGAATGCTCTTTATTATAGATTGCGGGGGTCGGGGGTCTTGTCATATCCGAAAATAGGGGATCTTATTCTATATACCGGGGTGCGAGCGCGGTAGGCTCTCCTTCTCCATTTTCTCAGACAAATAGTCTGCACGATGCAGCAAAGTATCGCCAAACCAAGAAGGATTCTATCAAGTAGGACAGGGAGATCCAGGTTATAAACCTGTCACACCAAGATGGTGTGGTGTCGCTTGTGACTGGGCTCTGGGTACTGTGGGGAAGTGAATCATTAACGGCTGGGGGGGGGGGTTGATGTCAGGTGGTACGCGTTCGCGCACAACCAAATGTCCATTATAACGATGAGCAACGCGAAGGATGTCCTCATGGTTCTTCTTCTTTCACTTCTCTTCTCTGGTCCTGGAGCTTCTGGAGTTCTGTGGAATCAAGATAGTGTCTGTTACTATCTTGGTTTAATATCTCGTCCGATAGCCTGTCTGTCCTTTAGTGCCAATTACTCCCTTTATAATTGGTCACTATGTGTGACTCCCTCATTTGTTTTTTCAAAAACCGAATTTCAGGACAAGACACACTTACAAATACTGAACCAGTGCGAGCCGTCTCGCAGACTGTGCGGTTTACCATCCAAATATTTGAGGATGTAAATAGCAGAGGGTTGGCAACCTAAGGGTTATCTGAAACAAAACAAAGCTTTTTGAACAAAACTTGCCAAAATGAGGTGCGCATGGGCCGCGACGGGTAAGAGTTGGATGGAGTCCCCGGGTACGACGGCGACCAATGCCGTGTGTGCCCTACCCGAGCGTAGCTGACCAGAGGGGGGGTTCCCAGGCAGGGCAGGTCCCAATGCCGTCTCTCCACTGCCTGAGCAACCGACAAGAACAGGCAAGAAATGTAGTCATCGTGGGGGATTGCCATATTGGTTCTTCCCTCGAACCAGAAGGGCAGTTATGAACGGGGGTCTGTCGACAGATAAGTTCCTCTGAACGGACATCTGGGACATTAGCAAGACTCTGCGGGCAAGTTCTCAGAGGTTTCGGCCGAAAGGGCGTGGGTTAACAGTACAAGTACAAACAACACCAAACATGCTGCAGGTTCCATCAGAAAGGACACCGTTTCTCCCAAGCGGTCCCTTTTAAAACATCATCTGGACACCTCAGTTATCGGTTGCGAACAGGGTCGCAAAGGGGTTCTCGTTTTGGGAGCCAGACTCAAAGTCGTCATCTTCTCCCGGATGCCAAACTCTCAAGTGTATCAGGGCTGATAGGGCTGCATGGTGTGATCTGGGATCGCTCTCGTCATTCTGGACGAGTCTGTACGAATTATCTCGGTGCTAAAAGGTGGTGTCTAGTTCTGTGGGGACGGAATCGGGGTCGTCATTGTAGGTCGGTGGTCGGTGGTGGGGTTTGTTTAGGAAAGTTATCATGAAGGGATCACTCGAATCGTGGTCAGATTCGTTGGGTGTGGGTCCTGTTGCATGGGGATAGTAGGGAGGCGTGCTGTGGCTATCGTCTGAGTCACAGTCGCTGTCTCTGCTGCTGCAGTCTGTGGGCATTCCGGGGCGGTGTCTATAGTTCGGGGGTGGAGTCGGGGTTGAGTCCGTGGCTGGGCTGGACGTGTTGGGGAGGGTAGGGTTACGTTGGCTGTGTGCGCGGCGTGGTCTGCTGCGTCGAGCATGACATGGTGTGCGTGGTTAGACTGTGTTCCATATGCCTTCATCTGGTTGATATGGAACCAGGCAGTCTTTCCATTAGGGTACTTTATCTTGTAGACAGAAGGGCTTACTTTGTCCGCAATGGAGTACGGACCCGAGTACTTTGGTGACCGGAATGTGCTGGGGTTGTATACGGAGAGCATTACTTGCTGTCCTACACTGAACTCAGTCGCATGCACTGTCTTATCGAAACAGGCCTTGCTCTGTTTCTTTCTTGTGCCCAATTTCACCGCGACTGCTAGCTGAGCCGTTTTAATATTCTCTACTAATTGTTTGACTGCGTTCTCGTGTGTGAGGGCCGTCACTTCGGGGCTGGTCAAGTCTAAACCTAATAAAAATTCTGTGCCTTTCATGGAGCGTCCGGTCATGAGGGTGTGTGGGGTGTAACCTGTGGAAGTTGAAACTGTATTTCGCAAAAACATCAGCGCAAAAGGGAGGACTGAGTCCCAAGTGGTGTTGTTTTGCTGGACCATTTTTCTGAGAGTGGATTTTAGGTTCCGATTCATGCGCTCCACGATACCACTCGACGGGGGTGGTATGCAATGTGTAATTTTTGGATAATGCCAAATATCGTGAGGACGTTCTTCATGACACGTCCCGTAAAATGGGAACCTTGGTCGGATTCAATGCTGCGGGGGAGTCCCCATCTTGTAAAGATGTGGTGGATTAAAATCTTGGCTGTGGTCTTTGCCGTGTTAGTTCTGGATGGGAATGCTTCCGCCCATTTGGTAAACGTGTCTATCACCACGAGTACATATTTATAACCATTCCTGCAAGGGGGCAATGGTCCTATAAAATCAATCTGGAGGTTTGTCCAGGGGCCATTGACGGGTCGGATGTGACTGAGTTGAGCCTTTTTGGCATATCTGTCCGGATTATTCTGGGCACCGATAAGACAATTCTCAACGTGGTGAGTAACATCTTTCTTTTAAACTCAGCCACCAGCAGAGCTGCTTGAGGTGGGCTGTAGTGGGATCGATTCCCTGATGTCCATGACTGTCATGGAACAAACAAATCAGTTGATTCCTGTCCTGTTCAGGACCACATAAAGGGTGTCTTTTAACACCACACCATCATGTGTGGTCAGAGCATTTTTAAACCTCTCGTAGGGCGCTGGATAGTTTCCTTTTAAAATCTCCCTGAGATTGCTGTCCTGCTTCTGGGCCTGCAATAAATCCGCGATCTTAGTCTGCGAGACCTGAACTGCATTCACTGGTGCGCTTTCGGGTGGTGTCCAAAAATATCCATGCCTGGAACCTGCTTTAGCCAGTGCGTCGGCTTTTACATTTCCAGGGGGGGAGGAACGATGGTGACTTCGAACTTTGACTATTCCAAAAGTCCTGTTCTGTGCTCTCTCTAAAATGTGACGGAGCAATGGGGCTGAAGGGAGGGGTTTTCCGTCTGCGGAAACAAATCCTCTTGCTTTCCACAGGGGTAGGAATTCCGTAAGGCTGTTGCAGACAGAGAGGCTGTCCGAGTATATGTCTGCTGGGCTGGGGAAGGAATCTGGGTGTTCCACTATATACGCGATGGCCGCAAGTTCTGCTGCCTGCGCGCCTAAGTGTCCTGGAAGTTTTATTGCTATTTCTTCTAGGGCACGTCCCTGCGCGTCCTCGACATAAATACCGCATCCTTTTATGCGCTTCCCTTCTAATATTGTGGAAGATCCATCCACATATATCTTTATGGGTTCGCACGTGTCGGTGTGCTTGGGGCTCTGGGTTGAACTACCTATCTTTCTGTGGGGTGTTTTTGCAATAAAGGGGCATGTGCTGTGGTGTGGAGAGATAATTTCACATTCATGGGGGGTTCCGGGGTACTGTAGGTTGTCGGCTAAAAAGGTGTGGGTCTTTGTCCTTTTAACAGTGATGTCCCGTCCCTGCAAGAGAAGGGTCCATCTAGCTGCTCTAATCTGACTAACTGTACCGTCCTTAAGTTGTCCGTCCAGTAAAAGTTGGGTGGGGGTGTGTTCTGTGAGGATTGTGATGGGGTTCAGTCCAGTAATGTACGAAAAATACTGTACTGCCCAGAATACTGCGAGCAGGTGCCTCTCACAGGCTGAAAATCCCTGCTCCACAGCATCTAAAACTCTGGAGGCGTAAGCCACGGGCCTTAACTGTTCGTGCTGTTCCTGAAGGAGCACGGCCGAAAGGGTGCGGTCTGTGCTTGCTACCTCTATAGCGTAAGGGGAAAGTGGGTCTGGAACTTGTAGTGCGGGGGCTGCTATAAGTGCTCTTTTCAACGAGTCCACAGCATCCGTATGCTGCGGAAGCCATTCCCAGGGGGCTCCTTTCTTTAGGAGGTCTGAGAGGGGCGCTGCCTTGCTGGCGAAACCGTCATTGTGGTTTTGGCAGTAGCCAACCAGTCCTAAAAACGACCGGAGGGCTGAAACATTCTGGGGAAGGGGCAATTTAGCAATCGAGTCAATCCTTTTATGCTCGATCTCGCGTTTACCATGTGTGATAATTGTTCCCAAATACCTCACCTTGTCTTCCAAAATCTGGGCCTTTTTGGGGTTAACTTTACAACCAATTGAATGTAAGACTTCCAGGAGTTCGGACAGAAGCTCGATGTGCTCTTCCTTGGTGTCTGTCTGCAGTAGTAGGTCATCTACATACTGGACCAGACATTCGGGGCGAGAGAATTTGGCTAAACCATTTGCCAGCTGTCGGTGGAAAATGGAGGGGGAGTTGTGGAATCCTTGTGGCAGGCATGTCCACGTGTACTGTTGATTTTTAAAGGTGAAGGCAAATTTGTACTGGCACGCCTTTGCCAATGGAATGGACGAGAATCCATTACTGATATCCAAAACCGTGAAGTATCGGGAATTGAGTCCCTGCTTGAGCATGGTTTCGGGACTTGTTGCTACCGTGGGGGCTGCTGCGGGGGTGACTTTGTTGAGTTCCCGGTAATCGATGGTCAGTCGCCATGATCCATCGGGCTTTCTCACTGGCCAAATCGGGGCATTATTAGTGGAGGCTACTGATTTAAGTACGCCCTGCTCTAATAAGCTGTCTATTACCTTTGCGATTTCTCCCTCTGCCTCTTGGGGAAATCCATATTGTTTTGGGGGTCTAGGGTCAGGTCCTGTGATTTGTACAGAACCAGTCATCCGTCCACAGTCGTGTTTGTGGGTCGCGAATGCTGTCCTGTTCTTTTGTAAAACTGCCCTAACCTGCTTGTCCGTGCTAAGGGTGGTCGGGTTGAACCAAAATTCGCCTACCAAGTGTTGGGATCAGGAGAGGTACACTTTCACCAGTGAGTTAGAAGGTCTAAGGTAATAGTGCAACTGCAGGACTTGTGCATGTAATGTAGGTGAACACTTCACTGCAGCATCAAAGGGTTGCAGCACTGTCTAAAGTCCTGTCTGTTGTGTTATGCTTCTTCATGTAGCATAAGCTGCTTCCTTGATGTATGCTCTGACAAAGGAAGGTTCAGACTTGGAGATAGGTTTAACACATTTAACACATTTATTGAACAGTTAACAATTCTCCTACTTGAGTTTGACTCTCCTGCTAATCTTGCGATAGTAACTCAGTCTAACTAACCAGTCTGCTCTAATCCACGTGTGGGTGTGATGCTTCCGATCTGCCCCTGTGTCTCTCTCTGAATGTCGCCTGTGGAAAAGAGGAAGAGCATGTGTGCCCTGTCCTTTTATATGGGTATCCCCTTGTGGTAGTGTCACCTCTGGGTGTGTCTTGACTGCCCATTGGTGGTGTCCTATCTTACTGACCTATTGGTTGAATGTCTGTGCGTCATGATGTCTCTGGTGCTCCCTCTAGTGTTTATTTAGTTCTAGTGTATTTACATTAACCCCTTGTGTCCCTACAGTGATGCATATCATTACACTGTCTATCAAATAAAACATTATAAAATCATCGAATTTACAGTGCAGAAGGAGGCCATTCAACCCATCGAGTCTGCACCGGCCCTTGGAAAGAGCACCTCACCCAAGCCCACACCTCCACCCCATCCCCACATCTCCACCCAATCACCATAAACCCACCTCATCTTTTTTGGACACAAAGGGCAGTTTAGCATGGCCAGTCCACCTAACCTGCACATGTTTGGATTGTGAGAAGAAACTGGAGCACCTGGTGGAAACCCACGCAGACACGAGGAGACCATGCAGACTCCGCACAGACAGTGACCCAAGACGGGAGTCGAACCTGGGATCCTGGAGCTGTGAAGCAACTGTGCTAACCACTATGCTGCCGTGCTGCCCCTGAAACCCTGTGTGGTTTCTCAAGTGGACTTAAATGATCAGATGGCATTATTCAAAAAAGAACAGGAATTGCTCCCAGTGCTTTGGCCAACATTCATCCTCAACCAATATATCCAAAAACAGGCTAACCGGTTATTTATGTCGCTGCTGTTTGTAGGCCATTTCACTAGTGTTTGCCTAAAAAACAACAATGGCTGTATTTCAAAAGTCCATATATTGGCTGTAAAATGTTGTGTGGGGTTTCTGAAGACGTGAAAGGTGCTATGTCAATATATGCTCATTCCTTCTTCTGCAAAATACAGACCAATAATAATTCTAAAAGTACAGAAAACTGTTTTAAGGGCATGCACCTGTCAAATCAATGAACTGTACAGATTCTGTCACATGGGAACTATATAAGAAAAGTGATCAAATAAACCAGTCTGTGTCTGAAAGTCACAACCAATCTATTGTCACACAGGAAAATATTGAACGCAACTTGTGGGAATAACAAGATATAGGAAGAGGAACAGCAGACTGTCAGCCCATTAACCAAACAGGATGAAGAGTAATTCAAATGATAGGGTTTCACTCAATAAGGTAACAGGAAATGGAGACATGGGAGAATATATATTTATAGTTGGGTCATGTTAATAAGGGCTAAAAATAAAAAGAAAATAATTTGATAATCGTACTCCGAGGAAACCTTTAGGTAAGAAGCACAGTGAGAAAAAAAGAGCGACTGCAGGACATTCTTTGCATTTCTCCACAGAACCAGAAACAGGGAAGAAAGGGTAAGGAGTTAATCTGAACCCAATGGTTAACTCCTTAAAAGCAGGAGGGATGGCAAATATTCACTCGCCCTCCGCAGCCCGATATAGTCACTTGGGGTTGTGGAGAAGGTTGTGGACGCACCAGATGAAAAGTTGATATTGGGAACTGCACAACAGACATGAAAGCCACAGGAAGCGGTTGTGGAAGTTGAGAAAGATGTGCCAGAGCAGAGGTTAAAGAAATATCAGTCTTTGATCGAAGAACCATTCTGATGACAATCTCAGTGGTTCTACCATGGAAAGCAAAATATTAGCAGAGCATTAAACCCGTATGAAGGCATGACAAAGCCTGACCAATTATATGCAGTAAGAAGTCTTACAACACCAGGTTAAAGTCCAACAGGTTTGTTTTGAACCACTAGCTTTCGGAGCACTGCTCCTTCCTCAGGTGAATGAAGAGGTGGATTCCAGAAACATTTATAGAGACAAAGTCAAAGATGCAATACGATACTTTGAATGTGAGGCTTTGCAGGTAATTAAGTCGTTACAGTTAGTAAATTACAGTTAGTAAAGTACAGTTAGTAAAGTACAGTTAGTACTTAATTACACTAAGTAACGACTTAATTATCTGCAAAGACTCGCATTCAAAGTACCGTATTGCGTCTTTGACGTTGTCTATATAAATGTTTCTGGAATCCACCTCTTCATTCATCTGAGGAAGGAGCAGTGCTCCGAAAGCTAATGATTCAAAACAAACCTGTTGGACTTTAACCTGGTGTTGTAAAACTTCTCACTGTGCTCACCCCAGTCCAACGCCGGCATCTCCACATCAATTAAATGCAGCAAATGACAGGACTCACAGCAAAATCCAATACCTTCCTTTGCAGCAACAAAAAGTGGGCTATACAATAATGAAGAGCAAACTGGAGCTAGTGGCAGCTGTAGGAATCTCTGCTTGTATCCCACCAAATGCAGTAGCACAAAAGAAATTCATTACATCTAAAGTACAGGCTATGACTAGTAGCCCTCCAATTCTGTGTGACGGAATGAAGAAAATGGAGGAAGTAATATCTAGCGAGATTTCCATGGCATAATCGCAGGGTATGTGGTTTGTAG
This sequence comes from Scyliorhinus torazame, assembly GCF_047496885.1. NCBI lineage: Eukaryota > Metazoa > Chordata > Chondrichthyes > Carcharhiniformes > Scyliorhinidae > Scyliorhinus > Scyliorhinus torazame. The sequence goes on from NC_092724.1 coordinate 30,750,298, forward strand.
GGATTAAGGGATATTAGTAATTTGAGTATTGCTAAAAAAAGAGACTAGCCATCAAAGCTTGTCTTGCACTCATCGGGATAGCTCGCAAGAAATTTATACCAGTAACTGGAGAACAACAATTCGTACTGCACGAGAAGAGAGAGCTGATTGCTTGGCAAGTGGACTTTGATTGGTGGAGATGTTGTCATGGAGAATGTAGCATGGAACAGTTTACTGTGTTTCCCAGAACTCCAATGGATGGGATTCTCTCATGACACCACCGGTGGGTTCCATGGCGGGCGGGGTGGACAATTCGACGGGAAGCCCAGAAACCAGCTTTACCCCGGCGTGGATTTCCTGCGGGAATCTTCTGCTAGTGCCCACCATGCGGGATCGGCGTGAAACTGATTAATGGGATGCAGATGAAGGACCAGCCGGGATTTTCCCCCGCGTTCGATTCTTTGCAAAACGTTTGGAACAGCATGGCATGCGGAAGTCAGGACTTAACTGAAGAATGCCTGGGGCTACATCAAGAGTACAGGTGGAGGTCGCCAGAAACTCTGGACCCTTGAATAACACTGAGGTAGGCCGAGGGCGTATCTATCAGGTGGATCATCCGGCTTCAGTGACAACGAGGAGGCCCATCTCCAAGCCTCGGTGTGTTCCTGAAGTTCCATCAACTTTCGTCAGGAGGTCCAGCTTCTATATTCAGGATGTCCATCTATCTTCTCTCCTCGGGGTGGCCATCTTCTTTCTTCAATGGTAGATCAGTGATTTTGGGCACCTTTTAAATATGGACCCAGTTATGATGGCGGGATGACCGCCATCAATGCTGCCTTGTCACGGAATAAGGCACTAATGCACGATCAATTACACTCAAGACGAAGTGATTTCATAACTGAAGGCTTTAATCGACTAGAACTTGTTCCCCAGCAGCTTCGGTACAGAAAGTGAAGGCTGCTGGGAGAGCACTGGTTCTTATACTCCGCCTGTCAGGGCGGAGCTACGTATCAACAGCCAATGGTAAACTCCTAGGTTTAACCAATGGTCATCAGCCTCTTAGGTACAGCAATACCTGATAATACCACATTCACCCCCTGTTAAAAAAGAATCCGGTGGGGGTGGTGGCCAGTGGTAACAGTCGCCTTCAACACGGTATGATCAGATATGGATGTATCGTGATACCTCCTTACAGGGCTATCGAGAATATTTACAAAGTGTTCGTTCACGGTTAAAGTCACAGCGAAGCAATCAGTCGGTCGGGTGGCCTGGTCGTCCTTCTGGATCGTCTGGGCTTCGGTGGTGATTCTGGTGGGGGACCAGGTGGTTGCGACTTCAGGAGCATGGTTTCGGCCTCCCTGGCAGCTTTGTCACCTCTAGGCGGCGCTGTTGGGGCAAACGGTTGACACGGGGGGGGGGGGGGGGGGCGCCTGTAAGGGGCGTTGGTGGGTGGGCGGGCCTAGGTAGGAGCGGCGGGAGTACTGACCCTCCAGTGAGGTGCTGTGGGGTGGTGGGGGTAATGGTTCTGGTGCGCGTGGGGTTCCGGCGTGCGGCAGGTCCCGAAGAGACACTGTATCTTGCCGGCCGTCAGCGAACGCCACGTAGAAGTACTGGGGGTTAGCGTGCAGCAGGTGGATCCTCTCGACCAACGGGTCCGACTTGTGCGCCCGCACGTGCTTCCGAAGCAGGATGGGTCCGGGTGTCGCTAGCCACCTTGGGAGCGAGGTCCCGGAGGAGAACTTCCTGGGGAAAACAAGGAGACGTCCATGAGGTGTCTGATTGGTAGTTATACAGAGCAGTGATCGGATGGCGTGGAGGGCCACCCGGAGGACTTCTTGCCAGCGGGAGACTGGGAGATTCCTGGACCATAGGGCCAGTAGAACAGTCTTCCAGACCGTTCCGTTCTCCCTCTCCACCTGTCCGTTTCCCCGGGGGTTGTAACTGGTCATCCTGCTTGAGGCAATGCCCCTGCTGAGCAGGAATTGACTCAGTTCGTTGCTCATAAAGGAGGACCCCCTATCACTGTGTATGTACGCGGGGAAACCAAACAGTGTAAAGATACCCTGGAGGGCCTCGATGACGGTGGTTGTGGTCATGTCTGGGCAGGGGATGGCGAATGGGAACCGGGAGTACTCGTCAATCACGTTCAGGAAGTACGTGTTGCGGTCGGTGGAGGGGAAGGGGCCTTTGAAATCCATGCTGAGGCGTTCAAAGGGACGGGAAGCCTTTATCAGGTGCGCCCTCTCTGGCCGGTAGAAGTGCGGTTTGCACTCCGCGCAGATTTGGCAGTCCCTGGTGACTGTCCTGACCGCCTCGATGGAGTAGGGCAAGTTGCGGGTCTTGATGAAGTGGAAGAAACGAGTGACCCCCGGGTGGCAGAGGTCCTCGTGGAGGGCTCGGAGGCGGTCCACTTGTGCAGTGGCACAAGTGCCGCGGGACAGGGCATCAGGAGGCTCGTTTAGCATCCCCGGACGGTCCAAGATCTCATAGTTGAAGGTGGAGAGTTCTATCCTCCACCGCAAGATCTTGTCGTTTTTAATCTTGCCCCGCTGTGCATTATCGAACATGAAAACAACCGACCGTTGGTCCTTGAGGAGAGTGAATCTCCTGCCAGCCAGGTAATGCCTCCAATGTCTCACAGCTTCAACTATGGCTTGTGCCTCTTTTTCGTCCGCGGAATGGCGAATTTCGGAAGCATGGAGGGTACGGGAGAAGAAGGCCATGGGCCTGCCCGCTTGGTTGAGGGTGGCCGCCAGAACTACGTCGGACGCATCGCTCTCGACCTGGAAGGGGAGGGTCTCGTCGAAGGTGTGCATCGTGGCCTTTGCAATGTCTGCTTTGATGCGGCTGAAGACCTGGCGGGCCTCCGTCAACAGGGGGAAGGTTGTGGACTGGATTAGGGGTCGGGCTTTGTCTGCGTAGTTAGGGACCCACTGGGCGTAGTAACTGAAAAACCCTAGGCAGCGCTTCAGGGCCTTGGGGCAGTGAGGGAGGGGGAACTCCATAAGGGGGCGCATGCGTTCAAGGTCGGGGCCTATAACTCCATTTCGCACTACGTAGCCTAGAATGGCTAGACGGTCGATGCTAAATACACATTTATCCTTATTGTACGTTAAGTTAAGGATTTTCGCGGTCTGGAGAAATTTGCGGAGGTTGGTGTCGTGGTCCTGCTGGTCATGGCCGCAGATGGTGATGTTATCCAGATACGGGAACTTTGCGCGTAAGCCATACCGGTCAACCATTCGGTCCATCTCTCGCTGGAAGACCGAGACCCCATTAGTGACACCAAAGAGAACTCTTAAAAATTGATAGAGCCGCCCATCTGCTTCGAAGGCAGTGTACCTGCGGTCACTATTACGGAGGGGTAGCTGGTGCTAGGCGGACTTGAGATCCACCGTGGAGAAGACCTTGTATTGCGCGATCCTGTTTACCAGGTCGGCTATACGGGGGAGAGGGTACGCGTCCAGCTGCGTAAACCTGTTGATGGTCTGACTGTAGTCAATGACCATCCTATGTTTCTCCCCGGTCTTTACCACCACTACTTGAGCTCTCCAGGGACTGTTGCTCGCTTCGATGACCCCTTCCCTCAGCAGCCTTTGGACCTCTGACCTGATGAAGGTCCGGTCCTGGGCACTGTACCGTCTGCTCCTGGTGGCGACGGGTTTGCAATCCGGAGTGAGGTTCGCAAACAGGGAAGGCAGGTCGACCTTAAGGTTCGCGAGGCCGCAGACAGTAAGGGGGGTATAGGGCCGCCGAATTTAAAGGTCAGGCTTTGCAAGTTACATTGGAAGTCCAACCCCAGGAGTGTAGCCGCACAGAGGTGCTGCAGGACATAAAGGCGGAAATTGTTGAATCGCCTGCCTTGGACAGTGAGGTTCGCTAGGCAGAACCCCTTTATCTCCACTGAGTGTGACCCGGAGGCCAGGGAGATCCTTTGGTTTACAGGGTGGGTAACAAGTGAACAGCGCCTTACCGTATCGGGGTGAACAAAGATTTCCGTGCTCCCAGAGTCAATCGGGCAAGACGTCTCGTGGCCGTTGATGAAGACCGTCGTTGTTGCAAGTGTCCGAGGTCGACTTTGGTCCAGTGTCACCGAGGCCAGATGAAGCAGATGCGAGTTCTGATTGGGCAGCGTGTAGTCGGCCGTGCTGGGGGCCTGGGGCCCCAACGAATATGGCGTCTTCCATGGGTCGCACATGATGGCCGGGGATGGACAAGATGGCGGCGGGGATGGACAAAATGGCGGCGCCCACCCATCCAGCGTGGTGTCCGGGGGGGGCAAGGTGGCCACGCCCGTGGGTCGCACGTGGCCCTAGGATAGGGGGGTGGCGGTGAGGTCTGGCCGGTTGGAGCCTGAAGGGGGGGTTGCCGCGGCGGTCCGGAGTCGCTGGAGACCGCGGCAACGGCGCGGGCCTGGCAGACCCCCACGAAGTGGCCCTTCTTGCTGCACACTTTGCAGGTGACGGTGCGGGCCGGGCAGCGCGGGCGGGGATGATTCGCCTGCCCGCAGAAGAAACAGCGGGGCCCGGCAGCGTTAGCGGGCCATCTCGCAGCACAGGCCTGCGGGGACACGGGGAAGGTCTGTGGGGCTGTTGCTGCGGGGTGCCACGCAGCCCAGGGGGCCGCCACGTGGTCGGGCGCATAGGACTGCGCATTTTGGGAGTCTACGTCCATGGACCCTGCCAGGGCCCGTGAAGTCCCAGGGTGTCCTTTTCTAGGCGTCTTTGGCGGATCTCTGAGGAGCTCATACCTGCTACCAAGGCACCCCTGATTAAAAGTTCAGTGTGTTCGCTCCCCAAAACTTGCGGGCAGCCACAGTTTCGGCCCAGCACCAGTAGCGCCTGGTAGAAATCCTCCAACGATTCCCCGGGGCTTTGCCGTCTAGTTGCAAGCAGGTGATGTGCGTAGACCTGATTTACAGGGCGGATATAATGTCCTTTTAACAGTTCGGTCGCGGCATCATAGTTCTCCGCCTCTTTGATAAGGGGGTAGATTCCAGGGCTGACCCTTGAGTGCAGGAGATGCATTTTCTGTCCCTCTGTGGGGGTGCCTCCGGCCGTCTCGAGGTAGCCTTTAAAGCAAGCCAGCCAGTGTTTAAATATTGCAGCCGAGTTCTCCGCGTGGGAGCTGAGTTGTAGGCACTCCGGTTTGATTCGGAGATCCATCCTTCCAGCTTAAGTCTAGTCGATTAAATTGATGCACGATCAATTACACTCAAGCTGAAGTGATTTCATAACTGAAGGCTTTAATCGATTAGAACTTGTTGCCCAGCAGCTTCGGTACAGAAAGTGAAGGCTGCTGGGACGGCATTGGTTCTTATACTCCACCTGTCAGGGCGGAGCTACGTATCAACAGCCAATGGTAAACTCCTAGGTTTAACCAATGGTCATCAGCCTCTTAGGTACAGCAATACCTGATAATACCACAGGCACAAAACCCCAGAAAGCATAATTAACGATGCCGGGACTGGACGATATAGACTGGGTTCCCGTCAGCCTCCGTAGCAGGAAACACTGCGCGCCCCCGCCATAATAATAATCTTTATTGTCACAAGTAGGCTTTCATTAACACTGCAATGAAGTTAATGTGAAAAGCCCTGAGTCGCCACATTCCGGCGCCTGTTCGGGTACAGTGAGGAAGAATTCAGAATGTCCAACTTACCTAACAAGCACGTCTTTCAGAACTTGTGGGAGGAAACTGGAGCACCCGGAGGAAACCCACGCGGACACGGGGAGAACGCGCAGACTCGGCACAGACAGCGATCCAAGCCGGGAATCGAACCTGGGACCCTGGCGCTGTGCTAACCACTATGCTACCGTGCCCAGGTGGATGCATTTCGCCCAGGGTTTCTCCTACCTCAAAATAGGAGAACACAGGTTGAGGGGTTCATGTGGTGAATCTTTCTCTGGTGATGTGTGATGCCGTCTCCTTTGAAAATAATCTAAAACGACAATGTTAGCACAAGTTGACAGGGGATGCAGTCCAACCCAAGAGGTTGATAAGGAGACAACAAGTGATATCCATTCCCCCCCCCCCGAATATTCTGTGTGTGCCCCCCCCCCCCCGCAGTATGGGGTGACCCAATGCTACCTCACCCTCAGAGACACCCTAAATCTAGGGGCCCTCTCACAGAGACCCCTTAAATAAAGAGACCCCCACAGAACCCCGAAATAAGGAGACCCCTACACATAGACCCCCCCCAAAATAAAGAGGCTGACACAGGGACCCCCCCTGAAAAGTGTCCACTGTCAGGAAGCTCCCCAGAACGGAGAAGGTTGTCTCTGTGGGGTCCCTTTGTTTAGGGGGTCCTTGTTGGGTGGGGGGGGGGGGGCGCAGGTCTTGCATTGAGGTGGGGAGGGTGGCCCTCGGATGGGCTTTTGGGAGCAATTCCCTTAAAGAGGCCCGCCACGAGATCCACTGCATCAAGAGCAGTAGTCATTCTCGCCCACGCGATTCCCGGTCCAGAGTACTAGAGAATCACGTGGGCCCAGAGAATATGTTAATAAGCTGGCATGAGGCGCGAACCTCCATCCCGATGTCAAAGGGGGTGGGCTTTGTTCCCTACCATTGGATTCTCTGCCACACCGGGAACTCCGTTACCGACGGCGCGAAGCGGAGAATTTCGCCCAATTGCATATCATGTGAGGATTTCATAATGCCAAAAGCATGTTAAGGATGTGAGTGAAGGAATACTTCAGATGACGGCTGGGGTGTAAAGGGCCCACATTACGACTTAGGCAGTACAAAATCCTTCATGACAGCTGTGCCTCAGTTGGGAACATTCGTACCTCTGAATCATAAGATTCTGGGATCAAATCCCACTACCGAGCTTGAGCAAAGAAAAGGCCAACGCTCCAGTACTCCATTGTCGGAGTTGCTATCTTTTGAATCAGATTTTAAGCTGAGGCCCCATCTGCCTAGGCGGCTGAATGTGAAAGCACTATTTCAGAGAGGAGTTGGAGAATTATCCAGGCCAATATTTATCCCTCAATCAACATCACAAAAGAGCAGCTTGTCTGGTTATTATCATATTGGTGTTATGGGAGTTTGCTGTGTGCGGATTGGCTACTGCAATTCCTACATTTCAACAGTGACTTCATTTCACAAATACGTCGTTGACTGTAAAACACATTGACACATCCGGCGGTCACTGAAAAGCGCTATATAAATGCACGCCTGGTCTTTAGGGCAATACATTTCTAGAAGTTGTGCTTAGCTCTTCGTACTTTCACATACCCAGAACACATACAATTATTTTCTTGCAGAACTACGGTTAGAGTCTTATATTCGGCTCTTCAGGAAAATAACCCAGTTGAGATCATAGGGAATCACAGAGGAGAACATGCTTCATCATCAGAGCCACCTGCAAGCAGCGACTCTTCAGTTTAAACCTTTGAGCTGAAGGCTCTGCCCTAGATTTCTGTTGGTTTTTTTTTTTGTTTTGCAAATCAAAACAGTGCACATCAATTCTGCTCAATTAATTTGAGGTTGTTGACAGTTTAAAAGCGCAAGTTCAAACACGATATATGTGGAAGTACAGAAACCTGCAACCATTTGGGTGTGCAAACTCAGCAACGTGTGGTTTTGCACTGAGGCAGCCGGTGGGACATCCTGCAATGAGACTCCAGTTATGACGCCGTCTATCAGTGCAGGTAAAACCACAGAACCGGAGTCATGAATGCTGTTTTGTAAACCTCAACCCACCAAGATCCAAGCAAACATATTTTTGCACCCATTCAGAAACATTTTAAAGTGCCCAATTGTTTTTTCCAAATGAGGGGCAATTTAGCGTGGCCAATGCACCTATCCTGCACATCTTTTTTGAGTTGTGGGGGTGAGACCCACACAGACACGGGGAGAATGTGCAAACTCCACAGGGACAGTGAATCGGGGCCGGGATCGAACCCGGGTCCTCAGCACCCTGGGGCAGCATTGCTAACCACAGTGCCACCGTGCCGCCCTTCCCATTCAGAAACATGACAAAGACAGGTCCTACCTTATGATAATGTCGCACGTGCTTAGTGCAAAAGTCTCATCGGATTAATCCCGGGGTAGTCACAGTGATAATCCTGAGTTAGGCTAATGTAAATCAAGGGAATGACAATTGGCATTCAATTAAAATGCAAAGCAGACCCAAGTTATCTTGGTTTAAAGCTTGTTTGGTGCATACGGTTCTGGGCCAGATGGATTTAGTGGCTAATATGTTTAACATTCTTTATTCCCATAGATTGGCACTAAGATTTCCAGAAACACAGGATGCTTCTAATAATTTAAAAACACCCATGGAGTAATGTAATTATATCTCAGGGCAATTCGCATTACCGTTGTACAGAAGAATTTTCAAATTGGTGCCACACATATGTTTTTCACACGAGGGATTTTAAAGCCCTGGAATCATAAGGAATTTATTGCTTGCAAGCAAGGAATTCTTATTTCTGAACAGAGGGATGATTTGAAGCATCAGTTTTAGCAAGGGAAATACAAGGATTTCCTTCCCCCATCTTTTACAACGCACGTGTTATTTCAGCTGTGAGATAACTGCAACAACATCACTTAGGTTTTACACTTGCTAATACTGCTTTGGGTGTTAAAACGCTTTCACTTCACCTCTGGGACCCAAGCTGAAATTCAAGCCAGATGGGTGAGTAAAAGCCTCTTCTGTTAGATGTTGTCAAGAGTTAAAAGTAGAGCAAATTGATGTGTTGGGTGTTCTGGATCACAAACAGGTCACCAACACTGGAAGTGGTGCAACTCTATTTTATTATAAGGTTAACTATATTAACATACTTGAACTGTGGGTAAATGCAATACCAGCTTTAACTGTTGACCCTTGCCTAGTCCTAACCAGGTGATGCACTCAGCACATGGTGAATGTCTGTGTTGCAGGCTGTGAGCTCTGTGCTCCGAGCTGGCTGCTACTAGAATGAGCGGGAACTCTCCAGTCCCCTGTCTTGATAGTGTGTGTGCTCTCACTGGTGATTGGCTGCCGTGTTGTGTATGCTGATTCGCCTCGTGGGGACCTTGCCGCGCCGTTTCAGCCGCCTGTATGTGGGAGTACCGGCTGGTGGCATTTTCATGCCGGACACAGGTCTCGATGGCAGTCTCTAGGGTGAGTTGCTTAACTTTGAGGAGCTGCTGACGCAGGGGGTCCGGCAGAAAACCAAATACGATCTGGTCGCTCATCATGGAGTCGGAGGTGGGCCCGTAGCCGCAGGACTGCGCAAGGATGCGGAGGTGTGTTAAAAAAGATTGGAAAGGCTCGTCCTTACCCTGCAAGCGCTGCTGGAACAGGTATCTTTCGATGCTTTCATTGACCTCTATGCTGAAGTGGGTATCGAATTTGAGGAGAACCGTCTTGTACTTTGTCTTGTCCTCGTCGTCTGCGAATGTGAGGGAGTTGAAGATGTGGATGTCATGTTGCCCGGCCGTGGAGAGGAGCAGAGCAATCTTCCTGGTGTCCGAGGCGTTCTCCCTGTCCGTGGCTTCGAGGAAGAGCTGGAAGCGCTGTTTTAAAATCTTCCAATTGACCCCGAGATTGCTGGCGATGCGGACCGGCGGGTTGATGATCTCCATACTTCAGGAAGACGGAATGCCGATTAGTTGCAGGTGGGTTTCAGAAGCGCTAGTATGCAACCACTCCTTGTACCATGATGTGTTGGGTGTTCTGGATCACAAACAGGTCACCAACACTGAAAGTGGTGCAACTCTATTTTATTATAAGGTTAACTATATTAACATACTTGAACTGTGGGTAAATGCAATACCAGCTTTAACTGTTGACCCTTGCCTAGTCCTAACCAGGTGATGCACTCAGCACATGGCGAATGTCTGTGTTGCAGGCTGTGAGCTCTGTGCTCTGAGCTGGCTGCTACTAGAATGAGCGGGAACTCTCCTGTCCCCTGTCTTTATAGTGCGTGAGCTCTCACTGGTGATTGGCTGCGGTTTTGTGTATGCTGATTTGTACCATTGCATGTCTATCAGTGTGTGTGTGTGTCTGCACCATAATATACTGGTGTATATTATGACACAAATTTTGGCATGTTTAGCCCCACTTTCCAGTTAACTAGATTTACTCGCAAAAGAAAAACCAGCCATAACATCATGTGCCATATTAAGACCTCCCTCATCCTTCATCTTGTCATTGGTGAACCGTTGTGCCTCCCAGTGCTTAAGCACGTTACTAGCAAAATCCTTAAACTCATTGACAAATCCCTCCCCAGGCCTTAGAATATAATAACTCTGCTATCTCCTCAAGCCTTACCTCCATGACCCTCTCACCCCACACCTGACACTGCCAGTTTGTTATACCAATCCTGCGGAAAACACTACTTCAGCCTCAGTTGGAATATTGGCCACAAGTTTGGGAAGGATGTGGCTATTAAATTTGTTTCCAAGTTTCCCCACCACTGACGTTTGACTGGCGTACTAGTATTTGCCATGCTTATCCTTCTCCGCCCTTTGTGAGCAAGCATTTACCATTTGCAACTCTCCAGTCCATTCCTGTATCTGAAGAGGATTGGAAGATTGTGGCCAGCATCTCTGCAATTTATATCCTTGTTTCCGTGTGCAATCTAGGAAGCATCCCATCAAGGCTGGGTGATTTTAAGCCTTTCTAGGATCTCACTATCAATTTTTAGCCCATTAGGTATCCCAAACACCTCATTTGCTATACCTTTGGACAAGTCCTCTTCTTTGGTAAGCATGGATACAAAGTCTTCATTTAATACCTCAACCATGCCTTCTATCTTCATCAATAGATCATCATTCTATCTAATCAATCCTACCACAATCATTTTGCCATTAGTATCCTTATTGATGACCATGTGATTCCCTTTGATATAGCTGCTAAGAGTTTGCTTAACGTGAGGCTCACACCCGCTAACTCTGTGATTAAGGAGGGGTTTTTCATCTGTGAAAGATGGGTGAGTTTGTGAGCAGTTGGAAGGTTAAAAGTCAGGAAGCTGACAGGAGCCTATCATCTTCCTCCCTTGACCCGACCTTGACCTACAGCTCACAGAAAATCCTTATAGGACAGGTGGTTCAGCTCTTTGCGCACTAATTATCTGCTTCATTGACCCAGTGTTCTGACTTTAACTGTGTGTGAATGGGTTTCCTGGGCTTCCTCCAACTTGCTGGTGTTAGGAAAACAGAGGCAGTTTTAAGGGATTTATATTTGTATTGGAAAACATTAGAAATAAAGTATAGTTTTGAGTGTGTTTATTTAATGTTTCTGTGCCTGGAAGGGTAAAACCTATAATTAGATCCATGATGAACAAAGGTGTATATGTGGGCCTTGCTAATGTTCCAACTGTGATTCTATTGTGCTTAGAGAGGGCTACAATGTGAAGAATAAATAAAAGGCATAAGCATATGGGTGTTGCTTAGCAACTGGGGCCTTGTAAGGTAGAGAAGCTCTTAAGTTTCAGTTTAACTAATTTGATTGCAATTGAAGATAGGTAGTGAGAGAGAAGGCAGCTCCCTCAGCTCTGCTAGAAGCAGTCGGTTTAGAAGGCCAGAGAGGGCACATCACTCTCAGCTTTGCTAGAAGAAAAGACATATTATGGAGTGTTGGATAAGAAAACACGTGCAGAGATCTGAACAGCAACTAGTTAAGGCAACTAGAGAAATTAAGAAAAGTTTCTAAGAGGTCTGAGGTTAAAGGTACCAGAACAGAGCACCGTTCAGTAAAGACAGACAGAGCTGAGAAAAAGGCTGAGACACCAGAAAGATGTCCAAAGTGATTTTCAGGTTTCTGAGATATTACTTCAACCTGTGGAACGCGAGTTGAAATAACTATGGAAATCACTGGCTGGATCTCATATTTTATTTAAAAGCCGTTAAGATAAAATAAATCTTAATGGGGTTGGTGTAAAATCCTGGACAGGATTCAGTACTAAAAGTGGAGCGGAAGCTTTGTTTGATGGTGTAATTTGGAGAACCTAGTCTAGATTTCGGAATGCAAACCGCTAAGGGAAACCATTATTATGAGATAAGGCTTGAAAATGTGTTTTTGGGAGTGGAGTTTGGAAACTCTCACGCGACTATCGTCTGTGGGGGGGGGGGGGGGGGGGGGGGTTGTGAGGAGACATCCACAGACACTAACTTGGGTTCAGAGATGAGTGTGTATTTGACCACAGTGTAAGGAACATTTTTTAAATCCTTGTCTGATCCCGGTTACCTTTTAATGCCTGTCCTGCTAGCCGTTTTTAAAACTACAGACTTTTGGTGTTGAACTAAACCCCACCCATTGCTGCAAGCTGTTATTTGAAGTGGCCCAGATACACACGTCAATGCAGTGTGCTATGTGGCATAGTTCATGATGTCATTTTGATGGATTTGGCCAGCAGCCATTCCCCTCTTCTGAAATTCTGGGACATTTTCTGTTTTTGAGTGGGATTGGTAGAGCCTTTCAGAAGATTCTGGAGCATAAGACAGATTCATTTTTGTTTTCAGTTTCGTTCTGAGAAAGAGCTGGGCAGAAGCCTGTTAAATATTTCTCCAAGAAAGGCTGGAACTTCTCTCTCTGATATCATAGCTGGAGTGAGCATGTCTGGATTATCAGTCCTGTGAAGGTTTAACTCCTGATGTAAATGCTGTCAGGCCTGAGCAAGTTAAACCTCTGTGAGAAAAGCTTGGAAAAGCCCAGGCTGATATCCCTCCTGAGAATCCAAAAATGGTCCTGAAGTCAAGGCCCTTTTCTCCCTCTCTTTACCACTGCCTGAAACCCTGCACAAAGACGAGACAAGCAGCTGAAAGGCAGAGTGGATGGTGAACCTGCTGTAAACTCTCAGGTAGAGAATTCTAATGCTATCTCAGTGAGACTGAGAGGCAATCTGGTGGAGGCCTATACACGTGAAAGTAGCTCTCCAGAGGAATTCCTGCAGCCCACAAGGTCTAATTGAAAGCAGATTCTAAACGATCCAAACCAACCAATGATTTCAAGATCGCCAAAGATTACCTCCTCCGCAGCAAAGATGCATCTCAGCCCTTTTAATCCCCGTTACCTTTGAACCCTTCCTTCCTGCCCACCATGTGTCAATCTTGTGTGTGTCTGGGTAGAGGGAGGTACGGGGTTTGGGGAATAGTTATATTAATAGACCATTGTTCTTTTGTTTCCACTACATGTGGAAACTCTTCTCTTATTAGAAATAAACAGTATTTTTTATGCGTTTAACTTACAAATCAGGTGCCTGTCAGTCTTTGGAGCTATTGATGGTCAAAGATCTCAGGAAAATATGCAAATTATTGGTTAACTCAGTAATGTTGGGACTCCAGAGCTTGTGGGGCTGGAATTGACCATGCAGTAGCCTAGGGTATCGTCAGAACATTCATCTTGTGTGCTTAAGAGGGACTTTGTCTGTTAATGAGACCATTGTAGATTAAGATGTACTTTGTAATCCATGGTAATCCTAAAACCTATGTGTAATTTTTAAGCTAAGGGGGGAGTAAAGGTATATTATATCACAATCCAATTTTTCATCTTTAATAAATGTATTTTCCTTGTTGCTAAAACTAATTAGCGGTCCTGTGACTCTGTTCTTCCACATTTTATACAAAAATAAAAATAAAAGTTACTGACGTTTGAACCAGGGCTCCATTCAGGAATCTTTGCATCCAGTTTTAACATCAACTGGGGATCGTAACATCAGGGATAAAAAGCAAAATTTGAGGGAAGTGAAAAACTGACAGGTAAGGAAGGCTTTAAATACTAAGACCCTGCAATCTGCTTCCTCACCTAAGTGGAAGGCTTTTGCTCAAAGGATTTGTTCTTAGGTTTGTGCTTTCACTGCTTTGGAAGTGACTTCCAATACTTTAGAGGTCATTCCTCGGACTCTGGAGTCTTCACCAATTGATCTACACTTCCCAGCTTCAGGGCAGCTTAGGAATCACAACAGTAAAGGACCGAGAAATATAGACTGACCATGTTCTATAAAGTATGGAATGAAGTGGTGGGAATTCAAGGAAACACATAACTGGTGCTCTATGGCAATGATAAAATACGAAGGTAATCTGTTTCCAAGACAGTGGGCTGGATTCTCCGGTCCCCCAGCCATGTGTTTCCCAGCGGCACGCCATTTGCTAGCGACGGGATTTCCTATTGAAGCCACCCCACACCACCTGGAAACCTGGGGTGCACTGCCGATGGGAACAGAGTATCCCAACGGCCGGAGCATTCCAGCCAATGTATCAACAATCTTTCATCCCAAGGACAATCCCACAATGGAACAAGTTGCCAAAAGGAATGGACCCCGCCCCATCACTTAGTCGTCAAGACCCCTCTTTAGATTATTTCCATTTAAAAGTTTGCACTGTCAAGACGACCATTTCATGCCTGCTTTAGGGTGCTGCCTGTATAAATGTTGGCAGAATGCAGAGTTTGTCTGTGATGCCGACATGGCTAGGAGCTGCTTATAGAGCTCTACTTTGAATCTCAGATGAGCAGCAGTAGCAACATCAGCAGTTGGAGGGGTAACACCAGCAGAATCAGCAAACAGTCTACTCCTCAAACACTCCACCTTTACAGGAGAGGGTTGAGTCCAACCTGCAGGACTGGTGCCCACAGGCGGTACAGACAGAGAATAAGCTCCCTGGACCTGACTGAGCCACAATGTGTCAGGAACCTCAGACTTACCATTTCAAGGTCACTGACAGTTGCCACCCCCTTGCAGAAGACCTCCTTCCAACTGAACAGAGTGGGCACACGTTATCACCCCCCTTATTTTCGACACCTTTGGCTCCTTCCTGGAATCTACTAGAAATACTGGTAGAATCTTGAAATCAGCTGCCCACAGGTGACCAATGCCATGCAAGCCAACTGAGAAACTGAGAATGAGTTGGAACTTGAGGTTAGGTGGATTGGCCATGCTAAATTGCCCTTAGTGTCCAAAATTGCCCTTAGTGCTGGGTGGGGTTACTGGGTTGTGGGGATAGGGTAGAGGTGTGGACTTGAGTGGGATGCTCTTTCCAAGAGCCGGTGCAGACTCGATGGGCTGAATGGCCTCCCTCTGCACTGTAAATTCTATGTATCTATGTATCTATGTACCATATTGGTTGCATCAGACACGGGGAGAAAATGCAAACTCCACACAGATAGTCACCCGAGGCTGGAATTGAACCTGGGACCCTGGAGCTGTAAGGCAGCAGTGCTAACCACTGTAAAGGAGAATGTCCTGATGAGAGGGATGGTGATCATCCTAAACTCTGCCCGGAGACAGGCCCATGTGATTCAGTTGGCAGGGAGAGGAAAGCCCAGGCCAAACCATACAGGTAATTAAGTGCCAGCTTTCATAAAAGGGCAGCTAGTCTTTCTGGACACAAGCTTTCAGACACAGAGGCCTGAAGGCAGAGAAGGAGAGATGTTGACAGACGAAGTAGAAAAGCTACAGCTGCAAGAGCAGGATACTTGTAAGAGTCAGTTTCCTGTTCAGAAAGAAGAAAACTATGAAGACTTTGGAAAAACAAAGGAGTCACCAGAGTGGACCATACAGCTGCAAGTCAGTTTGAAGATACTCAGAAGACTGAGTGAAGAGATTTTCAAAGGACAGTTGAAGACTCACCCTGGCTTGGCTTTGGGGAGGGAACCTGCTGAAACCTTGGCAGGGTTTTGGACTTGAATACTCAAGACTATATATCTGCTGAGATCATGGCTTAATGCACAATAGGGTCATAAAGTATTTTCTGTTGTGTTAATTAGTTCATGTGGAAGTCCCTTTCCTGTAGTTTGGTATATTAGTTGCCGATTAAATAATGTTTGGCTTTGTTGATTTTAGTTTTTTTCTTACAGTAAAAGGCTTAAAAGATGAAATTATGTCCTGCTGTTCTTTCCATCGGTTGCTGGAAATACATAACTCTTTGTAAAAGTTATTGGTTTCTATGGGGATCGTAACATATCATTCTTCAGAGGGCAGAAGACCACTTGGCAGGTGGCAGACAGAATTAGGCAAGACAGGAGAATGGAGCAGTGAAATAACTTTTATGGTGCATTACATAAAACAAGAACATAGTACTGTAACACTGTGTTAAATATCCAAATGTGTACCAGTGTGTAAACACAAATCATTTTGCTTCCTTTTTCTACTACATTTGTGCTTCACCTTTGGTTTCTGCAGAGCTGCACACAAGTTGCTCAATCTATTCAGAAGCTCTTTGTTCCTATCCTCTGGATTTTGGATCCTGTGAAAGCTCCACCCAGGATAGCCTCAACCACACCTGTGCAAGGACAAATTCAGTTGTTAGAGCAGGAGGCAGCATGTGGGCCTCTGACCAGGTTAGTAGGGAGGTTGGGGGGAGGGGAGAAGGGTGGTGCAAGAGGTCAGAGATGCAAGCAGTTTGAACAGAATCCCCACTTTCACGTCCCCCTTCTCTTTCAAGGCCCCAATTCAGTTCTCAGCTAGCCTAGAGCTGGAGAGCACTTTGGCGTTCTTAGGTGAAGCACAGAATGGCCAAGGTGAGATTTTCCTCAAAGCTGAAGGTGGAAATCTGCATGTGCAGGCAAATGGTGAGGAGTGACCTCTGCTGCATCTGTTCCTTCAGGCAGGTAGCCATTGTTTCCATGGGCAGACGCGAGCAATCAAGGCCTGAGACATCAAGGCACTCATGTTGAAGAGGGGGTAGTGTCAATCTCCGGTTAGACCATTGAACCTCTTCCAGTGCTATGTCCAAGAACATGGAATCACAGTCCTTAGCCAGTTCCTTAGCCATTTCCAACCATGCCTGCTTCTTTTCAAAAGGAGGTTTCTTCCTCCTGTCAACAAGAAACAGGATCACCTTGCGGGCACTTACTGGCAACAGCTTTGTGCCTGGAGATGCACTTCTGAAGCATGATCATGATGCTACCTTGCCACATTTTGGACCAGATTTAATGCAGCCCATCATAGGGGGAATAATGGCAGCCGGGCAGAGACTCCCAGATCAGTCTCCCACCAGCAGCAAAACCGCAGCCTCATCCCCTGCCCCAGTTAAGTCAGAAAGTAGAAGGGACTTACAGGGATTTGACTGATTAATAAGACAAGTAGAAGAACCACAGACACATAGAAAGGTTACGGTGCGGAAAGAGGCCATTCGGCCCATCGTGCCTGCGCCGGCCAAAGAAGAGGAAAGAAATACTAGCCATTCATTTTAATCCAAGTTTCCATCACCTAGTCCGCAAACTTAGTAACCATTATTCCTGACCAACCATTGAATTGCATCATTTGGTAGTGTTTCATGGATTGAATGGGGGCTGCAGTGTTTTTCCACACTTCCTGAAGCCCCCCTCCCCCACAACAAACCCTGCTGGGTTCTTCATTCTGCATTGATTTTTATCATTTAATCAGTGCTGTTAATTCTCTTAGCTTCTGATGAATATGCTTTACAATTTTTAATTTCAACCAATATCCGAATGCTGTGTTTTAGCACTACTGCATGACTCAGCTCATTTAAGGCCTGCTAATTTCCTACTGATGTCCTCCAGTTCTGTAATCGCAGTCCAGGATAATTAGCTTGATTTCATCACAATCTACCCACGCCTCTGAGCACTTTGGTTAGCTGAATTATGTTCCTTCAGTCTCTTCTCAGGAAAATCTGCTCAGTCTGTTGAGTCTGTCTTCATAACTGAGAATATAGGAACTATCCTACTCGTTCCTCCCTAAATAACTTCTAATACACTGTGGATTAGAAGAGTTAGAGGAGAAAATTGTTTGGCAAAGAATGACCAGGATTAATGACACTATGAAGAGAGAGCTGGATGATGACCAGGAACCCTGAAACCTATTCCGTTCCCCCTGCATGGAAACAATGAATCAATTGGATCATGTCAGCTGAGTTTGGCTTACTCAACAGAGACAGAGATGAAACCTAAGACTTTGGTTAATCTGTACATTTCATTACTGCACCAGGCATACATTGCATTTATTCACTGAGTCGTATAGATACCACACCAAGATCTTTTTCAAAAACATAATGCAATATAAACCCTGATAAAAAAAGCAAAAAATGTAAAATACAGGAGTAGACTTGTAGGGCTGGATTCTCCGCCCCGCTGCGCCACATTTCTATTTCACCCCGCCAGCGGGATGCTCCGTTACGCTGGCTGGTCAATGAGGTTCCCATTGTGGGGCAGCCCCGCGCCGTCGGGCTGCTGGCAAAACAGAGCATCCCGCCGGCAGAGAATCCAGAATGTTCTTGGTTCATTTCTCGTAAGAAGTCCTGAAGTGCAATTACTGATTTCTACTATGCCTGCTCCAGTCAAAACGTAACATACCATAAAATAAAAATATCCACACACTAATACTGGAATGCATTGATCAGTGACCCAGTGCAATTGTAGTGAATCACTGGTGTCACCCTTCAACATGTGACTGGAACTGAATATCAGGCAATGCATTTTTCATGGGCAGCAAATCGTAAACCATTTGGTTTGTGCCATCAGCCAAGATGAATTTGTACCCCAATATTTCATAACACAGACTGCAAATGGAGATTTGTTGTTTTCTCAGCGTCCCCTCCCCAGCCAGCAGCAGCTCCATTTTAGCCAGGTTTAGAAAAAGATGTGTAAGGATATGCCCCCTACTTCTGCGTGGGGTACAGTGCAGATTCTCGGTATGATGTGGTAAAATCCTATGACAGAGGATTTCGACGGAAATGTCGTTTTGGAACATTCCAATCTGCCAAAAATTGGTCGTCCAAACAGAGAAGTTAGAGGTCTGGTGACTGACTGATCTCCAGAACAATTTATGTAAATATTTAGTTCACATGCACTGGGGGAATATTTTAAAACAATTCAAGATAATCCAAAGGAACCTCCCTTTCAAATCCACCCGCCCACCCCACCCCCGCCAACACTTACTCCTCATTTTCCCTCAGGAGCCACTCATTTTGTGTACAGCCTCAGCGACAGATGTTCACTAAGGGTCACCATTGGGGTGGCATATTGGTGGCTGAACATGGACTTTAGCTTTCAAACTGCAACAGTTAAGGTCACAAGAAGCAGTTAACATGGACAGTTTCAGAATTCACCGAATGGGTTTCACTGAAGTAACATTGCGGGCGTGATCTACTTGTCGTGTCCCGCCGGAACTGGGGCGCAATGTGGCCGATAGATCACAGGAGAGGCCTCCCCCGGGATTCCCGACAGTCATTATGCCTCATGAGATCTAACCACAATGGGCAGGATCCAATCCCGCACGGCTAAGTGAGTTTAAGAACCCACTTAGTCCAGTTCGCAATGGATCTAACGGCCACTCGGCATCGATCAGCCTTACTGAGGAGAGCCCAGATGGGCATGGTTCAGTACCAGTCCCCAAAAAGAGAGACCAGACGGAGCAGTTCCTGGGGCGATCTCCCAGGCGATCAGAGGCCCCCGGATGGTCGGCCTCCAGACAGGGTAGCACCCTGGCACTGCTGATGCTACCCGGGCATCTTGACACTGTCAGCTTGGCACCCTGGACGACACTGGCACCCTGGCAGTGCCACACTGGCACCCTGGCAGTGCCATCTGGGTGCCAGTCTGGCACTGCCAGGGTGCCAGACTTGCAGTGCCAAGGTGTCAGCCTGGCATTTTGTCCACACCAGGATCGGGCCAAGGGGTGCCCTTCCCATGTGAGGTGGGGTGCGGGGTGGCTCGAGGACTCCCTTATAGGTGAGGTAGGGCTTTGAAGGGGTCTGGGAGTTGCGTCGGGGAGGGGGTGGGGGGGTCGAGAGATCGGGATAACAGTTAAAAAAGATGGTCCGATCTCTTCCTGCATGGAGGAGGGCGGTACCGGAGAGCGTTCCCTGCTGGGGCACTAAAAACAGAGTGCTGTTAGATGGTAGGGTTGTTCCCGGCACAACAACTACCGGGAACGACCCCACTAATCCCGTAAAATCAGACTTTATTTTTAGTTAGATTGTGCCCTGCACCTTTAAAATGACCCATTATATTAAGCCTCACGAGGACCACATGTGTACATCAATCAATCCCCCCAGGGACTCGCAGAATACGAGCTTCCCCTCTAGTGGGTGGAGACCCACCTAGCTGGGACTCATAAGCTCACTCTTTAAAAGCCGGCCCAGATTGGGACCAACACTTCTGGCAATCCTGACTGGGATCTTTGGATTGTAAGTTGCGTTGCGGCCTTTACTTTATGCTAACTAATTAAATGTCGTTTACCTTACCTTCTCGGGCCTCCTGAGCTTTTATACCCACGAACGTTACCCCTCTGAGTTTCCGTGCTTAGATTTTCTTGGCTATTTAAATTAAGGACTGCAACTAGCCTTCATACCCTACACTGTTCCCTTGACAATTGCTTATCATATTCCCTGGACCAAGATGATTTGGACTTATTATTGGATAATTTTATCTCCAGTTTATTGATAGTCATCTGCGATGTTATTTTGTTCCTCATTTTACCATTAGTCAGCCATCATTGGTTGTCATGCCGACACAATTTTATTGCTTCAGGCTCCAGGCACCACCAATGACAATTGTTGCTTCATTTTATCTGTCCTTATCGTTGCATAGTTTTTTTTTGGATTATATATGGTGCAGGGACACACTAGTTTGCCTTTTATCATGAATGGTCATGGTGCTGTTCAAATAAGTTCAGTGCTATTTCCCACATGGACAATATTCTTTGCCATAACACTGGTATTGATTTGGACACTCATTTTAGAAGGAATCCTGCCCTGGTTAATATATCAACAATCCAAATGATAATAAGCTAAAGAAACCCAGAACAAGTATGAATGATTGGCTCTTTTTTTAATTCTGGTAAACTCGTCGTAATATTTACATATTTTTGTACACCCTAGTTAGTAAAAAAAACCTTAATTTGACAAATACGTGATATTGACAGAAATGAGTCACATTGGTTGGATCAGAAAACCTGAATATTGTCATTATAATTTTTTATTATGTTCATAGCAGAAACTAAATAAAACTGGAATTAAAATTCAAGTGGTTCACTTACCACCTGGTTCTTGCGCTGCAGTTATCTTAACATCTCTGCTTTCTTGAGCACCTGAGGTATCCACTTGACTCAGGTGAAAACATCCTAAATATATGTTTAAATTGAGGCCCTATCATTTCAGTGGGGTTATAGTGTTACTCTAACTGCCTAGCGAAGGGGGCCCTCACTGCAGACACCCTCGACGATAAAACCAGGTGGCTCTTCTGTAAATGCAAAAACTTCTTTTATGAGGCCCTGCAGCATAATATCCACTGTCACCCTGGGCTCCCTCACTCAACTCCACTCCCAATCCCCGTGTTATAACCCCCATGGGTCTTACTGGGTAGGGGTGATTAACTACCCAGTCTGAGGGTGCCACGAGGCGCAGCGGTTAGCACTGGGACTGCGGCGCTGAGGACCCGGGTTCGAATCCCGGCCCTGGGTCACTGTCTGTGTGGTTTGGACATTCTCCCCATGTCTGCTTGGATTTCGCCCCCACAACCCAAAGAGGTACAGGTTAGGTGGATTGGCCATGCTATATTGCCCCTTAACTGGAGAAAAAAGTAATGGGGTACTCTAAATTTATATTTTAAAAAACTATCCCGTCTTGCAGAATATGAGTTCTCCCCGATAAGGGCTCGGGGCACCCTTAACAATACTTGGTTTTGTATAAATAGAGTCGGCCAGTAAGGCACCGACTAAACAAGATCCAGTAGGGAACAGCTGTATATAATAGTTATTGTAAAATAAAGTAAGCTTTTGTTTCAACCTACATGTTGTGGACTCTTCGTTGCCCTTACAAAAACCTCCATGACACTTGTTACAAATACAAAGCTTGGAAGATAGTTATGTTTTGGGACTATGTCTTTAACCAGGATAAGAGGAGGAATGAAGGGAATCAAGTGACCTGTTCCGAATTCTGCTGACATCAAGATTAGGTAGCTTGGTTGTTAAAAGTTGAAGTGGGCCCAGGTTGTTTTACTGGGAAGATGATGCGAGATATTCATACCTGCAAACAATGGCTTGAGCAGCTGTACTGACAGTAGATGGGCTGTTGGTCTCCAAGTCCCAGGGATCTATTAGGAGTGTTAGGTTTTGTAAACTGTTGTACTTAAAACTGTCGATACAATTCCAAGATAGAATAGAGTTGAAGGTCTAGAGCATAGCTAATTAGCATTTCTACCTGATTACAAGGCACATGTAATTCACATTGTAATAGGATGGAGTTGGAGGTTTTTCCAAAACTATCCCTGAACCTCACAGATAGGTTCTGTCTGTGAGAATCAATAGAGCAGAGAGATAGAGGCAGCACATCTCTATTGTTCACCTTGCAGATGCAGGTGGGGTATTTCACTTAGGTTAATGAGTCCGATTTTATGAGGTTCAAATGAAGCTGGAAGATTCTCCCAGCTTTGGTTAGAGGGGGTCCACTCTGGCAGCAGAAGTCTACTTAAAGGCAGAGTAGAGTATTGCCGCGGGAGAGGTTAAATTGCAAAAATTGAATGGGGGATGTTTTCAGTAGTTTTAAAGTATAAGTTGCCTAGTGAAATAGTGTTCAATCAATGTAACTTTTAGTTTGTTGGTTACAGTAAAAGTTTTAATGTTTGAAATCTTGTCATGTGATCATTTGAGTCATTTAATGCAAGTTTGAATTTCCCTTTTAAAGTTACAGGTCTCTATAGGGGTAGTAACACACCTAAAGAAAGATGTGCATTCATATGGTACTCTTCACGACCACTGGATTTCTCAAAGCCAATGAAGTACTTTTGAAATAGTCACCGTTGTAATGTTGGAAACCTACCTGACTTTGTAGGCTCACAAGTAGCTCCTGGATGCTTGTTTTGGGTGGACAGTTTTCTGGCTGGATTTTCATGGGCCTGGGCCATTAAAATGGACTGGGCTCATCACAGTAGCTCTCTCACAGTAGATTTCAGAACCAAATCTTCCAGTGTCTCTCACTATTATTATTGAACAGATGCCTGCAAATGTGTCATTAATACTACGTGACTGATAGTTGGAGGAGATGAGATTTCTGGGCAGCACAATATCAAGAGTATGCGTTTGTATTGGAGTTTCCCAAATACACATTTGCTGCTATTTTGGACAAGTCACATCAAGGCAAATGTTGAGCATCTATCCTTGAAACATGGAGTTTTTCTTGTTGGCAAATATTCCAAAAATGGTTTTGATGGCCAAGAGTTTACTACTTCTAACTTTAGAAATACGATTCTGCAGTTTATGATACATCTGAGAAATAAGATTAGGACAGTTCCACATTCTGTACTGCTAACAACAGTGCTCTCCCATACAATAAAAGAGGTACCTGGAATACAATTATTGCGACAGATCTCTTTTACTTGTGTTATTCGAAACACTGAGTGGCGAATACCACAGAAATGTGCTCCACAGGTACCCAGAACTCAGCAAACTAATTTTGAGCCTAAATTAAGTGCAGGCATGTGTCATTGGCTTACAGTATTGGCCATATCCATGAGGGCAGGAGAAAATCTTGGTGCGTCCTGCTTTCTAAAGGGACAAGCACTGTTAGACATTGGACTTAGGAGAAAGAAAAGGTTGTGATGATGAGGATAAATTATCCTGACTCTGCCTCTGGCCCGACACCTGTGAGTATCCTCTTTTAGTTCAAGTTTGAGAAAAAATAATGCTCACTAGAAAGCATCTCTTTGGGTGAAGAGACCCATTTGGCTCCTCCATGCAGGACTGGGCACAATGCATCCAGTGCTTTAGGTATTATTTTCAAGTAAACAAGATAGAGGAGGAGGTAAAACACAAAGCTATGTTTATAAACATCTAGGGGTTAAGTATTTTCACTTCCTCTTTTTGCTCAGCAGAAAGTATTTAAATGCTTTTGATGTGGTTATGAGTTGTCAATCATAGGTAGATGTTTATAAACATTGTGGTTAGTTTCACAGCAGGGTACTTGAGATCCACTCAAGCGTGATGGGAAATTAAAAATTCAATCCACAAACCTGTCTGTCTGGAAACTGTCAATTACAGGCGATTAAAAGCTATTTCTCTTTGAAGTGAATAGACACCTTGCAGATCAAAGTAGAGGGGGTTTAAAGCCTTACCACCATACCGTTTTAAGTCAGCACAGTGGTTTAAACTACTGCCTCACAGCACCAGAGACCCGGGTTCAATTCCAACATTGGATGACTGTGTGGGGTTTACATGTTCTCGCCTACTTCTGCGTGGATTTCCTTTGGTTGGTCCGGTTTCCACCCACTATACAAAGATGTGCAGGTTAGCTGGGTTGGCCTTTATAAAATTGCCCCTTAGAGCCCAAAGATTAGGTGAGGTTATGGGGATAGGGCGAGGGTTTGGCTCAGGGAGGGTTCTCTTTCTGAGTATTGTTTCAGACTAGTTGGACTGAATGGCCTCCTTTTACAGTGTAGGGATTGTATGAACAGGAATTAACCATGAACAGGAACCGGGCAGCACGATATCACAAGTGGATAGCACTGTGGCTTCACAGCGCCAGTGTCCCAGGTTCGATTCCCGCTGGGTAACTGTCAGTGTGGAGTCTGCACGTTCTCCCCGTGTCTGCGTGGGTTTCCTCCGGGTGCTCCGGTTTCCTCCCACAGTCCAAAGATGTGCAGGTTAGGTGGATTGGCCATGATAAATTGCCCTTAGTGACCAAAAAGGTTAGGAGGGGTTATTGGGCTATGGGGATAGGGTGGAAATGAGGGCTTAATTGGGTCGGTGCAGACTCGATGGGCTGAATGGCCTCCTTCTGCACTGTATGTTCTATGTTCTGTGATGTGGTTTTGGCTTTCTATTAAGTTACTTATGCTGATTTCTACTCATATGTCTGAGGCAGCAGGTGTAAGGCACAGGTGAATGAGAAATCAGTGATTTGTTCACTGTTTCTGCCTGGAATGCTCTTTAGCTGCCAAGCGGGGGGCGGGGGGGGGGGGTTCTCTGCTGTGGGGGTTCCCTGTTATGGGGTTATCTCATATTGGAGTTGCTTGTTTTGAGAGGTTCCCTGTTATGGAGGGTTCCCTGTTATGGGTGGTCTTTGGTGAAAGTCTCTGGTGATAGATCCATTCGGGGTCTCTGGTGTGAGGATTGCTGGTGGGGGGTGTCTGATGGGGGAGTCTGATGGGAGTCTTTGGTATGGGGAAGGGGTCGGGTCATGCTCCAATGTACATTCGATGTCAGAGGTGACCCGGAAATTCCCGAGATGCGGGTGGAAGAGGATGCCCCAACATGTCCAGGAGGGGCAGGATTTGCATTGAGGGGGGCCAGCAATCGGACCGCACTATCAGGCTATCAGGGCCATCTGCTCAAAATGGGAGCCCAATAGTGGGATTCGCAGCAGAATCCCTTGCGATCCCTGACATATATACATTTGCATGGCAAGGGGCACCGAATCACTTCTGGGTGCCGCCCATAATGCCAATGTAAAACAGAAGCAATTCAGCTCCGGCGGGAGAACATAGTTGCCCGAACAGAGACTCCTTCCCCTCTGTTTCTCTCGCCACAGATGCTGCCAGATCTGCAGAACTTTTCCACATTTTTGTTTTTATTTCAGATTTACAGCATCCACAGTATTTCTCTTTTATTTATTCCCTACTTTTATATTCCATTCCCCTTGCAATATATGTCAGTATTCTATTTGGCTTCCTAATCACTTGCTGTACCTGCGTACTAACCTTTTGTGATTCCTGTAGAAGATACCAAGATCCCTCAGTAGCAGAAGCTCGGCAATCTCTCTCCATTTAAATAGTATTCTGCTTTTCTATTTTCCCTGTCCAAGTGCACAAGTTCACAGTTCCCCACATTATACTCCATCGGCCAATGTTTTCCATTCACCTAACCTGTCTATATCCTTTGGAGACTCTTTACCTCCTCCTGACAAATTCATTTCCTCCTACTTAGGTCACATCGGCAAATTTAGCTACTGTACTTTCAGTCTCTTCATCCAAGAAATTGATGTAGATTATAATTAGTTGTGACTCCAGCACTGATCCTTGTAGCACTCCACGAGTTACAGCTTGCCAACCTGAGAAAAATCCCATTTATCCCTACTCTCTGATCAACTGCGCCTTGAGTTCTTATTTTTGTAGTAACCTTTCCGGTCGCATCTTAGTAAATGCCACACCACTTCTACGGGTTCCCCTTTACCCACCTTGCTTGTTACTTCCTCAAAAGAACTCTAATAAATTAGTTAAACATGATTTCCCTTTCATAAAATCATGTTGACTCTGCCTGATCCCATTATGATTTTTAAGTGCCCTGGTGTAACCACCTTAATAATAGATTCTAGCAATTTCACTATGACAGGTGTTAAACTAACTGGCCTATAGCTTCCTGCTTTCTGTCTCCCTCCCTTCTTGAG
This sequence comes from Scyliorhinus torazame, assembly GCF_047496885.1. NCBI lineage: Eukaryota > Metazoa > Chordata > Chondrichthyes > Carcharhiniformes > Scyliorhinidae > Scyliorhinus > Scyliorhinus torazame. The sequence goes on from NC_092724.1 coordinate 30,776,545, forward strand.
TAAAGTACACCAAGGTAAAATAATTTTAATATTAATAATTGTTAATATATTAAATAATGTAACATTTGTTATTTTACAATCCAGAATTTAAGGAATTTTGGAAGATTCTAACCAATGCCTCTAGTGCCTCTGCAGCCACTTTTTTAAAGACCCTACGATCTAGGCCATCAGGTCCTGGGGACTTTAGGTCTAATATTTTTCCCAGTACGTTTTCCCTGGTGATAGTGATTGCTTTCTGTTCCTCACTCCCTTTCACCTCTTGATTTTCAAGTATCTTTGGGTCATTTGTTAGGTCTACTGCAGTCTTCTGTGGATGCTGGAAATATTTTGGGTGGCACGGTGACACAGTGGTTAGCGTTGCTGCCTCACAGCGCCAGGGACCCAGGTTCAATTCCGGCCTTTGCTGACTGTCTGTATAGAGTTTGCACATACTTCTCGTGTCTGCAAAGGTTTCCTCCAGGTGTTCCGGTTTCCTCCCACAGTCCGCAAGAGATATGCAGGTTAGGTTGATCAGCAATGCTAAATTGTCCCTTAGTGTCCAGGGCTGTGTAGGTTAGGTTATGGGTTTTTTGGGGTAGGACAGGTAAGTGGATTTAGGTGAAGTGCCCTAACAGAGGGTCGGTGCGAACTCGATGGGCCAAATGGCCTCCTTCTGCACTGTAGGGATTCTATGATTCATTGAAGACAGACACAAAATACCCATTGAATGACGTTGCCAAACCCTTGTTTTGTATTATTACTTCCACAAACTCACTCTCTGGAGGACCAACACTCACTTTAGTTACTTTCTCCCAATTTAAATACATGTAGAAAATCTTACTATCTGTTTTTATATTTGTAGCTAGCTTTCTCCCGTATTATATTTCTCTCTCTTCATAAATTTTTGTAATTCTTTGCTGATTCTTAAAATCTACCCAATTTTTTATGACCTATTATTAATCGTCACAGAATTGTAGAGTGTTTCTTCCAAATTGATACCATCCTTAACTTCCTTGGATTTACCCGTGAAAGTTACATCCTTCTCAATGAGTCTTTCTTTCTCACTGGGATAAATCTTTGCTGAGATTTATTAAATATCTCCTTAAAAACCAGCTACCTTTTAATCTAGTTTAACAGTTCAGTTTAGCCAAGTCTGCCTCCATACCCTGATATTTCTTTACTTGGGTTTATAACACTTGTCTTAGACATACAATTCTCACCTTCAAACTGAAAATGAAATTTTATCATGTTATGCTCACTGTTGTTTAAAGGCTACTTTATTCATAGAATTCATAGAATTTACAGTGCAGAAGGAGGCCATTCGGCCCATCGTGTCTGCACCGGCTCTTGGAAAGAGCACCCTACCCAAGCCCACCCCCCCACACTATCCCCATAACCCAGTAACCCCATCCAACACTAAGGGCAATTTTGGACACTAAGGGCAATTTAGCATGGCCAATCCACCTAACCTGCACATCTTTGGATTGTGGGAGGAAACCGGAGCACCCGGATGAAACCCACGCACACACGGGGAGAACATGCAGACTCCGCACAGACAGTGACCCAAGCTGGTAATCGAACCTGGGACCCTGGAGCTGTGAAGCAATTGTGCTAACCACTATGCTACCGTGCTGCCCTAAATTATATTGAGGTTATTGATCAATCCGGTCTCATTGATTGTTGCCAGGTCTAGAATAGCCTGTTCACTGGCTGGTGCTAGAATGTAATGAACTAAGAAATTGTCCTGAATACATTCTGAACTAATTTTCCAGGCTATATTTGCTAACTTAATTCGCCCAATCTACATGTAAAGTCACCCAAGATTATTGCAGGCCTTTCTTACAAACCCCACTTATTTCTTCCTGTATGCTCTTTCCTACAGTGTAACCATAAACTACTCCCACAGGTGACGTCTTATCTTTCCTGTTTCTTATCTCGACCCAAACTAATTCTAAATCTTGCTTTTTAAAGCTAAGATCATCTCTCCCAGCTGTACTAGTGTCACCCTTAATGAACAGAGCTGTCACCATCTTTTCTTAATTTCCTGTCTTTCGGAACTGTCAAATATCCTTCAATATACAGGTCCTAGCTTTGGTCACCCTGCAACCATGTCTCCCTAATGGCTAACAGGTTATACATACTTATTTCCATCTGTGCTAACAATTTATTCATTTTATTGTGAATGCTGCCCACATTCAGATATGAAGCCGTTAACATTGTCGTTTTACCATTATTGCAATGTCTGGTCTTCTTCGTTGGTGTACTCTTGGTATTGTTTGTACCTTCCTGCCACAATCTAGTTATCATCAGCCAAATCGCTACCTTGCTCTATTTCCTTGTCATTTCTCTTCAATTTATCACATCTCCCCTTACAAGATCCTTTCACCCTCACTATTAATTTAAAGCTCTCTCTACTGTCATAGTTATACAATGCAACTAGACAACTGGTCCCAGCAAGATTCAGTGAAGATCGTCCCAATGGTATAGCTCCCACTTTCTCTCATACTGGTGCCAGTGCCCGATGAATCTAAACCCATTTCTCCCCATTTAGAAATAAGAGGGATTTATTTTTTCCATCTAATACAGTACAACTATTATCTGGACACTTATGAGGGGAACTCTTTTTATTTAATGCATGGCTGTCATAATTTGTGAGTTGCGTGTCAGTGATCTTCATTTAAAGTCTCTGAATGAGTTGACATTTCTCTGCCCTGGCCTGAAATGACAACAACACCACAAGCAGCAGCTTAGACCCCCTGCCATCTATATTGGAGAAACCTGGCAAGAGAGCATCATAGTGCCAAGGAATAGATGTCAGTATGAAGAATGGTGTGGGTATAAGTATAGAACCCTGTGGGTTCAGGATGTGCGAGTCCTACTCCTTAGTAGGGAACCAGCTATCTGTAGCTCTAGACCCCAGACAAATGACTCCTACAGTTGTCAAGAAAGCTGTGCTCACATCCCTTCATTTGGCTCCAAGTGAGACCTGTTTCAAAAGGAGGGGAGGGGGTTGGCACAGTGTTGGGCACAGATTTTATTCTTATTTAAACATCGCAGCAGCATGCTGTACTGAGTTCTGATGCAGTAATCCAAAATGTAATGAAAAGCCAAAATTGAAGCCTTCCCATAGTAAATTCAGCAAGTCTCCTAAACAGTAAATCAACAATCAATCATTGGAGTAAGTATTCTTCTTATCCGCTCCTGAGATGCAACTAGAAAATGTGCAGATGCAACATTCGCTGATATTCATTTTCATGCACTGTACATAGCTGTGCCCTCTTTAGGTACAGACAGATAGAAAAAGAAGAAAAGTCAAAGAGAAAGGCTGACTACAGATGGGTGTATTTTTCCTCTGCATTGTGCTTATTCTTTTGAGCACTATTTCGGCACAGGGCAGAGGAGAATTATAAGGGTTATAAAATATTAACTGAGCTTCCATGCCATTGCTTATGGGTTTATCTCAACTTGGAACACATGATTCATTTTGCCCTAACCCATGAATGTAATGCAGTAGAGGGGGAGGAGGTGAGTACAGAATTTCAAACTTAAAGGGGCTAAAGGTTGGATTGCACATTACTCAGGTGCAAGAGCAAAGCCAACAGTGTTTCTGGTGGAGGTGGGCAGCTCAAAGATTTGGTGCTTCAGCCTCATTTACCTGACAGTAGCATCGGGCCAAGCAACTCCTGCACTGCCAGCTGTCTCTGCTAATGCAGGTGGCCCAAAATTGGATGGATTCAAATGGGCAGATTGCCTCTGGTGACATGACTGCCACTTGCAAATCACCCCAATCATTACCATGAGGCCCTAAGCCAATTTTCTCCTCATTGTTAAGTGTTTACAAGTAGCTGCTTGTTGCTTCTTGTTTGATCATCATCCTACCTAATTGTTACTTGCTAATTGATATTTTTCCTCCTACGTGTTAAGCAATTTTCAGGTAATGAGCAGTGTACTGTGCCTTTTATCACTGCCTTTGGGACGGGTAGCTTTTAATATTGACATATGTGATTGTCAATTGACCAGATAATGATCAGATGGTATAATCAGTGGCTTGTTGCTCCAAAATGTAACTTTAAAAAGAGCTGAAGTCAATTGCAATGTGGTAAAATATTGGTGTCTTAACCTGGAGAGAATTGGGATAAGAACGTTAAAAATGAATCAATTCAGCTTACTGCCTTGTCCTCCGCTCTCTCTCTCCTCCCCCTCC